>NC_137470.1:158656077-159288519 GCF_964235325.1 Thermobia domestica | reverse complement strand
ACGCATCAACACGGTATGCGGAGGTCTCGGGTTCGAGTTCCGGTCCAGTCTTTCATTCTTCACTCTTTGTTGGGTGTAGAATTCATATCTACAGAGCATCTGGTATGTTAAAAAATCGGTTGTTTCCTGTTTCATTTGTATCTATATTCCGGTAAAATTACTGCAAAATTTCTCGTGAAATATTTGAAGGTCTAGGTAAAATTCATGCAAATATTCCGGTGAAATCACTAAAATTTTCCAGTGCAATATCTAAAGTTCAGGTTAAATTCCTGGAATATTCCGGTGAAATTCCTACCAAATTTTCCGGTGAAAATGTGGCATCCCCGATTGCCATATATTTCACCGGAAAAAATTCCGGTATTTTTTTTTAACAATGTAGGCCGAGCAGACTCGAGGGAGTAGAGGCAGAGCCACCAGCTAGCCTAAGACTTGTATATATATTTATATATTTTATGTATAAATATGTATATATATATTATACAGGGCGTCTATAAAGTCTGATCCCGGGTCATGTGTTCGGAAACGGTTGGGTAGATGGAAAAAGCAGCGTATCCCAACACGTATCCCATTATTTTTAGGGGCACACAATTTGAGTGAAAATTTGTTGCCCCAGGGACTCTTGGTGGGGCCCAGACGGGGTCAAACCCAAAATTTTTAAATGGCAAAGGGGGTCAAGTAGTATGTCGTTGGAAAAGTATTGTTAAAAGACAGATAATGGTACCAATCACGAGTCCCTACATGAGCCCTGTGCAAAATGGCGGTCGGTCAAGGTGTCAATACAGTGCGTATTGCAGATTCTGTGGCCACCTCTTGCAATCTGAAACGGTAAATAAGAAGTCAAAAGCGAACAACACGTGTCTCATCAATTGAAAAGTAGAACATACCGAGGTAAAAAGTGTTGCCCCAGGGTCACCGGCGGGTCCCAGATGGGGTCCAACTAAAAATTTTCAAAATGCAAGGTAGGTCAAGAAGTATATCGTTGGAAAAGCATTGTTAAAAGAAAGAAAATGGTACCAGTCCCGAGTTTCTACATGAAAGCTGTGCAAAATGGCGGTCGGTCAAGAAGTCAACGCAGTGCGCATTGCAGATTCTGTGTCCAACTCTAGCAATCTGAAACGGTATATAAGATGTCAAAAGCGAACAACACGTGTCACATCATTTCAAAAGTAGAACATATCGATATAAAATAAATTTTCTGTGTTTCCCCTTTGGGTATGAAACGGGTTTCATCTCAAACAATTCAAATAGACAGGTATGTCATATTGTATGTCGTGCGAGGATCTGAATAAACCGTATTGTTATAGCACGACTCTCCAAAAGTAATATTGGCGTCAAAAATATCGGTCAATCATGCTTCGTACTTCAACATTTTACTAGCAACGAGTGCGAAATCACTATATAACAGACACATGAATTTTCAACTTGTAAGAAATTGAGGTTGGAGGTATTGAGATCAACCCTATTAGCCATCGCAGGGAGATATATTGCAGAAAGATTCCAAGAATTGCACGCAGAAAGAAATAATATGAGACCAGGTTTTAAAAAGGGTACTGGTAGTTGTCAGGAATCTTCAATAATAATAATAATAATAATAATAATAATAATAATAATAATAATAATAATAAGAAGAAGAAGAAGAAGAAGAAGAAGGGGGAGGAGAATCCTGTATTCAGAAATCACAACTACAATGAGACTGGACGAAACTAGTTCTGAAGGTTACTGGCACATCTGATAAACACTCATTCTGTACCAACATTCCTTACACACAGGAACTAAAAAACGTTTTCGGTACTTCGTGCGGAAGAGAGTTTGCTTCTGCGCCTGTGTAGCCACACTGTCTTGTTTACGTGTTAGTCAGCAATATCGACAGTTGCGGTAGTAAAGCATTGCAACGATAATGTTTATTTCGTATATTTCGTATGTACTTCTAAGCATCGTTTCTATTTAGGGGCAAAAGTGCTATTTTAAAGGCACAAGCTATTAAGAAGAAGAAGACGAAGAAAGTACATAAGGAAATAATTTAAATATTTTGTATTATATCGAGATATTTCTTGTTTCCTTTGCTATGACGACTTGTTTATCTGGTTGATATACTAATGTAGAAAGACATAGAACGAAGAACCATATTGTTAGAATTGAATGTATAGTATTTTAAAGTGTAAATAAGGCATATGTTGAAATATACATAATTATAAAGTGCATTACTCTGATGTGATTCAATGCAATCTCGTGTACTTTATAAATATTCAAAGTATATTTGAATAAAGGAGAGTAACCTTAGAAATAACATTAGAGCATTGCCTGTACGAGTGTTTTTGCTTTACTTTAAAGCAACAAAATCGAATCATTTACATTTTCATTTCTTGTGCCATTTCGTGCTTTATTTTCGCACTTATCGGCCATACGATGGTACACTCAGCGGAAGACAAAGTGGAAATAATTTTCCTTTATGGGAAATGTGGTAGAAACTGCAGAGCAACTCCTAGAAGGTTCAGTGAATTATTTCCTGACCGACCAATCGATCAGAAGTGCGTAACCTATTTAGTACAGAAATTTCGCGAAAAACAAAGTGTAAAAGATCAGCCACGCTTTGGTCCACCTCAAGTGGATGAAGGCACAGTGCTAGAAGTTCTTGGGAACGCTATTATAACACCCCAGCAATCTGTAAGTGAAATGAGTGCCTCCTTGGGCATTCCCAAACCAACAATCGGCAAAATCCTGAGAAAACATTCGTTTCATCCATATAAAATGCACATTACTCACGAGTTCAGTGAGGATGACTTTGTTCGTTGTCTTGAGTTTTGTGGAGTAATGACTGCACGAATCGCTGTAAATAATCAGTTTGTACACAAGATTTGCTTCAGCGACGAAAGCACATTATTTCTTAATGGACGTGTTAACACCCAAAATGTGCGTTACTTGAGTGATGCAAATCCCCATGTCTTCAGAGAAGGACATATTCAAGAACCACAAAAAGTAAATGTTTGGGCGGGAATTTTAGGAAACCATTTATAGGACCTCTCTTCATTGATGGCACTTTAACCGGGGAAAGATATTTAGATCTGCTCGTAAATCTAGTAGACCCTATCATTACAATGCTCATTGAAACTGCTACGACTGAAGAAGACGAGCCAGAATTTGATGCAGAATACATTATATTTCAACGGGATGGTTGTTCTGCACATTTTGATCGCACTGTGCATCACATATCTGGATCATATATTCCCAAACAGATGGATTGGTAGGCGAGGAGCAATTGAATGGCCGGCTCGATCCCCAGATTTATCTCTAAATGACTTTTTCTTATGAAGACACCTGAAAACTGTAGTCTACAGAACGCAACCAACTTCATTACTGGAATTAAGGGCCCGAATTACTACAGCTTGTCGGGAGATACCACCACTTACTTTTCAGCACGAACGTCAGGAATTTGAAGATCGTTTATATTTTTTTTTTATTCAGGAGGTGAATGGTGCGCAATTTCAGCATTTATTAATTTAAGGTTCAATCCAGGCTTACACCATGTAATATTACTCGGAATTTGATCATAGTTGGGCTAGAGAGAAGTGCAGAATGACCTCTGGATTTACACATGCTAAACGACACAAACACAAACGAGGAATTTACGTAGCTGACTCAGATATTTCGAACGACACACCACTTCAATTGCTCTCTATTTAAAAATAAATTGGGTTGAACACCATTTGGGACCATAGGCGTAGTCACGGGGTGAGCCGGGTGTGCTCAGGCACACTCTAATGGGCTGCTTTATCAAAGGGAATTAAAGACAGATATCCCAGTTAGAAAATAAGTAAACGGTATCTTTCCTTTTCCAACGAAAATTATTAAGAGTACAGATTATTCGAAATATTGAACTTGTTGAATATACTCTCTTTCACTTCCCTTCCTTTAATTACTCCAAAGTTCAGATGTAAATTTACTTTCGGCTGTATCTGCTGTCAGATCGCCTCGCAATGCTGTGCAATTCATGAAAAATTAGTATCAATTCATTTAATTTTACAATGAAGGTAAGATCTGTGATAGTCTGGAGATTAAAATTCCTCCAGTAAAGAGGCACAAAATTGCAGAGAGTCTTGACAAATCAGTCAGCTCGCAGTATTTGTACGAAACAAATTAAGAGGAGATGAGAATTTCTTATTATTGTCCTCTTTTAGACTCAGTTGTTTGTGGTATTGATGAGATATTTACTACTGGAGTCATCAGTGTCGTGGGAAATGTAGTTGACTTGTATGTGAAGGATGAAGAAATGACCCTCTTAGCTAGAACTTTCGAATTGTCAAGAGACGAGTTGGCAGCAGAACTAAGCCTTCTGAAAGAAAAATTGTCTGAACCTAAGATAAGTTCTTCTGTTATTCTACAGGAGTGGTTACATTGATTGGAAAAATAAGATATTTATTGCATTCTACTCTGTAATACGGTGCTTTTATACTTGTTACAAACTGGACGTGTAAGAGAGCTTCCTCCAAACTTACTCAAATTAAAAGTAATTTAAGAGTAACATAGAAAAAAGATAGATTGGAAACCCTGCTCTTGCTGTTTGTGGAACAAGAAAGAGCTTCGTCTATTGATGTAAATGAAATTATTGATGAATTTAAGAACATTGTGTCTTTTGACAGATGTCTCGTGTTATAGATTATGTGCATTTTGATGTATTTGTTTGTAATAGTCATGAACGTTTAGTGTGTGTGTAATTTCAATTCAATTTGATATTTTCCACTACATATGTATATCCAAACATTTTCAACGCTGTCAATTAGTGAATTTATATTCCTTTAAAAACATTAGCGCAGTTAAAGAGCCAAGTGATTGGATTGCTTCAAAGGTATTAAAACGGCAAGAAACCTAATTTATTTTCTTTGTGCACACCCAAACAAAGTTCTCGCTACGCCTATGTTTGGGACTCTAAGGCATGCCCGGGAATTCTTTTGTTACCACGATAAGTATTGTACTTCTGAAACGATGAGAAATGTGTCTGTCTGATTTCAAATCTGATTTTCTGTTGTAGATTTCTATGCGAAGCTACAGACATTTTAGTGGAAACTGTATTGACATCTTGACCGACCTCCATTTTGCACAGGGTTCATGTAGGGACTCAGGACTGGTACAACTTTCTTTCTTTTAACAATACATTTCCAACGAATACTACTTGACCCCCCCTTGCCACTTGAAAATTTTGAGTTGGACCACGTCTGTGCCTTACCAAGGGTACCTGGGGTAACACTTTTTCACTCAAATTCTGTGCCCGAAAAATAATGTTATACGTGTTCGCTGCGTTTTACATCTACCCAACCATTTCCGAACACATGACCCGGGGTCAGACTTTATAAACGCCATGTATGTACATATAATGAAAATTACCAATATCAGTGTTAAATTCATACTTTTCGAAGTCGCTGAGATGAACAATGACACTTCCGATGACATGGCCCACAACATCGGAAGGAGAGGGTATACTTAAAAATCATCGAAATTGACCAATATCAAAGATCGCTTCAGTAATTGTAAAAAGTGACTGACTAAAGTAACATATTACTATTTTTTCTTAATTTTGCCCAGCGAAGCGGTAATTGATGCTAGTGTTAATCTAAGTGTGGTTTTCCAGCAAAGAAACTGTGATTAAAACTAGTAGCGTCTGAAGAAACACCTATCCTTTTAACTTCTCACTCGAAAAAGCTATATATCGGATGTGCCACATATAGCTGCAAAAAATACAAAAAGTACTTTTAGACAAGTATTACACTGTACAAATTACCGGTATTCTTTGAACACCTCTAGATGACATATATTCATTCCTTGTAGATACTATGTTGTAAAAGTATGACTCGGATGTATGTACAAAATGTGTAAAATGTACGTTATCAATTTGTTTCGAACTGTTTCCCGACATGAAGTGTTTCAAATATGTCATACTTGGTACTGGTTTTAGAAAAGTAACGCTTTTGGAGACGCGAAGCACACTTTATAAACAATATTTCTTCAATTTTCCCCTCATCATCCGTACTAAAAGTGTTAAGAGTTGTGGCTCATTTCTTACTGTGTATATTAGGAAAGATCTATTTATATTACAAATTGTTTGCATCTTGGATCAGCCCTGGTGGTATCTACGATTTATTTTGACCCATTTGGTGATATTATTATTATTACTAAATAAAAAGGCATGCAAACAGTAAGATTTTTTTATTTAAGCCAACTTAGACTCAAGTTAGAAAATAACTTGTGTGTCGTTCCATTGCAGTATTTAAACATACCATAAATAGGATTTTCCAGGATACTTAGGAGCATATTTGTTAGCAGGGACACAGGCATACTTCGCCTATAAGTGCCCTTCAAAAAATAACTGTGATTCATCAACACTAGAAAACAGGCTGTATTAGTGCACATTGTAGATTTATTAATGAAATGATTCTCAAAAAATTAGAGCAATAATTTTTGTCCCATAGCTCTTTCATATTACTAGAAAACCTGAAACATATTCCCGTTTACAAAGTAATGTCTCTAAAAATATAAAATTTAAACTTGCAAATACAGCAACGTGTAAGTATTTACCAGAAGATGCAATCTTAGTGAATTTTTAAATTTTCAAACTTAGCGACCTCTGTTGACTTCCATTTAAGTTCAGTCCACTTGAGAAAAATGGTACTCATTCGTAACTAGAATATTGAGAGTGTAAAGTCTTGACTTAAACCACGTGACCTGATTACGTCACTTGTCTGTTCTCAACGCCATAATTACTCAATATTCCTTTTCAAAACACATACTGTTGCCTCTCGTATTCTTTGTACTCCGCAACATTTCTAGTTGTCAACCAGTTTTGCAATATAACTTATGTATAAGGTTGTAAACAGTTTATAGGGTTAAAATGTTATAGTTACGTCGTAGACGTAATAATGACGATATGCGTTTCAGCTGTTTAGTACAGACACAGAGTTAGTACATAGCATAGGTGTCCAAACTCGCGAGCCCGACGCTCAACCGGGCTCGGGCTCAATAGAAAAGTCGAGCGAAATAATTAAGTATTATTTAATTGTAGCTTCTTTAAATCCCAATAAACAAGAGTGGCTCTTAAGAATGTTGATAACTTGCTCCATAATGGTTATTTAGTCCATTAATTTATATGAGGAAACATTGTTTTAATTTTTTGAAATAAAAGAGTTTTAGCCTGTTAATTTTATTGACTTCTTCTTCTTAAGATCTTTAAATGTATTCTATGCGAAATTTAACTACTGTATTATGTAATTTTAATATATACCGGTATAAATAAAAACTAAAACAATATTACATTGAATATTTTTAAAGCAAGGAACTCTTAAATAGGCCAGAAGAAGAAATTAGTAAAATTGAATGATTAAAATCTCGTCTATTTAAAAGAAAAATACTTCCTCATATAAGTCAATGGGCTATTAAAAAAATAAAGCAATTCAAGATCAAAAATAATAAGACACACACCTCCTTTCATTAAAGTCTTTTTTCGAAAGCTACCCTGAAACGATGGTATATCGTTTGTTACAACCATAGTTAAAAGTGAGAGAAAACACGGAAGACGTCATCCCCCACTTCCAAAAGTATCTATGGCGTCTCTCCACTTCCTAAAAATATAGTGGGCAAAGATAGGTACAGGGAACTGCATGACATCATGCCTTCTCCAACCTTTTCAGATCCATTCTTACCCCTGGTTACAACTCGATTTTGGTGTTGTTTGACACAATACTTTCATTGCGGATTTATCAAATCTTATTACCGTGAAGATTAGCACATACCTGACGAAATAGCTAAGGGTTGTCAGCACTTATTCATATTGATTCACTGTGAATAAGTGATAAGTATTCTCATCTTCCAGACGAGCGAGGTCTCATATAACCTCACTAATGAAAAAGAATATTAAGCTCCAAACAAACAAACACAAAACATTCTAAATTTCAAGATAGCTTCGTAAATTGACGTAACTACATTCCTCTTTTAACGTAGTCCTTAATATTACCTCATTTTATATAAGTACTATAAGTACTATTTTTCCGTTATGTTACGCCATTAAAGAACCGGCTTTTAATATACATAAGGAAATGTAAAGATGAATTGAAAACTAGAACCACAATATGCTTACCATTTTCGAAAGTATTATACATAACTTCTCGACTCAAACAGATGTTATGACATAAATTTCATTCATAAACATCTTTATTGAGCTTCCGTTAACTTCTAATTTTCTTTGGTGTTGTTTTAACAAAATACAGGCTATAATCAACACATACTTTCAAACTTTCAGATTTAATACTCTTAAACTTGGCCTAAATTAAGAAATATTCATACTTAATGTATTTTATCAGAACAATATGCTTTCAAATACATAATTAAAAGTAGAGGTTGCTCCTGAGGGAAATCAGAAAGTTAAAAAATTAAAGTTTTCTTGCTTCAAAGTAAGGGGAAAAAGTAATCTAATGGACTTAGAAGATGCAGGCCCGAATGGGAACACTATTGTGGGGCTCCAGGTTCCAGAAAAAAATGTGAAGAAATCACATTAAAACTATATCACCCCGGTATTCATGGAGCTATCATATCACTTAATAGGCCTATTTTTTCATCAGAAGTTGAAAACGTAAAGAATTAAACAAACTACTGCAGAATTAAATTTAGAAAATATTGCTTGTTTGTTAAGGCTGTTGCTACCTCTTCGCTGAGTCGAGTTTTCCCCTATCTAATAACATTGTAACTTTTTTCGTGTTTTTCTCAGCAAGCAATGAACAAATCCTTATAAAACTTTGCATGGAGTCAGGTCGATAATAAAGGATTTGTTATATGAGCTTATAATTTTACTAAAAGCCTCCAATTAAGTTATTCATTCCCCCCTTTTTTTCATGTGAAGATTTGCAACATGCGATCTCTGCTTCTCCCTGTTTGTGTTAGCAGCGTGAGGGAAATTCGGGCTAGCCATTTAAAACAGGTTTTTAAACTCTGTCCATATCACATCTGTGGAATGAAATTTTCTAGCCCTCTCGTCTCTTTCGAGGACAGATTTATGGCACTGAAAAGGAGGGGGCGCTCTTTATTTTCTTTGCTAAACCTATTGCTATTAGTATATTCGTCCAGTCTCATTCGGAGTATTTGTGGTTACTTTCAAACGTAGCAAGGTGCCTCTATTTCAGTCTTACACCTGGTGATTGGTTATACAAATATAAACTAGCAGAAGATTGTGGTAGCAGATAAATTTCCTGTGTAGAGGCCGCGGTGGCTCAGTGGTAGAGTGTTCATCTCAGGTGCATGGGGTCCTTCGTTTGATCCCAGCTCGCGCTAAGTGAACTTTGTGGTGGACAAACACCGTGTGCATGGGTTTTCTCGGGGTTATCCTGTTTTCTCCCACTTTCTTCATTCCACCATTTCATTCATTACTTATCACCACCGTCTCCTTTAGCCTAACCGGCATAGCTGTGGGACGTAAAACTTACAGATTTCATTTCATTTTCAAATTTCCTGTGTGAAATAATAATAATAATAATAATAATAATAGGAAATTCTTGGCACAAGAGATTGTAACGAGCAAGAAATATCAGTACGGTTTGGCACTGGTAATTTAGTTAAAATTTGTGGTCACCACATCGGTTCCTTTTTGCCGGTGTTTCCTTGACCAGAGACTGGCCGCGCTGCCGACACCAGTGGGGTTTTCACATTGAAAACACCAGCGCTCTTTGATTTTTGTAACCTCACGGAAACAGGTAAACCAGTGGAGATAGCATCTTGGAATAATTATATATATGTATATGCAGGCCCGTATCCAGGAGGGTCTAGGGGTTTGCCCCCCTAAACTTTTCACGGTAGGCTTCTGTGAATAGTAGTATAGAATGTTTATGCTAAATAATAATAATTTCATTTTTACCACATACGAAGGAAATTTAGAAATAAACTTTTTTTGTTACACAAATGTGTTCTTAGCGTGAATGCTGTCGAATTCTATACCTAATGATGACAGATTTTTCGGTGTTGTTTCAGTATCGTGAGGCAACTGGGAGAAAATGATACTGAGATACGAAGCTGTAGTGCGCGTCACGCGAGTGCCTGTGCTGACATCTTTTCGTGTTTTCGTGAAAATATAAACTGTTATTCCCCACACCTTAAATAAACATTGAAATAAACATTTATTACAGTGTTTGCGAACATTTAAGTGCTGTGACGAACTCTAGTGACTGTGAAAGTGCGGTGCAGTGTGCATGTTGCATGCGTAGCTAGCAGTAGAGTTGGTAGTTAGCAACAAAGCACGGCAGCACTATAACCGCCATTTCGGAAATACGGAAATAAATTAGAGAATAAAGAGGGCCCCTTAGCAAGAAAGCTCGCCCCCTTGAGTGATGCACCAACCTATATCTACGTGCACCTCCTACATGCAGTTAGAGATCTAAAGCAGCATGTCGAATGTTGTGTCGCGTCACGGTTTTTATCCAAAGACATTTACCGGACAGTGTGTATTAGAGAAAGAAAGAAGGGTAAAATAGAAGATAGGAAAGCGCGTGAAGATTTTTCGCCTCACCATTGGCTTGGGTATTAGGAGGAGAAACCTGGAAACACCTGGAGTCCAGGAAAACCCCCTTTATCGGTCATGCTCGTGCTCAAGTATTTACATGGCAAAACCACACTAAGAAGGGATGGTAAAAATCCATGTAAAAGCATCTTTACTGTCTGTATTGATTCCCTAACTTAAAAAGTCAAGTGTGAGTTATACTATTGTGTTAAGTTGTCTGTAGTTTGGTGGGCAAGATTTGTTAGTGGGACTTTTGTTATTATTTTTTTTTTCCATGCAAGTCTCTCGTCTTCATCCTTGGACTGCGTCAATCTAAAATGAGAATAAGATATATACATATATACGAGTATGTAGTATTTAGCTATATTATAGTATTTAAGATATGATTGATATTAGTATCCTATTGGACTTGTCAGTTTTGTTAATACTAGTGATATATCAGTGATTTAAGTAGGATGTATTAGTTATTTTTCTGCCTAACAGGCCTCGTCATACCTTTTTATGTACATATTTACATTTTCTTTTTCTTAATACTCTGATAATTGTTTTGGATGTGTTTCTATTTTAGCGCATGAAGCGGGCGTTTGTATTTGTAGTAGCTTTCTGGAATTGTGTAGCTACCCAGAGAGCTCACAAGGTCGTTTTCTATTGTTTTCACAGATTGATAGAAGTTCCTTACTAAATACTGTATATGATCTTCAATCAGAGTCAGCCCTAGGCGCTGCTGTAGGCGTAGAACAGGCAGATATCGGGGTGAATTTGTTATTATGCGCACAGCGTTGTTCTGAAGTCTCTGCAGAGCCCGCGTATAACAGGGTGCGGAGAAAGCCCATGCTGGCGTAGCGTATGTGACTATTGGTCTAACTAACATTTTATATAATATAACTTTGCTCTGCGTATTGAGGGCAGGTGAGCGGAAAAGTCCGGCTAGGGTTCGCAGTCTAGCACTAGCCTTGTTTCTTTGGGAGTTCATGTGGTACCTAAGGGTAAGCCTTTTATCTAGTATCACTCCCAAATATTTAACTTTATCTTTCCATTCTATTGGTGTGTTATATAGAGTTAGTTGGTTGTTTGGTCTTCGTTTGTATTTCTTAGTAAATTGTATGGCTTCACACTTTTCAGCATTGACTTTAATTTTCCAACGCTTAAACCAGGGTTTGAGTTCGTTCAGGTGATTCTGTATGTATTTTGTGACTTGATCTGGCAAGAATGATGATGCATACACGATTGTGTCATCTGCATACATTGCTATCTGTGTTTTGGTAGTTTTTGGTATATCATTAACATATATTAGAAAGAGAAGTGGCCCTAACATGGATCCCTGAGGGACTCCTGCTTTAATATCTTTTTCCTTTGTGGTTTTCCGTTCGTGTTCAACGAAAAATTTTCTATTCTTAAGGTATGAATGCACAAAGTGAGTTAGATAGTCAGGAATCTTATATTGTATCATTTTATATAGGATTCCCGGGAACCAACACCTATCGAATGCTTTCTCCACATCTAGCAGGGCCGCGCCTGTTATTTGTCTTTTATTATATTTGTCTGTAATAAATTCTATTACGCGCACTAATTGGTGTGTCGTGGAATGTTGTGCTCTAAATCCGAATTGCTCAGGTGTGATTATATTATGTGTTGAGAGAAAGCTTCTAAGTCTTCTGAACACTATGCTTTCGGCTACTTTGGCCATTGTATTCAGAAGACTTATAGGTCTATGGTTCTGAGGAAATTTAGCATCATTATTAGGCTTAGGAATGCTTATCACCTTGGCTATTTTCCATGCATTAGGAAAATAGCTAAGTTTCATTATGTTGTTAATGATGTAACTTAAGTATGATACGCATGCGTTAGGGAGGTTTTTTAAAACTATATTCTGTATTTGATCAGGACCCGGTGCTTTCAGTGGCCGAAGCCGTTTTATGATACCATTTAACTCTGCAGTGTTAGTTTTCCTAATTTTGTCTAATGGGGGTGCTTTTAAGAATTCACTTACTGTTCGTTCAACTTTTACATCGTGCCTACGATCTTCTAGTTCATGATTTGGTTTGAATGAGCCCTCCAGGAAGTCAGCCAAAGCTTCAGCTTTTTCTTCTGAGGAGTAGACTAGTCCGTTTTTTTCCATGTATACATGGCGTGTTAATGTTTTTTGTAGTTAAATTTTTGGTATATTTCCAGACGCTTCCGTCTTTTAGTGACATTTTTGAGATTTTATTTTCAAAGATGCGGTTTTTATACGCGGATATTTCTTCTTTTATGCATACTCTATATCTATTTACGATCGCTTTATAAAGTGGGTCTCGAGTTTTGTTATATTTTTTTGTGAAGTCGATTCCGCGTTTTTATCATATCTAAAATTTTCGGGGGTAGTGTTTTTAAATCTATCTTATTAGTTGTAGACGGTATAGTTTTTTCTGAAGTAGTTTTAATAAGTGTGGTGAGGAAATTTACGGCAGTATCTATATCTCCTTTTGTTTGTATTTCAATCTTTCTATTTAGTCCATCTAATATTAATTGTTGGAACCTGGTCCAGTCAGCATTCTTATAATTTAGTCTCTTTAGTGGTGGTTCTTTGTCTTGTTCTGAGTTTACTGTGACAATAATTGCTGTGTGATCTGAAAGGAGATCATCATCAGCAATTATTGAGAGCGGTAATTGAATATTCCTGTATAATGCGTAGTCCAAGATATCTGGATTACTGTTGCAATTATGAGGATAGTAAGTTGGTTCATTTTGCGTGAGTATTTCAATGCTTGATGTTTCAAGATAATTTTGTAACTTTTTGCCATTTTCGTTAGCTCTTTTTGATTTGAAAACAGAATGCTTGCTGTTCCAGTCTCCAATTAACAAAACTCTGTTTCCCAGGCGGGAAAGAAGCGTGACATCGTTTGTGTCTATGATTGTATTGGGTGATTGATATATGCCAACTAATACAACCGGAGTATTTTTAACGAATATTTTAATTGCGATGGCTTCCATTGTTTTTAATTGGGGAATGGGTACGTATTCGTGTTTATAGTCGGACTTTACCACTACCAAGATTCCTCTTCCTGCATTTGTATTTGATTGATCATGTCTGAGAATACGGTGCCCTTGGATATACAATTTGTGATGCGTTGAAAGCAGTGTTTCTGACACAAAAGCTATAGAGATGCTATTTTCATTTATGTAGCTTTCCAATTCGTCCTTCTTTTCGGAGATGCCCTGCGCATTCCAAGCTAATATTTTTGTTTGTTTCCTAACGCGGTGCCCCATCAGCGGTTTGGGCGACTCTGATTATGAAGTTTATGACGTTTAAAAAGAATTCATGTTTGTTCTCAGCGTAAAACTCTAACAGACGTTGAACGTAAAACAGCGTTTTACGTCTGTCATAGTGAACACTGAAATCATGAAGCATTAACGTAAGTGAATCTAAACTTGGTTGCAGTGACCGAAATGCGTTGTCTGCGTTATCTTTTATGGCTTTGGCGCGCTGTTGTCGTATTCTAATGTTTTTCCTCCTCTGTTCTGGGTCTGTGGTGGCTTCAGTGGGTGAAAATGTATCACTGTCTGTGTTAAAGTTTATTTGTTGTTGCGTATGTTCTGAGTTTTTGTCTTTGCGTATGTTTCTGCTGCTACCTTGGGTACCCTCAGGGATAGGTTCTCGCACAACCCCAGATGGAGCTGTACGTGAGTTTCTGGTTATGATAGGTGACTGTTGGGGAGTGCCCCTTAAGGTACGTGAAGGTAAAGATGTAGGTTGTGGAGTGGGAAGCAGTCCAGGCTTGGGGGTAGGTAGCAACGCAGGTCTTGTTGTGTGTGTTGGTTGTGTTGTCTTCCTGTTTATGTTGTGCGTTGCGTTTGCTCGTCTTTCAAGATTGTCTGCGTTAGTTTTGGATGTCGCTCCTCTTTGCCTCGATTCCACAATCTTTTTGTAAACTGTGCAGCCCCTGTAACTGGCCGGATGCTCTCCTGAACAATTAGCACACTTAGGCTTTTGTTCGCGGGTTTTCTTGCAATCAGGTGTCAGGTGAGTCCCTGCGCACTTGACGCAGCGAGGCGCTAGCCTGCAGTTCGTGCTGCCGTGATCAAATCTTTGACAACGATGGCACTGCACCACTACACTCTTTTGAACGTACTCCTCAAATCTTACTCGAATGTGGAAGATATGAGGGACCTTCATGAGTCGCTGTTTAGTTTCCCCATCCAGGACCGTGCAGAGAAAAAGGGGCAAAGCCTCTTTTCCAGCGCTCGTTGTTTTTCTCATCTGTGAGACAGTGAGGGTAGGGGAGTCTAATACCTGTCTAAGATGATCCTGGATGTCATCGGAGGCGAGTTCCCGGGGGAGCCCTCTAATCACCACCTTGACTGGCCTGTAGAGAGAGTTTGTGTAAAACTCAATCTTCTTATTCTCTAAGTACTTTAGGATGCTAATGTTTGTGATCTCATTTAGAGGTGTGATTTTGTATTCCTCTCCCCGGGTACAGCGGGCTTCTATTTCACCATAGGTTCTACTAATGTACAAGTAATCTGTTAATGATTTAATTGTTATGGGAGGGTATCGCTTTCTCTTGGGTGTGGCCAAAGAGCTGTCTGAATCTCTGTTTGCTTGAGGTGTTGTTTCAAGTGACCCCTTACTGAGTAATAGTGTGTTATCTATGTTTTCTGGTACTGCTTTCACAGCATCAGAGTATGACTTATTTGATTGACAGCTTTCGTTGTCTGAGTCTATAGATGATGGGGCTGAGTGAACTTCGAGCCTCTTTGGAGATTTTTCTTCTCCTTTGCTCTTAGAGGGAGATGCCTCCGGTTCACTGCTGGGGGAGGGGGACTCAGCATCCCGCTTTGTCCTCCTCGTCCGTCTCTTAACCATTGTCGCCAATGGAAAGAGTGTGCTCTGAGGGCTATGGCCCTGTGAAGGACCGTAACTCTGTCAGCACAGTACAATTTCTATTTCTATGGATATTCGCTAATTGTGGGCAGGCGCTAGGCCTGTAACGCTATTTAGTATGATGTGGGCACAATGCCCAAGTGCTCTAAATGACGACTTCCCTGCAGTCCTTGCTTAATGAGGGTTGCTTCGGGAGATCCCTGCTACAGCAATCTTAGGATTTGTCACCGAATGCTTTCGTTGCGGACCCTAACACAACCTTCAAAAAGCAATTTCTGCAGTTGGGCGCCTGAATGTGGCTTATCGTGGATACTTACAATCTCTGCTGGCTCTGAAAAGGGCCACTCGCTGAACTGCACCTGTAACGAAAAGAAGAAAGAAGAAGAAGCTTCAGTTCTGGGCAGACAAGTCCCTGGTCCTCACTGCTCGGCTCCTCTGTTGCTGACGATCTGCTGTGGCTCTAAAAAAGGGCCGTATATTCTCTCAGCTACACCTGTAAATATACAAGAATAAACTTCTGGACGCTCTACGTGGCTCGCTGTATTCTTCCTGGAAAGAGAAAAAGATTAACAACTACGAGGACACGCCTTCCTTAGTTGTTAAATGCTCGCCCGAATGTTTTCTCAGTTTTGGCCTCGTTAAGCGTATATGCTTATACAGCCTATTCTTCACCAAAAACAATCTAGGTGAGCTCCTCTTGTTGTGACTGGCGTTTTAATCAGTTCGCCTGAACCAGTTACTCGTTCGAGAGGGAGAGTCTAACAACCTTCCGTGATGGATGCTGCTTCGACTCTGCAACCGCCATTTCGACGAACAAGAACAGTTTTGTTCAGCAAGTTGCGTGGCCCCGAGACGACAGAAACCAAGAACCTGCTTCTGATTGGTCGGAGAGACGCAGGTGCGAGAGCCAATCAGAAGCCAGCATTCGCTAGCAGCACACATAAAAGAGCAGGACCATCGTCAACTAGCTCAGTTGCCCGCTGGAGCGGGAGAGGAGAGTCGCTCGTGTGTAGTGAGAGAAGCAGTAGAGAGCACAGAGAGAAGATTGCAGATGAAGATTTTGTCGTCGTAGAACTTCGAGATCAAATGACCTGCAATTTAATACTCCGGAAACCTAACGGTGCCAACTGAAGGAGCTGCTTTAGAGAAGAGAGCCAGTAGCCAGTCTTTTCAGATAGGCTGCTGAGAGAAGAGAAGATTTACGAAATAAAGTTACTCAGTAACACAACATTGACCTACACACACTGCTTTCTATAAGGAATAGTCATTGTTTTTCTGTCGGCTGGACCCCCTATCGCGGACCAAGATTCGCACTGGCCGTATAGGTTGAACAGGCTTTGCCGACAGTCGGCTGACAGGAACTCAGTACTATTCTTTTTAGTTCGCATAGAGACAAAACACACACAAAGTAGAGCAAATAAGGTCCTTTTTAGGTCCACAATACCTATATAGATATTCGGCCCTTATTAGAGCCACTGTCTCAAACATAGCTTAACTGTCCAAGATGCCGAAGCAGAAGCGATCAGCTAAGAAGAAGGAGGGACAGAAGAACCCTGCCGCAGAGAAGTCACCAAACCAAGAGGAGCCACAGCACCCAAACCCAGATGAAACTATAGTAACTGAACCAGAGAAAGGACGCAGTGTTTTACCCGTGGTGATGTACTCCGTTGGCCACAAGTTTCAGACCCCAGAGAATGTCGTCACCGAGATTAAAAAGAAGATGGACACTTCCGGGATGGAAGTAACGCAAATCAGAAAAAGGTTTATGATAAACTTCCCCTCTCAGCTTGTCCGAGAGTTATTCTTGCGCATCTTCAGCCATGAAGACTTCGGAGTTCACTGCGTGATCGACGATGGGGAGGAGATGCCGAGCTCTGATGAAGAACAAGAAGAACGTGGCCCTTTCCAGAGCCATGGAAAAACACCCACACAGGAGGAAACCTCACAGGTGAAAAACCAACAAGCACACACAGAGAAAGACCAAACACAGGTGAGAAGCCAAGAAGAGGAACAACAGCGACAGAGGAAGGAAGACTTCTATGCAAGCCCAGCTTTCAAAGAGAAACTCGAGGCCTTCAACAGAAAGTTTCCCCCAAAAGTACCACAAGCAGAAAACTCTACTCTTACCAAAAGCATAAACAGCGAAATTGGCCCTTCTCAGAGCCACAATGAAGAAGATGTAGAAACTGGGAGCTTCGAAGAAGTAAAGTCCAGAAGAAGAA
The DNA here is from genome assembly GCF_964235325.1 of Thermobia domestica. NCBI lineage: Eukaryota > Metazoa > Arthropoda > Insecta > Zygentoma > Lepismatidae > Thermobia > Thermobia domestica. The sequence continues at coordinate 159,270,905 of NC_137470.1, read as the reverse complement.
AGAAACCACAGCCAGAAAAACAAGAGAACCGGCCCTTTCCAGGCCCAGAGGAGAAAAGGAGTACAGGTCCCAACAGGAAAGAGAAACAAAGAACCCCAACATTTACTTATGTAATAAAAGGGGTACCACTAGAAGAAGACATAGAACCCATTAAGGTAGAGTTACGGAAGCAGAGTATTGCCTTCTCGAATATAATAAGAATAAAATCAACAGATGGGCCACTCCCGCTACTACGGGTCTTCACAGCTAACCCAGAGCAGGTGCACTTTCTCATAATGCATGGGATATACATCAAAGGGAAGCACCACAAAGTAGAGCAGTCCAAAGTACAGGCAAGACCAGACCCATGCTGGAACTGTTACCAGTATGGGCACCGGAGGCAGCAGTGCAACCAAGAAAGAGTTTGCTTTCGTTGTGGGAAAGCACATAGGAATGCCTGTAACAGGCCTATCTCAAACACGTTCTGTGCAACTTGTGCTACGGACGGACATCGGACCGGAAGTGGCAGCTGTCCCAAACGGCCTCGTCATCCAGAGTCTCCACAGCATACAAGAACGATCTTCACAAAGAAGCATACCAAGGAAAACAAACAACAGGATCATCAAAATGTGACGCATAGACCACAAGAAAAAGAGAAGACAAAACAAGGAACCACAGAACCACAACAGCAGATACCAGTTCCAGTACCAGTTCCAGTTCCAGATCACATCAAACAATATGTTAATGAAGCCGTCAAAGAAGCCACTAATAAAATCATAGTGTGGGTGTCCAGCCTACTAACCAGTACTACAAACCAAGAAACCAATAGACAACTAACCAGAGATATCAAAATTGCCTCACTGAAAATCCTGAATGCACATCTACAGCCAATAACCAGTTCAGATGGATACATATACATCCCAGATCCAGAGTACATCGATCCAAAACAGAGGAGAGGGAGGAAGAAACCGACCATGACAGAACCAAGCCAAGCAGCAACGGGATGAAGGGGAAGAAGAAGAAGCCCAAATTGCATGCTAAAAAAAATAACATAATGTCCCACTAACCAAAATAGCCCACCAAACTACAGACATTAACAAGTTAGATAAAATCACACCCAGCTTTTAAAGTTGAAAATTACAGACAGTAAAATATGCTTTTACATGGTTTTTCCCACCCCTTCTTTGTGTGGTTTACCATGTAAATAACTTGAGCATGTGCATGACCGATAAAGGGGGTTTTCCTGGACTCCATGTGTTTCCGGGGTTTTTCCTCCTACTACCCAAGCCAATGGTGAGGTGAAAAATTCTTCACGCGCTTTCCTATCTTCTTTTTACCCTTCTTTCTTTCTCTAATACACACTGTCCGGTAAATGTCTTAGGATAAAAACCGCGGCGCGACACCACAGACGACATGCTGCTTTAGATCTCTAACTGCATGTAGGAGGTGCACGTAGATATAGGTTGGTGCATCACTCAAGGGGGCGAGCTTTCTTGCTAAGGGGCCCTCTTTATTCTCTAATTTATTTCCGTATTTTGGAGCGGGAGCCCGGCTCATAGGCTGGGGAAAAATAAAAATTAGGTCCTGTTCCCATAAATAATAAAAGATCCCAGCAATACGGCTAAAAGAAAAACTGGCCGCTAGGAGCTCGTCCAATACGTTCCTAGACAGCGTTTAGACGTCAGCCAAGAAATGAAACAAAACACTCAGGTCGCCCCCCCCCCAAGAAGCAGTGATCCACATACCAACCAAGTGCCTCCCGTCAGGAAACCACCCGCAGGACCGGAAACAAGCCTTGCGAAACAACTAAAAGCTATGAGTTTTAGTAACTTAGGCACTGTTCAACGCCGCAGAACAACCCGTCAGGCTAAATTGGTTCCTATGAGTCTCGAGGAACTCCACGCCCTCACGGCTCAAACCACTTCTACCCCTCACATGAACGAAACAGCTGACAGTGCAACCGTCCACGCGGATGCCCCCCAGATCCAAGATCAGTCCATCGAGATGGCAGGGTCCAGTGATGAAGAATACGACCCTACCGATAGCGCAGGAGAGTTCCAACACCCCAAGAAGAAAGTGAAAAGACCAGAAAGTAGCATTACGCCACCTGTTGAATTCAGGAACTCTTTCTCGGCGCTGGACACCACCAACGACCCATCCAACGCTGGGGGTGGTCAAACACCCACCGAATATGAAGAAGAAAATCCGGAGGACACCGTCCGCAGCAGGAAGATACCCCCCTCTTCATATATGACGTCGAGAAAAGACATACTTTCATAAAAACGCTAACCGCAAACTGCAAGGATCCCTACAAAATTCTGCAACCGAGTGCATACATAAAAATCCACTGCACCACCTGGCGCGACTTTGAAATGATGGAAGCCTGCATCCAGACCGGACAATCATTTGCCACAGAACTTCCGAAACAAACACGCCCAATCAAAGTAGTCATCCGGAAGATGCCACTCGACACTCCAACGGCTGACATACTACAGGACTTGAAGGACCAGGGGTTCACCCCAACCAATGTGGTCCAGATGAGGGGACGCAGTGACCCGTCTGGCAACAGGCCCCTGTTTCCGCTATTCCTTGTTACTTTACCCAAGGACCCAACGAACAACAAGATTTACGATCTCAAGTACCTTCTTAGTTACAGAGTGGCAGTGGAACCCTACAAGGGTCAGTCAATTCTCCAATGCTACCGATGCCAACGAGTAGGGCACACCACGCAAACATGCAGGGCGACCCCTCGCTGCATCAAATGCGAAGAATCCCATCTCTCCACGGAATGTCCGAAGAAAACGAGGGACACTCCGGCAAAATGTTGTAACTGCGGCGGCGAACACCCCGCCAACTACATGGGCTGTCCCACGCTCAAGGCGGCCAAAGCCAAGAGGAAACAGCCAACCCAACCACCAGCTAAGTCGGACCCTCCCTCAAAATCTGATACCAGCCGCAGAAGAAACAACGCTACATCTTACGCAGGAGCAGTCACGCCGGAAGACAAGAACAACACCAACCAGAAAACCAGGAGGCCCCCCAACCAAGAAACAAAGCAAAATCAAACAACCCAGGACAACTCCCAATCCAGAGAAGAAGACACCGAGGACAAACGCACTGAACCATCATTGGCAGACACATTCAAAGAGATCCGAGAACTCTTCTCGGGCCTCAATCTCCGTTCAATGCTAGAAAAGCTGCGAGTAGGACTCCGGAAGGTGAAAGAAACGACAGACCCACTAAGCAAAATCACCATCATGTTTGAGGTAGTCGCGTCCATCCTTGACGATGGCACCGACTAAAAGAAGAATCAACAGACAAGCCAAAGTGCTGCACTGGAACGCAGAAGGCATCCAAAAGAAGAAGAACAACCTGGAGGACTTTCTCCGCAGAGAAGAAGTGGACATAGCCCTATTGTCAGAGACCCACCTAAAACCACACCTTACCCTAAAAATCCGCAACTACTCCACCATCCGTACCGACCGTCCCGACCGACCCCTTGGAGGAACAGCAATTCTAATCAAAGACAGTATCCCGTACGACCCTCTCCCTCTACCACCTCTACAATCCCTGGAAGCTACAGGGATCACCCTCCACTCAGCTAATGGACCGATAATAATAATAGCAGCCTACAAGCCTCACAACAACAACCTCAACGCAACAGATCTGCAAGCCCTGCGACAGCTAGGACACCGGATTCTACTAGGGGGAGACCTCAACAGTAAACATCCGGCGTGGAACTCCAATGTGTCAAACGCAAACGGAAGGATCCTCCACCACGCTCTCACCACCATAGACTTCACTCCCACGGCTCCAACGGAACCCACGCATTATCCAAGAAACGGCGGGATGCCTGATGTACTGGACATGGTACTGACAGCGAACCTGGCAATCCTAGGTGTACCTCAGGTTATCCACGGCCTCGACTCGGATCATCTACCCGTTCTACAAACGATCGCAATCAGCTACCACTTCACAACTCGAACCCTTCCAACTCTGCGCACAATAGACTGGGACCACTACAGATCCTTGCTCAGCGACATGTTAGATCCACGCCGGATAATTGAAACAACGGAAGACATAGAGGCCACCACTGCGTCCCTGACCGCAGCCATCAACTCAGCCATAGCCATCGCCTCAACCACCTCAACAACGACTCATCCATCACACCAGACCACTCCAGAAGAACGACGCACCTCAGCCTTGATCCACTTGAAGCGTTGGGCCCGGAAGCAGTGGCAACGTACCAGAATTCCCCAGTTCAAAACACTTTGGACCCACCTAGTATCCAGAGTCAGGAAAAGGCTCCTTCGAATCAAAATCAAAAACTGGAACCTCCACCTCCAGGAGCTAGATGCACCCAGCAGGCAATTCTGGAAGTTAGTGAAAAACATCACAAGACCAGAAGCAAACTCCAGAACACTCACACTTCAAACTCCACAAGGAACAATACACGAACCGGAAGAACAGGCAGAACTTTTCGCCCAGACCCTGGAAACCACCTTCCAGATCAACGCTACCAACACGCCAGCAACCACCACTGCAGCAGTACATAGATCCTACTACCTCTCCCGAATAGAAGACCCACCTCCTCCAGAAGCCCTCACAACACCGCGGGAGATACAAGCAATCATCAAGAGGATCAATGCACACCGGGCTCCAGGTCAAGACCGAGTGACGCCGCAAGCACTGAAGCACCTCCCGAGAAAGGCCCTGGTCCTACTCTGTAAGTTGTGCAACGCCATTATGAGAACCGGACACTACCCAGAAGCCTGGAAAGAAGCAAAAGTCATAATGCTGGCCAAACCAGGAAAGAAAAGATCAAACCCGGCCAACTACCGCCCTATCAGCCTGCTCTCGCATACTAGCAAGGTGTTTGAAAGAGTACTGCAGAGCAGACTTCAGCAATTCATAGAAAATCATGACATCATCCCGGACCACCAGTTCGGCTTCAGGAAAGGACACTGCGCGGATCAGCAGCTGGTACGGGTGGTAGAGAAGATATGTGACAGATTCAACGAGGGAGGCCACACCTTGGGGCTTTTTCTCGACATAGAAAAAGCATTCGACAAGGTGTGGCACGAAGGCCTCTTTCACAAGATGATGCTCCAGGGCACTCCGCACTACCTTCTGAGAATCATCAAATCCTTTCTTCAAGGAAGAACCTTTCGTGTTGCCCATGCAGGACACCTAACACCCTCCAGACCTATCCTAGCAGGAGTCCCCCAAGGATCCTGCCTATCCCCAACCCTCTACGCCATGTACACGGCGGACCTTCCCACAACCCCCAACACAGCGGTAGCAACATTCGGAGACGACACGGCAATCTTTGCCAGCCATGGAAACATCAGATACGCTGAACTATACCTCAGACGACACGCCGAACTTCTCCACCGATGGTCTGAAGAGTGGAAGATCAAAGTCAGCGAACAGAAGACCTCAGTAGTAAACTTCACAAGAAACAGAAGAAGGGTTCACGTCAGGACCACCATGGCTGGAACACCCCTCCAGAACCGAGATGATGCCAAATACCTCGGAATAATACTGGACAGGAAACTTACATTTGCTCACCACATACATTCCATCGCCAAGAAAGCCAGTCAACGCCATCAAGCCTTGCTACCGCTACTCCTCTCCCCATCCCTCACCCTGAAAACCAAACGCCATATATATCAGATGAGCATTCGTCCCATCCTGATGTATGCCCACCCTGCATGGCAACACGCAGCAAAAACGCACCTCAGCCAACTACAAGTCATCCAGAACAGAGTAGCCAGGGCTATCACTGGACACTCGAGAGACACTCGCCTCGAGCAAATACATGAAGATTTGGAACTCCCATTTCTACATGACTACAGAATTCACAGATCAGCCAACTTCTGGAGGACAATCAGAGCCTCGCCACACCAACACATAGCCACCATAGGAACGGCCAACCCAAGAAGACGAACTTACAAGATGCCGCACCCCTAAAACGCACAACCACTAAACTGACATAGGAACAGCAAAAGAGAAGCGCGACAGTTGCGTCCTCTCTCACAACAAATACGCACGCAAAACAAACGACAGTCAACAACACAAATGGAAGGCAAGGGCCCAAGCCCGGTACTTAAATCAACCACAAAAACCGCCAAGAAATCTCTGCTCTGCTCTGCTCTGCTCTGCAACTGGGAAACTGAAGAACTGACCACACATTACCCTTCTAACAGAGCACATTTGTAGGAGAAAGTGAAGTGTAATATCAGTGATTCTTTTACTACATAAGAAAACATCTATACATAATGAAGTATGTAATGTTAATGTAGATCCAAACGTCATTTTCTTGGTAACGTCTTTTCTTGGTTATTAGTTTTCGAAATATGAATAGGGACTTATTTCTTGGTAATAGGAAATAGGGACTTATTAGTGTTACCTGCGAATAATAACCTTGTAACGTACGTATTCTAAATAAAAAAATATTTATTTTCCAGATGGTGAACGCGAAATTTCATCTATAGCTACAACATATATATAAATAGTACAACACATAAGCTTATTAACAGAATAATTTTAATTTTATGCATTATTTTTTCATGCTTCATTTTAAAGTATAGGGCTTTTTTGTTGAGGTACACCAATTTGTCAATGTCATACATATTAAACTAAAGCATTAGCGTATGAGTATAAAGTATGTAATGGAATACTTTGTTACATCAAGTCACAACATTATGTAAATGAAGTTATTAGAAAAATAATAAACAAGCAATATAATCAAATTGCTAAATATCACCGAAGCACTATTCACAATTGCGCTATTTAAATATCTATGAGCATACTCCAAAATCCCTAGGTAAGTTTCTACATTGGAAAAAAGTAAACAAAATTCACAAGGCCACGCTAAACACAAATACAGGAAAAGTTAAATAAAAAAAATGTTATTAGTAAAATTTCTACTCTTCCCCTCCAAAATTATGTCTCAAATCAAGTAAGTAACTTGCTTAAATTATACTGGTCTACGACTTTTTAATTTTGTTGATAAGTGGCCAAAGTTACATTCGAAGTATTCACTTCAGTCAATACAAATAAATCAAACAAAACACTAACATTTCACATTTATTTATACAATGAGTATGTGTTTAAAAAAACAATTTTCATTTCATGTATAAATTTTAAAAGAAATAATTCGGTTTCAAATGTTACTTTTACGCAAAAAAAAAGAAAGAAAAATATACTATGGTAAATTAAAGTGAGATTACAGCGTTACAGTACATAAAAACTATTTTTTGTTATATTATACTATGTACATTGTAAGATCAAACCACAAGTTCTCTAAATGTACACATTCCATTTTAAAAAGTAGTTCAAATAAGATGCTAACGAAATTTTGCGGACAACTCTCGAATAAGAAGCAACTTTAAAAAAATTGACAAAAGTTATAGATATACTTCATGAGTGAGTAAAGAAAGAATACAAATGTAGATTAAAAAGAGATCTTTTTTAAAAAATCTGCAGTTAACAGGAACAGTGTTTCTTTCAGACATGTTTTTAGGGGGCACTGTCTCCCCGGAGGAGACGAAAATAATACGTCTATAATATAATAATAAATGGAATAGTATCAGCAGTGCCCCCCGGAGTACGAAGTGTGCTCTCCCGAAACATAGTTTCTGAAAGAAACACTGAACAGGAATATAGTTAAACAAATCTAAAAGATTCTATAAAATAGATTTAAACAAATCTTCAATCAGATCAATTGATTTCCTAAATTTTCTTTGTATCGCCTTATATATAAATATTAAAAACATATAAAAACAAGAATTTTAGAAATAATCCAAAAAATGGATCAAAAGATAGCGATCTTGGCTAAGAATTTTAAAAATGATCCAAAAAGTGCATAAAAAGATTGCGATCTTGCCAAATAATTAGTTTTTGAATCAGGGGCCACAAAAGTTAGCAACGGCTTCTAAATCGAGTTTTCGTATTTTTTACGGAATAAGCACATCATACTGCGTAAATTGTTAGTTTGGGTTTGGGTACACTACCTGTAGTTCTCCAGATATAAGGCATACAAGAAAATGTTTGATTGTATGAAATATATTGGATTTTTTGGATAAGGGCTCACAAAATTTTTGAATGGGCCCTAAATCGAGTTTTCGTATTATTTGCGGAATAAGCACATCATGCGGACTAAATTGTTACTTTTGGTTTGGTTATACTATATGTAGTTCTCAAAAATGGGACGTACAAGAAAATGTTTGAATGGATTAAATATATTGAATTTTTTGGATCAGGGCCCACAAATTTTTTAAATGGCAGCTAAATCGTTTTTTTTACGGAATAAGCACATCATACGGAGTAAATTGTTAGTTTTGGTTTGGCCACACACTTTGTAATTGTCAAAATATGGGGCATACAAGAAAATTTTTGATTGAATGTAATATTTTGAATTTTGTGAATCAGGGCTCACAAAATTTTTGAACGGTCCTTAAATCGAGTTTTTGTATTTTTTACGCAATAAGCACATCATACTAAGTTAAGTCATAGTTTGGGTACGCTATATGTAGTTCTCGAGATATAAGGCCTACAAGAAAATTTTTGTGTGAATCCAATAGGGTCTAAATGTATCCAATATATATTGGTGTTGTTGTCCATTATTATGTTTGATCTAAATCTATAGTTGACTGGTAATAGGTACTATTTTGAGCACTATTCGTTGTTACAAACGATACACTTTATTTTAAATTGAAATATAATAAATAAAATACAAATAATTCTCTTAGCAAGATACGTCACTATAAAAATAGTTTTTCTTTTCCCAGTATAGAAGTTTATTATAAATACCTCATATATAGATAAAATGAGCACTGGAGTCAAGAAAGGTATGTCTCTTCATGTTTTGAGAAATGTAAAAATAATAATAATAATAATAATAATAATAATAATAATAATAATAATAATAATAATAATAAAGTGACATTCGCTTTCGTATACATTAAAAGTATCTTTATTCAATAGAGACAGTTCGCTTCTAATTGCTTATAACTGTCTATACTTGACGGGGGGAAAAGCTAATGTAAAGGAGAATGGATCTGTTCTCGCTGTTTATTTTTTTCTGCTTTCAGCAAAGAAAACTTACTCCAACGCCTCCTCACTGAAATGCCATAAATATGTCATTGTTGAAAAAGGTTCCCTCACAGCTGTGGACAATGTTGAAACTTCAAAGTAACCCTCAGTTACTCGCCGCAACCTGCTAGAAGAGAGAACGCAGTCTCGTCAATGCGTTGTTGCAAATCTTCACATGAAAAAAAAGGGGGGAATGAATAACTTAATTGGAGGCTTTTAGTAAAATTATACGCTCATATAACAAATCCTTTATTATCGACCTGACTCCATGCAAATTTTTATAAGGATTTGTTCATTGCTTGCTGAGAAAAACACGAAAAAAGTTACAATGTTATTAGATAGGGGAAAACTCGACTCAGCGAAGAGGTAGCAACAGCCTTAATACAAACTATTCACTCCCTCAAATTCTAGATAGAAGCCAACAGGTTATACGCTCCCTTGTTTATGCTCATGGATGTATATTACAATATGTTATTGTGAGCACTTCGGTGTAATGTGGATGTCGGACATAAGCTCACCGGCAAAAACCTCACCGGACATAAGCTGACCGGGAAAAAGCTCACCGACAGTCTTATATTACAGGGACGGACAAAAGCTCACCGATAGCAAACACAAGCTCCCTTGAGGGACTTGTAATAAAATTCACCGAATATTGAAATTCAGGTGTTAGTTACTTCTGAAGCAGAAAATGAAGCTACTATCTTATATGACTTATCTATCAGGTTTAAAAAATAATAAGGACGTTGCGGAGTTGCGTTGTATTAAACGTGGGCAGACCTTGAGGAACTTGTAATAAAATGCCCTGGATATTAAAATCTAGCTTTTGACTACAATTACAAATAGGCCAAATAACTCGGTAGAAAGTAGAGCTACTATTGTCGTATAGCAGTTATCAGATATCAGAATAAAATAGGGATGTTGCAAGTTTAATGTGTAAAGCATAGGCGACAGTAAGCCTAATTTTGGTCCTGGAAATTTTCGAACCAATTTTTTCTTATAAGCCTGACAATTCATCAACTGCATTAAAATAATTTAATGATTAGGCATGAGTACTTACATAATAGAATTTGCTTGCTAACAGGACTGGTGATTTTTTTAACGAAATCATCATTCTCAGATATATTTAGGTCTTGCTTCTTAGTGCTGCCGTCGTGCTTGCAGACCAACACTCAAACAAATCTCTTTCTTATTTACTGACACTAAGCTTTTTTTGGTTCATGAGCGTTTTGATCTTAGTAAATAAGAAAGAGATTCATTTGATGAGTATTGGTCTGCAAGTGTGATGACAGCCTTAAGACTTGAACTCTGCAACATTCTTAATATTTTATTCTGATGTCTGATAATTCCTATATGACTTTAGTCATATAGCCTATTTTCTATTGAGGAACTAGTCCTACTAGTAGTCAAAGCCCAGATTTAAATATCAGGAGCATTTTATTTCAAGTTCCTTAAAGTCCGCCCACGTTTAATGCCTTAAACCCTGCAACATCCTTATTATTTTATTTTTATATCTGACAATGATATATAGAAATAATAGCTCTATTTTCTACTGAATTAGGCCTACTGCTAGTCAAAGTCTAGATTTTAATACCTCTTTATACCCATCATACGTTTTTCTAAAGCGAAGTAATATATATCTCAGATACTTTTAGCCATAGCGAAAAAAAAGTCTATACCCTTTCCCCAAAATCGTTTTCCGATATTTCTGTGCTGCAAAATTTCTTGCACCGAAAGTTTCAGCATAGGAGAGGGGGTTGGATTGCTTTCTTCAGTAAAATGAACTAGTATTCTTTTGTTTGTTCAAATCCGTTTTCAATTTATATTTTAATATTCAAAATCTACTTCATATTAATATTCAAAGACTAGTTTTCATTTTTGTCATATTTTCCGTTTGTCATTTTTCCATTGCTTACTTGTATTTATTTTATTCAGGTTTATTTTCCTTTGCAATTAAATTAATTAACCTATAAATGTAATTAGTTATCATTATTGTATTCTTTATTGCATTAATAATCTTATAACACAATTATATTATTAGTGGTGAGCTTACGTCCGCTTTTGCATTAACATAGATGAGCTTATGTCCGGTGAGCTTAGGTCCGCGACATTTAAAGAGGGTCGCAAACGATATGCAGGAAAAATTCTTCTCTCTTCCTGGCTTGTTTCTTCCCTACTTGACAAATGTTATATTGCTTTGCTTGGTGAATCCGTTTCCTTGAAATTCAGAAAATCAACTTAAACTATTGCTTTTGCAAAACTCCTGTTTCTTTTAATCCCCAAACGGAAACATGACGGTAGAAAGTTTCGGAAAGTCTTGCTCATTTTAGATAGTGTATATTTACAACGAAGGTGGTGCATGTGCACCGGTTCTTTCCCCCCCCCCCTAAATCCGGCCCTGTATATATATGTATGTTGTATACATCCATTTGTATATGAGATCCTGACCACCCATATTGTTTCATACGGAAAGTACGTACACATGGAACACTTACAGAAAGTATTATAAAACATACGTTTGCAGTTAAAAAAACTACAGGATTTACAAATGTAACATATGATTTGATGATACGCCACGTACACTTCTTTCTCAGGGTATGGTTTTGAAGCATGGTCTCGGATATATAGCTATTATCTGCAGAGCACGACAATGAATGAGCCTCGAGGCTTGGAAATACAATAAAACTTAAAGGTGAAGGTCTGCTTTTAACATACCTGGGATTTACTAATTTTGTTGTACTTACTAATTCATGCAGTTCCTGAGCAAAAAATTATCATCGGCCAAGGTCGATTTCCGCTTCACTGACTCGGGATTGGATAGTTGGTTTCTTAACAATGGAGATGGGACGGGAGGAGGGTTAACATTCTTCAGAGCACTAACATTTTCACTTTAAATGCCTTAGTGACAGGGATTCAGAAGGTGTATATTGGATTGTGGATCACACAATGGTTCAATACTTGAAGATCACATTCACAATTAGTATATCATACTGTAATTTGGACATCTTTGTTACGCTGACTAAATGATAAAAAAATCACCTATAATTTATTCCTAATAAAAATCATTGGACAACAGTATTACAAGCCCTCCCACTGGTCTAGTGGCTAGCACGCGCGACTTTGATGATCGATTCCCTGTGGGAAAATATTGAACGACAGTGGTTCAATTTCAACGACCATGTCTCATATAGCCTCGCTGATGAAAGGGGACGGGGAAAGATAATCAATTAATCAATCAACAGTATTTCAAATTTCAGCTGCATAAACAACCTATGACTTGTAGGACTAGTTCATTTTGTTAAAGCAGCTGTTTTAACGAAGTTTAGTATTAACGTGTCAGGTATTTCTATGAGATAAGAAAAAAACATTATTTTGTAACTGAATGATAGCTCTATCCACGTAGATTCTGCAAACAGAAACAATGAAAATCGATATAAAAGTGACTCATATTATTTTAACAAAATTCAATTTAGATAATAGTTTGGGCTGCCACAAAAATAAGAAAAGTTAGAAAACCCCGATTAATTGTAACAACTCGATCAGGGTTGAAATTGGAGGAGGCATACGCCACTAATCAGCCCATTAAGATGTACAAGCTCGCGGGCATGGCTCTTGCGCTCAACTGGGCTCGGGCTCAATAATTGAGCCCGAGCCTCAATGAAACAAGTCAGTGCGAGCCCAACTCAGAGAAGTGAGCCCGAGTGCAAGTGAGCTCGAGCCCAAATGAAATACGTGAGCACGAGCCCAATTGAGGGAACTGAGCCCGAGCACGAATGAGCGCGAGCCCAAATGAGAGAAATGAACTCGAGCGCAGTCGAGAGAAGAGAGCGTGAGCCCAAGTGAGCGAGAGCCCAGTTGAGACAAGTGAGCGTGAGCGCGAATGAGTGCGAGCTCAGTTGAGAGAACTAAGCGCGAGTGAGTGCAAGCCCGAGTGAGTGCAAGCCTAGTGGAGAGAAGTGAGCACGAGCCCGAGTGAGTGCGAGCTCAGATAAGACTGTGAGTGGGAGCGCTAGTGATCGCGAGTCCAGTTGAGACAAGTGAGCCCGAGCCCGGATGAGTGCAAGCCCACTGGACAGAAGTGAGCGCTAGCCCGAGTGACTGCGAGCGCGAGTGAGCGCGAGCCCAGTTGGGAGAAGTGATCGCGAGTCCGAGTGAGTGCGAGCCCAGTCCAGAGAAATGAGCGCGAGCCCAGTTGAGACAGGTGAGCGCGAGCCCGAGCGAGCCCAGTGGAAAATGGCCATCTCTGGTACATAGGTGGCAGCACTCTGCAGCAAACCAATCTGAAAAAGCCATCTGTTATTAATATTTGCTACCAACAAGAGTTTCACAGCAGAGAATCTTAGTGTAGCTTCTTTTCAGTTACACAGCCACGGGGAGGAGGTATATAGGGTCCGGACCAGGGCCGGCGCTAGAAGTTTTGCCGCCCTGGGCGGTTCTTTCACGTTATTGTTTCTTTATTGTTTTCTTTCTCAAATTTTGCCGCCCCTGTATTCTTTTCTTTTTTCAAATTTTGCCGCCCATCAGACTTGCCGCCCTGGGCGGTGGCACGGCTCGACCCCCCCTCGCGCCGGCCCTGGTCCGGAGAACAAAAATATCCCAAACCTAACATAAATTTGTACACTTTCTGATAAGAACTATACTTATTTAACAGACAACTGATTGATGCAACATGAAAATTTGATATTTCACTTCATCTGTATTTATAAAAATATTCTAGTTCTATCATTTTTATTCTGAATTATATGACGTAGTATTTTAGAATTACTTATCGTCTTTTCGTGTGCAGAATAATACATATTTAATACTACATAGACGTAGTGGCTTGTATCATTGGACTCCAACCCCCAAAGCTTGGACCTCTCCGAACAAAAATTCCTTGATCCACGCCTGCTTCTTCTTAATAGCTTCTAGTAATGATACGAAAGAATAAAGTATTATTATTTTGAAGGAATAAACAGAGTTTCATTTCACAGTGTAAAATCACGGTGGACTTTCAAACTATGCGAATTCAATAATCAAACTTGAAGTAGTATTTCGTACAATTACTTGGTTCCAACAGAGAAATAAGGTCAAAGATAGAATATGTTCCACGGACACTGAATGTATGTTGAAAGGCCATAATTGCTATTCAATACAGTTTTTCCTCTATGGCGTTAAAGGTTGAAACCAAAAGCCGTTAATTCAAACTGCTGGTTTTGGCGCGGGAGACCCGGGTTCTATTCCACTGCGAAGGACCACTTCTCGATCTGTCTTACAGTTTTTTTTTTGTTCTATACAAATAAGTATTGAAACCAAAAGTACTTGTAAATCAATCACTTCCGGTTTCGTGATAATATTGCGAGATGTAATTATACACAGCGTGTTCCGGAAGTGGGCATACCCCTAATAGGTGTTTTCTGACGGTACTTCTTCGAAGTGTCTTAAGTAGAAGAAAATGGTATCATAGACACTGTTGTGATACACCAGGATGGACTACCAGCGCACTTCGCGCTTCACGTGGGCAATAACCTAAATTAGACTTTTCCTGGCCTCTGAAATGGCTTTAGATAACTTTGAAATTATAGGTAATTTAAATATATATAAATTTACTCCACAAAAGCTGGGATGGTTGCAACTCGCAGAGCATCTGAATAGAGACGAAAATATAACAAACTCTTGGACAAATACCACTTCGTCATCATCGCCATCGAAACTTTTGGCTCCTGGGGTCATGAAAGATTGAAATTTATTAAAGAAGTTGGACACCGAATAACTTTCAACGCAGGCGACACTCGAGATTGAGCCTTTCTTACACAAAGATTAAGTATAGCTGTGCAAAGAGGGAGCATAGTAGCGATGCTAGGAACGCTTCCCGCGGGAAAAGCATTGGACGAAATCTCCCTTCTGTAATCACCCTCCTCCCAACCAAACTCACGCAATTGCTGCTAGATAATATATAAAATGCATTGGTGCTACATTTTTCTTTGAAATTAGGATTATGATATTTTACAAACATTAACAATCGGAATACCAAATCATCCCTTGATATGCATCAGTAACATTTAAACTTTTTTCCTGGGACAAAGTAGTAAATTAGTGCTTGAATACAAAATCGTAAATGAGTAAGAAGCAAATATAATGTGAGCGAGTTTTTTAGAAAATAAATCATTGCCTTAAAAATAAAAAAAAAATAAAAATAAAACTCAATAGAATCCTCTACAAAATAGGGTAACGAAAAGATTTTTCTTACAAGAAATCTTCCGAAAAAATCCTTCCGTATCGAACAGGCCTTAGATTCACTAGTATTAGAAGATATTTATTTTCACAGTATTAAGATACTGGGACTACAAACCGATCGAGGAGGGTATACGAGAGTTAGTTCAGCCTATATTTATTTTTATTGACAGATGTAATGAAGGTATAAGGATGAACATAAGCTATAGTTTTGAAAACGGTCGAAGAGCGTATATACCAAAAATTGTAGCAGTACATTGCTGATGGAAATTATAGACAAGAAATAATAAATACTAGCAAACACATTTATAAATCAATCCGTATACCACCACACGACACGTTTTCACTTTTGCTACTTTGAAATACACTGAGAGAATAATGTTTTTGCGCATAAAGTACGATCTACAAAATAAGTTGCACCCCTACAAAGAAAAAACCTTTCCGCGGTTTTTAGAAGTGTTACAGCTCAACATACGCTACTGCAAATACCAATACTTGTCTTTTTCTATTTTGTATGTGTTAAAGATATATTGAAAAAAAATCAGTTCCAAAATTTCCTTCAGGTTCCTACAATACAGAAGGTAAGATTTTACCATAGCAATGTTACAGTACGGTATGCTTTGATAGCTTTTTTTTTTTTTTTTTTTTACAAATATTTAGTTTATTTAGGCAGGAAAACCCTAACCAAAGAAAAATTGGAGATTATAAGTATTTTTTTAAAAAAAGTCTTGAAAATAAAGTAAAATTAAATTTTGTTCTGCGCTAACTCATGAATCTCTGGGGAGGAGTTATAAACCTCCCATTTCCCTTGGTACGACCTCGGAAAGCCGTAACTTTGCTTGTTCCATTAATGTATTTTCATTACAAGAAATTGAGATAAAAAGAAATGTACATAACTGATTAAAAGAATGAATTACATACTACTACTATGTTCTTCTATTTTAAATTACAGTTAAATCTTTGATTTGGTTTAAATCGCCACTTTACTGGAAATTAGTCAACAACAGCTGTCATTGCAAAACTTCATTCTTTGATTCTGTTGAAAGCACCACATTACTGGAAATTAGCCAACAAAAGCTGCCAAGGAAGAAGTTTATCCTTTGATTCTGTTGAAAGCGCCACGTTGCGGGAAATAAGTCAACAATACTGCTTGCTGCTTACAACAAGGCTGTTCGTGCAAATCTTGATTTGTACGTCAGGAGACCTCAGTTCCTTCCCTCAGCTGCCCGCGTTTTCCTTCAATACTACACACACAGCAGTCTATCACGCTTGCTACTGGGTTGTGAACGTGGAGTGATGATGGAGTGCATATACGCAAGGGGTAAAGCAAGCGAAGAGTAGAAAAGAAACGTCAATATAATAATATTCTAAATATTATTAAATATATTAAGAAGCAACAAACAGCGCACGATATTTGGTGGTTCAGTGCTCTTGCGAACTGCACAAGGTGACGCCACTGCAGAAATATGTGTTTTGAGAAGGAATATTGACTGATTATAGCGTTGAGAACAGACAAGTGACGAAATCAGGTCACGTGATTTACGCCAGAACTTTTAGGCTCTGGATATTCTAGGGACGAATGAGTACCATTTTTCTCAAGTGTACTAAACTTACATGAAAGTCAACAGAGGACGCTAATTTTTGAACTTTCAGAATTAATTATAACTGCATCTTCTTGTAAATACTTGCACGTTGCTGCATTTGGAAGTTAAAATTTTATATTTTTAGAGACATTACTTTTTAAAGGGGAATATGTTTTAGGTTTTCTTGTAATATGAAACAGGTAAGTTATAAAAAATATTGCTCTAGTTTCTTGAGAATCATTTCATTAATTAATTTGCTATGTGCATTAATTATCGAATAGAAGTGGAAGCCGCTATAAAGAAATTAAAGAAACACAAATCTCCGGGTGTAGATGAAATTCCGGCTGAGTTAATTTTAGCTGGAGGCGAAAAATTGTGGAACAAGATACACAAACTCATTCTCCTTATATGGAACAAGGAAGAATTGCCACAAGAGTGGAAAGAGTCAATCATTGTTCCAATTCATAAGAAAGGCGACAAAACTGACTGTAATAATTATCGAGGCATTTCTCTTCTGTCAACATCCTATAAAATCCTTTCAAATATTCTGTTAGCAAGATTGACCCCATACGCAGATGAAATTATTGGAGATTATCAGTGCGGATTTAGACGAAATCGATCAACTATCGACCAAATATTTACCATTCGCCAAATACTCGAAAAGAAGTGGGAATACAATACCCCGGTACATCAACTATTTATTGATTTTAGAAAGGCTTATGACTCGGTTAGGAGAGAAACATTATACAACGTCCTTACAGAGCTTGGAATACCGAGAAAGCTAATTAGATTAATTAAGATATGTTTAAGTGAATCCCAAAGTAAAGTCCGGGTAGGAAAATTTTTGTCCACGAGATTCCACGTCGAAAATGGCCTGAAACAAGGAGATGCGTTGTCGCCATTATTATTTAACTTTGTGCTGGAATACGCCATAAGGAAAATCAAAGATAGCAACCAGGGCCTAGAGTTGAACGGCATTCACCAGGTTATGGCATATGCTGATGATGTAAATTTAATAGGGGATGATAGGAGAACAGTAGAAATAAATGCAGAGATCTTATTAAACGCTTGCAAGGACATGGGTTTAGAAGTAAATGCAGAGAAAACTAAATGCATGGAAGTGCGTCGGGACCGTAATACGGCAAATTGTGGAGGCGTTAAACTATTAAATAATACTTTTGATAAAGTGGATACTTTCAAATATTTAGGATCAATATTAACAGACGAAAATCATATTCACGATGAAATTAAATGTCGACTAAAAGCAGGGAATTCGTGTTACTATTCGGTTCAAAATCTCTTGTCGTCGCGAATTCTGTCGAGGAATTTGAAGCTTAAAATATATAAAACGATAATCATGCCTGTTGTTCTGTATGGTTGCGAAACATGGTCGCTTACTCTGAGGGAAGAACATAGACTGAATGTATTTGAGAACAGGATCCTGAAAAGAATATTCGGACCCAAGAGGAACGAGAATGGGGAATGGCGGAAGCTTCATAACGAGGAACTACATAGTTTATACGGTTTACCCAACATTGTTAGGGTCGTCAAGTCTAGGAGGCTTAGGTGGGCAGGTCATGTAGCTAGAATGGAAGAAAGTAGAAACGTTTTCAAAGTCTTGACTGGTAGACCCATAGGAAAACGACCATTAGGAAGACCTAGGCGCAGATGGGAGGATAATATTAAGATGGATCTCGCAGAGATAGGAATACAAAGTAGAAACTGGATCCAATTAGCTAAGGATAGAAGTCAGTGGAGAGCTTTTGTGAACGCGGCACTGAACCTCCGGGTTCCATAGGCCAGAGAGTTAGTTATGTGCATTAATACATTGTGGACCGTCACTTCACAAAGTATTACTGCTATTTTTCTTTTTTGAAGGGCACTTATAGGCGAAGTATGCCTGTGTCTCTGGTAGCAAATATCCAAAGAGTTATAAGTCCTGGAAAATCCTATTTATACTATGTTTAAATACTGCCATGAAACGGTACGCAAGTTATTTTCTAACTTTAGTGCTGAGTTGACATAAATAGAAAAAAAATACTGTTTGCATGCCTTTTTCTTTAATACTACTACTATTACTACTACTAATAATAATATCAACAAATGGGTCAAAATAAATCGTAGATACCATTCAGAGCAGGTACCATTCCAATCGTAGATACAAGGGAGTTTAATTCTAGGTAAGGTTGATCCTCGCACGCAATTGATCAGGTCCTAAAATTAACACAGGCCTACAGAAAAAAAATTTTTTCTTGGTGCCTAAAATTTTAGAGTTGATTTTAACTATGTGTGGGGCGCTGAATCCAATAATGTAAGCAGTTTTTTTCTATCAGTTCTACTTTGGTAGATACAGGCTACTGTACCAGTAGTGTTATTTACGTTACAATGTATGTGGAAGAAATATTACAATCCAAAATAAATATGTAAATTATAAATGATGTAACCACTATTTCTGCATGCTTCTTGCAATAGTATACAAAATAAGCAAAAGAAATACAAATATTCTCGTAATAACAAGTTTGAATATGATCTTATAAACTCTGCAACTCAAATAAATCCTACTGTGCTCTATAGAGATTTCTATTTGGAAGAACGGCGCTCTTTTCTCATTAGTGCTGCTATCTGTCGGTACTGAACGGAAACTAGTCATATAGTAGTTCCAGGAACGTCCACTAGATTGCATTGGTATTCTACTTGGCTAGTGGATCGTAGTTGTTGTCTTGCAGGTGGAGTGACATGTTGGAACATGTGAGTTTTGTTCTGAAATCATAACTTGTATCGCGTATACTAAGGCTTTATATTTAACATCCGTGTTAGTGGCCTGAACATAAAATGAGTTCAAGTCGAAGAAGTTGTGTTAACCATCCTGATGTGTTTTGCTACATATGTGGTGAGTACACATTTAAAGACAATAGAAAACATATCAGTGACTTTGTAAAAAAAAAGCATATCATGCATATTTTGGTGTACGCCTAGGGGACCAAGATAAAACGTGGGCTCCACATATTGTGTGTAAAATGTGTACTGAACACTTGCGACAGTGGACAACTGGAAAAAGAAAAAGTCTTAAGTTTGGTGTTCCAATGGTTTGGAGGGAACCCACAAACCATGTTGATGACTGTTATTTCTGCCTGGTAAATGTTACGGGTATGAATAGAAATAACCGGAACAAGTGGACATATCCTGATCTGCCTTCAGCAAGACGTCCAGTTGTTCATTCCGATGAAATACCAATCCCAACGTTTCACGATGTTAGAGGTCTCCTAGAACACAAGGGTCTTCCAGAATACAATCCAGATGATTGGCGCCTGTTTATTGATAGCTCCAAGCGAAGTTTAAAATGCGTCCTTCTACACAATGGCAATAAATATGGCTCAATTCCAATCGCTCATTCAACACGACTGAAAGAAGAATATGAAGCAATTGCTTTGGTTATGGAAAAAAATAAATATCAGGACCATCAGTGGGTGATTTGTGTGGATTTAAAGATGGTGAACTTTCTTCTTGGACAGCAAAGTGGCTACACAAAATATCCTTGTTTTCTATGTCTGTGGGATAGCAGAGACAAAGCAAACAATTGGTCAAAAAAAGAGTGGCCGCAGAGAGACGACATGGTTGTTGGTAAGAAAAATATTATTAATATGCCTATTGTTGAGTGTGACAAAATCATTTTGCCACCTCTACATCTCAAGCTCGGTTTGATGGAGCAGTTTGTAAAGGCGCTAAATAAGGACGGGCCGTGCTTTGCTTACATGGGAAACAAGCTACCTCAGATCAGCACAGAAAAATTAAAAGCTGGAATATTTGATGGTCCCCAAATAAGACAACTCATGAAAGATCCGGCTTTCGTGGAGTCCATGAATGAGACTGAACGTAGAGCTTGGACCTCATTTGTAGAAGTTATCAAGAATTTCCTTGGCAATAATAAAGCTGATAACTATGTTGAGCTAGCGAACCAGATGCTTAATGCATTCCAAAAACTTGGATGTAATATGAGTATCAAAATTCATTACCTGCACAGCCATTTGGACCGTTTCCCAGACAACGTAGGCAGTCTGAGTGAAGAACAAGGTGAAAGATTTCACCAATATATTAAAACAATGGAGGACCGCTACCAAGGAAGATGGGATGCCCATATGATGGCAGATTAATGCTGGAACCTAAAAAGAGACTGTGCAAAGAAACATTCAAGGATGTCACGAAAACGAAGCTTCCGAAGTGTTGAATAGATCGTTTTGAACAAATTATTTGATTTTTTTATTCATAAAAACTATTATAAAATGTAGTTACAGAGTTATTATGTACTTGATGTTTGTGTTTATATGGTTTTCATTATTTTCAAAGTGTTCCAAATAACAGATTTAGATGTCATAGTTTTCTTTTCACTTACAGTAAAACAGCACCTATGCAATTTTCAACGTTGTAGCAGGTCAGTCTTGCAATTCCTATATCTCAAAAACTAAAGCTGTTAGGGGAAAACTAACGCCATATTTGGATTCAGGGTCCCAATTCTACTTCAAATCAGCTAAGAAACACCCGGCACCAAAACCACTGTAAGCCAGTGTAATCTTTCTCCACTACTGTAAAAGGATGGTCACCCTTAAGAATAAAATTTACAAGAATTTTTCGAAGTTCTTCAACTGTAAATTGAACATGTCTGGAATTCGTCGTGTCGCTCTGTGATGATGATGATGTGGACTCTGAAGAATAGTATCTTGTAATAGCCGCTTAAATGAAGACAGTTCGACTAGAGCTATGTTTGTTATTTAGATGTGTCTTTAAATTCCCAGTTGCCGCTGTTTTATTCTTAGTATAGCTTGCTCTGTAAAGAAATAATGTTACTAGCATTAGTTTCCTTAAATAAAATTTGCTAGCATTAGTTTCCTTAAAATTGAGAAATAGATTGTAAAAAGTTAAATTTGATAGCAAATATTCCTTTTGTGAAACTTGTTATTAACCTAGGCGCTCGACAGGATCCGTTTGAGGTTTGAGAGCCAGAAGGTTTGTTTGCTTTACCCAAGGATGGAATTCAGTGTGTTTTACTGCATTTATCTTGTGTTAGTCCTTTTGTTTTTCAGCCTAGGAAAATGAATGCATCAAAGAAAAAATCTTTGGATAGAGAGTTGGAAAAGAAGAACTGGAAAAGCTACAATGCTTGAATCTACTTTCACTAATATTTTCTAATACATTTGAATTTCGAGATCAGTTAGTGATTGAAATCATGAATTATACCTAAAAACGACCTTTACAAAAAGACAAAGAATATCCTTTTTATAACGGGAGCTGTTTTGTTTCGTCAACAGTGCTATTCAACCTGAAACCTATAGTTGTTGCGATCAGTGATGTAGTGCTAGAATTTTTGGTGGGTATACCTTGACCGTTTTAAAAAAAATAATAGTGTATATCCAGTCCCGTACGGTAGTACTTTCGTAAATTTAAGGTGAGTATAAGCTGCACTATAAAAATATTAGGTGGGTATACGGCGTATACTCCCGTATACGCCCCATTACATTTCTGGTTGCGATTCTGTACTCTTTCGAAGAGGCATTGACAAAAATTTTGAGTATTCAAATGATAAAAATCTGAAATAAGGGGGTATTAGAAGTGTGTGCAGCAATTTTTTTTTTTTTTTTTTTTTTTTTTGCGGAGTATCCCTCGAAGTTTGGGGAAGACTTGTGGTTAGTGGTGTAGGAAAATTCCTGGCACCACTACATCCACCTGAGTCATGAATAGGTGGTCAATAAGGCACCTAAGTCAGGGGACAAAAAGGGTCACTTGCCCACCCTCATCGCAGAATTTGGGTGAACTATCACTCCTCCACTTTCAGGACAGAATGTAATATCCAAAAATTCGGTTTTTCACGGGAAACAACTTCTGTAATAATTTGTTTATTGACCATTCATATTGAACACAACTATTTTTTTTTTTA
The DNA here is from genome assembly GCF_964235325.1 of Thermobia domestica. NCBI lineage: Eukaryota > Metazoa > Arthropoda > Insecta > Zygentoma > Lepismatidae > Thermobia > Thermobia domestica. Next base: position 159,248,105 of record NC_137470.1, on the reverse strand, counting down.
CTTAAACAAGCTAGTCTAGATTGAGAAAAAATTCTAATTGTGGCGTTTAAACCAATGACTACGATTACAGCGCTACCTACATAGTGTTGACATCGCCATTTAGTATCTCCTGTCCAGGTAACATACTTTGATGTGATCAACATGCGTTTTCTAGCAAGTATAGTTGCTATAGACTATAGATGGGCACGAGCGAGTTCGAGCGAGTTTTCTTTGAAACTCGACTCGACTCGAAACAGACATCTTTGAACTCGACTCAAGAACTCGGCTCGAAAAATTTCCTCCAACTCGACTCGAAACTCGACTCGAATTTGGTTCGAGTTTCGAGTCGAGTCGAGCCCAAACGAGCCAAATCGAGCCTAATCGTGTGTGTAGTTCAAGTACTCTCTTCAAGTATCTTACATACACAATACAATTATTATCAATGACACTACTACTACCACTACAACTTTATTATTATTATTATGGGCTTCCATGTCTCAGTGGTAGAGCGTTCAATTCTGGTGTATGGGATCCCGGGTTCAATCCCTGCTCCCGCCAACTGAACTTTGTGGTGGATAAACACCGTGTTCGTGGCTTTCCTTGGGGTTCTCCCGTTTCCTCCTACCTTTTCCATTGCACCATTTCATTAATTTCTCATCATCACTGCCTTCTTTAGCTAGCTGGTATATGCGTGGGAAGTAAAACTCAAATATTTATTATTATTATTACAGCGTTTTTTCTTCGCAATCGGGAGGTCTCATGTTCGAATCCAGAGTTCGGTATCCTGACTGAGATTTTCCAGGGTTTTTCTCAGTTACACTAGGTCAATGTTGGGATGGTTCCTTAAACTACAGGCCCTGGCCGCCATCCTCCCACTTCCTTTCCCAATGTTGTTATTATTGTTGATTTGTTGAGTACTCCAGTGCAAAATGGCCTCTGAGATTGTATCTGGTAGCTTAGTAATAAATAAATAAATATATCTCTCGTTTAGTTAATTCTGCAAAGGATGGGTGATGGTGAGCATGGAGTCATACGTTTCCAGGTACATTAACACTTCCTAAGAGACTACCACTTTTACGATTCTTTCTCGATACGAGACAGCCACAAACTTTGTTTCCTAGACTATCGTCGTGGTCTGTATATGAGTAACTTTAGACTTACAATCTATGCTACATTTCCAAAGTGTTCTCTCGAGATTCGTGTAAAATTGATTCAAATGCAGTTTTCAGCGGCCCAATGCATATTGTACTAATTTTAACAGCCCATACGTAATTTGCATATTTATGGGCCTTCATATATCCGGAATTCAATCATACACTACTATAACGCTCGGGCTAGAGGTCTGCACGGGCCGGAATCTTTAGGCCCGGCCCGGCCCGTGAATTTACAATGCGAGGCCCGACCCGAGTCCGAAATATGCTTTAGCATTTAGGGCCGAGCCCGGACCGAGCTCGTGTGATAATCAAATGAGCCCGAAATAAGCCCGAATTACATAATCTTAATAATAACACAAAATTGTATTTTATTTACAGCAATTAGAAGTTTAATTTTGCAGTTGTACTTTAAAAGTTCTCCAGAATGAACTCTGCAATATATATCGTTGTACAGTATTTACAAAGTTAGGCCCGAGAAATATGATTGTATATTTAAAAATTCACGGCCCGAGCCTGGCCCAGGCCCGAAGTGATATATGCTTTGTAAGCCCGAGCCCGTGAACACCTCTAGCATGGGCACAAAATTGTGTTTAGTTTTCTATATATGGAACTGGACATGAATGTGGGCATATACAAAACAAATTGGATCAAATATTGGATCAAAGAATTGTTATGAACAAGTATTAGTATAGTAGCACTTTACTGAGTTAATAGGCAGAACGATATGGAGGAGAGATTTGATTCGGATAAGCACAACAATGGTTTGTGATTGAGGAAGACAAAATTATGTATATGACACTGTTGTCCGAAATAAGATAAAGTATTCTACATTGTAGATATTATTATTATTATTATTATTATTATTATTATTATTATTATTATTATTATTATTATTAACAACTTCGGCATGCAAAGTGTAAGACATGTCAATATTTCGTAAAAGCAGAGAAATGAACTTGTTTTTCCAATTACCTTTGTAAATAGCTGTTTGATTCTTCCTGTTATTTGAGGAGTGTATTTAGCTGCAAATTCTGACTACCATAGTTTTGCTCAAATAAATGACAAACTGCCGCAGAAAACTAATATTGTTCTTTTCCTTTTTTATTGCCTACTATAAACTTCACCTATTCAGTAAAGAAAAGTCTGAACCTCTGAAGGGACCTCTGATTACAGATTCCGTTTGGTGGTAACTTGTTTACTTGCAGAGTTGCAGGACTGTTGAACAATAGACCACACTTGGTCAGTTGTAGTCCAGTCTGTAAGGTTTGCCTACAATGGAGAAGATAAAAGAGAATTTCCGGCCACACAAAATATTAAGGAGCGAAGTCAGCACTTTATTTACCATGATATGAGAGGATTGAACGAACATAACGATAAGTGTCACTTCCGGTAATATTGAGTTATTAAATGGAAGCAACTGGCATCGAACCACAGAAAAAGCTTGTTCGATATGTATCTTAGTATCGAATTGCAGGGGAATGATGAACTTTCTTTTCATACTTACTCGAAAGTTAGAAAATGTGGCATACCATTATGTTTCCACGAGCTGCCCATACTAGTATACTAATAACAACATTGTTATCCGGACTAGGCTTTCTGCAGATATAATATATCCTATTGATAATAAAAATATTGATGTTCTTGGCCAGCTTAAGAACCAGTAAATAATAATAATAATAATAATAATAATAATAATAATAATAATAATAATAATAATAATAATAATAATAATAATAATAATAATAATAATAATAATGTATACGCAGGCTTCAACAATCTAGGAACTAGATGACAATTATTCTTCTAGCAAGAAATTCTAAATATGTGGAATTTAAAAATACCATACGAAAATTACACAGCTAAAGACAATATAGGTCTAGGAATATTACGAAAAAATATTATGAAGATAATTTAAAGTATGATTTTTTGTCACTAGAACTCTTTATAATGATTGATACTAACATAAAAACTGGCTGACAAAGCAATAGGCCCATGTTAATACCGAAAAATTAGTAATTTCTCCATATATAATAAGATATTCAGAAAAGTATGAATTATACCTTTTATTAATCATTCATAATAGGAGTCGTTTCAACACAGCTATGCAAAGGCACAAAGATGAAGACAAGGAGATTTAATGTTGATAATTATGGTTGGAGGGAGTAATTCGAGATGTATGATAAAATGTTGGAAAATATGGTAAATTTTAAGTTTACGTATTAACTAATTAATTATTCATAACGTGAGAGCTGCTTCAACACGGCTATAGTATAAAGGTGTATACCAGGAAATAAATTGATACTGACATCAATTTGATTAAAGAGGGGTTACATGAGAGATATCCTGAAGAGGCTTATATCCATCTTACAATGCCCCGACAACCCTGTTATTTTTCTGTTCTGGAGGTAGCAGTTATCTGAATCACTGCGGTGCTCGGCCCGGGTTTAGGATTGTCAGCGGCTCGAGTGTCTCGGCTCACAGCTCAGCTACTATCGAGCCGAACCGAGAAGTGAGCCGAGCCAACACCTCACCCAACCGAGCCGGCAAAAGCCGATGGCTCACCTGAGCCGAACCGAACTGAGTCGGTCGCTCTTCCCAACCGAGCCGGCTCAGGCCATCGGCTCAATTGAGCCAAGCCGATGGCTCATCCCAACCGAGCCGGCTCAAGCTGTTCACTCAGTTGAACCGAGCCGAGCTGGTTGACATCACTACCCGGGTTGGGCTTCTTCTTAGGTTCAGAAATTCGACCGTGCATATCTCAGCCTTGATGCTAAGAAATACAGCATACAGAATACAGAAATACTTAAATTGGTGCTCACGACATTTGAGGCTGTCTCTTTATAAAAATCTATTGTTGTCCTCTCTCGTGAGCAACACTAAAAGTATTCCACATTACGGCTTACACTTTTTATGGCTTTCACTTTCCAGTTCAATCAGGCTATGATTTCAAAACGAGCTAAAACGAGCTGAACGAGCGAGCCATGTATCAAACTCGACTCGACTCGAAACTCGATCTCAAAAACAGTAAGTCGGCTCGGAACTCGACTCGAGGAAACTACCTTTGACTCGGCTCGAAACTCGACTCGAATTCGAGTCGAGTTGAGTTTCAGCTCGACTCGTGGTCATCCTCAATAATGTATATAATTATTAATAATATATCAAACAAGCGTGTCACTATGTCATAGTTAGTTCTGTGAAGTGTATCGTCGGTCGAAAAACTTTGGAAACCACTGTATTAGTCTATACCAATTCTATGAAGTCAGATTCAATAACTTTTCACTGTAATACAAAAGAATTTTGCTGCATGTGCGGCTATCTTAAAGCGCTTACTAGCGAAATAGCCTGTATGGGCAGCTAAAACTTGCGTTCCTGATATCTGGCTGAGTTGAGTTGATTATGACTTTAACGTCCCTTTCAGCAGCGAGTCTATATGAGACGGGACCTACTGATTAACGTTGAATCCGAACCACATGAGCTCCCGGTGGAAATCAAACCCGGGTCTGCCACGCCAAACGCGCGTACGCTAACCGCATATCTACGGAGGACCTCTCCCTAATATCTAGTGAGTAATTTGTGCGTATTTACAAAGGACGAGATATACAAGGTATCTCAAAAGTCCCCTGACATAGGGTAACTATTATTATCAGAGTTACAACAAAATGTAAGGGGAAAAACTATCTCCAAATATGATGTTTTCAATCTAAACTGAAGGATTTTTTTTTTTTTAAATCGGAGGAGCCATTTAGGCTGTACACTCTTTATGCACCCAATGTTAAATGAAAACCCTACGTTACCATATACATGGAATCACAACTTAAGTAAATGAAGTTATTATTTAAAATAGGGGATGGCCATCGACAAGTTAGGTAAAAGACAGTAACTTCATTCACTTATGTCGTAAGTCCAGGTAAATGGCAACGTTGATTGGGCGCATAAAGGTTGTACACCCCAATATATATTTATACATGTAATCGCAAACACAACAGATTTGCTGTACATTATATTAGACTGTTCGAAATAATAATGCTTTGTCGTTAGTTTTACTCGTTTGCCAATAGAGGCGCAGCAACGTTTTTAGAATACACAGCAGACTTTTCAGAATTGTTGCTAGATGTAGTTTTTCCTGTTCTGTTGAAAACAAACACAATAATAAAAAATTAACATAAACTAATTGTATTATCTCTAAAGCAAATCGAATAATAATTATTCTGTTGGTATAAGCTATGAATTAACAAACATTAAGTTATGGTAGGCCATCCGAGGATCTAGAACAACAGATCTCAATAAAAAAAAATGTTAAAACTAACTAAGAAATGAAGTTAAACCTCAAATGGATGTGATAGAAGTCACTTTTTCTTTTCTTTTGTTTATTCTATTTTTGAAGAGACATATTGGTATTTTAAGCCCGCGTCTCGAATAATTCTTAACAATCTTCAATGTTAGATGCTAAATTATGTTTCTGTAACTTTAGTGACCCTATTCAGCACCTAGGCTACATGAAACATAGAATCTAAACCACTGTAATGCGCTCAATGTTCTGTCACTGGGAATCGAACTCAGAACAAGGTGTACCAAATATACGTGCTCTATCTTCTAGACTACTAAGTAAAATAGTAACTGTCAAGAATGGATTGTATGCATATTGCAAAATTTTGGTAGAGTCTAATGAAACAGACCGGGAATTAATCCCTTCACCAATCTATACAGGGTGTTTCAAAACAACACCGACAACGTTTGGGAGGTGATTCCTAACACCAAGTTAAGACAAAAAGTATAGACCAACCTGGGTGCACAAATGCGTCCTTTCGGAGTTATAGGCTGCTGAAAACGTGAAAAAATGAACCTTAAAAGGTCCATAGCTCCAAAACTATGGGACCAACCATAGTCGGGTCAAAACTTTACTAAGGAACTAATATGTGTTCTATCCAAAAATACATGCTTCAGAATCCTGCAGTACTTCCGCAACAATTTTTATAGAGGTAGTTAATGAGTACTTCAGATTATATGCCCGTATCCAACTGCCTGTACAAAAATCGTTGCGTGAGTACTTTAGGATTTTTTCACCTAGTGGCTTTCCGTTTACAGCCGTTTAGAAACGCGAAAATAAATGCCGATTTTCAAAATGGTTCGAAATCGAAAGTAAGTAAGTGAGTCGTGATAACTGTATCTCATGTAAAATGATAGGCCCTATTGTCTAGGGCGGTCTTGTTCCACATTTCCATTATCTATTATCTATTTGAAGATATCACATAATTACTGTAAAATTTGCGGTATTTTAATTTCGCCGCGATGAGGCATCTTAAGTGAAAAAATAAAAATACGTGAGGACAGAAAGCAAAATTATTTTAAAGAACCTAGCAAATTAACCAGAATTTAAAATGATCATTAAATAGTTTTTTATTTATTTTTTAAAATGTAAATATATATGATCTAGAAACAGTTTGCTATTACGTGTTAAGATTTAGTTCTAAGCAGTATGAAGCAGATTGTAATAACGTTTATAAGATAGTTCCTCTAACACACTAGCTTCTCACGAAGTCAAGCAGGTTTTGTCACGAAATTTTAGAAAACATTAAGGAAACCTTTCAGTTTAGCGTCCCACGCTTTTGGTCATTTAGACTAAAGGAGATCAAAGATTAAGGCAAACGAATTATTAGTGGAATGAATTAGTGGAACGAAATGTGGAAGGAAACAGAAGTAACAAGAAATAAAATGAAATGAAGTCTTTGAGTGTTACGTCCCACGTGTCTGCCGGTTAGGCTAAAGGAGACGGTGATGATGAGAAGTGAATGAAAATTAGGAATGGGCAAAACCGGTTTTTATAAAAACCGAAACCCAAAAAACCGACATTTCGGTTTTCTCCAAAATCGGTTCGGTTTTTCTCCAAAACCGGTTTCGGTTTTCTCCAAAACCGGCTCGGTTTTCACCATTCAAAACTTTTCGAAAACACATAAAACTATTTCTGTGGAATTGGATTCGGTTCCGGAGAACAACGAAACACCATTCTGGTCAGAAATAGAACAAATTTTGGAAAAAAAACGGAATCGGTTTTGAAGAAAACCGAAACCGGATCAGGTGAAAAATCGAAACCAGTTTTTTGAAAATTTTCAAAAACCGGTTACGGTTTTTCTAAAAACCGAAAACCGAACAACCGGTTTTTGTGCCCACCACTAATGAAAATGGTTGAATGAAGAAAGTGGGAAGAAACGGAAGAACTCCGAGAAAACACACGAACACAGTGTTTGTCCATCACAAAGCCCTCCGCGGACGAGAGGTGAGAGAGTAGCCCAAGAAATCCTATGGACACGATATTGTCCACCACACACTTAGCTGACTGGCGATCGAACCCGGTACCCCACGCACTAGAAGTAAGGGCTCTACCACTGAGCCACCGTGCCCTCTAGAAAATTTTGGAATTTAATATGTGAAAATGTATATATTTTTAAGACAGACAAAACCACTCAACTCCTCCAGCGGCAACAAGAATTCTCAGTACTACATAGAATTACTACTTTCGGGGAACTTATAGTCTTACACCATTATAATGTATATGATTATTATTAATAATAAGTCAAACATGTGTGTCACAATGCCATAGATCTTCAGTCGGAAAGGTTGGGAACCACTGTGTTAATCTATACCAATTCTATGGAGTCAGATTCAATAGCTTTTTACTGCAATACAAAAGAGTTTTCCGGTACGCACGGTTATCTTAAAGTGTTTAATAGCGAAAAAGCCCGTACGGTGAGCTAAAACATGCGTTCCTGATATCTAGTGAGTAATTTGTGAGCATTTACAAAAGAAGAAATATACATACCCGCTAGACACTTCGCGAATATTCCTTGTTACTAATTAAGCGATTATTCAGTTCCAAGAGGCTAGGTACTGTCAGTAGGTTTGAGGATACAATATATGTTTATACTCGTAGTCGTAGATACAATAGATTTACTGCACATTGTATTTAAGTGGTCAAAAATGTAAAGACTTGTCGTTAGTTTTATTTCTTTGTCGGTAGGGGCGCACCAATGTAACGTTTTAGAATAAGTCCCAGACCCTCTCAGAATTGTTGCTAGATGTAACTTTCCTCTTCTGTTGAAAACAAACACAATAATCAGAAATTAACATAAATTAAATGTATTATCTCTGAAGCAAATAGAATATTAATTATTCTGTTGATGTAAGCTATGAATTAACTAATATTAAATTATGGTAAATCATAATAGAATCTAGAACAACAGCTCTCAACAGAAATATACAGATGGTGATCAGAAAAATGGAAACACCTGTAGTTGGCAACACGTCAGATGTATGGGTTGGCAGTGGTGTCGTGGCGCCCGCAGCGCCGGACCGCTGGTGGTGGTGTGTTAGGTCAGTCTCCATACTACGTCAGGCGCAGTGGAACAGCAGTGTCCAGTGGCTGCCGCAAACGGAGGTAGTGTAAAATGGGAGACCTCTCAGATTTTCAAAGAGGGCAAATTGTTGGTGCGCGGTTATGTGGAGTGAGTGTGACGGCAGTGGCTACTGTGTTATGTGTGTCGCGTGGGATAGTCTTGAAGGTGATGACTGCCTACACAACACACGGGAAAACCACATCGGGGAAGCGGAACAGTGGGCGGAAGAAAATCATGAGTGACAGGTCACGCCGGGTATTAAAGCGCATTGTCACGCAAAACCGTCGTGCCACTGCGGAGCAAGTGACGGAGGAACTCAATCAGCACCTCCCCCACCCTGTTTCGACAATCACGGTCCGCCGCGAATTACATGACATGAACTTACGGGGTCGTGTTGCACGGGCCAAAATGCTCATCAGGGACCATAACGCTTTCACACGCCGCAAATGGTGCCGCGACCATGCAACTTGGACCGTTGAGGACTGGAAACGTGTGATATGGTCGAATGAGTCATCCTTCACCCTATTCACAATCACGGGCCGTGTTTATGTGTGGAGAACGCTCAAAGAAGCTTATGATCTGCAGTGTCTCCGTCCAACTGTGAAACATGGCGGCGGCTCGGTGATGCTGTGGGCCGCCATATCATGGTTTTCATTGGGTCCTGTGGTCACACTTAGCGGACGAATCACTGCCAACGATTATGTCGCAATTTTAGGAGACCACTTGCATCCTATGGTCCGGATGTTGTTCCTGGACAATGACGCCATCTTCCAGGATGATAATGCACCCATTCACACAGCTGGCGTTGTTGCAGCGTGGTTTGAGGAACATCGGGATGAAGTTCAACACCTCCCTTGGCCCGCCCAATCCCCAGATCTCAAAATAATTGAACATCTGTGGTCCGTCTTGGAAACACGACTCCGGCGACGATTTCCACCTCCATCCTCTCTCACAGAACTGGCCGATGCCCTGTACGAGGAATGGTGTAAAATTCCACTTGCTACCATTCACGACCTCTATGCCTCCATCCCACGTCGCATCAAGGCTGTTCTGAAGGCGAAAGGTGGCCCGACACCATACTAATCTGGTAAGTTGCAATTTCGTTCAGGTGTTTCCGTTTTTCTGATCACCATCTGTATTACAACCAACTAAAAAAGGAAGTTGAACGTCCAACAGAAGTTACCGCAGAAGAAATCTCTTTTTCTTTGTTTTCTTTACTTTTATTTTATTTTTGAAGAGACATATGGGCATTTTAAGCCCGCGTCTCTAGTAATCTATATATATACACAATTGAGAGTTACTATTTATGTGACTCCTAATCTCTTGAACCACTAGACTGATCTCGATCTACGTTTCAACATGGATGAGGTTCGAGCCTGGGACGATTTTTATCATATCACTTTGACGGTAGAACTTTGGGGAAGGGAAGGGGAGAGATTTACTGTATATAAAAATAAAAATGAGAGTAACTGTCTTTGTGACCATCCCTCTTGAACCACCTGATCGATCTCGTTCAAATTTTCAACATAGATGAATTTCGGAGCTGAGATGGGTTTTGTCATATTCCTTTGACGGTGCAACTTAGGTAGGAGAGAGGATAGGCATTTAAAAATGATCGAAAATGACGAATATTAGTGTCGAATCCATAGTTTTCGTGATCGCAGAGTTGAACAGTGACACTTGCGATTACGTTTAAATCCAAATTCAGCACCTCAACTTGGGGGAGGAAGGAGACATATAAAAATTATTGAAAATGACCATTATCCAAGGTGACCAGACGTCCCGTTTTAGCCGGGACAGTCCCTTATTTTCAACCGTTGTCCCGTTTTTTTGATTCTCAAACGGGACGCCTAAATGTCCCGTTTTTAAGCAAACATGACCCAGGTGTCCCGTAATTATTATTCAAAATGTAAATGGTCAATGCTAATTCTAAACTCTTCCGTACCAACACTCATTGGGAAGGTTCAGCCGTGCCTAGAACTTCTGAATATTCAAATGAGAATTCAGTGTTCTGGGGTTCAAGTGGGAATTGAGTGGGAATTCTGAGTGTTGAAGTAGTTAAAAGTATTGTTGGGTAGTAGTTAAGTTAGAAACGCTGTGATATCATTTTTACTTGTGTATTTTGTAAATTGGAAACACTGCTGAGTCCCAAAATGCAATGTGGAAGTCCCCCCCCCCGCGTCGCCGATTCCTATGCGTCCCGTTTTTGAAAGTAAAAGTTCTGGTCACCTTGCCATTATCAGTGTCGTATGCATAGTTTTCGGGGTCACTGAGCTGAACAGTGATACTTCCGATGCCATGTCTCGCAACACGGATTCGCGAAATATATAAAAATGGTCGAAAATAACCAATGTTAGTGCCAAATCCATAGCTTCCGGGGTCGCTGTGATGAACAGTGACACTTCCCATACCATTTAAATCTAAATTTAGTCATGCAACATGAGGGAGGAGGAGGGGAGAGAAATATAAAAATCATCGAAAATGACCGATATCAGAGAGCGCTTTAGTAAAGTGACTGACTAACGAAACACTGTTCTGTTACTGTTGTTTCTTAATTTAACCCAGCCAAGCTGGTAACTGATGCTAGTTCTTAATCTCCAATGTTAGAAGCTGACTTATAAGTTTGTTTAATTTCAATGACCCCTTTCAGCTACTAGGCTGTATGAGACATAGACCTATACATTAAGGTAGTACCGTAATGCGTTCATTCCTCTGCCGCCAGGAATCAAACCAAGGACTACGCGCTTCCGCTAGCTACTACACCAGCAGGTAGAGCAGAAACTGTTAAGAATGGTTTGTATGTATCGTAACCAGTGGCGTATTTAGAGGGGGGGCTTCCGGGCTTAAGTCCCCCCGAAATCTTACTTAGTATAGTGAAGTAAATGAAATATCTTGCAGAATTTTCACATTTCCAGGCAAAGCCCCCCCGAAAGTTAACAAAGCCCCTCTCGAAACAAAATCGTAAATACGCCCCTGATCGTAACTATACATAAAACTTCATGAAGACACTCAGCGGGGACGTAGCCAGGATTTCGTGAAGGGGGGGGGGTCCGTGATAAGAAATACTGTGGTCATCACACCAGCGGCTCGATCATTCTAAACACGGGGGGGTGGCCGTGACCTGAAATTCTGAATACCCAGGAGCTCGATCAATCTAAACTACTTTACTATCAACATATATTGGTTTGTTAGGACAATAAAATGAGGATATGTTGCTAAGTATTTTAACAACAAACTATGAAGAAATCTCGAGTAAAATAATAATAATAAAAAGTTTTGAAAAAGATTATAAACTATTTACGTTCTTTCTCTGTTTATTCAAATATAACAATTTTCCTTTCATTGTGACCTCAACTATTATAAAAAGTTCATATTCACTATTATAAACAGTACATACTCAATGTCTTGTAAAGTATTTTACAATATCTGCGTTCCTTTCTCTGTTGAATCAAATGTTAACAGAACTTACTTTCTAAATAAATTTTTGTTTTTATTATTCCGTCAACTACTGTCTGTTCCAAATGACAGGTCAAAAGAGCAGTAGAAAATTGTTTTTCAAATAACATGTTTGATATTGCAAGGATGCGATGAAAAATTGTGATTTAAAAAAATGTCCACGCAGTTACACAACGGCACTATGCTTTCGGAAGCTTGAAATCTCCCTGACTAGTAGCAGAAATTCTGAAAATTCCGCAACTTTTTTAGAGATTGCAAATTCCCTGACTCTTCCAGGATATCTCCCTCACCTCACCACTATCTATTGCAAGTAATACAAATCTCCTCATAAGAAAGAGTAACCAAAAGCTTCCTGTAGTTTATTTTTAACGCTGATCCTTCTTTTTCTAATTTCATTTTGTTTCATCTATCCTTATTTTTTTATTTCTGGTCTCGAAGGGTCTCGAAGGAAACCCCCGGATCCCCCTTCCCCTTGGCTACGTGCCTGCACTCAGTCACTGACATAAAATAACGGATATTTCCGGTTGACATGGGAAGTTGAAATTTGGTATGAGTTTTGCTTTTTGGGACTAACCCACAAGGAAATTGTCACAACTGAATATTTTTAATTTTTAAGGGGTTTAAATAGAGGATGAAGAAATTCCCCATGGTATATAAATATAAGTTATTTTATACATATAATCTCATGCTTTGGGTATTTGGAAATGGAATAAAAGCTTGAAATTCGGTATCTCTGTACATGTTTGTTAATGTTACCAGGGAAACTCACCAAAAATAAAAATTCCCAAATTTAGTGGGACTTTATGGGCAATTGAAAATCTTTCTCATGTAATTTATACGAGACATCTTCTATACCCCAAAATGTTCAGACACTTCTTGTAGGGCTACAATGATTAATGATCAAATTTGGAACGGTTGTAGCCTTCCGGGACTAACCCACAGAAAAATTGCGAAAACTGAATACTTTTGGCTTTTTAAGGGTCCATAATGGAAATGAAAAATCTCCATGTTATTCAGATGGACTCTTTCTTGGAATATAAAATCTTATCTTTTAGGTAGTTGACATAGGAAAACAAACTTGAAATTCGATAGAATTGTGGGTCTAAGGAGTGGTGGTCCGTAGGCTGAACGAACGCGGAGTCTGGGAGCAATACCCCCAGCCGGTCAAAGACTAGTAGGCTATACATACAAATGTAGAAGTGAGTGGCTTATTATCAGCAAACGCAAACTACTACATACAAACGTGAAATTTGAACAAAATGTCACTTTTGTCAAGAGAGCAAGAAATAAATAAAGTAGTAGGTTTAGAAATATACAGGGTGGCCCGAAAGTAGGTATACATCCCTGCATTGATCAAGTAAAACATTCTAGTTTATGGGTTTACTTATACCTTAAGCTCGGGACTGCCGAAGCAAATAAAGAAGCTTTAAGAACAAACTTTTGCTCTATGAATATGATTCTAAGGTTCGTGAGTTGTTGTCCTCTTAAGTTTCTGAGGTAAATTTTATGATCTATAGTTTGCTAAAAAAAAAAAAAAAAAAAAAACTTTCCTTGCTTTATAGTGACCATGATTTGCCAGTTTCGCGCCCCGAAATCCAGCGTCTGGGGCAAAAGCCTCGTTTGCCCCCTTTAGTTACGCCACTGCTCAGAACGAAAGTACATGAGCAAGTATTCTAAATGAGGAATTTCTAATGCATAAAACAAATTGAAGTTTTAAAAATTGACAAATAGTCCATTTTGGTACTGTGACAACTTTAAAAATCTGTTTTTGACATTAAATTGACATTGGAACTTTGTGGAAAACCAAGTACTAATTAAACCGAATGAAGTTTCTAACCTAAGTAAGGTGTTAAAGCTTAATTTTTTGAATTACAAGAGTAAAAGCAAGATTTTACCGCCTTTTCGAAACATTTTTAAATATCTTCTAGTTTACACATATAAATATAGATTTATGTTATCTTCCAGAGTTGGAATTGAGAATACTCTGTCGTTAGTTTTACTTGTTTGCCGATAGAGGCAGACCAACGCTTTACAATAGTTCCAGACCTTTTCAGAATTTTTGCTAGATGTAGCTTTTTTCGTGTTTATGAATTCAAACAAAATAATCAAAAATTAACAAACTAAAGATATTATTTCTGTAGCAAATATAATAATAATTATTCTGCTGGCATAAGCTATTAGTTTACCAATACTAAATTCTGGTAGGTCTTCTTAGGATTTACAACAAAAGTTCTCATTAAAACTATATTACGACAAACGTAGATATGAAGTTGAACCTCAAATGGATGTAACAGAAGAAGAAGCAGCTTTATCTTCGTACTTTGTTTAGGTTCATTTATTTTTGGAGAGACATATGGGTAATTTATGCCCGCGTCTCTAACAATAATTACTAATCTTCTATGCAATTAAGCTAACTTATAAGTTTCTTTGTTTGTTTAGCCTCAGTGACTCTTCAGCACCTAGGCTATATGAGAGGCTATATATAGCCCTACAGTTGAAGGTAGAATCCAAAGCACCGTAATGAGTTCAACGCTCTCCCAGCGGGAATCGAACCTAGAATCATGTGCACTACACTGAGATAAAAACGTATGTGGCATACGTAAAAACGTATGTTAAATTTGTAAATTCTATAGTTTTCGGACTTAACGTACAGCAAAACGTATTACTTGAAAACGCATGTTTTATAATAATTTCCGTACAATTGTTCCATCTATATGTCCTTTCCGTATGAAACAATATAGGCGAACAGGATCTCACATACAAATGGACGTATATAACATATAGCTGACGAATATAACACACGTATATATATATATATATATATATATATATATATATATATATATGTAATATACAGAAGACTGTTAGATGTCATACATCCTGCAACGACAAGATGTAACATTTAAGGGCAGTGCCTATGTAGCATATGGATAATGTATTCTCCCTACTGATTTCTCTAGTAAGCAAGAGGATTCCTAATATTTGTACAATGTACTGCTGTCCGGAGAACGGATTTCTCTCAGTGTAGTTGCTAGTAAACTTTTAAGATAGATTGCATAAATATTTATAATTATAAAGGTAACCAAGAAAATTCTGTTGTTTTTTCACCTACCACATTCGAATATCGATATGTCACCTAAGATGTGCCTGGAAGATGAAAAATAGTCCCCATCAGCATCGACGACCTTCTGCCAACGTTCTGCCCATGGATTTCGTCGTGGTAAAATTTGGTGGGCCGTGACGCGAGTGTATTTTGCACATCTACTAGGAATTTGAACTGGCATCTAAGGTGATTGTCCAAGGAATGGATCAGGTGATAATCGGACGGCGCAATGTCCGGGGAGGATGGCAGATGCAATAGTTATTTTCCATCCAAGGTGTAGAATGGTGTCCCACGCATCCTAGCCAAATGGGGCTTAGCGTGGTCCTGTAACAGGACCCCTTTGCAATTCAGAAGTGCTGCATCCAGAGATTTGAATTTTTCTTGAAGACGACTAAATTACTGACGGTATATAGTTGTCTTGATCCTCTGACCAGCTGATAGAAATTCCCGTTGCACGATGCAGCGAACAGTCTATCGAACATGCAGGAGGATCTTCCTCTGGTGCAGTGCTGGTTTCGGTTGTTTTGGAACGGTTTATGGGATGCTAACCAATGATAACGGTGCCGTGGATCTTAGTACAGGACCCACTTCTCATTACATGTCAACACATCTGTCAAAAAATAGCTTCTACCTCAGACGAAACAGCAAAGAAACACAGGTGTGTGGTCGCGTTGCCTTCTGGCCCGGAGTCAAATTATGTGTTACCCCTCGATCTAACTTGAAGTGCTTCCCAAGTTGATGGAGGTGTTACTGAATGGTTTCTCTACTCACACTGAATTGTAGTCCAAGTTCCCCGCATATCTGGCAACTGTTCGCCTCTATTGCTGCCTGAAGATCTTCATTTTGTACATGTGTTGATCTTCCGACATGTGGTGCGTCTTCGAGTGTTTTGTCACCGTCTCTAAACTTGTTAAACTACCACTGCATTGTTCGTGTAGTCACGACACCCTAATCAAAGTCCTCGAATATCTTCCTCTAAGCTGCAGTGGCATTTGACCCCAGTTTGAACTCGTACAGCATACAAGCCCTTACGACGCTCTGTGGATATCTCATTTTCGCTCTCTTCTTTCGCAAGTTCACGGTGTAACTGAACTGATATAAGAGGTAATACGTTGGATATATCCACTCCGAAAACTGACCTTCGCCTTATCTCAGTTCACATTCAACTCACGGTGCGAGGGCCAATTGAACACAGATCTCCACAAAAAGCGACAGAACTTTCTTGGTTTCCTTTATTATTTTCAAGATATCATAGTGGTATTTTTCACACGCATTGCGTACACCACTTAGTATTTTTCAAATATCTTTCAGATCTGTACGTTAACACAGGGCCTAATCTTTTGAAAAAAAAAATCATTTTTTCAAAAGATTAGGCCCTGTGTTAACGTACAGATCTGAAAGATATTTGAAAAATATTGCAAATGAGTCATTACTAGAGACCGGATGTTAGGCAAAATGCCTATTTTTTTAATATTAAATATATGATCAAAAACGACGTTTTAGAGTTTATATGGTGGGTTATAGTTTCGATTTAAGCCAATTTTATTTTGCCTATTTCGACCTTTACTGCCTAAATAATTGCTTTAGTGCCTAAAGTTGCCTATTCTGTACATTTTCTGCAAAATAAGCCTTCATTGGGAAAATATATAACTTATATAATATAAAAATACGCACATATATTCGTATATTAGGAGTTTGTAAACACAAGCATATATATACAGGGTGAACTTCAAAGATGTGCACATACTTCGAGAGGTGATAAGTGATATCAAAAGAAGACAAACAGTCTTCTTTTATTTTGTTGAATTCCGCGTCATGTACAAGTGATAGAGGTGCCAACTTGGAATCGAAAATCGAATCCTGACAAT
The DNA here is from genome assembly GCF_964235325.1 of Thermobia domestica. NCBI lineage: Eukaryota > Metazoa > Arthropoda > Insecta > Zygentoma > Lepismatidae > Thermobia > Thermobia domestica. Next base: position 159,231,154 of record NC_137470.1, on the reverse strand, counting down.
TGGAAAGGAACCGAAAGATGTGCACGTACTTCGAGAGGTGATTCGGGACATGAAAAGAAGACAAAAAGTCCTCTTGAATGTCACGAATCACTTCCCGAAGTATGTGCACATCTTTCAGATTCACCCAGTATATATGGAATGCATAACAAGCTTCGTTTTTATATAACAATAAAAGAAGATATTAACAAACAAGTATGTTTCTATATTCTTTGAACATTATTTATAATTTGAATCTATTTTTAATGGTATTGAGTGTTTATTTTCAGTATTTCGAGTTACGTTTTAGTGCCTATTTTACTGCCTATTTTTTAAATTTTAGTGCCTATTTGCCTGCCTATTTTCCAGGTTTTTAGTGCCTGAACATCCGGTCTCTAGTCATTACCCTTCTGCTCACAAGAGTTTGGATATCATTTGATTTCATGTGGAACAGATTTTCTATATCCTTCCCATTCCCCTCAGTTCATGACTCCTGATGCCTGCATAGAGGGAATGCTGAAGGATGCAATTTTCCGAACAGATAACTTCCTACCACTATACCGGAGTTAAGAGAAAAGATTCGGTCATTTGCTTTGTCATTCCACCAAAGTGTGTTCACTAACATGTTCAACGATCTACAAGACCGCTATGAAGTATGTGTGCGACATAATGTTCAACATTTTGAACACGTGATGTACAGGAATGATTCCTTGTAAATTTACAATATGTGTTGTGTAACATTTAGTTGACATCCATTAGCCAACCTTTCTTATGTTTCATCATGTTGTACAAAAAATAAATAAATGTCAACGATGTGATTTCAGTACTGTTTGTTTTGCCGCATACTGTATTTATCCTCTGTGGGTGCACGTACAGAAAATTAAGAAAAGAAATGTCATTATGAGCGTTAACATGCGCCAATGGTTGAAGTGTTAGCCCCATGGCCGGATAGACTTGTATGTGCTCTTGCAACATCATGCTGGGATTGAATTTCAGTACACAGAGGTGACCCGAATTGCAAGGGTAAAGATAACAAACAAGTCACATTATTTTCAGTTTTCGTTAGTCATACGGGTTTCAAATACTGATGAAATTAATTACTCTAACAGATAGGAATAAGTACTAAACTCACTATGCTAGCCAGATGTAGTATGTTCAACTGCACGATGTGGTGAGCGCATCAGCTCTCAGGTGTCATTATTTCTGACTTTCTGAGTTCGCTAGTTCTTAATTCACCTAGTTCTCCAATTGTCTCATGATGATGAAAACTAAAATTAAGCTTTTCTTCTTAGGTTCCATAGTTATCCTTTGCAGGCAGAGGGACCTAGTGATAATGAATGAAATGGTTATTCATCACATGGTTCGCTTAGTTGAATAACATTAAATGGTGTACCAACCGGGCTCGACTTTTTAATCCATTTACAGTTCAGAATATGAGGCAATGCTGCGTAGTACCATCATGGCGGCCATCTTGAAGTCTGTCATTTTGGATTCAGGATCATTTTTTTAATAGGAAGAGGATCACATGACATTTTGTTTCGGGATAGCTTTTCACCACAAACACACATCTAACATTATTTCCAACTTATTCGTAATCAGTTGAAGTTATTACCTTCAAAACACGTGTTTATTAACTTAAATGTGTCTTTCCAAATTTGCAAGGTGTCTGAGCTACTTTTATGTAGATAGTGTACGCGCCTTTGGCGTGGGAGACACGGCTTCGATTCCCTGCTGGAACTCATGTGGTTCGAATACAACGTTAAGCGGTATGTCCACGTCTCATATAGCCTCGCTGCTCAATTAAACTCTAAAATCAAATTCAATACAATGTAATACAAGGTACATTTGCCTAATATTGCCTAGCGTAAAGGCATTAAAAGCTTAGGATCGCTCATAGCATTATATAATATTATTCAATTGAGCTGTTTCTCAACGAAATTAAAAAGTTCGTTACTAAATTCTATATGCCCGTGTGTCTGTCTGTCCATCTGTCTGTTATTTGCAATCTTTTTTTTTCAATTTTGAGCCGACCATTCGATAGAGCATCAAAAACTATCTGAGAAACTGATAGAGCTTTTCGAGTCACTCTTACCGTTTCCGAGATATTGGCCAAAAAGTGGCCGATTTCCGGAGATTTAAGAATCCATATCTCGGGAACCGTAAGTCATAGAGAGATCACATTGGTGTTGGCCAATACCTAAGAGGATGGTGAACATTTTGGTAACAAATAGTAACCGGTGGGTACTGGACAACTGGCTACTGGCAAGCTGGCCACCGTTCCCCAGATATTGGCCAAAAAGTTCGAATTTCGGGAGATTTGAGGGTCGTTTTCTCGGGAACTATAAGTCATAGAGAGATGATAGTTTGCGAATTTTTGCGAGAAACAGAAAGAGGTGTTAAAAAGATTTACTTTTACATGTAGGGATAATCACAGTTACCCTTTCCCCTCCATCTCTCCATTCTTTTTTTAGTTCGTTCTGGCAGTGATCTTGGAGCATTCTCAACTGGTTCTTATTGGTTACTTTCGACTGATTTGGAACCATTTTACATGTTGAGACTCAAAAATCCCGGAACGCAAAAAATATGGACCACTCTGTTGGACGTAGGTGTATATAGGCCTATATAGGCCTATGTCTCATACTGTTTTTATTAGCTAGCTTATTGATTTATTTGTTTGTTTAACTTCTGTATTTTCAACCTACGCCATATGAGACATAGACCTACAGTTGAGGGTAGACTTCAAAACACTGCGCCCGGCGGGAGCTCATGTGGTCCGGATCCCACGTTAATCAGTAGGTCCTGTCTTATATAGCCTCGCTGCTAAAAATGACGTTGAAATAAACTGAACTGAACTCAAACCACCGCGGTGCACCGTACCGCTAGCGTTCATTGCTCTTCCACCGGAAATCGAACCGAGGACCACGTGTACTAAATCCATCAGCATTAGCTACTAGACCAGCAGGAAGAACAAACTTTTGAAGATGGGTTGTATATTTGTTTATTGCTAAATATTTCCCCACTAATAAGTTTTCAAGATATCAGATTGGCATTTTGCACACGCATTGCGTACACCAGTTAGTATCGTTCAAGTGATTTTGAGATCTTTACGTTAACACAGGGTCTAAACTTTTGAAAAAGGTATTTTTTAGAAAAAATCCCAATTTCCCTCAAATTTCCCTTTTCAAGTATATGACACAAACATTCGTTTGGAGGGTTGTATTATTCTGAAGAGAATGAAGTACAAGCTAAAATCCTAGGATAAATTGTGATGATGCAGTAGCTGCTTGACTGGAAGTTTAAATTTTATTTTAAAAGTCCCAAAATCCAAAAAGGGTTAATTCTACAGACCGAGATAATTGTGAAAAAAAAAATAAAGAATCACTTCCGCTCAAGAGTTATCATGAGAAGTCCTGTAAGTAGGTATAGACGTATTAGAATACTTGTTTGATTTACCTGCGCATGTGGCAGTAATGCGAACTAATTTTCTTGTTTACAAGTGACACCACCATCATGATAGGGTTGCCGGAGGTACTGGTTTTACTTGAGACTTCTTTGATAAGCAGTTTTTCAGGAAAGTCAAAAGTATATTCTCAACCGAATCAAATTTAATCAAAACAGTAGTGTACATACTTGAAATAATTCTTTTAGCTGAATATATATATATATATATATATATATATATATATATATATATATATATATATATGTGTGTGTGTGTGTGTGTATGTGTGAATGGAGGCAGTCAGGATATCCGCGTTGAAAGAAGACGAGACTTAAAAGTTCACACATCAAATTGATGCCGACACTTTTGGGGAAGGATCACGGGGAAATGATTTTCATAAACTTTCTCGAACGTGGAATGACCATTACAAAATATCACGAACGTGTATATTAATTCGTCCTGAGAGAAGTTGCAGCACTTTGTGCAAACAAAGAGGCCACAGTTACACCTAAAGGACATCAAATTGCATCACGATAATGCAAGACTGCACACATGACAGTTCACAACATTGGCCAACTAGGATAAACAGTGGCGGCACAAACCCATAAAATACCGACCTAATGACATCATATTTACATTCTGTTTTGGACGAACGACTGAAAACTCATCTGCGTAGGAAACAGTTTCAAGATGATAATGAGCTCATTGTATTTGTTAAAAGCGTGTCGCAACAACCTCAAAAGATTTGCGAATGCATTTGTGTAATGGAAACGAATATATCTGCATTGCAACGAAGCAAATGGATTATACAGCGTATCCATAACCTTTTGGGTCAAATTTATACAGGTGATAGAGGTATCCAATATACGCATTTTGAAATAAGAAACATAAGGTCGAAAAATGGCTAGTTCAAGCGTCACGTCATCTTGAAGTTGCAGCAATTTGTGGGAACAAGTACGACGTTTCAATAACAAATGTGTTTACTAAGTCGACGTAACCTCCTTTATTGTGCATAACACTACATCTGAGTATGTAAGGTTTAGTACAAACACACTACTGCTGCACTGTAATTACCAAAAACTCACAGTAATTGTACAAAGAGACGACCAACAACCTCAATTCACGTAACATAACGACTAAGGAAATTTTGCCTCAAATATTCATGGCGTCTGTTGCACAATGAAACAGACAGATAGGACTTTTGCAAGCAAGTCCTCCTCGGATTCTACTGGATATTCATACACTAAGGACCTTCGTTCCTTCGTGATGTACTACCCAAACTATTGGAGACTGTACTTCTAGATGTCCGCGCGAGAGTGTGGGTGCAACATGACGGCGCACCTGCCCACTTTGATGTGGATGTTCGCCATTATTCGGATAAAACCTTCCCTAATCGTTGGATTGAAAGACGAGATCCTATCCGCTGTCAGTGCACTTTCAGTACCTCAACCCTCGCGACTTTTTTCTTTGAGGACACATGGAATCTTCGGTGTATGAATCGCCAGTAGAATCCGAGCAGGACTTGCTTGCAAGAGTCCTAGCTGCCTCCTTAATTGTGCAACAGACGCCAGGGATATTTCAGCGAGTGAGGCAAAATTTCCCTAGGTGTTGTGCTACGTTAATCGAGGGTGGTGGTCGTCACTTTGTGCCGTTATTGTGAACTTTTGGTATTTACATTGCAGCAGTAGTGTGTTTGTACTAAACCTTATATACTCAGATGTAGTGTTGTGCACAATAAAGCGGGTTACATCGACTTGATAAAAACATTTATTATTGACACTTCGTACTTGTTCCCACAAATTGCTGTAACTTCAAGATAGCGTGACGCTTCGACTAGCCGTTTTCAACCATCGGTTTCCTATCTCAAAATCCGTATATTAGAGCCTTCTATCACCTGTAAAAAAATTGACACAAAAGGTTATGGACATTCTGTATAGTGATTGGCATTTCCAAAGAATCAGTGCTTCTATCTACAAATTTCGTTTCTCTGCTACCTACAATTACCGAACTACAGTGGACTGTGTGTTACATGCAGACCGACCTTTCTGTATTCTAGAAATATTATTTGTAAGACAATGAATTTGATTTGAAAATTTAAACTATTCATTATAGCTTTGGAAAATTCAATATTGTTAATAAAACTCCAAGTGACCAAATTTCTTTGGCCAGTTGGAGTTTTATTAACAATGATTTGTGATTTGAAGAGCACAATTCCCATGTAAGATGCGTCTTAGTTGTTGGCATTATCTGATATGTGGAATCGATTCAGATTTTTTTTATGCAGGCTTGTCTATTCTCGTTTCGATTACATACATAAAAGGAATTAAGCAGGAACTTATTTGGGGGCTCAAACTTTTTCGGGGGTCCAAATTCAATATGAGGATATATTATATTAAAATTTGTAAAACAACCTCAAAATTAGACAAAATTTACAGAAAAGTCAGGCTCTTGGGGGACCGGAACTCTAAGAACACCCCATTACGTATGTTTCTGGATACATACAACTTATCAATCTCCCTAGGAGCTCATTTCTTCTATGGTACTTGGGGTCCTGAGTCCGATCCCAGCCCCCGCCAAGTGAACTTTGCGGTAGACAAACACCGTGTGCGCGGGTTTTCTCGGGGTTCTCCCATTTCCTCCCACTTTCTTCATTCCATCATTTCATTCATTACTCATCATCACCGTCTGCTTTAGCCTAACCGGCATAATCGTGGGACGTAAAACTCAAAGATTTCATTTCATTTTTTTCATTTCTTTTATATTTTTCTTCGTGAAACACGAAATTAAATAAAAGTGCCCAGTTAAATTTCATATGATCCAGTAAAATGATTCAGGGGACGTACACTGCAAGAATTACAGTCAAATTTACCCGCTCCTCCTCCTCCTCCTCCTCCTACTACTACTACTACTGCTACTACTACTACTACTACTGCTGCTGCTGATACTACTACTACTTGTACCACTACGGCTACTACTGCTACTACAACTTATTACGCTCAGCGGCCAGTCTCATTATTTTTGGACACACCCTATGTGAGCACAGTGTTTAACCGCGACCAATGATGTTAATATTTACTCGTTGTAGTTTCAATATGGACAAACACAAGCTGCAAAAACAACAATCATTGTTGGAGGTTTGTGATGAATGCGAATAGGAGAACTTTTGTCCAGATCTATTTTCACATAACACTGAAGGCAACGATACGCAGTCGAAGGGTATAAAGGGCAACTATCAGGTACGCACCAGCTAGGGGGTCTAGCGGGTCCGGACCCTCAAAAACTCAACATGTACACTTTGTCAATTAAATTATACTTGTTTAGCACAGAAATAATTGATGTAGCATGAAAATTTGATCCTACACTTCTGCTGTACTCTTTTTCTTATAGAAACAATCTACTTCCATCTTTTTTCCCTGAAAATATAGGTGGAAGTATTTTACAATTACTTATCGTCTTTTCGGTTAAGAATAATACTCGTTCAATACCACATAGACACAGTAGCTTGTAGGAGTTAGAGACCTGCACGGGCCGAAAGTTTCGGCCGAGCCCAATCCAGCCCGAATGTACGTAGGCCCGGCCCAGCCCGGGCCCGAAACGTTTTGGAGATTTTCGGCCCGAGCCCGGCCCGTCCCGATAAGTTTTTTAAAATTCTTGGCCCAAGCCCGGCCCGGGCCCGATAAATTTTCGAAGTTTCATTTTGTAACATTTTTCACGGGCACACTTCTTCAACGTTTGCTTTTATTCTAATTGTCGTTTAACCAATGTCAATAATTATTCAAGAATTGCAATTAATCGGCCCCATCCCGGCCTGATCTGAAGAGAAATCAGTGTCGGCCCGCCCAAGTCCGGCCCGTGCAGGTCTCTAGTAGGAGTGGATTCCCTTCCCTTGCAAAGTTTGGACCCCTCTTAACAAAAATTTCTGAGTGCGCGCCTCCCAATGATGATTTTAATGGATGGCACGAAGGAAAGTCCCTCCCATATCCAGAGCTATGATACGCCCCCCTTCTCCGTCGTAGAACATTTCTCCGATCGTCTTCAACCTGAGTTCCCAGTATTTTCCCAGTACTACATGTAGGGATGCGCTCGAGTCGAGACATGTCTCGAATCTCGACTCGACTCGACTCGAATTCGAGTCGAGATTCGAGTCGAGACACACTTTGTAAAATTCGAGACGAGTCGAGACAAACGTATTTCTCGACTCGAATTTTCGAGTCGAGACACGAGTCGAGTCGAGACGGCTCTTAAAAATCTCGACTCGACTCGAATGTCTCGAAAATCTTTCTATAATTTTTAATATTATTTTGAAGAAAGTATTCACTCAGAAACAGCCTTGAAACCAATTCCAGCTTTTATTCCTTTAGAAAGGTACAGAACGCATAAAATTAATAGTTGATCTTTAAAGATCAAGATTTAATTTTCAGCTCAATTCAGTTAATTAGAACTAATAGTTAATGTCGTTGTATTTGGTTGTACTGCAAATATAATGATAATAATAATAATAATAATTAAATATCTAGTTTGTATAAAACTATTATCCGTAGTCTAAATCTAGTTTGTATAAAACTATTGCGATGGAGTGAACTTCATAAATTCTCTGAATGAGCAGTTGGTAGTCTATAGTAATTTAGCATAGTTATAATTATTGTGTTTTCGTTCCCATGAACGCAATAGGGTTACGTAACTTCTGGATTATTCACTTGCCCAACTATTCTGAGGCTTTAATATGTTGCAGCATATCACGAGCTACGGATAATATATAATGTAACATTTGTTGTACATCACATATTATGATACGAGACTATTTTACATAGTATATCTTATCTAATATAAATAAAATAAAGAGTTTGTTTGTGTGTTTGTCTGTCTGTCTGTGCTACCTGGGGACCAGACGAGTGGACCGAGAGTTCCCAAAATTTGGTCACGGGTACCTTAGTCCAGGCCCCAGATCAAGACGAAGCGTTTTTTTTAAATTTCGAACCAGGGGGGGACGTTTACTGGGACCGACCTGGGGACCAGACAAGTTGACCGAGAGTTACCAAATTTTGGTCACGGATACCTTGCTCCAGGTCCCAGTCTAAGGCGAAGCGTTTTGTCGAAATTGGAACCAGGGGGTCTCAGGGGGGCGTTTAGCGAGACATGTAGTAAAAGTAATCCAAATTGATCGACATTAGTGTCAAATCCATAGTTTTCACGGTCGCTGAGATCAATGGTGACACTTCCATCAGCGATGACTTGCAAATTCAGCTACTACTGTATGCGGGCCGGGTGTCAGCGGGTGAGGAATACCGAGACATGTATAAATAGCCCATATTGATTGATACTAGTGTCAAATCCATAGTTTTCGCGGTCACTGAAATGAATGGTGATACTTCCACAGGTGTTGATTTCCAAATACAGCCCCCATGCGAAGAATGGGTATATTAAGCTAGTATTACAATAAATGGACAGCTTGGATGCCAAGAGCTAGTACAGATAAGTACCATCCACTTCTATGAATAGGTATTTTTTAAAAGGATTTTTGTAAACACTAAGTTATAAAACAATGAACTACATACAGTAGTTATGGTTTTGGTTCCCAACATAAAATAAATATGGATTGTTCATGAGATATTGAACTTCAACTTTTACTCCTGGAAAATTTCAATTTTGGAGTTAGGCCACTTGGCATCAAAGCAGTTCACTGTAAGATAAATACATTCCGCACATTAGTAGCATAGTTGTTCAGGAGCCTTCGATTTCCATCCTCTCAAATGAAAGCTGAATGATTGCTTGATACATGCTGACTATATAGGAGAAATAGTGTATTAAGTTTTCGAGCTTTGGTGCGTAACCGTATTTACACTCTGATATAACTTTAAGTTCACACTCAAATCGAGCTAATTGTTTAATGCATTTCGAAAGCTTTTGTTTTTATGCAGCTCATTAAGGAAAATCTATTTCATAATCGTAACATTTATGTACTAAGAAACTATGAACGTAAAGTGGACTCGACCTAGCCCCGTGGCCGCTGTGACTCAGTGGCACAGCTCTCATCCTTGGTGTGTGAGGACTCTGATTCTGTGTGTGTGTGTGAACTCCGCGGCTAGTGTATGCGTACAGAGTCGGAAGCGGTATGTATTGTTTATACTACTTACAACGTTACCCCCCACATAAAATATAAATTCACCCTTTCTCCCTTCTCTTTTTCGAATACAATGAACCGACTCTTTTGCTGAAGAACGATGCTAAAAGAAAATTGAAACATCTGTGTCTAAACTTTCTTTGAAGCGCAGTCTTTTGTATTTGTAAGGTTTTGCGAGTGTTTTCGAGATAGCCAAATTTTTACCATGGACTCCTGCTGCGAACTGACCGTGAGTAAACACCCGATCTCGCTGTGCTCAATTTCCCTCGCACACGTGAAATGGGTTTGTTGTTTCCAAAACAAATAGGAAGTTACCTTGTGCTTTTGCATTTCGGCACGCACACAGGTACCATTGTTGTTTTAATGATCAGAAGAAATATCAAAACCATCCGATATATATGATACAAAACAGCTAACAGAGGGAGGCAAAGATAAAAGTAGGCCTATACCAAGTTTTCCGCGTGGTACCATTATGGAGAATAAATATTTGATAAAGTCACGTAGATGCGCTTAAACCTATTTCATCTGTCCTTATAATTTTTCTGGTCTCATCAATTTCTCAGGAGAATACGTACAACATATGTCCAAATTCCATATATACTCTTTCTAAACTAATGAGTAAACTCATTAAGAACATCAACTGATATCAATAAACAGGAAAGAAAACAATACTATATACTTCTATCATTTGGTACACATCTCTATGAAGCACAGCTTGTTTCTTTTTGAAATAGCTCCTTCGTGTCACAGCTGTGGTTAGTTTTGTTTTGTGTTAGGATGAAAGAGAGAAATGCAACATTTGCTTCGAGGTGAAGTCATATATATTATTAAGATGAGCGGTGATAAGCGAGGTTTAACAAAGAGTGCCTTTCGGATACACAATTTAACGGGTAGTTGCAGTCCGTGTTGAGAATCGAACCAAAGCTATGTAAGACATGTTAATATTGAGCTCTTTTGTGGTAAAAGTGAACTTCAGAAACACACAAAAGACTTGAAACATCAAGCTAATGTAAAGCAATTGAAAAATAGCCTACCTATCGCTGCATCTTTTCTGTGGCTAGAAACATGCAGTGTGTAGCAACAAGAATCGTGTTAAGGACTTTTTTTTCGAACATAACATTCCCTTCCACACCATAAAAGACAATATAATGTTTGTTAAAAGAAAGTGCACATAATATTTTTAAATTTTGTTTGTGATCCTATCATGCATAATTATAAATAATGCCTTTCGTACTACGAGAATGAGTTCAACTATACGTCATGGCCCCTCTAAAGCGAAGCCGCGGTGGCTCAGTGGTAGATCGTTCACCTCTGGTGCTTGGGGACCCTGGTTCGATCCCAGCTCGTACCAAGTGAACTTTGTGGTGGACAAACACCGTGTGCGTGGGTTTCCTCGGGGTTCTTCCGTTCCTCCCACTTTCTTCATTCCACGATTTCACTAATTTCTCATCATCACCCCTCTCCTTTAGCCTAACCGGCATAACCTTGGGACGTAAAACTCAAAGATTTCACTTCATTTTTTCCCTCGAAAGCGATATCTTTCAAAATTATATTTTGTTAGATATTGTAAATTTACGGTATCTATTTTAGTGGACGGGAAATTTTGCATCTAATCGGATAATTTCATGGCTTCTAACAGGAATTCGCAGTTACGAAATTTGCATCACTGTCTTTTGAAAGGATGCCTAGAAAAAATACTACTAGAAAATAACTGAAAACACAAAATGGATTTGATAGCCAAATTTACGTAATCATTTTTCTTTAAATATTTGTATTTAGTATTAGATTAGAGTTTAGTGTCCCTTTCAGCATCAAGGCTATATGAGACGTGAACTTACAAATTAACGTGGGTTCAGAACCACAGGAGTTCCCATCGGAAATCGAACCTAGGTCTCCCGCACCAAAGACGCGTACGCTAATCATATGGACAAGGGTGTTCGATATTTAGTAATGTGTACATAAAGTTGTGAAATTGCGCTTGAATAATGGAATGCAATTCATTCTACTGACATAAACCTTCACAATGCTTAGCTGGACAAAGTATCTTTAAAAAGAAAATGTCACTCTTTATGTTTCAGTTCCTGGTTCGACTGAAGGATGGAACAAATTGCAATGAGCGTTTTTGGATCCTACTTTGTGTAGTTGATACATCATAAACTTGGTATTTGATACGGATATGGACTATTACACTTATTTGGTGTTTATTTCTAAATAATAAGTCCTAATACAATTTCATAAAGTTGTAATTCTTCTTTAGTTTGTATCACTTTACACAATGACAAATCCAAAAGGTGTGTTGTATCGGTGCAGTACCAGTTTTTCACGTTTTTCAAAATGTTCCAAAACCCAAAGAATAATCTTGAATTTCTGATATTTTAGTCGTCACAAATTACAATTTTATAATGTAGTCAATGTTTATAATTACTGGGCAGTTGGGCGTTTAAACTAATGACATGATAATAAAGTCAAAACCCTAATTTTGAGTTGAATTGATTCTGATTTTAACGTCCCGTTCAGCAGCGAGGCTATGTGAGACGTGGACCTACTGATTAACGTGGAATCCGAACCTCATGAACTTCCACCGGGAATCAAGCCCAGGTTTCCCACGCCAAAGGCAAGTATGCTAACCGTTAGCCACGAAGGAGCTCCACCATAATTTTAGTGGGCGATAAGAAATATCTCGCCAGTGCTTTTACAATAAATAAAATTTTATAAGTATTAAAGAATAGTGGTAAGAGATTTTATAATAGCTCTTTTATTTCTGAGATATGAGTATTTTGAAAAAAAAAAAAAAAACAACTAAAGAATAGGTTGGCGGAACCACAAAAGACTCGTAAAATAAACTTTCTTATAAATACATACGCACCTTACTCACCTTTTATAATTGCTATGCTTACGTTCTCCATAAAAATAGAAATTCTCTTTTAGTGATACTTTACACAAGATCATGAAGTGGGTTCAAATTTAATTAAAGGCAAAATACAATACAATAATCCACAAATATTGCCTCAAGTGAGTTTAAAGATTTCTAAACACTAGTGCGAAACCGGGCTCTGCCGTTGCGATCGATTTACAGGTCTTGAGACGAAAGTAAGAAGGGTCTTACGCACACAGTAAGTAAAAACAATTAATATGCCGGTAACTTTCCCCCAAATGGGTGTATCTTAAAACTAACCTCACCATTATTTTTCTAATTAAATTCTAGCCCGAAATTATGTATCATATTACCCTATTCCCATTTTGAAAACTTGACCTTAATTCAAAATGGCGGATTTCAAGATGGCTGCCATCAAGGTCATATCTACCATACGACTTCCCCCCAGGACTTATATGTATCCACATGGTTTTTCTTCACTTTTCTTCATTAACGCTCCGTTTACAAAGGGTAGTAAGGGACTTCTGTGGTAATCTCTAATAACCACATCACAACTCTTAAAAGTTATTAAAAAAAATAGAAAACATGCACCATGGCAAAAATTTGTCATCACAAGTAATGATGCATACATGCCTTCTATCAGCAAAAAAAGTTTCATTGAAATTTGAGCCGGACATTTGAGTGATGTCCCTTGTGGGATGTGATTGAACGTGACGTCAGAACACATCGCCCCCCTTCCCGGAATTTACGGGAATTAGGTGACCTGAGTGAGCACATGTGGTGCCAGGTCTCTCCAGCGACCTATCAAGGATCATTGCGTGTATGCCAAGACGTGTCGCCGTTTTTATCCATGCCAAAAGTCGACATACTGACAATTAGGTAGGTAGTCATGATGGTCTGACTGATGTGTGCGTATATTTTAACTCGTACTTTTGTCTCGACTCGAATTTCGAGACGTCTCGACTCGAATTCGAGTCGAGTCGAGACAGAGACTGTCGAGTCGAGACACGAGTCGAGACAGAAACATATTTTCGAGTCGAGACACGAGTCGAGACAACATTTTCTCGAGACGAGTCGAGACAGGCTTAAATCTCGACTCGACTCGACTCGAATGCATCCCTAACTACATGGTCCTCCGCTTAATCAATATTCCTTCATAAGAAATCTTCTGAAACCATTACTTATGTAGAGTTACCATATGACATATATGACAAATGGAATCAGCTTAACGTCCCACGTTGTGCCTTTTAGACAGGGAGATGGATGATTAAGGCAAGTGAGTAATGATGGAAGAATTGGTAGAATTCCAATGTGGGAGGAAACAGGAGTACTTGGAGAATACCCACGGTTATCATGTTCTACATGACACACTTACTTGTCCGGGACCGAACCAGATACCCCAAGCATCAGAGGTAACTGCTCTAATACTGAGCCACCGTGCCTCCATGACAGATGTGAAGAAAGATGATATTTCTAGATTGTATTCGACTAACCTCCCACTGGTATACGAAAGCATATAATGTATGCGATGATGATTACGGATATATTAAGTCTCTTCCTTTGCGCTTACAGCTAGATACAATAACGCATTCAGAATATCATTGAAGTCAGGGTTAAAACTCGGAAACTATTCCCTTACGTACGCCACTGGCTGAATGCGTTTTATTTACTTGGAAATTGAACAAAGCGGATGATTAATCAACATCAATGATAATAAAAGAAGTCTTGGAATGAGAATGTGGGAGGAAAGGAAAAACTCGAGAAAACTCATTGACATGATATATTGGTCTTAGATCTAACCACCAAACTGTAACACCAAACATAAGCGTTTTACCATTCACCCAATGCGCTTCCTATTAATAAAACTATATATATATATATATATATATATATATATATATATATATATATATATATATATATTACTTTAGATTCAAATTTCCTTCCTCTACATTTGTTTCACTTCCTGTCTGCAGACGTGTTTGCTTCACTTCCTGTCTGCAGACGTGTTTGCTTCACTTACTGTCTGCAGACGTGTTTGCTTCACTTACTGTCTGCAGACGTGTTTGCTTCACTTACTGTCTGCAGAAGTGTTTGCTTCACTTACTCTCTACAGACGTGTTTGCTTCACTTACTGTCTGCAGACAAGTCAATCTATTTTTTTAGAATTCTAAACTTCTCAGAGCCCTTTCCTGGCTAAGCGTACGCGACTTTGGCGTGGAAGATCGGGGTTCGATTTCCGGCAGGAGATCATGTGGATCGGATTCCATGTTAATCAGTCGGTGCCATCTCATATAGCCTCGGTGCTGAAAGAGACCTTAAACTCAAAATCAACTAAACACTAAACTCCTCAGAATTGTTGGTTGAGATAAACGGTTCTGTTCCGTGAAATAATAAAAACAATATAAAACTAGCATCTTTTTCTTAGACTGGTTCTAAAATAAGTAAACTAATTATTATTTTGTTAATATAACCTACAATTAGAACAATATTAACTAATTTTAATAGCGACCTATAACAGTGCTCAATCACCGTAAAGATACAATAATAGATAGATAAATAATAGATTTAGACCTATTTATATTCGTGGGGCTCAAACTGAAAATACTTTGTTTTTAGTTTCACTTGTTCGCCAATAGAAGGAGAAAAGTGTTTGTGATAATTCCTAGACATTTTCAAAATTGTCGCTAGATGTAATCAATATTGTCTTGTTAGATTGAAAAGCTATCAACAAAATTTAACATTTATTTATTTCACAGTCTCTGAGGCAAATAAGAAAATTATTATTCTGTTAACATAAGCTTTGTCTGGGGTAAGGTTAAGCCGTATTAGACAAAATTAAGATATACAACAAGAGTTCTCAATTGGAATATGCTGCAATCAACTTAGACATAAATTAAGGGTGAATTGAATGTTACTTTTTGTTTCTCTATTAGCATTTTATTTTTGGAGAGGCATATGGGTAATTTAAGCCCGTGTCTTAATTAATCGTAATTATCTCATATGACATTGAACTAATTGATAAGTATTTTTTTTTGAAGTTTAGTGTTCTTTAGGGTTGTCATATTTCAAAAACGAAAATCCGGGACGCTACTAAATTACGAGAATCATTGAAATGCTTAAAATGAAAAGAAGTGTTTTATACTAATTTAATTCTTCCAATAGATACAGTTGCTCAAGTATGACGTAATCACATTTTAATCAATTTAGTAGACCCTCTCCTCCCGAACTAAGCAAACGTAAGCAGGTGATATATCCCCTTCCCTGGTAAGCATTTTTTTTTCAAATTTCTCAGAATCTGTTGTTTCGTGGCTTTCAAAGTCTGTTTTAGCTCGTTCAAGGTATGATGCTTCATTTCACAATATACTTTCTTCTTGCATGGCCAGCGGAAAATTATCAAAACTATCAATCAGCGTATATTGATTAAAATATCTCAGAAGCAAGATACAGATTGAAACAGAGTGCTAAATACAGTGGTGCCCACCCCCCCCTCATGTCCATGACGCACCCCCTTCAATTGCCTATCCGTAGGTGTTCTTCCTTGAAAAAAAATATTTTCGATTAATTTTTACACCTTCTCAAACATATTTATATAGATTTTTACCTCCCCCAAATATTTCGATGACGCAGTTTGCGTCATAGCCCCCCCTTGTTGGCACCCCTGCTAAATATAACAATAAGATTGAGCAGCAAACCCTTTTTTCCCTGGCCCAATAAAAAAAGTTTTGTTCAATGTCAAAGTAGTTAAATCGTGAACGTAATTAAATCCATGTTTTTTGTATTGAAGTTTTTTCTTTCAACTTTTGAATTGCCATACTTAGAATTTAAAGAGAATAATTATACACCTAACCCTGTCAAAAAAAAGCGGACAATAATATTCCCTTTCTTTCTCTTTTGCTGAGATCCGGAGCATTTAAGCGTCCTGAGAAATATTTTCGTAATGCCGTGACGCAGATCTCGATTCCGTGACGGTTCCGGATTTTCCGGGACGAATGACAAAACTAAGTTTTCTAAAACTGGAAGAAACGCTGAGAATGCTGTGTTCGAAGTAGATGGAACTATTTGAGTGGGAAAGTGCTTAAAATATTGTGAAATGAGTAATACAGATTTAATAGCAAAAGTTCGGTCTTTTTCTTGAACACGCCCATTATAAGATTTTTTTTTCTCTTTTCATTTTCAGTTTAGGAATACATTTTCTCAAATTTTTACAGGTATATCAATATGTGCAGTAGATACAATAATAAATAATTGAGCTGCTCTGAGGAACATAATGGTAAGCGCCAATTTTTAAAGAAATTGAGTTATTAGGCAGAATAGGTTGGAATTGAACCACAGAATAGTATGTAGGTAGTTTAATTTCTCATATGTACCTGCAGGTGGTGGAAGAAGTTTGTTTGCTCTGTGACATTGCGTTGAAGTGCATGGGAACGTTGATTTTTTCCCCAGTTTTCTCGAAAGTTAGAAAATGTGACATACCATTATGTTCCCCCGAGCGGATAAATTTGTTCTTATATGTTTTATGCGGGAATCGGGGTGAAATTTCCTCTTGGAACCTCATGGATGTCATTAATATCTATTGTACTCTAAACTTCAAACGAAGAATAATGTATATTGTAATATCCTATGTGACTATGTAAACAAACAATTCCACACATCAGTGTGGTTCGACATGAGGATCTTCCACCAGAGGTACCTACAATCACATGCAGACGACGGCTTTTGGCCCCTCCCACGGAACAGAAGACGACATCGGAGCAGCAGCGCCATCGCCACCCAAAGGACTCTATAAATTGGATGGACGAAGACAGCTCGACACCAGTTTTCTGGTGACCCTCTTTTAGTCTGCTACGGGACTCTTGGAGTAACCTAACCCCAGGCCTCTAGTCTGCTTCGGGACTACGCCTATCCTATCTCCTGCCTTAGCCTGCTACGGGCTCTGTCTGGGAATCCTAACCTCAGCCGCTTAGCCTGCTACGGAGCTCTGTTGGCCACTTAACCCGCTTCTGCTTGCTACGGAGCATTGGTTCCCTAAATCCACTCCTCTTAGCCTGCTACGGGGCTCTGTTGGAGATCCTGTCTGCGACCTTACGGTCAAAGACCACCTATAACTCACCTTGATTCTAGAGAGATCAATTTGTATAGCATTTTGTGAAAATACTTTTATAGAGGAAACTCTTTATAATAAAAACTGGTAGTGGGAGTCGATTCCGGACGCTCTTTTTATTAACTGCTCTACCCAAAGATCCTATATGAGACAAAGTTTTACATGGTAGAGGCTTTGACCGGCTCAGTATCGATCTGAATACCTCCCTACCGGACAGTATTTTTATTTACTTGAAAGTGAAATATTTTTTTAAAGGTATGTCATTTTCTTAAGTATACAATTAGTGAATCAGACTTGACTTTATTTTAGTGCATGCCTCAAACTAGAACTGGAAAGAACACTTTCCCGGAGGACGGTACAAATATGGAGCAGAATTTGGATCTCGGATGTACTTTGAAGCATGTCAGATAAGCAAACGATGACTGAAGTTAATCAAGATATGCAGTAAGAGGAAGTGTTCTTTGTACATTTATGAACAGCAGTTCGTCCGTTTTCTAAATCTAGCGATGGTAGAATGTCGGCAGCAGGGCCTAAAATTGAGTGGAGTACTCCACACTTTGTGGAACTGTAGGAAAGGAGTGTGGAACTATAATTCTTAAAGTGTGGAGTGGTATTAATGCAAGTACCTTACTTTTCTCGAATTATGTATTTAAACGCGTTAAGTGTGTCAAACTAAGTCTTACTGATTCAATACATATATTATGCAATGGATTACTCAATTCCATATAACTGCCAGTATATGACATTAAGCCAGAGTTAATACGTACAGGTATCTCCTAGATGGCAGGGAAAACCATTGTCAATTTTGAGGTGAAGGAACCTTTTAACTATATTTAGTTTTCAAACGTTTTCGGTTGCATACATATAGTTTTAAAATATGCAACTAACTGCACGTTTATCTGTTGTTTCAATAGGACATAACACTTTTCCGATATAATGAAATATGTTGTTTTGTAGATAAAAATTACACGATCCTTTGAATCTTTTATAGAAATATGTACTACCAGATATAACATACATCAATAACCGCCAAAAATTTAGCCTAAGCACCGTAGACTCTCAACAAGCGATCATAACACAGGAAATATCCGTTCGTAAGTTGCATGGGGAAAAAATCTCGCTTGGTTAATTCTTTTGTCTATAGATCAGTGTTCGCTGTTTGGTGACGATGCATTGTTGTCTTCGGTAAAGTAATTTCATTACTTTAGAAACAATAACGAAAATGGAACAGAGGAAGGAAATAAAGAATCAAAAAGTAAGCCAATGTTCCTCGTCTTTATGCCTGCAGACACGACACCTGACACATGGTTCTCATCTAGTTGATTTTCTGGTACTTTGTGCCTACAAGCAGCATAGGGTATTCAATTTTCCATGTTGCTGGGCGTTGGACATTAGGTCTATTTATGTTACATTGAAATTCAAAGCCTCAGTAAAATTATACAGGGATCCCTCCAGGAATTTCTTAGTGTGGGCACCCACTACTGACTAAATATTACCCGGTTTTGAGAAATCGCGCTCACAGTTAGCAGTATCAATAGGTACAGAAGGCAGTAGCCTATAACGCAGTAAATTTGAGCCAAGTTGGATATGTTGGGGAAAAGAGTACATGGTCTTGTCAGTGGAGATGTACTTCACCAACTCGGAGTATTTTTATTCTTTTCACGTATTAACGAGAAATTTTAAGTGCGGGTAAGGTGCGGGGCGGCGTCCCGGCGATGTTAAGTGCGGAAAACGATGCCCCGCGTGGAGGGATCCCTGAAAATAGGTACGCCTACTAATATAAGAAACGTAACATCTGTTTCTGTTTCTTCGTCATTACTTTCCATCGAATGCTGTAGAATAGACCCCCCCGTATCGCTTTTATGAACCTATTTTATACATTTCTTTTTTTTTTTCAAAATTATAGGCCCATGTTGAGTTTACAAGTGTTGTTAAATATTGTTACGTGTTTTTTAATGGTTTTACTTCAAGAAATGCCACTTACTGTGTTTTTACGGACTGAAAACAACATATGTCAATGTGAGTGCAAAAACACAATAAGTGCAAAGTACTAAAATATATATTATAAACAGTTAAAAATCTGAATTTTTGACTGTACAATATAAAATCGCAAACAGTATAATACCTGTCGAATCTGAAAACCCATTCCTAAGTCGCCACAAAGTTATTTGTCTTGATACAGATCTTTTGCAGTTTGCAATGCAATATAGAGAGGCATCATCGTGCAGTATGTTGAAAGGTCTGGACGCTAAATGCCTTCTCATGAAAATCTGTGGAAATCAGTCATTTCATGCTCTGTCAACAAGTCTAGCCCGAGTTTTTGCTTCGAAACCATTTTCTTCCGATTTTGAAAGACTTATAAGTGACTACAACATATTGAAAATAGATAACAGACTCCCTTTGGCTCCCACTACTGTGAAAAATTACCTTCACGTTAATATAAATATGAGTCCGTTGGAAGATTTTAACCCAACCCCTGCTGTTATGAAATGGCTGGACAGAAAGAAAAGGCGTTTTGAAGTTGGTAGGAAGTCAAATGAACAGCCCTGGTATAACGGTGTATTTGCCTCGGCAAAAATCAAACTGAGACAGCGTGATGATCACGGAAAAATGACAGTGAAATTCTTATGTAAGAAAAAGTGACTTTTTTTCTTCCAGTGTGACTATTTTTCTTACCAGTTTGTTTCCTATATTTTATGATTTAATACAATACAATTAAATATGCCAAAATTTTCCTACATATTATTATTATTATTATTATTATTGTTATTAATAATAATAATAATAATAATAATAATAATAATAATAATAATAATAATAATAATAATAATAATGATAATAATTTTTGATCGCAGGTAAACATGATGTACTGGACAGAACACTGATTATATGTCAAAACAAATGCTGACTAAACAGTGTAGCCAAACCCAAACTATCACTTAACTCAGTATGATGCGCTTATTAAGAAAAAATAAAAAAAAACAAAACGAAAACTCGATTTAGGGGCAGTTCAAAAATTTTGTGGTCCCTCATCCAAAAACTAATTATTGGTCTAGATCGCAATCTTTTGATCAATTTTTTAAATCATTTCTAAAATTCTTCTTTAAGTTTTCTTTTAGTCTGTATATTTTACATTTGCGTTCCGAGCGAAAACAAAACGACAGTTTTTAGTTTAACGTCCACGATTATGCCCGTTAGACGATGATAAAGCAAGTGAATGATGAAAGATTTGATGGAAAGAGAATATGTGGGGAAACGGAAGTACCACGAGAAAACCAACAGACACGATGTGTCCACCCCAAATTTACTTTGCTGGGGATCGAACAAGGGACCCCATACACCACAGATAAGCGCTCTACCACTGAGCTACTGTGGTAGAGCAATCAATTAATTCAAAGTAGGGATGGCCAAAATTTTCCGGAATCCGGAAATTTTGTTTTCCGCAATCGGAAAATTTACTCGGAATTCCGCAATCGGAATTCGGAAAAAATCCGGATTTCGGGAAAATTCCGGAATTCAGAAAAATCCGGATTTCGGGAAAATTCCGGAATTCAGAAAAATCCGGAATTCAGAAAAATCCGGAATTCGGAAAAAATTCCGGATTTCGGAAAAATTCCGGAATTCAGATAAATTCCGACATTCGGAAAAAATCCGGAATTTAGAAAAAATTCGGAATTTTTCCGATTTTACTTTTCGGATTCCGAAAAGTAAAAATTCTGGAATTGGCCATCCCTAGCTAGTAGCTGTTAAAAGAGAAACACAATAATGAATATATATACTGTATTAGTTTCTTGTAGTTGGATATGTCTTTATCACTTACGTAGACAATTGCTACTGCAGTTATTTACTGCTTTATGAGGAAGGTCTTATTTTCACACACAAAAAAAGTCGCCGGTATGTCTCAAACATTATCGCGTTCCCACCTGCAGCTGCTCCAAAGCACTGCAAACTACTTTTTAACCAGGCGAAAGGCAGAAAAGGAAAAGAAATCGCAACAAATATTCTAATAACATTCGCTTATTGTCAACATACCTACAGTGAGCGCAGAAAGTGTTCGTACACCGTGCATACTTTATATTGGAAACAGCCAGCATGAGAACGGGAGGTGGAAAATATATATATAACCAGAATTAAGACTACACATTCATACATTTTATTTCTATATACAAGAGAAAGGCCAAACAAGACAATCACTGTTTTGTTCAGAAGAAAGATAGAATTCCTTTTTTGTAAACGCAAAAAGTCACCGTACACTTATGCTTGAATTAATGCTTATAAAGTATATTACCTTATTTAATATTTTGTGGGATTACCCTGTGCGTTAATGATTGTCTGTAGTCTTCGTGGCATTGATTTCACCTGTAGTAGTTCGTAGTTCTGTAGCTTCGGGACTGATTATGTCCCATTCTTCTTGAATAGCTTTTCTCAGGCCTTCTTTAGTAGAGAAGCTGTGCCTTCTGATTTCTGTCTCCAGAACAGACCATAGATGTTCTATGGGGTTCATGTCTGGGGATTGGGGAGGTGTGCGAAGCTGTTTCAAGGTATTATAGAGTAGCCACAATCGAGTATTTTCCGCTGTATGTTTGGAGTTGTTGCCTTGCTGAATAATAAATTGTTTTCTGCGCACTATTATGGAGATTTTCCTTTAATATGTTAATATACACTTTGTGGATCATCACTCCATCGATAAAGTGGAGACGACCCACTCCTGAGGCACTCATACAACCCCAGACGAGCACGGACCCTCCTCCGTGTCTTACTTTAGGGACGAGATTTTGAGGATTCATCTCTGTATTCACCTTGCGCCATACCATACGCCTCCCATTGGACTCGATAAAATTAAATTTACTTTCGTCCGAAAATATGACCCTATTTCAGAAAGAAGCCTGATCCCTTATCTTTATACTCTTTTTCAAACTTTAGTCTCTTTATACGATTTGTCTTGTTCACCCATAACATTTTCCTGGCTATCCGACCATGTTACCCTGCAAATATTCCGCACTGTACTGGCTGATACTTTAACACCGCGTGTTTCCAGATCCGTTGCCAATTGCACAGCACTACTTTTCGGAACCTTTTTTCTTTCCCTAATAATGTAACGTTTATCTTGTTCACTTAACACTCTTGGTCTTCCATTTTTTTCACAGTGATAGAAACATTATACATCGCAATTATTGTTTGTACTGTTGAACGAGGCCTGTCTGCAAGGTTTGCTATCTTTCCCAAATACGTACCTTTCTTATGCAATTTAATTACTTTTCTTGTCTCCTCATTTGTTTCTGTTCGGTTGCTTCCCATTTTGACAGCCCACCGTGCAGTTTTTTCACTCCTATTCACAATTAAACTCATTCTGTTATTCGTCAAGCTATACAGAGGTGTATACTCAGGTGAATACTAGTGAACCCCAGTTGTGGTATCTTTGTTTCGTATTCGTACGTCAGGTGTACGATCTCTTTTTGCGTCTACTCTATACACTTTCTACGGAATTTATTTACTTTCTGACCATTAAACTTGTCTTTGTGGTTCTTTATTGATATATTCATGAAGCTTAGTTTTCATTATTCATATTGTGTGTGTTATTACACTTCTTAAATTTTCTGTTTCTTTTTCGCAGGCATTCTCGTTTCAATAGCATAGGTGTACGAACACTTTCTGCGCTCACTGTATGTACAGTAAATACAAATTTACAATTTTTGACTTTACGAAGTATACAATGTAATTGTTCAATAATTAACATAAGCAGGCATTCATTAATTTATATTAATATAATAATTAATAAAACTAATAAGCGGGTGATTGATGACTCAGTGGTAGAGTTTTCATCTATGGTATTCTAACCCAGGACATGTGGGTTTTCGATGGCTAATTTTGTGTTCGAAAATTTTTCCGGTAGTAGGCCTACTCTTGGTTCCCTTTCTTATATTTGTTCCATCATCACTCATTAACGAATTTAGTTTATCAAAACTCTATAGCCATATATTCATTCTGTCCGTCAGTGAAACAAACAGTCTCAAGAACTATCTGATGGATTACCATCAATTTTGGCCACGATGTACAGAGTCAATAGTTAAGAATCGAGTTCCCTGATGAATGTAATATTCAAACCGGAAGCGGTACAAATCAACCATTTCCGGTTTTAACGTTAATCATTATATAGTAAATATGGTAATAGATAGCGAGAAGCGGTTTCCAGTAATCGACATAGACTATATAACATTAATGTAAATAGAACGTTACCCAATTTGTGCATCTGCTGAAAATAATGAGCTTAGGTATTTAGAGAGCATTTTCCGCTTTAGAAAACGTGTGCTTGGTAAAGAATGTAGAGAATTAGTTGAGTCAGGCACGTAGCTAGAATGTGGTAATAGGAAGGGAGGGGTCTGTCACGAAATACTGTGGTTATTTCTAGGGGCTCAATCATTCTAAACTATTTTATTGGGAACATATATTGGTTCGTTTAGCCAAGATTTCTAATGGAAGGATGATATGAAATACTGTGGTTACACACCAGAGGCTCGATCAATCTAAATATTTTACTGACAACATACCCATATTGATTGGTTAGGACAATAAAATGAGGATATATTAGTAAGTATTTTAATAAGAAGCTATGAAGAAATCTCGAGTAAAAAAATATAAAAAAGTATTGAAAAAGATATAGTCTTCCGAGGTCATTCGAACGGTGTCGAGAATTTTGCGTCTGGGAAATTTGCGCCCTACCTCAAGAACAGGGAAAATTGCACCTGCGATGTACCTCCACCGGGAAGTTTGAGCCCTGCGAAATAAAAGAACCAAAAGAACACAACGGATCAACGCAATCACTGCTTCTTTCAGAGATGATTTTGGGGGAACACTGGCCTGCCCAGAGCTCTCAGAGTGCCCCCTCGGAGGAGACCAAAATAATACGTCTATAATATAATAATAAATAGAATAGTACCAGCAGTGACCCCCCCTCCGGAATACTAAGTGAGCCCCCCGGAACATTTTTTCTGAAAGAACGACTGAACGCAATTGTGTGTTTGAAGTGTAATTCCAGCAAGTAAACACACTGTACATAGTTTTCTTGATAATATTACTGAACTGATTTTACATTCACTTTACATTTTCTTTTCTATATTTTGTGTCCTGAAAAGCCAAACAACTCGCAAGGATTGTGAACCGAGATATCTGGGTAGAGCCAAACAGCCTTTTGTAGATTAAATTATACTCTTTGATTATATTAATAAATAATTATATATCAGTCATTTATACTTTTATTGTAAATTTTGTAGTATAATGAAAAAAATGTATTTGTATGGATTGCCCTTTAGTGAACTAAAATTGTATTTTTTTCATTTGTTCGGAATATTATAACGGATGGAGTAACTCACTGAGACGATGAGAGGCAAGCCTAGTTCAAATGTGAGTGGAAGTTACTTTACACAATACAAAAATAAGTTGAATTGTAGGGCGCTAACATCCCAGTGCAAATATATAGACGGCGCATTTGCCCCTCTTTTGCGGTAGGGCGCAAACATCCCAGTGCAAATATATTGCGAGCGCATTTTTTCCTATTTTGTGGTAGGGCGCCAATTTCCCGGGCGCAAAATTCTCGCATTCAAGGAAAATATAATGTCCGTGAAGTTGACAAGCCATTTATGTCAGACTCCAATTTCGACTTTAAACGTCGCTAGTGCTATGTTAGTGTTCGATAGTGACGCAAATCGTTAGTACTCCACAGATAACGTGTGCTTTTTAAATAATGGATATAAGTCTTCTAACTGCATGCCAACACTCCCACTTCTAAGAATCATCTCAAAAATGAGGTTTACCGTTAGAGCAAGTAAGTGCTCATTAGTGCCATTAACATTAGCGTTAATGCCTCCATCGTACGGCCCTTTGAGTAATAAAAACACAACGCTCTTTGCTAGAGTCTCAATGCGTCCCTATATTCTCGCGAACATTCTGACATGCCCAAGTGAGTTACTTTTTTTTTTTTTGCAACTATTGTTTATCTGTTATTGTTTATTATTTATTGCTAGTCTGCAGAGTAGTCCTTACATTAATATGCCATTGTCCTTGATAATCATTGCGTATTTACAAACAGTTTGTTATTACTGTTAGAAGATATCAAAAAACAACAGATAAAATCTACTACTGAACGGTTCATATTTTTCTTTTACAGTACATAAACGATTAATAATAATAATAATAATAATAATAATAATAATAATAATAATAATAATAATAATAATAATAAGACTATTCCAGCATAAAAGTTATTAATTGCATTACACTGGCAACAAGTGACGCATATTTTAACTTCATAAAATTCGTTTCTCACGATTTTCTGGAAAACTACGTATGATAACATCTTCATTATGTCAAGTTGTTTATCTCAGTGTGATATATGTATTACATCTGGACAATATCACAGTAAAACAAAAATTAAATATTAGGAGTAAATCGTACTTTTGGATTACATCTCATTAACCACGGGAAGATTGAGTAGTGTATACTTTAGGATGTAAGTTTCAGCTTAACTTGCATCATACATTCTTAGGATTACAGAAAGGAAATTTGTTCGTTTGCATTTCAACAAAATTCTTAGGATTACAAAAAGAAAAAAATAATTTTTCAGAATTCCGGATATTTTCCGAAATCCGGATTTTTCCGAAATCCGGAATTTTTCCGAATTCCGGAATTTTCCGATTTTACTTTCCGGATTCCGGAAAGTAAAAATTCCGGAATTGGCCATCCCTAATTCAAAGCAATCAATTAATATTGTCCTCTCGCCATAATTATTTTCATTATCTTAATGGAGGCCATAGACGCACAAACTTGCATGACCAACATGTATGAAAGATTTGTTTCATCATGTATGTTGGAAGTTTTTTTTTTGGCCACACACGTACCAACTTGCTGTCTAACTTAACAACCCTGGCATTACAAAGGAAAGAGTCACGTGATTTCTTCCGCTCTCGTGGTTGGCGAACCTAAATATAAAACAACCAACTTGCATGAACGGGCACATATACGGTAAACATGCATGGAGAACGGCAAAACCATCATGCATGTTCACAGAAGATTTTGAAAACTTTCAACATGCATGAAAGAGGCCATACATGATCAACTTGCCTGTGGTGTTATCATTTTTGATGCATGTTGGAAGGTTTCTTTGTGCAGGTCTTCTTTATCGCACACATAATGATTATTGCTCATAAAACTCAATAAAGGAAACAAGATACATATTGCATTTTATTATCTGACAACCCTGTCAGAATTACATATTTTGGCTATGTGTAATACTTTAACTTCTCTCCTCTTGAGACCAATCGTAAGTTGACCAGAAAACAGGACAGTCAAGCTGACGATCAGTACACTGTAAAAAAAATCGTTGTGTTATTTCAATGACATACCTATGTATTAACACTATTGTGTTAAAATATAACACCAACAGATGGTTAGAACAACTCACCCTCCATTTGGATTTGCGTGTAAAATGCCGGTAGTTGAAATGACACACAACATGTGCGTTAAATTACCACAAGTGTAGAATCTTCGGTGTTGTTTTCTTCCTGATTGCCAGATATGCTAGCCATCTAATTATAAAGGCTTATGTCTGAAGCTACAGTCAAACACAGTAGAAAAAACAATACTTAAACAAATCCAAGTATTCGCAAAATTTCAACGTGCAAACCGCACGGTGTGTTCTCAGTTGTTTTACATAATTTTTCTGAAGAAATGTGTCAACAACGAGAAACAACACCATATTACTGTCACCTATGGCGGAAAACCAGTAAAAACACGATTAAGAGGCAAACATACTATAAGGATAAAGGTAAGAGTTTCCTATCATTCTTGATCAAGTTGTTGGTGAAGGTTGTGTTTCGAACCATCAAGAAATGCTTCACACTAGGTGTTGGGAAGGACGACAAAAAAGTTTATGAAGATTTTCTAAATGAAGTGTTCTGTAGTTTACTATTCTTATTTTAAAAGTAGGATCTTCGAAAATCGCATACATGCCACAAGCTTTCCCAACACAGAAAAATGGTTCCACCAACACCGCACACGGAGTTATTTCAACACAGAAATAGATGTCGTAGTTACACAGTACTAGAGTCGAACTAACACCAAAAATGGCGTTAATCTGGTGATCTGACCTTCAATTTTAACACAGAGAGTGTTGATTTAACACCTAAACGATGCTTATACGGCTTTGACCCTGAATTATGACACAGATTATGTGTTGAAATAACAAGAAAGTGAGGTTGAAATAACACAGGGACTGTGTTATAATTATACTTGACATGGTGTAATATTAACACAAAATAATTAACACACTACACACTCTGTTACTTTCTTCGTGTTGGTGCAACACCGCCACAAGTAACACTCAACACTTTTCCCCACATTACCGACCCTGACATGGTGTCGAATCAACACAGAAAATACAAACACAGATCTGAATATAACACCGCTCAACACTGGTTGCGTGTTAACGTAACACACCGCCTATGTTAAACGCCAACACCGCGGAGTCTCTGTTGAATTAACACCGCATAGTGGTAGTCAAGCTGGAACCATTTCCCTGTGTTAAAATTGAGTTGAATTACCACAGCCATTTTTTTATTGTGTACCGTGAAAAATAAAAACCCTCGTACTACATAGCCATTCGAGCACGTGCTAAACCACTTCCCAACGTTTCAATTGAGACACATATTCAATGCACTCAAGCATCTCTCCTGCTTCCTCTGCATCGGCTCGGCTCTTCCGCCTCTGGTCAATAAACGTTCACATTTAGAGTATAGTGGTCGCAAGGAGTCGTGAAGCCTGACCTAGGTCTACTAATTTCAGTACCTAATAGAACGCGGGGGTGTGTCTCGGTCGTCAACACCTATCCATGAAATGTTGCCAATGTTGTCTCTCGTGTTATATGGAGGACATCTCGTGAAAGTGCAGTTTTGTCGGATTGCTGTTTTTTTTTTTGTTGTTGTTGAGAAAATCTCAATTGAGAAAAGGTACTTGAGAAAACATCAAAGTAAACTCTCTTACATGTTTGAACTGTTATATTGATAAAACCTAATGCTGCTGATTATGACACCAAGTGTTTTGAAGTCGTTCAAAACACCTAGTATGAATCTTACACAGTAAAACCTGGCTGTGTTAATTCAACTCAATTTTAACACAGAGCAGTGGTTTCAGCGTGACTACCACTATGAGGTGTTAGTTCAACACAGACCCCGCGGTGTTAGCGTTTAACACAGGCGGTGTGTTACGTTTTCAACACACAACCGGTGTTGAACGGTCTTAAATTCGGATCTGTGTTAGTATTTTCGGTGTTGATTCGACACCATGTCAAGGTCGGTAGTGTGGGGAAAAGTGTTGAGTGTTACTTATGGCGGTGTCGCACCAATACGAAGAAAGTAACAGAGCGTGTAGTGTGTTAATTATTTTGTGTTAATATTACACCATGTCAAGTATTAATATAACACAGTCTCTGTGTTATTTCAACATCATTTTCTCGTTATTTCAACACAATCTGTGTGATAATTTTGCATTTTCTACACTACATCTATGTTGTTTAGCTTTCTCCCAACTTTCTAAAATTGTTTCTACAATGGTTCATATTTAACTCTATGCTCTATAGTCCGAAGGTTCACAGAAGAATTCACAGAAGCTATCAACTATATTTCGTCTTTAGCCAACTGGACTAGTATATTCATATTTCTGCGACATGCACCTTAGTATTATCCTCCTATCTGCGTCTAAGTCTTCCTAATGGTATTTCTCCGATTTTCAGTTAAAATTGTGAAAGCATTTCCACTTTCTTTCATTCTGGCTACACGACCTGTCCAACTGATTCTTCTTGACTTAATCACACTAACAAAGATAGTTAAACAGTATAACATATGAGGTTGCTCAATATGATATTTCCGCCACTCCATAGTTTTGTCCTTCTTATCCAAATATTAGTTTCAGGAGTATGTTTCCAAATACTTTTAGTCAGCGTTCTTCCTTCTGTAAGCCTGCATATTCCGCAACTATGCAGCACAACAGCATAATTATCGTTTTATTAACTCCCGGCTTAAGCATAGGGGTGCTTATAGTTTCATTGTAAGTGTGTGTATCTGTGCGTGTGTGTATGTGTGTGTGTGTGTGGGCGGGTGGGTGTCCCTGTTGTTTTGGTGTGCAATTTGTGTTAGCTCTAAATCCCAGCCCAAAATAGCATCTACCTGTAGAGGAAGATCAACTACGAAGAGTGTGTGTGAAGAACATTATGCCCGCTTTGTAAATGAGTGTACAATCCGCGGCAAAAAAACCTGCAACATGAGAATATAAGTTTATTGTGAAATGACGAAGTCTTTTGCTTTAAAATAAGTGTGCACGGGAGGAGGTCGAGGTTTATCCTGGCGTGATTCGTTCCACTTAGACGTTATGTTCATTCCCTGTGTTGTTAGGCGTAGTTTCACAATAAACTTTAATCCTCATGTTGCAAATTTTTTGCCGCGGATTGTACCTTGGTGACAGTGAGTTGTCGAACAGTAGTAGTGAGGAATTGGATGATGATGAATTCAATTATAAGCTGGCCATACACGTACACACTTGCATGACCAACATGCATGAAAGATTTGTTTCATCATGCATGTTGGAAGAATTTTTTGCCCACACATGTACCAACATGCTGTCCAACTTACTGAAAGTAGTTTGAGAAATGTGGAGGACAAGGAAACGCGTGCTTTTTCTTTCTGCAACTGCACTAGCGTTGTGCAATAAGAAAAAATAAAAAGGAAGCGATCAAAATGGACCAAAGATTGGCTACAGAGGAGAGACGTTCTATCACACACCGTACTTCTTCAAGAATTAAGAAATGAATGTGACGATGTAGTGAATTATTTACGAATGGACAGTGAAACATACAACGAGCTACTGGAAATGGTCACTTCGTTTATAATCAGAAGTGACACAGTGATGAGAAAAGCTATAACCCCACACGAACGTTTGTGTGCCACCCTTCGGTTTTTAGCTACCGGTAGATCATATGAGGACTTGAAGTTCAGTTGTGCAATTTCGGCGCAAAGCCTTGGAAAAATAATCCCAGAGACGTGTGAGGCCATTAGACGAGCTTTGATTAAGGATTACATGAAGGTATTGTGAAATTTTCTTATTATATAGTTTGTAGCATATTTAGTTTCAAACATTAAATAATAAATATTGTGACGATTTATGATGTACAATTTAACTGTGTACAAGGGAACCGATCCTTCCCCCCCAATGCTCGTGTGTGCCCCATGTATTTTTATGAATATGTCTTTTTTCATATGTATATTTTATTGTTACATGTCCAAAATTATTGTCGCATGTCTATAAATACGTTGTTGTAGGAACATAATTTGATAACGAATTCGCCCCGTATGTGTATAACCGGCAAAGACATGTATGTGACAAATTTCATGTCAAAAGAGCACTAAAAAGAACAATAAAACAGAAATGAAATTTTCTTGTCCATTTAGCAACATTTTGTTTTACTCATTCTAATTTTCGTATTTATAATTCTTTTCCTATGAAATTCATCACAAATATACATTTCCCGATTATACACATAGTATCAGTATTAAAAGTAGCCTGCAAAATCATTATCGAATTATATTCTTACAAGAAGACAGTTATAGATATGCGACAACCATTTTGGACATGAGTGTACAATATTTGACATATTCTGCATTCAATTTGTCTTAAAATCCTCATGTATACCTTCTTAGTCTTTTGTTTGGAACCAAAAACACATCTGAATACAGTGGCGGTGATTGGAGGTTAAAAGTGTGTGTGTGGGGGGGGGGGCGGGGACAAGACATGATCTGAATATTTGCATATCAATGTTAGTATCCCTGGTTGTTTCTAATACTTTGTTTGACGAAAGATTGTATAACTAATAGGATACTATCTTTTTCGGTTAAAATACCGCATATCGTATTTAATATTTTATTAAGTAAATTGGGAAGAGCAACGGAGGTAGGTACTATATCACTTTGTACTCTTAAACAACAAACGTGTAAGAAGAGATTTGATTGCTTGCTCATGAACATTTCAAAATTCTGTTTGGAAAACAGTGTAATCGGATTATTTAATAACAAATTTACAAAACAAATAAATAGAAAGGTTAGACCCCTAACATTAATCATAGTAATGAATAATGTGGTTCGTTTTGTAGAAGTCATATTGAAACAACAACAATTGTGGCGTCTGGTTGAAACTCTCTCAGCTTTTCTAACAGTTTTTTATATGAAGAATTCTTTACGTCCTTCCCCACACAATAGTCTTTTTTGATTTTACTTTCCACAAACATGGTAGTTCTTTGTATACCTGAATAAATTCACGCACAGAATCCCTTGTTATAAAACGCAGATCATCCATCTTCAACGACCTTGTCAACGCAGATCATTCATCTCCAACGAACTTGGCATGCGACGGAGGAGAGAGTCACGTGATTTCTTCCGCTGTCGTGATTGGCGGACCTAAATATAAAACAGCCACCTTGCATGAACGAGCCCATACACGGTAAACATGCGTGCAGAACGGCGAAAACATCAAGCATGTTTTCAGAAGATTTTGAAAACTTTCAACATGAATGAACGAGGCCATACACGATCAACTTGCCTGTGGTTTTATCATTTTTCATGCAAGTCGGGCTGTTTCTTCAGGCATGTATTTACTTGTAAGTTACGAATATTTAGACGTGTCTCAGGCTCTGAGGGCATCAGTGAAAATGAAGCTAGTTAAGATTCATCTATTAGTGATTCTGATACACTTATTAGTCCAAACGGCACAATTTGGAGCAAAAAAGGCCCTCCTCTATCACTGTCTCTAGCACATAATAAAACGAAGAATTCTTCAGGTGTTTTAAAGGGAGTGAAAACAACACGCCCAAATATGCGTTTGGCTGTTTCATTTCAAACGAAATCATGGATGAAATTTTACACTGCACAAACCGCAAGAGAAGAAGGTTAGCCACGTTGAAACGACAAGACTCGGGAAATGTTAGTGTGGACGAAATGAATACCTTTCTTGGGATTTTGTTACTAGCAGGACTAGAAAAAAGCTGGGATGTGCTAATCAGGGAACTATACCTCTCTATGAAGTCAAACCCAATGTTCAAAGTAACCATGCCTATCAGCAGGTTTGAAGACATAAAGCCTTACGATTCGATGATATACGTACATTTCAAACAAGAAGGACAATCGTCGATTATTCTTACAGAAACTGACAGAAAATTTAATGAAACCCTAGATGATTCTAAAATCATACATACTCAACTTGCCACTAGCAACAATTAGTGCTTTGAAAATGTGCGAAATTGAAAAGGTGCAAGACAGGACAAGTGGCAAAAATATGTGAAATTTTTTCATAGAGTATTCAAAGAAATAGTACATTGGCATGCTTCAAGTGTGACAAAAGCATTTGCAAAGAACACAGCAAAATGATTTCCAATTCTTTCGTTTTGTACACACAAAAAGTCGTTCCGAAATTACTAAACAATGATGTCATTTACATACAACAATATCAGTAATTGTATAAATATTGCTCTTTTGATGACTCTATCACAGAGATGTGTTTAGAATTTTAAAATAAAGTGCAAACTTTAAAAAGTATATGAGTAAACTGAAAAGTAGTATATTTAAAGAAAATATGTTATTGCAATGTTTTTTTTGTATTTTCTACTAATAGTACTAAATACAAAATGTTAGTAAAAGTTGTTTTAAAATTTATATCCTTATGAAAATGTCCATTGTTATTCTATTGTGTAATAAATTAAGCCATGACAGGGCTGCAAGAAATAATTTGCATAAAGTTCCGAATAAAATGTTTAAACCATTTAAATAACATATAGGGCCACAGAGGCCCTGCATATGCATTAGCGTATATTTTCTGAACCATGCAGACAAGGGTTAAAAATGTATTTATTGGTGACATTTAAAAAGCATTGGAGCTGTTATTAAACAAACAACAATTTTCTATTTTCATTTTGCAGTATTGGTAGAGCGTTCACCTCTGGTGCTTGGGGTCCCGGGTTCGATCCCAGCCCCCGCCAAGTGAACTTTGTGGTGGACAAACACCGTGTGCGTGGATTTTCTCGGGGTTCTCCCGTTTCCTCCCACTTTCTTCATTCCACCAGTTCATTCATTTCTCATAATCACCGTCTCCTTTAGCCTAACCGGCATAACCGTGGGACGTAAAACTCAAAGATTTCATTTCATTTCATTTTCATTTTGCAGTATTCTCCGAAGATACCATATTTTTGTATATAGGGAGAACATTTCGAAACTCTTCCTGGAGTGTCTCATAAAAATCATAAAATTTTATCTCTATACGTTGAACGGAAAGAACTCTAAGTCTATATACAGGGAAGAGGGTAACCGGAAGAAACAGATGGATGCATGTATGTGATTACATTTTCGTTATGTAAATGATGAAGCTCGTCTATTCGATATTTCCGATATCGCAAGTATTTCTCCATTTCTATCGTCGTATACAATTAAATAAGTGGCTTAAAGATTCACCTTCTTTCCCTCTACTCCTTTTTCTCAGTAATGAGAGTTTTCGAATAGCAATTGCGTTATGGTTGGGAGCAAATATTTATGAGTCTCACAAATATCACGCATATAAGAATCCAGTAGATAAAAAGGGACTGCATGGACTTCCTTGAATAAAAAGTACATGATGATATCCAGAAACTAAAGTATCAATGACATTATGATGAGACTAATTTCAAAAGGCATGCCTTCAGTAAGAGAGCTAAATGAATGCAGTAGAGCAGATAGTAAAAGACCAGACGGGATGATCTTAATATTGGAAGAAAGGCCAATCATTGATTTGGGATTTTACATCCACAGACACTTTGGCCGCTTCCAACCTTCATTTCTACTACCACCAAGCGGGCAATGTAGCCAGTAGAAAAAAAACTTAAAAAAAAAGAAAAAAAAAGAAAAAATACAGTAAGCTAAATGAGAAGTACCAATTAGTAATCCTTGCCAGATAATGCAGAGATTTCTCCCATTTCCTATAAATTTGGCCGAATTTGCTATAAATTTGAAACTAATGGTTGTGTTACATAAGTTTCCCATTAGTGGACCAATACGTCTATATATTGACCTATGTTACTGTGCATCCAAAAAGACGATAAATAACGCAGCTACACACACACAGAATAATAATAATAATAATAATAATAATAATAATAATAATAATAATAATAATAATAATAATAATAATAATGATAAAAGAAGTTCTGTGCACCGAATACCAGGGTATGGATTTGATGTATTTTGTTAAATAGGATCCAAATTTCGAAACCCCAGAAAGACTGACCGAGAGAATTTCATTTTATGGGCGAAACGCCTGTGTGCTGTCTTACGTACCAAAAGTCGCACCAAACTTGGCTGAAATTTTTTCCCAAGTGATTCTGTGTATCGAAGTGCAAAAAATGCTTACCCTGGATCCACTGCACAGAACTTTCCTCTCTCTCTCTCTCTCTCTCTCTCTCTCTCTCTCTCTCTCTCTCTGTGTGTGTGTGTGTGTGTGTAAGTGTGTGTGTGTCTGGCTGTATAATTGTTAACTTACCGGCACCTGATTTCTCTGGAAAAAATGTAGAAAAAAGATTATTATTATTATTACAAGAAAAAAAAAGAGTAGGATAAGGTGTAAAATAAATCTTATGAATACATCAATCATTCCTCTGTAAAAGAAAAAAAAGAAGAGTTTTGTTATGAAAATGTACAAATGTTAATCGAGTTATGAAGATCATTTTTTTTCGGGGAGGGGGGGAGAATCCAGACCCTATGGGCCATTCGTACGAATGCACCCGTGACTGAATAAGACTTGTAACATGCGACGAGGAAAAAGAAAACAATTACATCAAGACTGTTATGATGTCCATTACACATTCTATAATCTCTCTTTCTCTATATGGTTATATATTTTCACGCTAGAGTACACTACGTATAGAGCGTCGCGACGCACAAGGTTCAAGCACTCGACGGCAAAATCAACAATAATATTTTAAGAGTCTCCAAGATGTATATTATGTTCGTATCCTAACGTCATTGTTTTATTACAAGTCTATCATAGCAAAAGGTATGTGCCATTCTATTTGAAAACTCGTAAAACAAATTAGTAGATACCCTGTAGATATATCAGATCAGTCGTTTGAGAGGGTGTCTCTGGAATATTCTCCTTTGTTCTTATCTTCTTTTTGGAAGGTGTGCTAAGAAGAATGCACTCATTTCACATGTGAGAGCATTCTTTTTAGCACGCTTAGTAATCGTTCTAAATATTAAAACCAAATTCATGTATGGTCATAATTGTATACATGTTCTAAGGATTTTCCAATAGTTATCAAAGTAAAAGAAAAACATTTACAAAATTCAATGTAGGCCTACATAAGTAATACGAACTTTGACTACATTTACCAGCTTATACAGGGTGTTTCAAGACAACACAGACAACGTTTGGGAGGTGATTCCTGACACCACGATAAGGAAAAAGGAAAGACTTATGTCGGTTCACAAATGCTTTCTTTCGGGGTTTTATGTTTCCAGATACATGAGAGGGAAACTTGAAAGATCCATTAGTCCAAAACTACGTGACCTACCGTAGTCGGTGAAGACTTGACATAGAAACTAATATGTGCATTATTTTATAATACATGTTACAGAACCTTAAGGTGCTCACGCAAGAAGAACTTTGCTCGGGCATATACTTTGAAAAATGAAATAAAATTTTTGAGTTTTACCTCCCACAGTTATGCCGGCTAGGCTAAAGGAGACGATGATGATGAGTAATGAATAAAATGGGTGGAATGAACAAAGTGGGAGGAAACGAGATAACCCCGACAAAACCCACGCACACGGTGTTTGTCCACCACAAAGTTCACTTGGCAGGAGCAGGGTTTGAACCCGCGACCCCATGCACCAGAGGTGAACGCTCTACCATTGAGCCACCGCGGCCCCGGCATGTACTTTGAAGTGCTTACCTACTTACCAACTACCTCCATAATAATGGCTGCAAAAGTATCACAGGATTGTGAAACTTAGCGTAATCGTGTTCTTATGCCGTTGGTAACATTCTATAAACCTAAACATCCCAGCTTTACTACGGCAGATCACGATCACATCCGTACTTATATCTTACTGAAACCGAAGCTGGGTACAGGGGTCAACAAAACATAAGTACCGTTATATAGAAATATGTGTAAGTGATTAAGTTTAGCACAAATATTAACGAACGAGAACTACCATACAATATACATCACAAATTTTGGGTTAAACTGTGTAAAAATATAATATTACTGAATATGAAGTATACAATGAAAATGACACTAAAAGATTACAAGCAAACGATTAACTATTATTGGCGTTATTTGATTGTTTCTACCTTTCCTTTTTTTATTCTATTTGATTTCGTTAAACGAAGAGGTGGCTATTAAATATATTAACGAATTAGTGTTTCACTTACTCATTGTCAATCTTCGTCCGGTCACTTAGTCCATTGCTGATACCACTCGGGCCCTGGCGTCGAATCCACTAGACAAAAGATCCACAAAAGTTCCTGTACTGGAGCCGGACTAAGCCTGGATCAGTGTCGATGAATTTCGAGATCCCAATTCAATTTTCCACTAATAGGAGTAAACGAGCGTCCTAGCTGGTGCTATTGGTTCCTGCTACTCGATAGTTTGATTTAAAAGTCCATTACGAAAAATTAAGATTACAGACAAACATGAAAATGTTGGCACGTATATAAATAACTTCACTTGAGATTTTTTTGTACACTGCTGAAATATTTGTTCTCTACGAATGAGGATATTACTAGCGATAACTGTAAAATTTTAATTTTAACTAATGCGAATAACAAATCTGCGCGCAAAGCTCTACCCTTCTAAGGGAAGAAATTATACGTTACTCTTAAGAAGTAATGCACCCCATTCGCCTTTGTGTGTGCTCTTCAAGTGACAGGCATACGCGCGTATCAAACACACACTGAGCCTTCTAGTTAGCAAACCAAGGCCTGTATATGGCCAACTGGGAAAATCCCGATTTTCACTCCTGGCGTCGGGATCAGAATTATTGTCCAATAAGCTTTTGGTTATGGAAATGCGTAGGTGGGAGGTGATTGTCCCGAAAACCAAACACGAAGGAACATTCAGTAAGCACGTTATCATCACGTGAACAGTCCTTGTTCCTCGACCATATATGGCCGTAAAAATCGAAGTGAAGCCTACCAACACAAATGTACAAAATACCAAACTGGTGAAGAAAGCTTCAAGATTGATCCTTTCATATACGAGGGTTGGTTAATAAAATTTGAAATTAAGTCTATCTTTTCCAAGGTCTTTTTAAATTTGGAAAACTGAGCTTCAGGTCGGTGATATTAGATATTTGGATATAGCACGCACTAGTTCCTAAGTGAAGTTTTGACTCGACTAAGGCAGGTTCCAGGGTTTTAAACTATGACCATTAAATTTAATTTTTTCATGTTTTCGGCAGCCTATAACTCCGAAAGAGAGCATTTGTGGACTCAAGTTGGTATATACTCTTTGTCTTATCCGGTTGTTGGGAATCACCTCTCAAACGTTGTCGGTGTTGTTTTGAAACACCAAGTATTCACCAGAAAACTATAAATAGTTTTGAACGGAATACTGAATCACTGCTCATACACTGACGAACTAAGGTTCGTAGGAAAGTAGTTAGGGTAGGTGGGGAGAAATCGGATAATATGGGAAATAGGATCAGTCAAAAAATACTTGTGTTTGGGCCTTAAAAGAATGTTCTTTGTGTCGATGTGGGGCGCATTGTAGTGCCATCCCTCAGAAGAAACAGGTGCTAACGGAAGACACTGTTGATTTGGGTCTGGAAGAGTTTCACACAGCATTTTTTAGGGACGAATGTTTTTTGAGTGGCAAATGTAACAAATGTTAGTTTTTATTGTTGTAAAATAAGCTTTTTGTAACTGTGTGATAATTATATGTGGTTTTCGATGCTATTGATTTATTGACTGGTGATCATTTTTGGTAAATCGGATCACTGAATTTATAATTTTCATTTGACATTTGTAGGATGATTGGGGAAGTAGAGAAACTACCTACCTCTAAATATATCATTTTATTTTATTTTTAAAAAAATATGCTCTCTCATATAATGTTCTTATAATCATAGGAGATACTGTGGCTCACTGGTAGAGCATTCACTCCTGGTTCCAGGAGTTACTCTGTCGATTTCTGGGTAAGGGAGATCAATGGTGGATCAGATCGTCTTCGTGGGTTTTCTCGGAATTCTCCAGTTTTCTTCTACTTTACCATTTCAGAACTCTTTCATATCAACATTCATGTGCAATTTCATCGTCTTCTTGAGCACTTATCATGCATAATTGTGTAATGTTAAACAAAAGAGGAGTCCATTTATTTCTTTCTTAATATGCTGCATTACATGTGATACATCTATACATTTATTTCTGATACTTTGTCTGTTTTTGTCGTGTCGGATGTCTCGAAACTATGTTCGTAAAATTATTCATGGCCCTAATGCTACCTGCTCATTTGTTGCTATGGAAAAAGCTATTACTGCTGTTCGTAAAATACGATATTCTACAGAAGTATTTGATGTTCCATTTACTCTCTTCAAAGAAGAACTCCAGCTACGCATGATTCACTTGTGAGTGATGTTGGGCGTAAGCCAATGCTACCTCCAGACATTGAACCAGCTTCAGTTGTGCATTTGATTTATGTGTCGTAAAGATGTATCGGTTTAACACAGAAGAATGTACGTAAGTATGTCTACAAATATGTGACTAACCGAGGTGTTTCGCATAATTTCAAGAAGGAAACCAAGACTCTAGGTATTGATTAGTTTCAAGGATTTAGGGAACGGCATCAGGATGTATCCATAAGGAAAGCTGAAGGACTTTCCCAGGGAAATGGAGTGACACAAGAAAATGTGTTTGATTGTAAATAAGGAAGTAAACCGGAGTGTATTTACGAGTACAATCGAGACGAAACGGATCTCCCGTTATACAATAAGCCACTCAACATCGTTGCTGCTACAGGGCTCGTGATATTGTGTCTATGACAAATCTGGAACGTGGGAAGAAGGTGGCTGTTTTCACTTGTGTGTCAGCAACAGGAGCTTACATGATCTAAAGCCGAACGACCAAGACCAATCGGCTATTGCCAATGTTAACCTCCGAGCCCTTCTCCCTGATAGCCAAAAGATTGTCCTCAGAAAAGTAACAAGGTCGCCAATTTACAATTTTATCTTCTGCTTAGATCACTGACTGCAGACTGCATATTGTGCTGATCTTGTTGTCGTACGGACTTTGCCCTAACACACCATCAACATCTTGGCGCTTCGTTCCCCACCTCATCATAACCGTTCCTAGTCCCTTTCTATTCAACTTTAAACGGAATGGGCATTCTTATTTAACAGTTTACTCGAAAGCTAAAAAAATGTAAATATCGTTATGATTGCTATTTCCGCTTTTGTTGGTTGGTGACGAATCGTGATTTCAGAAATTACGTCATGGACCAAACCAGGATGTAATCCAAAAGGGGTTAGTTACTTCGCATGGAATATTTCCAAAATGTTAACGGAATACCGAAAAGGTAGAAAGATAATATCGATGAAACGTAATAAGAACGGAAAGAACTTGGAGTAAATGAGGTCACCGAGTATTCAATACGGTTGTCCCCAAGGATAGTTGTGCGAAAGGGCAGATTGGCTGCAGAATTCAGTTAGTAGCTCTAGCAGACAATGCGAGTTGCAGAACCTAAACATTTAAGGTCAGTTCGCAACTTCCAAACTGAACAGCAACTGTTTAGCGAAATAGAAATTGTAACATTACAATGCAATGCAATTGCTGGAAACGCGCAAAAGGTATAACGAGTTTGTATCATCTTATCTGCATTGTTCAATCTTTTTACACAGTAAATGTCCAAAGAAGTTTATATTTTACACCTTTATCTTCTAACGGTTAAAAATATCGACGGCTCTCTGATTCCGTGAACCAGTATGTCGTACTTTTCTGTTATTTTACGACATCAGGACGTATTACCACTTCTAATAACGGAGATATTTAACGTGACCTTACACATTTTATGGTCCGGTGATATTTTTTGCCAAGGAAGTAGTTTTTCGAGATTATAATACGCCAATCCACATTGATGGAGCTGTTGAGGTGTAATTTTATGATCGTCGGATGGACAAAAAATTTTTTTTATCTAATTTGCAGACTTCAATATGACCGAACACCACTGATTAGTTCTAGAACTCTGAATCAGGGGCAGATATTCTCCTCCTCTGTCGTTGACCAGTTTAACATTTTTCTGAATACCCATGTAACTTACGTGCTTCCATTTTAGAACAAATTAGAGCTGTCCTGCAGTCTGACGGTAATATCTCGTCGTATTAACGAACTAAGCTGTATTGTTTTTTTATTATATGAATAGGCACCTGTATACTACCTTCGTAAAAGAAAACAACGCTAGGACTAAAATAACTTTACAACTTCTAATGTAGAACATTTTGCGATTTTGTAATTAACAAAAAAGCAGAAATCGTAATTGTGAAAGAAAGTGTCCTAGAGTTTATATATTTAAGTATACTCTGTTATCATTTTCGGGTGA
Source organism: Thermobia domestica (assembly GCF_964235325.1). Lineage (NCBI taxonomy): Eukaryota > Metazoa > Arthropoda > Insecta > Zygentoma > Lepismatidae > Thermobia > Thermobia domestica. The sequence continues at coordinate 159,189,986 of NC_137470.1, read as the reverse complement.
GACTATTAACGAAATATATACATATTTTTATCTCCTCAAGATTATGCTCCGTGGCGAAGGGAGACGTTGATTATCAAATGGGTGGCAATGATGTAATAACGAAAGTGTCAGAAAATGAGAGAACCCGAGAAAACTGACACACGCACAGATTAGTCACAACAATGCTCACATGGCTGGAAGCTGGAATCGAAGGAGAAACTCCATGCTGCATTAGGAGATTTTCGTGGCAAAGCTGTTACCATACGCGCCTTTGGAGTGGGAACCGGAATCGATTCCCGGCGGGAGCTCATGTGGTTCCAATTCCACGTGGATCAGTAGGTCCCGTCTGATATAGCATCACTACTGAAAGGGATGTTAAACTCAAAGACAACTCAACAAAACCATGCTGCATTTAACACCCAACCACTGAGAAACCGCAGCTCAATATGTACCTTGAATCAAATCCTTGAGGGCATTAAGCCCACGGAACTTAACTGACAGATTTATCACTGAAAATGTGATATTACTGATCAGTCAATTAAGCTCGATCAGTAGAAATGTAACCTGACTTCGATATCAGAATATCCGGTTAAGCAAAATGGGGGGAAAAAAGGTTAATATCATTTAGGAATTCTGGAAATAAGATCGTCGTTCGACTGATGTCCGTAAGTAAATGAAATTTAGATTTAGAACGGTCTTAGAAGAAAACAACTATGATTAAAACTTTCAAAGTGAGGAGATTTTGAAGCAAATCTTATCATTTTCACTTAGAACACTGGCTCTTAAATTTTCCTATAACACGGACCCCCTATACATTCCGAAAGTGATATGCGGACTCCCTTGCAATGCTATCTCAAATTTCACATGATATTAAAAATTATATTAATCACAATTATCACTGACAAGAAAAAATCAAGTAACATAATGCAATAAGTAACTCATTCTAAAGATATATGATTGTTTCCTAGTGAACGAAATTTCAATTTAGTATACTATAACTTTCAAGAATTAACATCAATGTTTTGTTTGCCTTTAAATAAATCAACTTGATAAATAATGTTCTCAAACGTGGGGTCACTAATGTGAGAAATGAAATTCTTTGTGTTTTTCCATAATTTTATTCGGAGGGTTTTCTCATCATTTTTTTAAAGAAATTCCAGAAATTCCGTAAGGCTTGAGGTTTAGTTTATAAGCATAGGAATAAATAACATTTATCATTTTTGAAAAAAAAAAAAAAGAAATCTGGAATTGCTGGTAGTGGTGGGTGCTTTCTACCACTTGAAGATGAAATCCGAGGCGTCGTGTAGTTAATGTACAACTGCTTTTGAAAAAGTGCCCTAACAAAGAAGGAATCTCTCTAACTAGAAGTAGTCCTATGTGAGGGTTGATAGGCTTCAGGGCAGAAATTTAGTAAAATAGGAAATCATTTAAATTTACAAACGTAGTTATAATTTCTAATTTCCTTTGTTTCTAGTAACTGAAAAAAATATTTGTTGCATAATAGCTATGAGTTCCATTTTATTACATCACATTTCAATTTTTAGGCGTCGCGGACCCTCTGGCTAAACCCCGTGGACCACAGTTTGAGAACTACTGTCTTCGAATATTCCAGCTCATACTCTTATTACCTTAGTTTCATAGGTTGTCCCTTTCAAAGCTGATTTTCACAATTGTATAAATGGCAAGAACAAGAATATCAGCAATCGAATTTCGTATTGTGACTATAATCATCTTAAGTAAATATGTGGCGCAATGATCTCATTATAGCTTTCCTAAAAACAACCGTAGGTACACTCACGTTTAAAATTATTGTCGCATGCTTATAAAAATGTTTTTGTAGAAAAATAATTTGATATCGGATTCGTCCGATATTTCTTATAATGTTATTATGTATATAATCTGCAAAGACATGTATGTGGCAAATTGCATGTTAAAAGAGCAATAAATGAGAACAATAAAACGAAAATAAAACTTTCTTGTCCATTTTGTTTTACTCATTCTAATTTTCGTATTTACAATTCTTTTCCTATGAAATTTACAACAAATATACATTTCCCGATTATACACATAATATCGGTATTAAAAATACCCTGCAAAATCATTATCAATTTATATTCTTAGAAAAAGACAGTTATAGATATGCGAATATCATTTTGGACATCAGTGTACATAATTGTGAAGGTGGATGGAATTGTTTCTTGCGGGAAGTGTCTCAGTGGTAGAGCATTTGCCTCTGGTACGTGGTGTTCCTGGTTCTATCCCGGCGAAGTAGGCTTGTGGGGGCCAAGATCTCTTCCGTGGGTTTTCTCGGTTACCGCCGTTTTCTCCCCCATTCTCATTCCACCAATTCTTCCATCGTTGTTCATTTGCCTTAACCATCCATCTCCATTAGTTTAAATAGTCCAGTCGATAAAGATTTTGTGTCGGGACTTATTTAGTAACAAGCTGAACTTTTCAGGAATGTTAGACCACAATATAAGGTTTTTTTTTTTTAAAGTGCCCACCCCTCCCCCTCTTGCTTTCCTCTCTCTTCTAACCCTTTTTGACTCTTGCAGCTTTTTAGGAAAATGTTGACTTTCAGTTAAGTAGCTACTACTTCAGTAATAGATTATACATCATTCTCTTTAGAATAAAACATGCTTTCAAATAGTATCATGCACATGTTTGCGTGATGTACAAGGGAAGGGAAATTCGAGGAAAAATTGGGAACTTTCCCTCCGAAAGATCCCTTTAAAAAAAGTAGTGCCCTTTGGAGCAACAATATCTACAGGTACCTGAACATAATCTACCTTGCAAAATACTATGGGCTATATGTAATGTGTGCTCCATGTTTTATTGCAATATCTAGAATAGTTACGACGAAAAAAAAAATTCTCAATCCTACTTGACAATACCGAATTTCATATATAAACAATTATTTTAGGAATGATCCAAAAAATGGATCAAAAGATTGCAATCTTGGCCAATAATTAGTTTTTGGATCAGGGCCCACAAAATTTTTGAACGGCCCCTGAATCGAGTTTTCATACTTTTTTTTTTTTTTTTTTTTTTTTTTTACAGAATCAGCACATTATACATAGTTAAGCAATAGTTTGGGTTGACTACACTGTATGTAGTTCTCGAGATATGAGGCGTACAAGAAATTTTTTGACTGAATGAAATATATTTGATTTTTTGGATCAGGGGTCACAATATTTTTGAACGGCCCCTAAATCGTGTTTTCGTATTTTTTAATGAAATAAGCACATCGTACTGAGTAAATTGTTAGTTTGGATTGACTACACTATATATAGTTCTCAATATATGGGTCGTACAAGAAAATGTTTGACTGAATGAAATATATTGATTTTTTTAATGAGTGGCCACAAAATTTTTGAACGGCCCCTAAATCGGGTTTTTATATATATTTTTTTTTACGGAATAAGAACATCGTACTGAGTAAATTGTTAGTTTTGTTTTGACTACACTATATGTAGTTCCCGAAATACAGAGCGTACAAGAAAATGTTCGATTGAATGAAATATATTGAATTTTTTGAATCAGGGGCCACAAAATTTTTGAATGGCTCCGAAATCGAGTTTTCGTATTTTTTGCAGAATAAGCACATCATACTGAGTAAATTGTTAGTTTTGCTTAGGGTGCACTATACGTACGTAGTTCTCGAAATGTAAGGCCTAGAAGAAACTTTTTGCTTGAAATAAATTGGATCTTTTGATCCAATAAGGAAAAGTGGATAAGTTTCCGAACACAGTATTATACATCCAAGTATCATGGTTAATACGTCATTTCTTTCAGAATGAAACAAGACTTTTAAATGATACCAATGTTTATAACGTACAAAAGAAATGTTTTAGGAATAAATATGATAATTTCCACAAATAAATCTTTTTTTTTATATATATAATTGGGGACTCCTGAAGCGGTACCGGGTACAAGTGCTTGAATAAAATCTAACTTTGAAAGTACTATTGTCTATAAATAATGTATGTGCCAAGTTTCGTTGTAATATCTAGAAGAAATACGAGGAGAAAGAAAGAGATATTTTCAGAGAATTGAATCCAGTTTCAGCACTCTTACCCTTCTAATATACCACGAAAATATGACAAACGGAACGAAATATTACTTCTAGATTTAAATTATATGCATGTATATACATGATTAATGTGCTCATAAGTTAATATTTTATCTATAACTGTTACATACAAATTTATGGTTACTATATTTTATTGTTTTTTTCCTTAAATTTTTCCTAATTAATATGGCCAATTTTGGTTCTGGGAATTGTTCCTAACTTAAGTCAGGGCCGCTCCATTATTCATCGCCTTTGGACCGCAATGTTCTGGATGGCATCAATCGGTAGCTGCTTAACATTGTCAAATAATTCACTTTCTACTGCAATAACATCACGGACTACCCTCGCAAAACACATGGAATGTAGAAAGTAGAACCAAATATTCTACTTTCTACAATATTACTACACATTTTACAATCGGTATTTACTTGTTAACGGATAAACAATTCAGCTCTCAGTCCAATCTGGTTAAAACAAAATGCTACACTGTTCACATTCGTCATCATCAAAGTCAATAACATCGTAATAGGCAGCAGAATTATCGCATTTTTACATATATTTGGCGCAAGATTATTCACAGCTGCAAGAAACGAGACGAAGGTCACTAGATGCAAGAGTCGTAAAGCTGGTGTCAAAGCTTTCCTTCGTTTTCACGATAACCGTCGAAAACGACGGTGACATTTCCTCCGCGTATGTTTACAATGTACACTGAGTGGTCACTGAATTGAGACCTCCACACAATATAGTGTGGCCAGCAGCCGAGATGGTTATATGACCATCCCGACTGGTAGTACTGCAGAGAAAAAACACACTCGAGGCTACATGATGTCAGATAGCACATTGTTATAATGGGAAGTGGGCAGGATTTATACGCATTTTAATAGGGCACGATTGTGAGTGCTCGAGTAACAGGTACGTCAATACCCAGACAACAATACTTGTCGGATGCACCGTTCCTGTGTAGTGAAGATGTGGAAGGAGTGGGAAGAAAATTGGGTAACCGTCTCCAAGAGATGGAACTACGGAGACGTACGGAAGTACAAAACATGGGGCGAGCGTCGCGTCAAACAGATCGTGACAGACAAACGAACCATCAGTGTATGGGAATTACCTGACCAATACAATGGTGGAAGAACAACACCCATATCCCAGGCAACTATACGGCCTACACTAATACACATGCAGTTCCCCATCAGATTAAACACTCGTCATTCACCCTTTACGACTCATTACCACACACTTCGTCGCGCTCGGGCAGAGGAACACGCTAATTGGACCATGGACCGTGGTCCACGGGACTTAGGCAGAGGATCCGCGATGCCTAAAAATTGAAATGTGATGTAATAAAATGGAACTTACAGCTGTTATGCAACAAGTATTTTTTCAATTACCAAAAAGAAATTACAAACTATACCTACGTTTGTAAATTTAAATGTTTTCCTACTTTACCAAATTTCTGCCCTGAAGCCTATCAACCCTCACATATGACTACTTCAAGTGAGAGAGATTCCTTCTTTCTTAGGGCACGTTTTCAAAATCAGTTGTACATTAACTGCACAAAGCCTCGGATGTCATATTCAACTGGTAGAAAGTTCCCAATGCTAATAAAAATTGCAGATCTTTTTTTAAAAGTAAATGTTAGTTATTCCTATGCTTATAAACATCAATCCTTAACTAAATTCTGGAATTTCTATTTAAAAAATGATGAAAAAACCCTACGAATACAATTATGGGAAAACACAAAGAATTTCACTTATCACATTAGTGACCCCATATTTGAGAACATTGTTTATCAAGTGGATTTATTTAAAGACAAAAGCTACATTGATTTTTAAGTCCTCGAAGTTACTGTATACTAAATTGAAAATTCGTTCACTAGGAAACAATCTTGTATCTTTAGAATGAGTTACTTACTGCATTATTTTCCTTGATCTTTTTCTTGTCAGTAATAATTGTGATTAGTATAATTTTTAACACCATATGAATTTTGAGATAGCATGGCAAGGGAAAAAATGAAATGAAATCTTTAAGTTTAACGTCCCACGGTTATGCCGGTTAGGCTAAAGGAGACGGTGATAATGAGAAATGAGTGAAATGGTGGAATGAAGAAAGTGGGAGGAAACGGGAGAACCCCGAGAAAACCCACGAGCACGGTGTTTGTCCACCACAAAGTCCACACGGCGCGAGCTGGGATCGAACCAGGGACCCCAAGCACCGGAGGTGAACGCTCTACCACTGAGCCACCGCGCCCCCAGCATGGCAAGGGAGTCCACATATCATTTTCCGAATGAACAGGGTCCGTGTTACCGGAAAATTTGAGAGGCACTGTTCTAAGTGAAAAGGCTAAGATTTGCTATAAAATCTCCTAATTTTAAAAGTTTCAATCATAGTTGCAATCTTCGAAGACCACCCTTAATCTAAATTTAATTTACTTATGGACATGAGTCGAATGACGATCTTATTTCGATAATTCCTAAATGATATTAACCTTTTTTTTCCCATTCTGCTTAACCGGATATTCTGATATCGAAGTCAGGTGGCATTTCTACTGATTGAGGTAAATTCAATGATCAGTAATATCACATTTCCAGTTATAAATCTGTCAATTGAGTTTGGGCTCAGTGGTAGGGTGTTAAATTCAGCATGGTTTGGTTGTTTTTGAGTTTAACATCTCTTCCAGCAGCGATACTATATCAGACGGAAGCTACTGATTAACATGGAATTCGAATCCGATGCTCTCCCGCCGATAGTGGAATTCGTGCCTTCCACGCCAAAGGCGCGCACGCTAACATCTTTGCCACGAGGAGCTTCTAATGAAGCATGGAGTTTCTCGTTCGATCCCAGCTCCAGCCATGTGAGCATTGAAATGGAGAAACAGTGCGTGTGTGGGTTTTCTCGGGTTCTTTCATTTTTTGACACTTTCCTTATTATATCATAGCCATCAATTTGATCATCACCGTCTCCCTTCCTAACGGAGCATAATCCTGAGGACTTATAAACGTGTATATATTTCGTTAATAATCTCACGCGAAAATGATTATACTTAAATACATAAACTCTACGACACTTACACACACTTACATACACTTACACACACTTACACTTACACACACTTCACAATTACAACTCCTACCTTTTTGTTAATTATAAATTTGCGAAATGTTCTACATTAGAAGTTGTAAAGTTATTTTTTTTCCGTCTTGGTGGTCTCTTTGTCACGACGGTAATATACAGATGGCTATTCATGTAATTGAAAAAATACAGCTTAGTTTGTTAATACGACATGATATTACCGTCAGCTTGCAGGAGAGCTCTAATTTTTTTTGGAATGGAGGCACAGTTGTTACATGGGTTTTCAAAGTAATGCTAAACTGGCCAACGACGGGGGAGGAGAATATCTGCCTTTGATTCAGAGTTCTAGAACTAATCAGTGGTGTTCGGTCATATTGAAGTCTGCAGGTTAGACAAAAAAGAAGTGTTGTTGTCCATCCGATTATCATAAAATTACGCCTCAACAGCTCCATCAGTGTGAATTGGCGTATTATAATCTCGAAAAACTTCTTCGCTGGCCAAAAATATCACCGGACCATAAAATGTGTGTGGTAACATTAAATATCTCCGTTATTAGAAGTGGTAATAAGTCCTGATGTCGTAAAATAAGAGAAAACTACGAAATTCTGGTTCAAAGCATTAGAGAGCCGTCGATATTTTTAACCGTGAGAAGATGAAGTTTTAAAATGTAAACTTCTTTGGACATTTACTGTGTAAAAAGATTAAACAATGCAAATAAGATGATGCTAGGCCTATTACAAGTTTCCAGCAATTTAACTGCATGGAAATGTTACAATTTGTTTTTCGCTAAACTGTTCCTGTTCAGTTTGGAAGTTGCGAACTGACCTTAGATGTCTTGGTTATACAATTCGCATTATCTGCTAGAGCTACTAACTGAGTTCCAGTCTTGGGGAGTAACGTAACGCAAGTAACGCGTTACTTTTTAAGTAACGTTTCCTAGTAACGCGTTACATTTTTTCCAAAGTAACTGTAACGGTAACGCGTTACATATTTTTAAGTAACGTACCTAGTTTGCGTTACTTTTTTCGCGTTACATTTCGGATGAGTAACTACAATATATGTATATTTTTTTCGGGGACAAATGTTTCTTTCCTGTAAGTGAATTTCTCAGAATGGAACAATGGAGCATGAACGATGACAGTGACCGACCGAGGATTCTGCACTGTTCGCCTTTTCCCGTTTCGCCTTATGACCTCTAGCAATGAAATTTGCATGTAAAACCTGTTATCACTTTTCATTTTAATGTAAAGCGGAACGGGAAATCTCGATGTGAATTTTCCCGTTTCGCCTTACGAACTTTATGTTGGTAAGCCTGCAAACACATTCATAGATACAATTTGATTTGTTTATTTATATAACAAAATATAGTGCCACTTGCTGTTTCTGGAAGATGAGGACAGCCTCAGGGAAATCACGTGTACTGATTGCAAGCACCTGGAAGATTTTGTCTTAGATTTTGACAGCTCCAAACCAATACATTCAGTTAGTGAACTACGAGTGCAATGTTACTGGTAGTCTATTTTACTTTGATTGGTGTTGTTTTTATAAAGATGGAGAACGAAAATATTTTATCGTTCAAACATTTGAAAGAATACTTTTTCTTAAAAGCTGAAGATGATGGGGAACAGAATTTAAAAGTAAAGTGGTGCCCCGGCGGGAAATATTTATCAACAACTAGGATGCCATAATTAATGACATACAGTAAGGGGTTAATATGAATAAACTGTGTTCTGATGATCAGGCCTACTTTATTGATGTAATGTTGGTGGTAAGTAATATTAGAATTGTTTTAGATCAGTTTGCATATCCTAAAGTCCTGTTGATTATAGAGTTTGGAACAACTAGCTTTAAAAAGTATGTATCGATTTTAGAGTTATTGTCAAGTTTTGATTCACCCCCAGTTCATGTGTTCTCATTTTGTCAGTTGTAGTGTAATGTTTCCCTATATGCTGTATTTTTAATTTTACATAGCAACATTGTTATTATTATATAATTAGTTTAGCAGAATAATAATAAACAACCGCTTTTTCTAACGCTAGGGATGGGCACGAGTCAAGCTAAAACTCGACTCAAATCCAAGTCGAGTTTCGAGTCGAGTCAAGAGTAATATTCTCGGGTCGAGTTCCGAGCCGATGCACTGTTTTTGGCGTCGAGTTTGATAAATGGCTCGCTCGTTTTAACTCGTTTTGAAATCATGGCCTGATTACACTGGAAAGCGAAAGCCATGAGAAATGTAAGCTAAGCAGTAATATGGAATACTTTTAGTGTTGCTCACGAGAGGGGACACTGCTCGCACCTCGTCTTGTTTCGATAGGGATACTACAAGAGATTTTTTTATAACAAGCTTAGCTCGGCTCGAGCTGGCTTGGTTGGGATGAGCCCTCTGCTCGGTTCGACTCAACTGAGCGAAGGGCTCTAGCCGACTCGGTTGGGTGAGCTGTTGGCTCGGCTCACTTCTCGGTTTGGGTCGATAGTGAAGGAGCTGTGAGCCAATCTGCTCGAGTTGTTGACAATTCTAATCCCGGGCCGAGCAGTTTTTAAGATATTTGGCCAGTGCCCTATAACTTTTAACAATGTTTGGCTCGAGCCCGAATGCTCAACCTAGACCCTCAACCTAAATTCAGAAGCTCGTGAACAATGTCCTTGACTCGTACACTTCACGACTACCGAGGTTGGCAATCAACTACTTTTTAGTATTGAGATATAAACCGCCTATCTTTCATGTTTATACACAGTGTTGTTATAATAATAATAATAATAATAATAATAATAATAATAATAATAATAATAATAATAATAATAATAATAATAATAATAATAATAATAATAATAATAGTAATAGCGGTAGTAATAGTAGTACGGAAAACTGAAGTAATAAGGTTTTTTCACATATTCAAAGTTTCGGACCAAAAAGTAACGCGTTACTTTCGAAGTAAAGTAACAGTTACTTTTTTGAGGCAAGTAACGCGTTAGTAACGCGTTACATTTTAAGAGAAAGTAAAGTAACTTGTAACGCGTTACATTTTTTCAAGTAACTTACCCAACACTGCATTTAGTGAAGTGAAACACTAGACAGTATTAATGCACATAGTAAATTAATTAATGAAATGATTCTCAAGAAACTAGAGCAATATTTTTTGTAACTTACCTGTTTCATATTACAAGAAAACCTAAAACATATTCCCCTTTAAAAAGTAATTTCTCTAAAAATATAAAATTTTAACTTCCAAATGCAGCAACGTGCAAGTATTTACCAGAAGATGCAGTCATAATTAATTATGAAATGTTCAAAGTTAGCGCCCTCTGTTGGCTTTCATTTAAGTTCAGTCCACTTGAGAAAAATGGTACTCATTCGTCCCTAGAATATGCAGAGCGTAAAGTTCTGGCGTAAACCACGTGACCTGATTACGTCACTTGTCAGTTCTCAACGCTATTATCAGTCAATATTCCTTCACAAAACACATATTTCTGCAGTGGCGTCGCCTTGTGCAGTTCTCAAGAGCACTGAACCACCAAATATCGTACGCTGTTTGTTGCTTCTTAATATATTTAATAATATTTAGAATATTATTATATTGACGTTTCATTTCTACTCTTCGCTTGCTATGCCCCTTGCGTATATGCATTCCATCATCACACAACGTTCACAACCCAGTAGCGAGCGTGATAGACTGCCGTTTGTGTACTATAGAAGGAAAACGCGGGCAGCCGAGGGAAGGAACTGAGGTCTCCTGACGTACAAATCAGGATTTGCATGAGCAGCCTTGTTGTAAGCAGGAAGCAGTATTGTTGACTTATTTCCCGCGACGTGGCACTTTAAACAGAATCAAAGAATGAACTTTTGCCTTGGCAGCTGTTGTTGACTAATTTCCAGTAATGTGGCGCTTTAAACAGAATCAAAGAATGAACTTTTGCCTTGGCAGCTGTTGTTGAGTGATTTGCAGTAAAGTGGCAATTTAAACAAAATCAAAGAATTAACTGTAATTTAAAATAGAAGAACATAGTAGTAGTATGTAACTCACTCTTTTAATCAGTTACGTACATTTCTTTTTATCTCAATTTCTTGTAATGAAAATACATTAATGGAACAAACAAAGTTACGGCTTTCCGAGGTCGTACCAAGGGAAATGGGAGGTTTAGAACTCCTCCCCAGAGATTCATGAGTTAACGCAGAACAAAATTAAATTTTACTTTATTTTCAAGACTTTTTTAAATACTTATAATCTCTAATTTTTCTTTAGGTTACGGTTTTCCTTCCTAAATAAACTAAATATTTGTAAAAAAAAAAAAAAAAAAAGCTTATCAAAGCATACCGTACTGTAGCATTGCTACTATGGTAAAATCTTATCTTCTGCATTGTGGGAACCTGAAGGAAATTTTGGAACTGATTTTTTTCAACATTCATCTTTAACACATGTAAAATAGAAGAAAGACAAGTATTGGTATTTGCAGTAGCGTACGTTGAGCTCTAACACTTTTAAAAACCGCGGAAAGGTGTTTTCTTTGGAGGGGGTAGAACTTACTTCGTAGATCGTACTTTATGCGCAGAAACATTATTCTCTCACGAGGGAACCTATCGAAGTGTAACTCTGACTTTGAGTCGAGACTATGGCCATTGGATACCTTGTCCCAAAAGAACATAACACGAAAAGGGATACATCCTCGATCGCAACCGCTGCGGAGATATAAGCGTGAAAAGTTAGAAATTGAGCTCCATGCTATACATTAGAAAGTCAGCTTCCGGGTCAGATTTTTCGGAAACGGTCAGGTAAGGAAACTCAGCGAATACATATCAAATTAGTGTTGGGAGCACAGCACCTTTTGAATGAAAAATTTGTGTCCCCGGGGCACTCGCAGGGTCTCAGGCGGGGTCCAACTAAAAATTTGCAAATGGAACCGGGGGTTTGCGAGTGCCCCGGGGGCACACATTTTTCATTCGAAACGTGCTGGGCTCCCCACACTAATCTGATATGTATTTGCCGAGTTTCCTTACCCGAACGTTTTCGAAAAATCTGACCTGGAATCTGACTTTGTAATGTATAGCATAGAGCTCAATTTCTAACTTTTCACGCTTATATCTCCGCAACAGTTGCGATTGAGGATGTATCCCTATGTTATGTTCTTTGGGGACAAAGCATCCAACGGCATTATTCTCGACTCGAAGTCAGAGTTACACTTGGATAGGTTCCCTCGTCAGTGTATTTGAAAGTGGCCAAAGTGAAAACGTGTCGTGTGGTGGCATACAGATTCATTTATAAATGTGTTTGCCAGTATTTATTATTTCTTGTCCATAATTTAGATCAGCTATGTACTGCTAGAATTTTTGGCAGATATATTCTCGACCGTAATCAAAACTATAGCTTATATTCATCCTTATACCTCGACTACATCTCTCAATTAAAATAAATATAGGCTGAACTAACTCTCGTATACCCTCCTCGATCGGTTTGTGGTTCCAGTTTTCGACAATATCTTCTCAATACTAGTGCACCTAACAATTGAAGAGAGGGAGATTATATACCAAAGTGGAAGATGGATTATATACCAATCGAAAGCACTAATGACACTTATTACGAAACTGCAATAAACATTTTCCGAATGCATATACTGTGCGAGTTATATGAATATACAGGGTGTCCAGAAAATCCGTTTCTACCCCTAGAAATCGCAAACGATGAGACAGATGCCAAAAAGGAAAACACGGTTTGATCATTTTAAAAGTACAACGTATCAAAGCAAAAAGTGTTGTTCCAGGGCCACCCGCAGGGTCCGAGGTGGGGTCCAACTCAAAAATTGCAAAAGGTAAGGATGTTAAGTAGCATATCGTTGGAAACCTGTTGGGAAATGAAAAAAGAGGGAACAAGTCTTGACTCTCTAAAATGACCCTGTTCAAAATGGCGGTAGGTCAAACTGTCAGGAAAAACGCCATTGTAAAGTCTATGGCCAAAAAAAAAAAAAAAAACGAAACGGTGAGACAGATGTGAAAACAGGAAAACATGTGTGCCATTTTTTCAAAATTACAATAATAGAAAGTAAAAATATTTGTCCTAGGTTCCTCCACAGGGTCGCAAACGGGATCCTACTCAAAATTTTCAAATGGCGAAGGAGGTCAAGTAGCATGTCGTTGGAAAGCTGTTGGTAAATGAAAGGGGACGGAACAAGTCTCGACTCTCTAAAATTACCTGTGTAAAATGGTGGAAGGTGAAAATGTACATCTTCATTTCGATTCTCCGAGCGCATTCACTTTTCATTTTGCAATCGGCATTTGTTGTCATTGTGAGACATTTGCACGTATTAACTGTTCCTGGTGCAAGAATGTCTTTTTTTGTTTGTTTGTTTGTTTGAATCATTTTATAATTGATAATCCAGATAACAAGCATAAGTTTTCCAGTATTGTGCAGTCATAAAAATTAATAAATATAGGTAAGAATCTTCATTTCTTATGGCTACAACCTCTACTTATTTATGTTGGTGGTGGTACATTGTATGATAACTAGTCAGTTCTATACTAGATGTCAAGTGTTATGTCTTTTTTTCCTTTTCTTTATTTCTTAATTTGCTTTTATTTTATTATATTATTGATTTATTTACACAATACTGGGCCCAAAGAGCAGAATCTCACAGTAGGGGCATTTCCTTTCTTTCCGTTGAGTGCAAGAATTAAAGTGAAACCAAACTAAAACCCGACTACAGAAAGAGCAACTAAAACGTAAAATTTTTTTTACCGTGTTATCATAGATCGTCCAGACTTCTTTCATTTGCCTTCATTTAACAACAGCTTTAAACGATGCTACTTGATTCCCCCTGCCATTTGAAAATTAAAAAAAATGAAATCTTTGAGTTTTACGTCCCACGGTTATGCCGGTTAGGCTAAAGGAGACGGTGATTATGAGAAATGAATGAAATGGTGGAATGAAGAAAGTGGGAGGAAACGGGAGAACCCCGAGAAAACCCACGCACACGGAGTTTGTCCACCACAAAGTTCATTTGGCGGGAGCAGGGTTTGAACCCGGGACCCCATGCACCAGAGGTGAACGCTCTACCACTGAGCCACCGCGGCCCCCACTTGAAAATTTTGAGTAGGACCCCGTCTGCGACCCTGTGGAGGAACTTAGGACAAATATTTTCACTTTCGATCATTGTACTTTTGAGAAAATGACACACATGTTTTCCGGTTTTGACATCTGTCTCACCGTTTCAGTTTTTTTTTTTTTGGTGGCCATAGACTTTAGAATGACTTTTTTGCTGACTTTTTGACCGCGCGCCATTTTGAACAGATTCATTGTAGAGAGTCGAGAGTCTTTTTTCATTTCCCAACAGGTTTCCAACGATATGCTACTTAACATCCTTACCTTTTGCAGTTTTTGAGTTGGGCCCCACTTTGGACCCTGCGGGTGGCCCTGGAACAACACTTTTGGCTTTGATATGTTGTACTTTTAAAATGATCAAACACGTGTTATCCTGTTTCGGCATCCGTCTCATCGTTTGCGATTTCTAGGGGTAGAAACAGATTTTCTGGACACTCTGTATATTCATATAACTCGTTCAGTATATGCATTCGGAAATCAAAGTTCAGTCTTTCCTGACCCCAGGAGCCACAAGTTTCGATGGCGGTGATGACGAAGTGGTATTTGTCCAAGAGGTTGTTATATTTTCGTCTCATTTCAGATGCTCTGCGAGTTGCAACCATCCCAGCTTTTGTGGAATAAATTCATATATATTTAAATTACCTATAATTTCAAAGCAATCTGAAGGCAGAACCTCTTCCATTTCAGAGGCCAGGAAAAGTCTGATTTAGGTTATTGCCCACGTGAATCGAGAAGTGCGCTTGTAGTCCATCCTGCTATATCACAACAGTGTCTATGATACCATTTTCTTCCAGTTAAGTCACCAACCATTCATTAAGAATCTCCAATTAAGAATGTCTATTAACATTGTCTTCGAAGAAGTACCGTCAGAAAACACCAATTAGGGGTATGCCCACTTCCGGAACACGCTGTATATATAATTACATCCCGCAGTATTATCACGAAACCGGAAGTGATTGATTTACAAGTACTTTTGGTTTCAATACTTATTTGTATAGAATAGACAGATCGAGAAGTGGTCCTTCGCAGTGGATTCACCGTTCTAAAAATAGGTTATATCTCTCCACTTAAAGCTGTATTCAAACCAGCAGTTTGAATTAACGGCTTTTGGCTTCAAACTTTATCGCCATAGAGCAAAAACTGTATCGGATAGCGATTATGGTCTTTCGACATGCATTCAGTGTCCGTGGAACATATTCTATCTTTGACCTTATTTCTCTGTTGGAACCAAGTAATTGTACGAAATACTACTTCCAGTCTGATTATTGAATTCGCATAGTTTGAAAGTCCACCGTAATTTTACACTGCGAAATAAAAATGTTTATTCCTTCAAAATAATAATACTTTATTCTTTCGTATCATTATAGAAGCTATTAAGAAAAAGCAGGCGTGGATCCAGAAATTGTAGTTGAGGGTGGTCCAAGCTTGGGGGGTTGGAGTCCAATACTAAAAGCCACTACGTATATGTAGTATTGAATATATATTATTCTGCACAAGAAAAAATAATAAGTAATTGTAGAATACTTCCACTTACATTTAAAAAATGAGAGAATTAAATTGTTTTTATAACAGAAAGAGTACATATAAAGTATAAAATCAAGTTTTAATGCCCATCAATCATTTCTGTGTTAAATATTTATAATTTTATTGAGAAAATGTACACATTTATGTGGAGTTATGAAGGTTTTTTGGGGATTCAGACTCTATACACCTCCTCCTCGTGGATGTGCCGCTAAAATGGAACCATACTAGGGTTTCCTGGTGTGAAAGTTATTTCACCCTTTCACGAAATAAGCACAAGTGAACCTATACAGTATCCATCTGCAGTTAGTACATATTAATAACAGATGGCTTTTCAGTATGGTTTACTTCAGAGTTTTGCCACCAATGTACTTTCTCTGTACTAAACAGCTGAAACGCATATCATTATTGTTATTATCTACGACATAACTATAAGATTTTAACCCTATAAATTGTTTATGTCCTTATACAGAAATTATATTGCAAAACTGGTTGATAACTAGAAATGTTGCGGAGTACAAAGAATGCGAGAGGCAGCAGTATGTGTATTGAAAATGAATATTGAGTAATTATGGCGTTGAGAACAGACAAGTGACGTAATCAGGTCACGTGGTTTAAGTCAGTACTTTACATTCATTATATTCCAGGAACGAATGAGTACCATTTTTATCAAGTGGACTGAACTTAAATGGAAGTCAACAGAGGGCGCTAAGTTTGAAAATTTCAAAATTCTCTAAGATTGCATCTTGTGGTAAATACTTGCACGTTGCTGTATTTGGAAGTTTAAATTTTATATTTTTAGAGACGTTACTTTGTAAACAGGAATATGTTACAGGTTTTGTAGTAATATGAAACAGCTATGGGACAAAAATTATTGCACTATTTTCTTGAGAATCATTTCATTAATAAATTTACAACGTGCATTAATATAGTCTTTTTCCTCAATTGGATTTACAGTTGATTTTATTTTTTGAAGGGCACTTATAGGCGAAGTATGCCTGTGTCCCTGCTAACAAATATGATGCTAAGAGTAATACGTCCTGGAAAATCCTATTCATAGTATATTTAAATACTGCAATGGAACGACACACAAGTTATTTTTTAACTTTAGTCTGAGTTGACATAAATAATATAAAATACTCAGAGTTTGCATACTTTTTTCTCTACTCTAACAGCGCAAGATGTGCTAGGCATGTGCCATTTAGGTGTCCGAGCTACTTTTTAGGTACACGACACTTGGCGCTTTTGATATTCATGTGCTAAGTATGTACTTATGCTACCTATAGTTTTAGGTACTTGTTACACCTAATTGATGTTTGCAACTATGTACCAGAAATGTAGCATTTATATACCTGGCTCAGTTTCGCACTCTAACAGTCATTTGTTTTTATGTTGTCACTTGGAACATATATCTGTCATGTTCTAGGTACGTCCTTTAGGTACATACTCTTTCAGATACATAACAGCACAATATATTCTAGGCATGCGCCATTTAGATGTTCTAAATTCATCTTGCACATTTGATGAATTTGTTGCTTCTTTTTCTAAGTTATTGTGTACTAGAAGCAATGAACGCATTAACTTTATTAGATGGCAACAGTCGCCAATCAGTTAAAAGTGAATATGGAAGAACCATGAAATAAAGTAAATAGGTTCTCGTCATTTTATTATAAAATTACATAGCGAGTAGACTTTATCTGATCCCTAACGGTTATCGTCGAATATACGCGGTTAAAGGAACACTCTGATTAGCCAAATTCAAAAGAGCTCAGCAATTTATCCCTCTAGAAGCGACCTTCTCTTCATCCCCTCAGTGTCCAAGTCGGAAGAGCACGCGGCTAGTAATCCAAAGTTTGGTGGTTCTCGTTCACCCTAGGGTAATTTCTTTGTTTTCTATTTACTTGTTTAAACTGTTCTAGACTCACCTTAATGTAAAAACATTATGCATATAAGCGATTTAACATATTTTGGGGAAATAATTGTGTGGTTCATTGATACTTAGGACATGGGGAACATACCTAGAACATACTAGGATTTTCCCCCAGGTACATGTCCGGCATGTGCCTAGGGGCGGACTAGAATGTGACTATCACTTGCCGTTCACATGATTTCTCTCTCAGAGGTACATAACGCACATACTGGACACATTGCTTTGTACACTCATGTCCAAAATTATTGTCGAATGTCTATAAATATGTTGTTGTGGGAATACAATTTGATAATGAATTCGTCCGATATTTCTTATAATGTTAGTATGTGTATAATCGGCAAAGACATGTATGTGACAAATTTCATGTCAAAACAGCAGTAAATAAGAACAATAGAACGAAAATAAAACCTTCTTGTCCATTTAGCAACATTTGGTTTATTTAATCTAATTTCCGTATTTATAAGTCTTTTCCTATGAAATTTACTGCAAATATACATTTCTCGATTATACACATAGTACTCTAATAAATCATTATCAAATTATATTCTTGCAAGAAGATAGTTATAGATATGCGACAATCATTTTAGACTCGTGTACCTGAGGGAACATGACAGAGATATGCTTGCTATGTAATTCCCAATTTAGGAAAAATGAAATGCAATGAAATCTTGAAGTTTAACGACCCACGGTTGTGCCGGTTAGGCCAAAGGAGACGGAGATAATGAGAAATGAGTGAAATGGTGGAATGAAGAAAGTGGGAGGAAATGGGAGAACCGTGAGAAAACCCACGAGCACGGTGTTTGTCCATCACAAAGTCCACACGGCGCGAATTTTTCAGTTAGGGTAATAATAATAATAATAATAATAATAATAATAATAATAATAATAATAATAATAATAATAATAATAATAATAATATCAAAAAATTAGTCAAAATAAATCGTAGATAACACCAGGGCTAATCCGAACTGCAAAAAATTGTAATGTAAATAGACCTTTCATAATATACCAAAGGTGGCCATTTTCCACTGGGCTCGCTCGGGCTCGCGCTCACTTCTCTCAACTGAGCTCCCCCACTCGGGCTCGCGCTCATCTCTCTGGACTGAGTTCGCACTCAGTCGCGCTCGCGTTCACCAGTCTCAACTGGACTCGCGATCACTAGCGCTCGCGATCACTTCTCCCAACTGGGCTCGCGCTCGCACTCACTAATCTTATCTGGGCTCGCACTCACTCGGGCTTGCGCTCACTTCTGTCCACTGGGCTTGCACTCACCCGGGCTCGCGCTCACTTGTCTCAACTGGACTTGCGATGACTAGCGCTCGCGATCACTTCTCCCAACTGGGCTCGCACTCACTCGCGCTCACGATCACTTCTCCCAACTGGGCACGCACTCACTCGGGCTCGCGCTCACTTCTGTCCACTGGGCTTGCACTCACCCGGGCTCGCGCTCACTTGTTTCAAATGGACTTGCGATCACTAGCGCTCGCGATCACTTTTCCCAACTGGGCTCGCAGTCACTCGGGCTCGCAACCACTTCTGTTAACTGAGCTCGGGCTCACTCGGTCTCGCGCTCAATTATTGAACCCGAGCCCGGTTGAGCGTGAGTGCCGAGTTCACGAGCGTCGGGCTCGCGAGTTTGGACACCTATGTAATATACATGCTAAGAAATGAGTCATCTCTCTTAACACTTTCAGTACAGATGTTGAGGTAAAAATTGAAGAAATATTTTTATAAAGTGTGCTTCCCGTGTCCAAAATAGTTACTTATCTAAAACCAGTACCCAGTATGACATATTTGAAACACTTCTTCTTAGGAAACAGCTCAAAAACAAATTTATACATACATCCCAGTCATACTTGAACAACATAGTATCTACAAGGAATGAACATGTGTCATCTAGAGTTGTTGAAAGAAAGCCGTTAATTTGTACAGTGTACTACTGTGTCTAAAGGTACTTTATGTATTTTTTGCAGTGTATATGTAACACATACGGTACATAGCTGTTTCCAGTGAAAAGTTAGAAGGAATACATAGGTGTTTCTTTAGACGTTACTAGTTTTAATCACAGTTTTATAGCTGGAAAACCACACTTAGGTTAACACTAGCATCAATTACCCGCTTTAGCTCGGTTAGATTAGGAAAAAAATAATACAGTGAAACCTGTCTTCAGCGGAGTCCAGCGGGACTCGCAAAAATTTCCGTTAAACACAGGTTTCCGCTTAATGGAGACAGACCTTTCCGTTAAAAAAATATATATGCTTATAACGGACATAATGAGAAAATATATTGATGTACGCAACTTGTTCAATTACAGTACTTTTTCCTTCTACGGATTAATACCCAAAAAACCTTAAAATAAACACAAAATATGCTGTGTACACTTTCCTTTATTTTTCCCAATAGTCAAGCAGGATTTTTTGCATACATTGCTACTACTTGGCTGCGGTATACTTCAGGACACAGGAAAAGCTTTCTCTGGAATTTTGAAAGTCCTCTGAACTCTTTCCTTCTTGTTTTCACGACACGTGATGGAGATATATAACTTCTGCTTTACGTCAGTTCCTTTTTTCCAGAACTTTGTTTTGTCAGTTTTCTTCTTATTTTTGTTGGCTGTCGCTAGTTGCTACACAAGCGGAACAGAAGTTCGCCTACAAAAAAGACTGACAACTGATATGCTACGTAGGACTAGCGAAAAATTGTGGGAGCTGAATATGAGTAGTGATTGACGAAGGTCAACACTGCCCATAAAGATTTAACAAAAGAACGAAGTATTTATCGCAGACAGTATATGTTTACCCTCTCACAGCATGTATAAAAATTTTCTAAACAATGTAGTCTGAAACTCAGAATTTTCCGTTAAAGGTTTATTTTGCTTTCCGTTGTCCGCATAACACAGTTTCCGCTTAATGAAGGGACTTTTACATGTCTTTTACTCCAAAATCCATGGGACCATGAAATATTTCCCTTTAAGACAGTTTCCCGTTTAATAAAGGGTCCGTTGAAGGCAGGTTTTACTGTAATATGTTTCGTTAGTCAGTCACTTTTTACAATTACTGAAGCGGTAGTTGATATTGGTTATTTTCGATGATTTTTATATATCGCCTCTCCTCCCCATGTTGCTGGCCACGTCATCGGAAGTGTCATTGCTCATCTCAGCGACCCCGAAAAGTATAAATTCGACACTGATATTGGTCATTTGGCGAGGCCTACGACCTCGCATCTCTTGAACTCACAATTCTATCGTTTCTTTTATTATTTCAACTATCTAAAAGATAAAATTTTGTATTCCATGAAAACGCCTATTTAAATAGCATGGTAATTTCTTTATCCCCTTTTAGAACCCTAAAAAATCAAAAATACTAATTTTTGGCAATTTTCCTGTCGGTTGGTCCTGGAAGGCTACGATCGTGCCAAATTTCATCATTCTAATTCTGTCGGAAGTTCCTAAACATTTTGGGGTGTAGAAGACATCCCATATAAATAACATAGGAAAGATTTTTCACTTCCCCAAAAAACCACTCTACGTTTGTAATTTTTTTTCTGGTGATTCACTTAGGTAACGCTAACGAAAACGTACAACCATTCCGAACTTCAAGTTTTTATTCCAATTCTAAGTACCTAAAAGGTGAGAATATAAGTTTAAAAAAGGCCCATTTAAATAACATAGGGAAATTCTCCATCCCCTATTTAGTCCACCTGAAAATTAAATATATTAACTTTTGGCAATTTACCTGTGGGTTAGTTCCGGAAAGCTACAATTATGCTAAAGTTAATCATTGTATCCCTGCAGGAAGTGCTGAATAATTTATGTCAGCTCATGTAGTTTTATATACCTTGTTATAGGTATGATATATATATATATATATATATATATATATATATATATATATATATATATATATATATATATATATATATATATGCGTGTCTGTGCGTGTCTGTGTGTGTGGTACTATATTTCTGGGCAATAGCTGACATTATCAACTTTAACACGTAGAATTGCTGGTATTTTTTAATTCGTTTGTGAACGAACAACTTTGTTCCCAGTTGGTGATTTTTATTTCATTTCTTGGGCCACGGTGGATCAATTGTAGAGCGTTCTCCTCTGGTGCACGGGGTCTTTGGTTCGATCCCAGATCATACCAAGTGAACTTTGTGGTGGACAAACAACATGTGTATGTGTTTTCTCAGGGTTCTCCCGTTTCCTTCCACTTTCTTCATTCTTCTATTTCATGGCACCATGGGATGTAAAACTTTCATTTCATTTTATTTCATTTCATTTTATTTTATTTACTTTCCCATAAAAAGGAATGTAAAATTCCTCATTTACATTGCTGCCTTTTCTTCCCATCTAACTTTGTGAACTTCCACCAGGCCCGTCCTATATTTCGCACATGTAACTATGTAGTTCAATTGTTATGTATTTTAATTTGCCTGTGTTGTAAAGAATTCTTGTATTCCATGCCTCAAACCATTGTCATTAATTTTTGTTATGTCATGGCAAGTTATTAGCCTTGGTTCGAGGCTTCTATGGGTGTTGCTAAACAAGTGCCCTTTCGCAGCATGAAGTTCCTAGCAACGCGCCAAATCCCCAAGCTGGAGAACCACCCTTTCCTTCTATCAGTGAGTCACTATTTAATATATTCGCAACTACCCTTCACCTCGATAACCTGAGGACTTCCCATGCTATGGTGCTAGGAACCTACGTAACATGGAAAATGCTTTCAAGGATAAATACGTGGTCAATGGTTCCTATTTAAGATGTTTTACCCGAATCAAACATGGCGCTTTCCAAAATGGCCACTGAAGTCCTTATGTTTCCTGCCATGTTGGCTTCATTGATCATATTATAAAAGGTGCGATGAAAAAACACGGTAAATGATTTTCTTAGCAGCAACTACTCTCGTCCGATATCCTGATCCATTCAGACAGACAACATCAAGTTGGAACACGTTCTGACTTGATAGTCAGCGTCCAGAGCCGCTAGAGTGAGGTTGTATTTGCCGAGTCTGTCATGCATCAACAACGCATGAACATTAAGTTATGTTTCAAGTTGCATAAAGGTGTCAAAGAAACTCATGAAATGTTCAAATTGCTGTATGTCATAATGTTTAACTCTAAAGACTGTTTATGAGTGGTATGAGCGGAAATGAGTCTGTAGAAGACGAGCAACGTTCAGGACGTCCATTGACCTAAAAATATTATACACGTGCAAAATGCGGCGAAAAGTGTTCGTTCAAACAACCGAGAGCTTTCCAAAGAGCTTTCTAAAGAGCTCTCGTACTGGTCCGTACAAAGCATTTTAATCACCGATTTGGAAAGGAGACGAGTGAGTGCGAAATTCGTTCCCTGACTTTTGACTGACGTACAGGAGTTTTTGGTGAAAAAAAAATTCTGTCTGTCTACATTAACCGTACTCTCCAGATATAACATGACGCCACTTCTGGACCTTTATTAATACCGTACTTAAAAGAAAAAAATTGGACACATGCGCGCCGATCACGTGAGTGCTCCGGGGCTTCAGCATGCACACAATTAATTTTGTAGGTGCGCCGCATTCCCAAGAGTTTTAGTTTGGATTCGGGTTTGATTTGAAACCATTTTTCTTGCGTTTAAGTCAGCCGTGTTACCGAATGAGCTAGAGCAGACCCAATTTATCCTTATAGTACCGCTATATTTTACTTTATCACAGTACAGCCCTTTATGACAGTGTTCATAAAAAGATTTTAACTGAAAATAAATCAATCAAATATCAAGACTTCCCTGAAAACATATAAGCTAATATGTCCCGCAATTGATATGCACCCACATAAAGTTTGGAAAGTCAACGACGTTGTGTGGACACTATTCCTGACATTGAGCGCGCGCATCCGAAGGAATCCTTCCAGTCATGAATTCAATGTTGGGTTAAGTGTATTGCTAGCCAAGGACAGTACTTTGAACGAGATTAAACCAAATTCCATGTAACTTTATTACTTTGTTTACAATAACATTATCCACCATATTCTTTGATCACACCTCGTATAGATGATAATTTTACGTGTTTTACACCATTCTAATCGTACTTGAGTATTTATACTTTTGCATCATCCTCCGCTGTATGGTTACAAATATGACGAATAGAAATTAGAAAGAAAATTAAGATAAAATTACTGTTATGACAACGTACTTTTCATATTTCCAAATCCACTTTTATTAGCATTCTGAGGTTTTCTACGATCCACTTTTTTTTGTTGAGTCATCATTTATCTATGTCTTACATTAGGTGAAAAATTCAACATTAAATTATATATATTTACGTCGTGACGGTGTATGAAAGAATAACCAGTGATTTTTCAACAGATGGTTTGGAACAATAACAATAACACTGATAAAATGCATTTTTGCATGTAAATTACTTTCTCGTGGTCTCAGGTGTTCTGCTTATAAATTTCTCCCTTTCATGGTCACTTTCACTCGAAGAAAACGATGATACAGAATTTCCTTACGTTGAGCTGAAGCTGAAAGTGAATATGTGTGTGAGCAGCTCCTGATATGATACATACGCAAATGAACTTCCGTTAATATATATTTAAAAAAAATCATATTTCATTATATAAGAAAAAAAAGACAATAGCCCAAATCATAATAGCTGCTTCCGTGTTTTTCGTTTTTCACATTTATTTAAAAGAAGCCAAAGTTGCCGTTCTGCGCACGGGGAGAGATGACTAGCGCTCGCGATCACTTCTCCCAACTGGGCTCGCACTCACTCGCGCTCACGATCACTTTTCCCAACTGGGCACGCACTCATTCGGGCTCGCGCTCACTTCTGTCCACTGGGCTTGCACTCACCCGGGCTCGCGCTCACTTGTTTCAAATGGACTTGCGATCACTAGCGCTCGCGATCACTTTTCCCAACTGGGCTCGCACTCACTCGCGCTCGCGCTCACTTCTCCCAACTGGGCTCGCAGTCACTCGGGCTCGCAATCACTCGGGCTCGCAACCACTTCTGTTAGCTCAGCTCGCGCTCACTCGAGCTCGCACGCACTTCTCTCGATTGGGTTCGCGCTCACTGGGGCTCGCGCTCACTTATTTCATTGGAGCTCGGGCTCACTCGGTCTCGCGCTCAATTATTGAGCCCGAGCCCGGTTGAGCGTGAGTGCCGTTCTGCGCACGGGGAGAGTATTTTTTCAGAAAGTACATGGTGCTTCAAAATGTATATATGTATTTTAAGGTTTTCTTGTATTTATTACAAGAAACTTAGAATTATAAAACAAACACATCAAATGAAAGAAAAACTCAGTTTTGTACGCACGCATGCGCATTCACTGTCTCCTCTGCCTACCGTTAGAACGAGGTAGTAGCGAAGATGGCGACTAGTGAGCAGAAAGTTATTTCTGTTTTATATTTTGCTAAGACTGAATCTGTAGTTACAGTGCAACCGTCTATATGGAGAATTTTAAGGAGACACTTACAACTACGTCCTTATCATTTGCAGTTGCTGCAAGCTCTAAAGCCTACAGACGGCGGTTTACTTGTCAACTTTACAAATAAAATTATTCTTTCCAGTTTGGAGATTACGGAAAAGCAGTGAAATACTAGATCAAGAAAGATAAACAAATCCGAACAACAACAAAGTAAACAAAGGAATATCATGGAGCTTACAATTAGAAAATGGCAATAATGGCAAGAATGGGAAACTGAAGATGGAGGAAGAAGGACGTATGAATTCATACCTAACATTAACGAAAGGTTAGAATTCAAAGATTTTAAACCAAATTATGGATTCATACACTTTTTATCGGGACGTAGCCCATACGAAGCAACTCTACAGGTTGGAATTGTGGATGAGCCCTACCTCTAAGTGTAAAGTAATTGGAACCACAGACAGGGGCGTCATTTCAGGCTTTGCTTGGGGGGAAATATTCTTCATATATATATATATATACAGAGAGAAAGAGAGAGAAAGAGATTAATTGATAAATATATGTACAGTGGGCCACAGAAATTCTTGAGGTACAAAATCCATGAGTTAGGCAACCCAACTAACGCCCGCTCCAAGATTAATTTACGCCTGGTTGAGCAGCTAGAACAGCAGCATGAAGTTGCCCCCAACTGGTAAAAGAACAAATCGTAAAGAGTGTTTTTGTGCAGGAGTGAGGCAAAACGCTGGCTGACGAAATGACAAAAGGGAGTCTTTGCATACCTGTACTTACAGTACACAGCACAGAACCAGAAAAAAAATACAGACACCAGAGGCGCCGATAAGACTTAAATAATCTTATAATAACTCAAACGAGGGGTTATATAAACAAGTTAACTTACTTCAAATGACTATACATATATGCGTATCAAATAATATACGGAAGATTATGCGGTATATGTATTAGTTTATTTTTTAAAGTAAACACAAAGCCTTGCGCTGAGTTTTAAAACTATTAACAGTAGTCCTACCTGCAAATCAATTAAAGTATGGATTGATCATTCAGGGGAAGAACCCAGCTCCTAATAAAAATTTTAGGGGTCTAACAGGGCCTGAGCTCCTAGGTTCCGGCACCACTGATTGATACGTAATGTTACTTCGAAAGAAGAACTTGTCTGATTTCATTATTCGTTAAATGGCTTTTGAAAATGCTAAATATTGTTATGCAGTAATTTATTTGTAAATATTAAAAATGCAAAATTCGATAACACTTAAAGAAGTTGGAGAACTTATTCGTACTAAGCGTATTCCCCATTAGGTTGCAAATATAACTGAGGGTTCGTGATTTGTTTAATATTTGGCCAATTTACACATTGAGACACAAGGATCAAAGATCAGAATATAGTCAATAAAAAATAATTTAAAATTGCACGAAATTAACGGTAAATATCAAATATAGAACCATTAACAGAATTAGCACTGTAACTCATTTTCCCCATTGATTTTTCTTCCTTTATTTTCAGGATTGCATCATCACTGAATTTCTCAACTAGAGATTATCTCTCATCTAGCAGCATCCAACTGGAGCTCAGCCTTGTAAATGAAACATTTTAAAAAGTGTAAACGCCGAAGGCGAGAATCAAACACGGATTGTTAGAGTACGAAACGACGCTAACCACTCATCTAAAGCGTTACTTCTTCCAGCTCGACTAAATAAAGCGAATTTTATGTTCGCTCAAAACAGTAGCTTGTTAATAGACTGATTGGCAAAACACAGGAATATGTAATTGAGGACTCGGAGAGCATTATATCACTGTATTCAGTAAATTATCAACATTACAGATTTTTTTTTTAAATACAAAATACAAAACTCCTTTATTTTGAATCAAATACGGCGCGTGTATTATACTCGTAAACAAACTAAGGACGAATCAATTGCTGCATAGTAATCGTGGTTCAGTGGTCAAGGCGCTCGACCAGTAATATGAAGATAGTTGAATCGAATCGGAACTACAAACGACCAGTACTTCTTTTTTTTACTTTAGAATTTTTGGTGGCGATTGATCGGCGATGACGTACGTTTTATTATCTTCAGGTATTTGAATACTAGGATATTTCAATACTTGAACTATCAAATCTTCAGGAATAATAATAAGAAGAATAATAATTATTATTATTATCTCATAGAAGATTAAAAGTTAGGAGCTTATTGTCGCTCAGGGCATAACATTACAACCAGAAATGTAACATTTGGTAAGAATATTTCGGTTTTGTTTACTGTCTTTCACGAGAAGAGGAATTTCTTAACTTGTCTCTGAAACAAACCAAAAAAAAAAAAAAAAAAAAATTGAGACGAGAGAACATTTTACATTCAAGACGGGACAAGGCTAACTCAAATTATCATTTCGCTTTGGAGATGGAACTCGATACGAGACAAAAAGTATCGTAAACATTTCTCATTTTATCTTGTACAGGCACCATGTCTTGATGGTCATTTTGAAAACGGTGACCCATATGGACAATCTTTTGCCACAACACTGTTTAGTGTATAAAGATCTATCGAACGAGGTATCACTTGCTCCATATTTTCGTTTAAAATTTCTAAGTGGGGCCTGCGCCACCATGAAATGCGGCCCTGGGGGGCACCGCGACATCATCATTCGATTTTCCCAATGGCTTTCCTATTTGAGTTCTTGTTTGGTTCATTTATGTTCAACCGTTTTGATATTAGTGGACTGGACTAGGGATGGTACCGAGAAGAAGTTTTATATACCAAGACGAGACCGATACGGACTTTTATATACCAAGGCGAGACCGAGATCAAGACAGACCTCTAAAAATCGACACAAGACTTCGGTCAGTCTCGAAAGTCTCGGTCTCGTCTCGAATATTGATAGCTTTTTTGTCTTTGCTCAAAAATTGTTTCGTTACTGTGTGAGATAATATGGGAAAGGTTGACTGATATACAGTGGCGTATTTAAGGGATAAGTATCTGGCTCAAGCCCCTCCCAAAATAAATAAGCATGCAGATCCAGGATAAGGTCAAGGGAGGGGCTAAACCATACTTTGCCACTTTATCCAGTGTAAAGCAGGATTGAAGCTCATTTTATAAAGTGTATACATGAGCGTTCAGGGGGCAATAGCCCCTATTGTCCTTTCCTTGTATCCGCGCCTATATAGTGGCGGATCCAAGGGGGTAGCTATAGGGGCTATAGCCTCCCCTTGACATTCAGTATACACTGGATAAAATGGGCTTCAAACTTGCTTTACACTGGATAAAGAGCGGCAAATTATGGTTTAGCCCCTCCCTTGATCATATTCTGAATCCGCTACTGTATATCGGATTTAAAGTGCTGAAATTTTGTACCATGTTGTGTGAAATATTGAAGAGAAAATTCTTCTAGATATTCTACAATACTACTAGATAAACAAGCAGTGTTGCCAAAGCAACATAAAGTTGTATTTTCGCAAATTGTACTACGTAAGATATTACATATTTCTAATTTAGATATTAAATAAAACCACAATTCCACATTTATTATTCAGTGTAACAAAGGACAATACAGTATCACCAATATCAAACACTTTGGAGATCTCTAATAACTCAAACGGCATGGACGGTGCAATGTGCATCAATTGTATCTTACTGTCAAGTATTATGATTATGGTATAATGTATTTCGAATGAATGAACGAACAAAGTTACAAGAAATGAAAAAAAAATAAACTTTTTCTAAAGACTTTACTTCGGGAACGTGCTGACATAGGGCCTATCACGTCTCATCATGTAGATGCTTTCAAAACACTTAAATGATCATAATGGCTTTTACAACAGTTTTTATTTTAAACCGTTTCAGAGATACCAAACACATGGACAGTGATCGTTATACTGCTTAAAATAACGTATTTGTTTTAAATTTTTATAACGATTGTTGTTTTCGTTTGCTTCTATAACATTATAACAATAGTTTCTAGTGGTTTTAATTACAACAAGTTGCAGTTCCATTTTCTTAAGCAGTGTTGCCAACTTTAATAAACCGATCACCTCAAACTCGCTCCGTAACATATCGCCGTACGCAATTATTCAAGGACTTACAGTTAGTAATACATATTGTGTTTTTATTTTTGGTTTGGTTTTGTTTTGTTTAACGCCCCAGGATTATGCTAGGGTGGCCAAAGAAGACGTGGAGCTACTGATTATATTGGAATCCGAGCCACTTCGGTTGTTCAACTGTACCCCCACAGGAAATCGAGTTCGGGACCACAGGAACCGAAGTCAAACGTGCTAGCCGCTAGACCAAATGGAGGTCCTCAGATTATGTTCATTTAAATCATTCAGTCAGTGTTGTCAGATTCGAAGATCAAAAAGTAGCTTGTCTGTGCTCCAAATAATGAAATAATTTTTAACTCACTAATGAAATAATTTTTAACATGAGCTGGAAAATGTGATGGACATATTACAGGAAATTATGATCGATGGACGAAAACAGTTCTATACTGGATACCACGAGATAAAAACAGCCTAGGAAACGTCCTTAGACAAGAAGTTTTGACGAAACCAAGAACAACTGGGGAGTAACCTGAAAAATAATTGCTCAAGCTAGACCGTTGTGGAGAAGACTTGAAAAGTCCTTCATCCAGCAGTGGGTTTATAATGGTTGATTATGATTAAGGCTATGATGTTATTTAGCTGAACCTCAGAGGTAAACTCAACCAAGTCATTATTTCGTAATTTTACAGAAGAAGCTAAAAACCGATTCCTTAAGTAAGACCTACAGTACTGTTTTGCAAACTATACTAAGTAGTTAAAAAGTAATAGGATGCTTTTAGACTTACATTATTACACCAATAGAAAGAACATAGAAGTATTCTTAACTCAATTTCGACCAAAAAATGATTTAGTATAGTCTACCTTTAAAGTTTTTATATACGAGGTCGAGTCAAAAATTGTCTACGCTTTTCATTATACAGTTTATTTACATGAAACTAGGATTATACTATGGACATCTTTTTTTTACGTAACCTCCCTCCTTATCAATGCACTTGGTCAACGAGCTTACGTATTCCTTCCAAATAAAAGGTTTTCGGTTGCTCGTGAAGCCACTTTTGCACCGCATTTTGCACGTCTAAATCTGAGGCAAATCGGCGTCCACGCAAAGCATCCTTGAGTGGCCCGAGCTGAAAGTCAGATGGAGCTAGGTCTGGGCTGTAGGGAGGTGTTCCAATAACTCACATTTCAGCTTCTTGAAGGTTGCAATCGTGTTATGACCCTATGTGGCCGTGCATTATCATACAACAACAAAACTTTCTTCGACAACAAACCTCGGCGTTGATCGTCTTTCCCTTTTCCATGAACTCTGCCATTATGAGCCCCTATGAGTCCCAAAACACAGTTAACATAGCCTTTCCTGCGGATGGCTCAGTCTTGAATATTTTCTTCGTCGGAGATCTAGGGTGTTTCCACTGCATACTCTGGCGCTTTGATTCTGGCTCACAGTGATGAACCCATGTTTCATCGTCGGTGACTATTCTGCTTAAAAATGCATCACCTTCGTTGTTGAAGCGAGTGAGTAAGCATTGACAGACCCTAACACGAGTGAGCTTGTGTTCTGCAGTAAGCTTTCTTGGTACCCACCGTGCATAGACTTTATGAAAACCGAGCTCGCCGTGGATGATTTGATGCGCAGAGCCATGACTGATGTTGAAAGTAGCTGCTACCTCATCGATAGTGATTCGCCTATTCGTCAGAACCATCACTCGAGCTTGCTGAATGTTGCCATCTGTAGTGGAGGCAGATGGCCGCCCTGCTCCCTCTTTATGCGTTACACCTGTTCGGCCACTTTTAAACTTCTCAAGCCACAAAAACACAGTTTTACGTGATAGTGCACTTCTCCCATATTGCGATGATAGTTTGCGATGAATGTCTGACCCTTTGACACCCTCCGACCACAGAAATCGGATCACTGCTCGTTGTTCCTCTTTGGTGCAAACTTCTAATGGAGCAGCCATGATCCATCTCCAGTAAAAGGAAGACAAACGGAGGAATTAAGATCACACTTACACAGCATCACCACAACAGTATAACAATAAAATATGCGAGGACAGAAGAGAAAGTGCACAATGTAAGAAAAGTGGTATCAAAAGTGTAGATAATTTTTGACTCGCCCTCGTATATCCAGGATATGCTCGAGGGAGAGGCTAAACCATAGTTTGCAGCTTTATCCAGTGTAAAGTAGGATTGAATCCCATTTTATCCAGTGTATACCTGAGCCCCTATAGCCCCCTTGGATCCACGCCAATATATATATATATATATATATATATATATATATATATATATATATATATATATATATATATATATATATATATATACATATACAGATGGTGATCAGAAAAATGGAAACCCCTGTAGTTGGAAACACGTCAGATGTATGGGTTGGCAGTGGTGTCGTGGCGCCCGCAGCGCCGGACCGCTGGTGGTGGTGTGTTAGGTCGGTCTCCATACTACGTCAGGCGCAGTGGAACAGCAGTGTCCAGTGGCTGCAGCAGACGGAGGTAGTGTAAAATGGGAGACCTCTCAGATCTTCAAAGAGGGCAAATTGTTGGTGCGCGGTTATGTGGAGTGAGTGTGACGGCAGTGGCCACTGTGTTAGGTGTGTCGCGTGGGACAGTGTCGAAGGTGATGACGGCCTACACAACACACGGGAGAACAACATCGGGGAAGCGGAACAGTGGGCGGAGGAAAATCATGAGTGACAGGTCACGCCGGGTATTAAAGCGCATTGTCACGCAGAACCGTCGTGCCACTGCGGAGCAAGTGACGGAGGAACTCAATCAGCACCTCCCCCACCCTGTTTAGACAATCACAGTCCGCCGCGAATTACATGACATGAGCTTACGGGGTCGTGTTGCACGGGCCAAACCACTCATCAGAGACCATAACGCTTTCGCACGCCGCAAATGGTGCCGCGACCATGCAACTTGGACCGTTGAGGACTGGAAACGTGTGATATGGTCGGATGAGTCATCCTTCACCCTATTCCCAACCACGGGCCGTGTTTATGTGTGGAGAACGCTCAAAGAAGCTTATGATCTGCAGTGTCTCCGCCCAACTGTGAAACATGACGGTGGCTCGGTGATGCTGTGGGCCGCCATATAATGGTTTTCATTGGGCCCTGTGGTCACACTTAGCGGACGAATCACTGCCAACGATTATGTCACAATTTTAGGAGACCACTTGCATCCTATGGTCCGGATGTTGTTCCCGGACAATGACGCCATCTTCCAGGTTGATAATGCACCCATTCACACAGCTGACGTTGTTGCAGCGTGGTTTGTGGAACATCGGGATGAAGTTTAACACATCCCCTGGCCCGCCCAATCCCCAGATCTCAACATAATTGAACATCTGTGGTCCGTCTTGGAAACACGACTCCGGCGACGATTTCCACCTCCATCCTCTCTCACAGAACTGTCCGATGCCGTGCACGAGGAATGGTGTAAAATTCCACTTGCTACCATTCACGACCTCTATGCCTCCATCCCACGTCGCATCAAGGCTGTTCTGAAGGCGAAAGGTGGCCCGACACCATATCAATCTGGTAAGTTGCAATTTCGTTCAGGTGTTTCCATTTTTCTGATCACCATCTATATATATATATATATATATATATATATATATATATATATATATATATATATATATAACATTTACTTGGTAAGGTAGGGTAAAAATGGATTCAAAATTGAACGAAAGTCGTACAGCGAAAAAAAAAATTGATCCTTCATGTTGCAGCAACACTGCGAAAATTAAGAATCACTTGTTTTGGTGAGAAAATAGCTACATATAGCTCGAATCACCTATATACTTATATAATATGTGCGTCCATGTTTCGCAAGTAATTTTCAATCAATATAAAATTTCAACGTAATGAACGCACAATTAGCTTTCTCGAATAAAGATCACATGCACCGCTGAGAGCTCAGGAATAAGC
Organism: Thermobia domestica; assembly: GCF_964235325.1. NCBI lineage: Eukaryota > Metazoa > Arthropoda > Insecta > Zygentoma > Lepismatidae > Thermobia > Thermobia domestica. Next base: position 159,156,926 of record NC_137470.1, on the reverse strand, counting down.
TTTATGAACGTTACGGCATTGAATATATGCTTATTAGGGTGTATCGAAAAAAACTTTTTTTCGAAATCCGGTTACGGCTAGTGCGGATTTTTGGCCAAATGGCATCAATAAAACGTATAAAAAATTTCAACTCGATCAGACAACTCTTTCTGCTGCCGAGTAGAGCCCAAATATTAGAAAAATCAACAAAAGATTCACTTTTCAACTGATTTTCCAAAAAATATTTTTTAAATATTTCCTATATTTTTCGGTCTTTTAAATTATTGAAATAGCATTGAAAAGGAGAAATAAGTACATAAAACAAATTTATTACGGTTATTTCTGTACACCATAAGCATAAAAACCTAGTTAATTATTTGTAAAAGTGCACTGATTTTCTGGCGTATCGTACAATTAAATTTTAATATAAAATTATTGAAGTCTCTTGAATAACGAAGAAAACACTTTAGTGATAAATTCTAAGAGCAGTAGTAGTATAAATAATTTGCTCCCAATGCCGTATGCATCTGCTTATCACACTAGATCACCTGCCGCCCACCTCTTCCCGAACGCCTCTTCTCTTGTACTTGCCCAGCTGAAAGGATCGGTCTTATCAGTCGCCAGTAGTCAACCAGCTGTGTCGAACGTGATTGTCGCTGCTTGAGTTATTTATTAGTGCTGTAGGAAATTTTAACGAAATAATTTGTTTTCGTGTGAAGTGCAGTATGTAGAAGTGAGAACAGTGTTTCAGTTGTGTTAAGTACTTTTTATTAGGAAGAGAGTGACAGATACGCTGACGTTATGGCCTCGACAAGTTTGTTACGGTCTGACGTTAGGAATAGCATTATTGGGACACCCATGGAATTGGGTAGAACACAGCTACCAACCGTTGAAATGTATTGAGACAATACCTATGGAAGCGAGAAGAAAAAATGAGAATTTCGGGATCCCGGAAAGAGCCTTCAACAAAGGGTTTATCTTCTATCGTCGCCAGGAAGATTGTAGAAAATTGAGATTACGCCTCAATCAGCGGCGAAGCAATTTTCAGTGTCAGAAGGATTGTTGCAATGATATTGAAGTACCATAATATTGTCCGTGACTTGCAAAACTCAGCAAAGTCCGGTTTCCAAACTTCTCCGAAACGAATTGATGATTTTCAACAGCCTGCCAAAAATATTTCATTTGATATAGCCTTTTGTAAGTGTTCCGATCCTCTTGCCTGCAACTGCGAAAAAGGAAGAAAAGTACCAGTGCTAGAGGCGCCTTTCCTTCTAGATCAAAGAACCACAAGATTGAGGCGTAATCTCAATTTTCTACAATCTTCCTGGCGACGATAGAAGATAAACCCTTTGTTGAAGGTTCTTTCCGGGATCCCGAAATTCTCATTTTTTCTTCTCGCTCCCATAGGTATTGTCTCAATACATTTCAACGGTTGGTAGCTGTGTTCTACCCAATTCCTTGGGTGTCCCAATAATGCTATTCCTAACGTCAGACCGTAACAAACTTGTCGATGCCATAACGTCAGCGTATCTGTCACTCTCTTCCTAATAAAAAGTACTTAACACAACTGAAACACTGTTCTCACTTCTACATACTGCACTTCACACGAAAACAAATTATTTCGTTAAAATTTCCTACAGCACTAATAAATAACTCAAGCAGCGACAATCACGTTCGACACAGCTTTTTGACTACTGGCGAGTGATAAGACCGATTCTTTCAGCTGGGCAAGTACAAGAGAAGAGGCGTTCGGGAAGAGGTGGGCGGCAGGTTATCTAGTGTGATAAGCAGATGCATACGGCATTGGGAGCAAATTATTTATACTATTACTGCTCTTAGAATTTATTACTAAAGTGTTTTCTTCGTTATTCAAGAGACTTCAATAATTTTATATTAAAATTTAATTGTACGATACGCCAGAAAATCAGTGCACTTTTACAAATAATTAACTAGGTTTTTATGCTTATGGTGTACAGAAATAACCGTAATAAATTTGTTTTATGTACTTATTTCTCCTTTTCAATGTTATTTCAATAATTTAAAAGACCGAAAAATATAGGAAATATTTAAAAAATATTTTTTGGAAAATCAGTTGAAAAGTGAATCTTTTGTTGATTTTTCTAATATTTGGGCTCTACTCGGCAGCAGAAAGAGTTGTCTGATCGAGTTGAAATTTTTTATACGTTTTATTGATGCCATTTGGCCAAAAATCCGCACTAGCCGTAACCGAATTTCGAAAAAATGTTTTTTTCGATACACCCTAATGCTTATGTAATACACTAAGACCTTATGAATTTGTGTAAGAAACAGAATGTACCTAAAGTGAACGCAAACTATGGGAAACATCGGACTTTGAATCTAACTTGTTTGGTGATCCAACGCGAGACTACAGATAGCAAAGATGAGTACCGTAGCTCCTACCACAAGGTTAAGGAAGTTCCTGTTATAAAGTGTCAATTAAACACTGAGATGTGAAACGATAATAAGGCATTTGATCGATTTGAAACAAAACATATGGTAGTAATAATTTACCCTATTTGTTAAGGGTAATGAACGTTATATTCTGTTTTTAAAATGACAGTCGAGCAGAATTCGTACTGCTATGTGTTGCGTTATCCGTTAGGAGGTATTGAACAATTCTGATTCAAAGGAAGAAAATAAACTACTGTATAGTACTTCAGTTAATTTAATAGAGTTTAATTGCATAGGCAGTACTGAGGTTACATGAGACAAAGTCTATTGCTGAAAGTGAAATATGAGTTACTATTAGAGTTTTATTCCAGGTATGTTATACCCACTGATGATTGAACCTGGAACACGCATGGAAAGCATTAGCGCTAGCAAATTAGCTACGAAGAGGTACATCATACCATAATTCTAAGTCAAGAGTGAAAGCAAAAAATAAGAAGCGGAAACGACAGATTGTACGATACTAATACTTTTACAATTTTAATTTCACAACATTTGTTTCGAGACTTTCGAGACGAGACAGAGACTTGGCCTTCGAGATCGAGACCGAGATCGAGACAAGCATCTGTTGACCGAGACGAGACCGAAATGGCGACTTTTGACTCGAGACGAGATCTAGACTGAGTCCGCTACTTATCAATCGAGACGAGACCAAGACTGTACAAAGTCTCGTCTCGTCTCGTCTCGATACCATTCCTATTGGACGTTTATGTGATAAAGGTAACATATCTTGGCGGCCATTTCGAATACGGTGATCGATATGAAGAATCTTTTGCCACATCTCTTTTTAGGTTTTAAAGATCTATGGAACGAGGTGTCACTCGCTTCATGTTTCTATTTAAAATGCTTATACCTTGTTCTGAGAGACCACATGTTTAACCCTGTAGCTATAAGAATTTCTAAAAACAAAGATAGTTAACCCTTATCCGGGCAACCGGGGCCTCCCAGGCCCAGTAGCTTCATTTTTCTAAAATTTCTCAATAACCATACATATTTCGAAGACATAAAATACTGAATTCTTCTATCTTTCGTCGAAGTTAAAATCATGAACATATCGAGTTGGTAAAGTTTTTTTTTCTTTTAATTTGAAAATCTTTTCCTGACGTAACCGGACAACCGGGGCCTAGGAGGCCCCGTATAACTTTAGTGAAATTCCTGTCAAATATTAGATCAAATTGTCACATAATTATATATTGAACACGTGACTATTGTAACCTTTAGTCGGAACAGTATGCGGCAACAGACATTGAATTTTGAGTGTTCTGCACTTAAAAAAAATACTGGGCCTGACAGGCCCCGGTTGCCCGTTTACGTTACAAAAATGTCTGGACCGGATTTGCTATTCTGCTTGGTCGGCTTATAAAAGCGTGACATGAAGTTTCGCTACTTGACAAAAATATATACCGGTACATTCTAGACTAGTCTGAACAGTAAGTGACAATAGACATTGATTTTGTGTATTCTGCACTTAAAATATGTACTGGGCCTCACAGGCCCCGGTTGCCCGTTTACGTTACAAAAATGTCTTGCCCGGATAAGGGTTAAACTAAAATTTACTGTTCCTGGGTATAACTTGGTAAAATTTACTGTTATGTCTGGGTATAACAAATCCGAATTCGAAATATTTTAACGACCAGTGTGAACCAGCTGAATAGCACCACTGAGTAATGGAGATTAGAAACCACAAAGGAAGAAAACAATCTATTTTTAATAATATTGTTTATAATTTAGAAAAAAAAACAATCGCCTGATTTTTTCCATTATTTTGCGTGCAATAAATCCCTTTTTCGATCAAAAGATCCAATATATTTCAGATGGAAATTCTCTTGTAGGCCTTATATCTGGGGAACTACATACACTGTAGCCAAACCAAAACTACCACTTAACTCAGTATGAAGAGCTTAATCCGTAAAAAATACGAAATCTCGATTTGGGGCCATCCAAAATTTTTATGGCTCCTGATCCAAAAAATCCAAAGGTTTTCATTCAATTACAAATAGACCACACATACAAATACAAACAGAAGCTGTGCTTATCCTCGAAGCCACTGACATGAAGGATAATAATAATAATAATAATAATAATAATAATAATAATAATAATAATAATAATAATATTGGTATGCTCCTCTGTATATATAATGCTTGGTGTGGGGGAATGCTTGATGTAAACAAATTTCACGCAAATGCAATACTTTCAGTACTCAGCTTTGGGCACTGGTTATTTAAGGGACTCATACACTTTCCGTGGCTAACTTACAGAAAATAAGTGTGATCAACGTGTTTTAGACCAGAACTTCTAGTATTACTTGATAATAAATGCCACATATATAGGTTAAATCATAACAATATACAGTATTAAGCAAATTACTACAGTATGTTTAATATACAGAGCGAATCAAAAGTCTGGACACGGTGGAATAAATCGAGAACTTAACTTCGAATCGAAAAACCAAAAAACACGTGTTTAGTAATATTAAAAAAAAAAAAAAAACTATCTGATGAAACCAAACTCGACGCTCTAGACCCACCCTCTGGGGGCTGGGGTGGGGTCGACTTTGAAATTTCTAATGGAAACCCCAATTTTTGATTGCAGATTTGGATTCTACGGCCCAAACTATGTATGGTTTCATCAACACTTTTCCGTTGATGCATTATATGGCGCCATAATCGGAGAAAGTAAATTAACTGTTTGGGGTGAAAAAGAAAGACATTTTGCTGTTAGACCGAGAATCGTTACCAACAGATCCGTCACCGTTAACGACCTGCCACTTATAAACGAATCGCTCAGGTGAACGTCGCTTTAACATGTGAATGAACGAACGAGCAATGCCATCCCAATGTTGCAATCCCATGTCACGTGCCACTAAACGTGTTATAATTCACACATCCATACGTTGCATGTGAGAAGAGAAAACAATAATGAAACGAATAACACACACACACACTCACAGACAGGTATCACTTCTTGTACAAATGCTCCACTATAATGCCCAAATTACAGGTTACGCCTATAACCTTCGTCATGTCTATCCCGAACGAAAGTTCGATCAACGTACTTAGGAGGACTCCATGCCACGAAAATGAAATGAAATTTTTGAGTTTTAGGTTCCACGATTTTGCCGGTTAGGCTAAAGGAGACGGTGATTATGAGAGAGATGAATGAAATGGTGGAATTAAGAAAGTGGGAGGAAACGGGAGATCCCCGAGAAAACCCACGCACACGGTGTTTGTCCACCACAAAGTTCATTTGGCGGGAGCAGGTTTTGAACCCAGGACCCCAAGCACCAGAGGTGAACGCTCTACCACTGAGCCACCGTGGCCCCATCCATGCCACGAAATTAAGGTGGTACCGTATATATGTATTGAAATGTGCACTCTGTTCACACAATGCTCTTTAGTGGTAACTCCTTTAGTTTTGAAATTATATTGGAACGACAGAATCTAATCTTGTCTAGGGTCCGATGTGATCAATTTATTGATGACACATTAATAATGTCGTATTTACGATTTTGTTTCGGGAGGAGCTTTGCTAACTTTCGGGGGGACTTTTCCTGGAAATGTGAAAATTCTGCAAGATATTTCATTTACTTTACTATACTAAGTAAGATTTCGGGGGGGGGGGCTTAAGCCCGGAAGCCAGCCCCCTAAATTCGCCTCTGCACATTATAGACATTTAAAAATTAAAGGATGAAAGGATTAAAAATAAAAATAAAACATACTACTACAGACTACTACCCTTTACAGACTACTACTACTATCACTACTACTACTACTACTACAACTACTACTACTACTAATGCTACAATTACTACTACTACAACTAATGCTACAATTCCTATTACTACTACTGCTACTACTACTACTACTACTATAACTACTAGCAGATAATAATATAATATACTATAATAATAATAATAATAATAATAATAATAATAATAATAATAATAATAAGAAGAAGAAGAAGAAGAAGAAGTAAAGAAAGAATTCAATAATAATTTCACCCATCTAAAACTATGCGAGACTGCGAGCAGTCTCGTGAGTCGCAGTCCGACTATTCGCACAAATCAGGCGAAATGATGGCGAAAATCATGATGCCGTCGCTTCGGGAGACGACGTCGTGCCACTGCTTGGACAAGACAACCGTCTGTCTCATAGCTGCCGTTCCTGAACAGCGGCGGGGCCGTCACGGTGTTCGCTGCCAAGCCGACAAATAGGCAGCCGCCTTTGAACCGGCACTAGCACACCCTTTTCGCTGCTGTCACCCAATAATCGACGACGGTCGGACAAACTTCGTCGGCAATTGTTCATGGGGAACGTCTCGGTTCCAAAACCTAATAGAGGTTCGGATCTCACTTTCAACTGTAGGTTCCGTCTCTCTCGTCTCACTGCAAAAAAGGAACGATAAACACTCTAACAAACCCAATAGTCACACATTTTCTTTTGTTTTTTGATCACATGTATACTTCTTTCATCACGTCTACATCATTGAAGCTAATTAAAGTTCATATAGGAAGTTCTCTTGATTTCGCCATTACAGCGCCACGTCACACAGCGACAACGATGTTTCGACTAAATATTATACAGGTTTGTGCGCAGAATCCGACTCTGCAATAAGAAATAAAAGCTTCCATTTCAAATCTTTCAGCTGACCCCACCTAGCGGTAGAGTGCGGTATCGTGTTTGGTACCATTGAATAACTTTGTTGATCCGCCGCGTATTTCTCAAAATACTGCACCTTGTACAGATGGTCGGAGCTAATATCAAGCTCATAAACGAAGAGGGGAGCATCTAATTTCGTCGATTACAGCATGATATCACACATCGACGAAAAAGTTTTGATTATACCTTACATTATTTGGGATGCAGTCTCCGAATCTTCAATAAAACATTGGAGTTCCCATTTGAAAAATCAATGCCCCCCCCCATTCCTTTTCAGAAGGTGGGAGCGGAGTGTTGCGTTTGATATCATCGGATAGCTTCTTGAAACATATTAAATACGTTTTTTTTTGCGCTTTTATGATCAGAAGTGTATTTCTCCAGTTACTCTGCCGTGGCCAAACTTTTGGTTCACCCGTTATTTCAAACATAAATTAGCTTGACAGTTACAGGCTATTTCTGATAATTTCACACCATTCGAACATTTGCACGCTATAGGGCCAATTCTACACTATCCTGATATATTTTAATCGTCAGATAAGATAACACTGGTCGCAGTGGTCATGTGTTATTTTGTATAAGATGAGATCTACTACCGCGACAAGGTTGGATCATTCCGACAATTTATCTTTATCAGAGAATGGTACAATCGACCCTAATGAATGTCATATTTTAGCGATTAGAAAACAGTTATATCAATACATTTTCATCTTAGACACAGAAGTAAAAAAAAAAAAAAAAAAAAAAAAAAAAAAAAAAAAAAAAAACATAGTGCAATAAGCAGATACTTCAATAGCTATACTTTTCTTCAATTTTCCTTTTACTTTTGTTTTATTTTTTGTCCTCTACTCGCCGCTTTTGAATTTTCTGGTTTGCACGAATGAAGAAGGTGTGCCTTTCTCTGTGTCTTCTGTCTGTGTGTAGTGTGCTTCTATCTAGTGACGAGAAGGAACAGAGAAGTGAACCAGTAACACTGAACGAGAACAGAGGTCGGAAATACTACCAAGCTCATGAACGAAATGGGAGTATTTAGGGGCCATTTATTTTCCCCGATTACTGCGCCATTTTATGCATCGACGGAAAAGTGTTGATGAAACTTTACATAGTTTGGGCAGTAGAATCCAAATCTGCAATCAAAAATTGTGGTTTCCATTAGAAATTTCAAAATTGACCCCACTCCAACCCCCAGGGGGTGGGTCTAGAGGGTCAAGTTTGGTTTCATCAGATAGATTTTTTAATATTACTAAACACGTGTTTTTTGATTTTTTCGATCCGAAGTTAAGTTCTCGATTTATTCCACCGTGTCCAGACTTTTGATTCACTCTGTATATCTACATCTTTATTAGCAGTGGCGTATTTAGGGGGCTATTTGGCTCAAATCCTTCCGAAATTCATTAACATTTGCCGCAATCCAAAAGGAAAAATTAAGTGCTTACTCCCCGGAACAAAATCCTAAGTGCATAGCCCCCCGAAACAAAATCCTAAACACGCCACTGTGCACTGTTTATTAGGATCACACAGTGTAACTTATACTAATAGTTTAATGTTAGTACGTCCGTCCGTATTTCTGTTACTCCACACGATAACTCTTGAAAAAAAAGCGTTTTTTTTTAAATTCTGGTTTTTGCAATCGATAGCTGGAGTAATTATCTCGGAGGGTTCGGTAATTGAGGTGATGTACAAACTGAAAGTAGTAGAAATTAATCATTTCCGGTTTTAACGTTTACGAATATAGAGCCAAAACTGTAATAAATAGTAAGAAGGTGTTTTTATTTACAATCGATTATAGTACGGAAGGTATAACGTCCTTGGTTTCTCGCGAAAAGTTGTAGTGACGTGTATGAGGAGTGGCCAGTTTGGTTACTCGTGACTCGCTGAGCGCAGTAGACGGTTGATGGTGATTGGCTACCCTCTTACCACTCCCCCCAGCAACAAGCGGGTCCAAGCGCGGGAAGCCAACAACGTTATAACTTCTGGACTATAGGCGTCCTAAAAATACAATTCGTCTCCATCCTTAGCACCACTAAAACCGGAAGTGATAGGAATTCACTACAACTTCCGGTTTCATTTTAATTACATAAAGTAAAAACTTTTTTTTTTCAATCGACGTAACGTTCTAAGAATAAGTGCCATCTTAACTCTTAACTCTTTATTTAAATCGGAAGTAGCATTAGTCAATCACTTCCGGTTCTTATGTTGATTACTGTAGAATAAAAACGGTAATAGATAGCGAGAAGTGGTTTTCTGTAATTGATTAAGTTTTCCAAAAAAATATATTCTGCCTCCATTAATGGCTTTAATTGGTACAACAGTTTCAACTTTATGCCGTATTACAGTGAATGATGATCACTCTAGCGTAGAGTAAAAAATATGCTTTTAGTTAAAAAGAACCTGATGATTTGTTTTAACTTTCTCATTATGTTATTAATATGGTATGGGTCCCAAATTACCCCATGGTGTGAGAAATGGGTATCAACTAGAGATGGGCAAAACCGGTTTTTATAAAAACCGGAAACCGGTTTCTAGAAAAACCGAAACCCGAAAAACCGACATTTCGGTTTTCTCCGAAACCAGTTTCGGTTTTCTTCAAAACCGGTTCGGTTTTCATCGAAACTGGTTTCGGTGGAAACTTTTGGAAAACATAAAATTATTTCTGTGGAAAAGTATCTACTAGTATCAACGTACTTTGTTATTTAGTTATTTTTAGGTGTGGCTACCTTTTGGTGAATTTGAATTATATAATACGCGTATACAAGACAAAAGAAGATTCTAACACAGTATACAATAGTCGACATTATGCTAAAAGAAATTGTTTCCGTTTGATAAGATTTTCCGTAGATAAAGCCCCTTAGCATCCTCTTCCGTATAGATCGTAACATAGACATTTTAGTATCGTGACCAAATTTAGAAATCAGTGCCATACGCAGAATTTCAAGGAGGGGGGGGGGGCATTCAAGCACTTAGTCCCATATTCTTTCAGGACACGTCTGATTTTTGTGTATATATATTTTAATACAATGGGTGTTTGTTTTCATAATATCTTGCTCAGAGGTGGTTTAAAAAAATACTCCCCTCGCTTACGCCACTGCAATCATTGAATGTAATAAATATCCATCTTATTTTGTCATCCACACACCAAGATTTAAATCAGTGGTGTCCCCCTCTTATGCCCATGACGCACTCCCCAACTGTTTGATCCCCCCGAAGCCTGATTATTTAATTATGACAATTCAAATTTAAATTCTATGTATATACAAACACTTTCAGCAATCCAATTTCTCTTGCCAAATCGCCTGTTCTATTACTCATAATATTAAGTTCAAATTCAAAACCCTTCGTGTGAACCAAAAACAGCTCAGCAGGTAAAACCCAAAGAACACTGGCTAAAATTCAGGCACACCTACAGTATTCCAAAAGAAAGAAAAAGAAAGTACTAGAACGGTTTCAAGATAGCGGCCCAGGATAAGGAATATCTGATCTGAGGCTACAGATACGTGGATGTTGCTGCCACTGTAAAATATATAAAATGATATTACCGAAGAAAAAAAAACAACTACTATAGCAGACTAATTCAAATATCAATCTGGTCTGATGCAACGAATTTTAACGCATATAAAATATATATCGAAACAACGCTTCAATAAAAAGGAGGATTGATGACTTCCCCTCTCGTAAAACATGGACCAGAACAATAGCTGCTCAAGGATCTGCTATCTAAATACGATCTAGTCCGGGGCCGGGGGAGCCTTGCGTAAACTCATGATGTACTTATCATAGTCTGGTATCTGGTTTTTCCCCCTCCCCGGGTCCCGGGGTCGATCCCAGCACCCGCCAAGTGAACTTTGTGATGGAAAAACACCGTGTGCGTGGGTTTTCTCGGGGTTCTTCCGTTTCCTCCCACTTTCTTCATTCCAACATATCATTCATTCCTTCCACCATGTCATTCATTCCACCATTCATCACTCATCATCACCGTCTCTTTTAGCCTAACCGGCATAATCGTGGGACGTAAAACTCAAAGATTTCATTTTTTCCCCTTCCCCAATTTTACCTCCTAGTCCGTCGCTGCTTCCTATATTCCAAACTTTGAATAAAAAACAATCTGAACTTCAAACTAACGTTGGATGACTAGTTACGTTATTAAGAGGGCTTTCGGCATCGAAATTAAATCAGCTAATTAAACGTTTTCGTAAATATCTCCTAATGTAATGAAGTTCAAAAAAATGCAGTCTGAAATGTCGTAGACAATATGATTTTCAGGTAAGGAATGTAGTTAGTAGTTACGATTCCTTTAAATACTTCTGCTATATAAGAAAGCAAGAAAGGAAATTTTGCGCATGTTAACACTTCTATTTTCCTACTTGTCGAACAACTGTGGTGTCTGACAGAATTATAAGGAAATAATTACACTCAAAACTCACATGTTTTAATTTTTTGCTTACTTTAATTTTTATCTTGGAGGCATTAGAAAACTATGAAATTAGCCGGCAATTTAATTTCGTGCCGAGAGAAAGGCAACTCTATCACAGCACTAAAAGCTGAAATATTAAAAATATGAAGGAGGTTTATAAATTTACACATTTCTTCTAGAGCCAAGAAGGGATTCTTGCCACCATTTCTAAAATATAAAAAATATTTTGCATTTAAAAATATCACTCCGATGACTTTATGCTTAGAAAATCTTACACTATAAAATCGGTTTCTCACAAAAATTTTATTGCTGTCTGTTTATCAACATGAATTACTTTTTCAAAAACATACATCTTAGATGATGACCGCGAAAAGCAATCTACAATTTCTTCGTTATTCGTAGGTGTTCTTTCATAAAAATAAAGTCTTCATTTCGATTAATTTTATTCCCCCCAAAACGTACTTTTATAGATTTTAACCCCCCGTGGGCAAACCTGTTGGAATGTTCTAATTTTAATTTTCTAAAAACGCTACGGCACTTGTTATCTTTCATCTATGACAAATATGTGTGCGTTCCAGCAAATACTTAAAACATCATGTGGTTCCACATTCCAAGTACCGAAACATCAAAACCAGAAAAGAAATAAAGAAAACTTTTCCCACAACTTTGCGGTAAAAACTGTGGCTACGTGAATCAGACCGACATAGTATGTTATATCTTTCTCTGGAGATATAGTAAGTCCTCTATAAATAATCCTCAAACACGTGACAAGAACTAAAGAATGTAGTTCAATAAATCCATTGCCAAATATCTTGCAAAGAATATGAAGGGCAAATGGTGCCGAACTTCGCAAGATACATATACCGACAATGAGTGTTTGCATACGATACCGACAAAATCGGCGTAAGCCCCGATAATATCGGTGTCGGTGTCGGCGTACTTTGCACACGTTGCCGACAGTGTCGGTGGAAGTCCCGACAACATCGTTACCGGTGATGAGCAAAGTAATCGACACACACAATATATATTCTGCACTGTGTTTCTAAAAATCATCTCCATATATGAAAACAAATAAAAGTAATAATAATCGGGAAAATTTGTTTTTAAAACAAGGACTACAAAAACTGTTTTCAAGAGGTGTGGAGGACGGTACAAAACTTTTTTTTTAAAAAAATAGGTCTATGCCTAAACATGTTTGGATTTAACAGTGCTATTTTAAAAAGATTTCGTAAACATATTACTTTTGTTTCATGAGAATTGATGCTGCGGTACATTGCAAACTATATTAGAATAAACCTATAATCGTTTCGTCTATTTTTGGAGAAGTTACTTCAAGTGAATGAGTTTCCCTCCTTTCAAACCGTAGGTTTGTTGACGTCGCGAATCATAACAACAGTAAAATGTGTTTTGAAAAAATTTCCAAGAAAGGGAAAATATCACTACAGAATCTCTAGCCACCACTTTAGAGTAATAATTGACGATATTGGTTCCAAGACTGATAGCTGTTTCTGAGTGAATAATTATTTCGAAATAATCTTCAAAATTAGACTTAGTTTTTCGAGACGTTCCAAATGAGAGAGACATAACTTTTAACGAGCTGGCTCGTCTCGCCTCGAAGCCTACAAAACATGCCTCCTCTCTTGCACATCTCTAGTGTTAACATTTATTTGTCAGGTTGTTCATTGTTAATGTTATTATCTATTACTATCGGATTATTTAAGAGAGTCAGGGATTTTCCTACCCCCAGAAATTTGATTGACACCCCCCAAAGAAATTGGTTCCACACACCCCTAATATGAGATTGCAATCCTCAGTATACTCAGAAAAATTTTGTCAAGCTTCCTGCTTCTTCGAAAGACTACAGATTCGTAACAACTATAAGTTTCAGAAGGGCTCGTTTTGTTCATTGCAAGGTTCATTTTTTCCTGAAGATTTAACAGTTCCCACATCCATCATCTGGATTTTTCTTCATTTAGTTTACCTCCGAAGGTTCAGCTAATACTATAAAAAAAATGCGCGTCTTCCTGATTCCTGGAAATGAACAGAAGGTAATCACTAAAATGTTGAAGAAGACAATCCCCACCCGCGGCGACTTCTCCCGTTTTCAACGAGGGAGGAAGTAGAAACTATTCTGTTGTAACACATTTTAACTCTAGTTATAGTGAATATACTTCCGAGTGTCATTGTTTATAACTGTTTGCCGTAGTTTTCGGGATTATGAAGAGGGCAGGAAATACACTGAAAACTATTTTCTCAAGAAGAAGGAAAAGTATGGATTTTTTAATTTAAAAAAAAAATCTAAAATACTACCTTAATGAAGTTTGCCTCGGAGTTTTTTTTTTTTAATTCCCAATATCCTACTTTCTCCTAGCTAGAAGATTACGAGAATCATTCATCCCGACAAGCTGTCACTAAGCTTCTGAAACTAAATTTCCATACTAATTACGGTCATCACTCAGACCCAAGAAATTTCTCCCTTGATCTAACCACCATTTAGGTTAGTCCCTCAGGAAAGCCTATTTAAATACAATTAAGAAAAATCTACAGCCATCATTCAGGCCCCGGAGAACTTAATTCTCCGTCATTCGGTTAGCACTCAAACCGATCCCTAAAAGATAGGAAAGTTAAAAAAAAAATTCCAGGCGAGGCAATGACCTAGACCAACGACGGGAGGCTTCTAACAGCCAAGATTCATTCCCATCCCAACTCCCGCCAATGCAATGGCCCCCTTCACTTATATATATCCTCGAGTGACCATATCCTTTTTTTATGCTGTTTCTTATTTTTGCTAAAAAGAATCTGCAAAAAATCGTTCGAAAATCTTTTGTAACCGTCCTTACCCTCTGGAATGCTCCATCGCATACTAGGAAAGCTATATTTAAAAAAAATTGAATGTATAACGTTAAGCAACTAGAAAAAACAAGAAGAATACACAACGAAGCATATATACAATTACAAGAATAAGATTTTAAATAATACTTTATCCTATCAACACATATTTTATATGTAAGTTCCTATGAATATGATTATTAATTATACTATAGAATATATACGTCTGGCCAGACTCCTTTTTAAACATTTAAACTGGATAATTTTAATTCACTATTAATTTAATATTAATATACACAGTAAGGGCGAAGACTCGTCCTTACAATGTCTAGCGTTCTTTATTTATTTATTTATTTATTTATTTAGAAAACAACACAACAGGCTTAATGCCTATTTATAGTATTGTATAATACATACATAGACATATATACATTTATCCGTACAATTAATCAATTCACTTCGAGTGTCAGGTACCGTACTCGGTAATAATCCTGTTTCTAAATACATATTCTGACATACTGAATATATCTAAAACACCAGTTTTATGACTTAATTCATTGTAGGAGTCACACATTCTCCACAGTGGAGATTTACTGATAATATTTGTTCGTGCCCTTTCACAGAAAAATATACCAGTATTCCCTGGTCTTGTTCTGCCTGTTGGAACGCTCAGATATACTTTCGTGAGTAGGTCTGGACAGTCAATTTTATTATTTAACACTTTATATAAAAATAGTAAATCAAACATCTTTCGTCGATTCGTCAACGTTAGGAAATTCAAACTCCTTACTAAGTCCACGTAGGGAATTTGTTTGGGATAGAAAGCTGTTTTCTTGTACGTAAGCATTTTTAGAAATTTAAATTGTATGTTTTCTATTGCTGGTAAGTATTTATTTACATTCGGTGTCCAAATAACGCACGCATATTTTAATCGGGACCTTACGTACAAATTATAGAGTTTAATGAATGTTGACTCGTTTCTAAACTCTTTACCCATTCTATAGATAAAACCGAGGTTTCTGAATGCAGCGTTGGAGATTGCATCGATGTTATGAGAGGTCAATTTTGAATCAAAAATTACTCCTAAATCTTTAACTGAATTTCGTTTACACAGAGATATGCCATTAATTATATACGGATAATTGATGGGATTTTCTTTCCTTGAGAACGATAAAGAATTGCATTTAGATATATTCAATGAAAGTTTGTTTTTGTCACACCATTGCCCAATACCCTGTAAATCCTGTACAAGTTGTGTGCAGTCATCTATTGTGCTTATTTTAGGATATAATTTGAGATCATCGGCAAACAACAGAAAGTGAGAGTTTTTAACATAGGTTGAAATATCATTAATTACAAGAAGAAATAATAGCGGACCTAAATGGGATCCTTGAGGAACACCTGATAATGTGGTAAATTACGTGGTAATATATCCCTTGTAAGAGACAGCTTGCTCTCGATTGCACAAGTAGGAAGCGAAATACTCTATTGCTCGTTTAGAAAAATTGAAAGATGTCACCAATTTATGTAGTAGCACGTCATGGTCAACTCTGTCGAAAGCCTTACTGAAATCCGTATAAATGACATTCACTTGACCGCCTTTGTCCAATTCTCTTGCTATGTAATCCGTTACTATTGCTAGATTGGTTGTTGTGGATTTATTCCTTATGAATCCGTGTTGATGTTCAGATATGATAGGCTTTACGTGGTTTAAAATTCTGTTGTATAATATGGTTTCAAGAACTTTGCCAAAAGGAGATAGGATGGCTACGGGTCTGAAGTTCTCTATTTCATTTCTGTTTCCAGATTTAGGAATAGGGCAAATGAGACCTTCTTTCCAATTATTCGGAAATATATTGGCTTTAATGGACATATAAAAGACAATATGGGGCGGATGCTTGAATATATCTAAATAGCCCTTCACCACATACGGTGAAATGCCATCTATACTACAAGATGTTTTAGATTTCAGCACTTTAATAGCCTGCTCAATCTCTTCTAATTCTATTTCCTTTATATAAAGAGTGTCTAATATACTACATTCCGAATTATTTGTTATTTGATAATCCGTGTCGTATTTAGCGGGTACACTACTATATACTGACTGAAAATAATGCGCGAATGCCTGAGAAATTTCTTTATGTTATGTTTTAACTCGTTACCATTATATGTTAGAGAATCTGAAGAAAAATGCTTGGTTTTACTTTTAATAAAATACAAGAACTGCCGTGGGTCTTTTTCTGCAGTAAATTCAGAATGTAAAATAAATGCCTTGTACGCTCTCGAAATTTCTGATTTAATTTCTTTTCGTAGTTTCAGGAACTGTTCACGATGGTATGCAATATTATTTAGCCCCCTTTTCCACTTTTTACGATGGTAAGATTTCCGTTTGACTTTTTTGATTATATCATATGTAAACCAGCACGGATAACTGGCATTGACGTGCTTTTTAGCAGGGACGCATCAGCTGAATACGTTATAAATCATTTCGTAGAATTTTGAAACAGTACAGTTAACATCATCATTTTGTGAAAGGCAATTCCAAGATAATTTTGGTAATTCTATACATAATTTTGTGAAATCAGCCCTTTTAAAGTTGAAACCAGTTACTTTAGGAACTTGCTTTAGTTT
This sequence comes from Thermobia domestica, assembly GCF_964235325.1. Taxonomy (NCBI): domain Eukaryota; kingdom Metazoa; phylum Arthropoda; class Insecta; order Zygentoma; family Lepismatidae; genus Thermobia; species Thermobia domestica. Next base: position 159,139,949 of record NC_137470.1, on the reverse strand, counting down.
AGTAGTATGATTAAGCGTTAAAGATACTAGAATTGCTGGGTGATGTCTATCCTCTCGAACAAGTGGATACTCTTTAGAAACAACTACATCTTTGATATTAGAATGTACTAGGTCTAATGTGCGGCCATTTGTGTTTTGTACGTCGTTGAATGATGATAAATTGTATAAGGACAAAGTTATACACATCTTTACACATGGTTGTTGAGGACATAAGATCAAAACAAGAATTTGTAATTTCTGCAATATTAAAATCCCCGATGCAGAGAATTGTGCTTCCTGGTGGAAAGTTATACTAGATAAATTGATAAAACTCTTCGTATATTTTTAAATTTGAATCCGGTGGAATATAAATGGCACAGACAAATACATCTAAAGAATGTAATACTAATTTAACAAGAACACACTCCAGATTTGTACAGCAGGAACTTACATAGTACACATTATATTTTTTAAGCATAGCTTTTACTACCCCACCCCCTTTACTCTTGTTAAGCTGCTCAAAATTTCTGTCCTGACGGAAGGCACAATATCGATCATCAAATATTTCAGAATCTGAGTAACTAGCAGTTAGGGAACTTTCGCTAATGACTACTATATCGTATGTATTCGATACAATACTTGTAAAGAACTCTTGAGTTTTTGAACCTCTTAGACCACAAACATTCTGGTAGTACACGGAAAGTTTAATAGTGCGATGCTGGTTACATGGTACTGTTATATCACAATTTAAAACATCAGTTTTCGTAGTTAAATCTGACCTTGAACATTTCACGGCGCTTGTCAAATTCAGATTGTTTGACACGAGAAATCTATTTTTACTTTCATTAGTAGAAAACTGTATTGTAGTTACTAGTTGCAGTTCCTGGAAGCCTGTTTCTCACCGATTGAAATTCGAATTCCGCTTCAATGGGATCTGCTTGGTACGGATAATCCCTGGGTAGAGAAGGGGGGAGTACTTCTCTGCACACTGACAATTTCGTCCAGACCTGCCTCAGGCTCTTCGGCGGCGGAAGGATTGTTTGGCACGTTGGAAAGATTTTTATCGCTATTTGTCATTTCCTGTAGTGAAAACTTCTTCCCATCGATGCACGCATACCGGAATTGCAAACAAGCATAACTCCCTCGTTGGCATACGTTTGAAGGGCTTTGCGTTCTTGTCTAACTTTAAAAGAGAAATCCTCACTAATATAAATTTTGGTGCCCCTCAATTTATTCCTAGATTTAAGATTTGCTTCCTTCGTTTTATCTCGCAAGAACTTGCACACTATAGGACGACTTTGCCCACTGACTTTTCTTCCTACACGGTGACTTCTTTGAATGTCATCATCCGCCAAATCGATTTTTAATATATCTTTAATCATACTCCGCACTTTGTTTTCAGTTTCGTCCCACGATTCACTTGCACTTTCCTCGACACCATAGAACACTAAGTTCACTATTCGAGATCTATTTTCCAAATCTTCGATTCTTTCTTCCAAATCACTTGAGTAGGCCTGCAATTGATTTATTTCACTCGTCAATTTGTCAATGTTGTTCTCGAACCATTCAAGCCTTTCAATCACTTTAGAAACAGATTCTTTCACCTCACGTATTTCTTTCTCAAGCGATTTATGAGAATCTTGCAAGCCACCCAAAATTTCTTTAATCTCCGCTTGATATATACAAAACAGTTTTATGTAATTAGAGAGAGAGAGAAGAAAAGAATAGCTTTACAACACTGATGACAAATCTTAATGAAAATTATATTTCTCAGGCAGACAATAAATGAATATGTGGGAAATCAACATAAATCAATAAGTAATAAATATTGATCTCTTCACAGTACTTCTTCTCTTTCTCGTTGAAGTCAAAATGAACGTATATAGTAGAAGACTTGGAGCGGGTCTTCTGAGTCCTGGAAGTTGAAGGTAAGTCTTCTATTTCCATATTTTCAGTCTCGTCGCACAACACAGTATCTTCCTCCATATTTAACACACTAATGACTCGTATGGGTTCTTAGCATCCTTTTAAATATGCCATTTACCATCAACTGCGGATGGGTGATTACAGAACAAAACGATAACTTTGAACTCGATAAAAAAAAGAAAAGAATACCGAAGGGCGAGTACCGAAACAGGAGCAATAAGAGGAATTTCAACATCAGACAATAACAGCAGCTGAGTCACATATACAACTCCATTTGAGAGGAGGAGCTCTGTATGCCAACTGTCAAAATATATAAGTGCCTATGAAGACTTGGTACACTTTTCTTTCGAATGATTTGTTTTCTCAAAAACAGAAAATCAACTCGCAGTCGCATCTGCAAAGAGTCCACACCCATTTGAGCTCTTGTTCATGAATGCAGACATGATCTTTTGATACTGTCCGCTTGAAATGCTCAAGTTGTGGGAAAAGAACGTTTTATTTATTTATTTATTTGTGAACAACAGCACTATAGGCAAAACTCAATCATAGTGTTGGTGCATTACAAAATAAACTTACAATAATTTTCTTGAACATATTATAGTTCATATTACATATAACACTTTCGTTGTGTTCGATACATAATTTGTTATAAGAAGAGCATATTCTCCAGATTCTTGACTTCAATAATACGTTGGTCCTTGCCTTTTTGCAATAGAACAGGCCAGAGTTTTCAACACGAGTTTTAAGTGTCGGGACATGAAAATTTAGTGTCGATATCAGATGTGTACAATTAAACTCGTTTTGTACAGTCAGCGACAGTAGAAACTGGAGGTTGGATACTTAAGAAATGATAGCTTTTTCCAGTAGCAGAATAGTTTCACTCGATGTCTGATAGTTGGACAACCAACATGACAGCAAATACGTGCCCGAAAACATAACATGCCAGGATATTCCTCCATTTGGAGGAAAAAGTATTACTATCTGAGAGCATCACTTAGAGAAACAACCACGAGATAAATCTGCAGAAATTCCATTCACTTTAAGATCTAAGAGATAGGAATTAATGCAAAGGAAACGAAAAGAATAATACGCATCATGCAGAGACCGAAAAAGTATGGAAAGCTAAACAAAATGAGAAAAGAAGGAAAGAGGGAAAGGAAAGAGCAGAAGACATGGGAATAAATTAAATTTTAACACTTAAGGATAAACAGTGTCCGTCCTTCCTCCTGCCCCTGTATCCGTCCTGGTTTTTCTCCCTTCATAGGATAAATCTGTAATGTACCATTACAGTTGAAAGTAATGGCAATTTTTTTTTACGCACCCTGTACCTAGTAATTTTTTTTTAAAATTCAATTTCGGTTTAGTTACACAATTTATTTACTCTCTTTACTTCGAATTAAATATAATGAACCCAAAGGTTTCGTTAGTAACCATATTCCCACTGTATAATATATTTATTTATATTTTGATTAAGTGTAAATCCCATTTCCGGATATATAATTTGAATAGTTACAAGGTTTACCATTCTGACGTCATACCGAAACATAGTTCCGTTATTGGATATAAATTTCCTTAATTTCAGACCAATGTAGAAGTTAGTCAGGTACCTAATCTTTTCCCTCACCCCCTCTCACTAGTCCATAGTCACTTTCAGATCCGGTCATATCTGGATTTGCCAAATTTCTATTTGCTTTGTAAATTTCCGCGGCTAAAGTTTTCGTTCTGATTGGAGGAATTCTCCTACCTCTGGCTTTTTCGGCGCAATGTTATCAGAACAATCGAAGACACCTTGCAAGGAGCAGCTTGTGAATTTTGTGCTACATATTTTTCGGGAAGAATTCCAATTTCCAAGGACAACTAAGGTAACATATAATGTAATTCAATAGTTAAAGATTTACAACGGAATAGGAGCCCGAAAAATCCGCAAATTTTGGTAAAGAAGCTGCAATTCAGTGAAATAACAAATTCCAGTTCTGTTTACTAGGAAGCCATGTTTGCTGCCTATCGAGAATAGACAACAGTGAAAGAGTGACTTTATTTTTTTTATTTCAAACTCAAGTAGGGATTAGGGAAATTACGACCTGTTTGGTGCATGTTGTTCGTGTATTAAGTAAATGTGACTTTCTATTATTTATTCAGTAATCGCATGTACGTAGGTTTGATGGTTGTAAAGTGAATAATAATAATGGCAGCTTAAGTTAGCTTAAAAGGGCTCCTATCCCCTTTTCCAAATTGAACCAGTTCTAGCGGGGGAATGGGTTAGTTATTGTTCGTTTTAGGGCCTTTTCCCCTTTCAGGGGAAGGGTCCCTCCATAAACCTCGTTAAGGTTCCCCCAGGGCATCAATTTTTGGCAATCATTATGTAAACAATTGGTCAGGTCAATTAGACCTAGTGTTTACCTTTCTCATTTTACCCCCTTTAAATTAAATAGAGCCGACTATGTATATATCGACGAGGGAGTAATGTATTTTAAATTTAATGTGTTAGGTTATTTTCGTCAACATGCATGTGACTAGGTGGTGCATGTTTGGTTTAGTTAGTTGTCTTTATGTATAGTACTAACAGTGGTGTATGTAGTTAGTAGTTTTGTGTGAGTGTGTGAATTTTCGATTTGGACAGTGTATAAATATGCTTTAATTTAGTACCATTTTTCTAACATAAATAAACCAGAGTAAATATTAAATTTCTGATTAATGAGTACAAGTATACATTTCAGTACACGGTAAATTATGCCTCCACTACAGCGCCATAGCGTCAGTTTTCGGTAGTCAATTGTTTGTTGACAGTACGACGTCGCATGACTTAGTGATTTAGATTGTTTGATTTTGGACAGTTATTCTCAAATTACTTCCCGTGGACATGGTTTTCGGTTCGGATGAGTATACCTTCGTATAAAATAGCATGAGATCTTACTGTACTGAAAATTTCAGCTTGTTAGGTCCAGTAGTTAATGAATAATCCGCTGAAATAAAGAACACCTATTTTCTTAATAGAAGTAAAGCCCATATGCTGTTACTGTTTGTTTAAAAATGTAGTATTAAATTCTTTTTTCCCGTGGCTGTCGAAAATTCCATTGTTGCTTCAGTTTTATCAACAAATCAGAAATAGATTAATCATTGACAATTTAACTTTCCGTAAATACATGTATGATTTTTTTTTTAAACCTGCAAGGTAAATACAATTTGGGTGCTTCGAAATAAAGAGTACGTGGTTCGATGAATGTGATCGTGTGGTGGTTTGAGCGTGATAGATTGTGATAGTTATATATATATATATATTTATTACTGCGTAATGTAGATATGTGTATGGCCTGCGTGTAAAATGTACGAAATAGGGTGTTTATAAAATATTACTTCGTGCGAAAATTAGTAGATAATGAATGAATGTAATGATATGTTAATAATATGATATATAATATGAACGAGATGACGACCCCTATATTTAAATGGATAGGCCTAGTGAATTTTATATAGTGAAAATATGAATATGTTTACGAAAAAAAAAAATCTCTCGCGTTTTGACTTCCACACCAGTGCATTCATCCAACCGAGTTTGCTACTTGAATGTAAATTATAGTTGGGAATTGTGTGTTACTTTGCATTTATGTACCGCATAATAACAGCCCCAGATCTTAAGCCTTTCAATAGATAGAGTAGTATCATGTGGGAATTACTTCTAAAGGATGACAGAAATGATAATTAAGAAAACCAACTGCTATATCCTGTGATCATCGAAAAGTACAGGTTTCGGTCATTTGTACCTTTAGCATTCATAGCCTCTCCGAGATTTTTTTTTGTTGCTTACCTTATTTATTTATTGTGCAGTGTTCATATAACTCAGTTCGGACTATCCGATTAAATTAACTGCTACTAAATATAGCGTACCCGGATGTCGACCCCTAGTCCCCTTAAGTATTTTCGTTTCTTTTCTTAGTTTAATTAGATGAGGGAAATTAACGACATCCCAGACTGTGGCGTGTCTGCGCAGGGTAGCTATCGGTGATGTTTTGGTTATTGAAATCACCGATCCAAAATTCAGTTTATTTAATTTTTTTTTTAATTTTGGCAAATCACTAATTAGGGATATCTTAGCTATTACTCTAATTTCATTACTATTCTGGAATCTTCTAGTTTCCAAGTGGTCGGATGATTTTTTTTTTCCTTTGAAATCCTAAATTAACGCCTTCTCTAACCTTCCGGACGATTTTCGGGACCCTGTTGGTTTGGGCCGGATACGGTTACTAGATAATAATTTTACAAGCAATAACTTGTGAAGTTATTATTTACAAGACACAGACTTGCTCCTTGGCAGCAGGGCGCTCCTTGAGTCTACGTATTTGAGTAGACCACCCTTTTGGCATTTTAATAATATTTTGGCTAAGGATTTGTTGAGAGTGAAATTCGACTTCTGTCTTTGTAGCGTTAGTTATTTCTCACTTAAGTCTTTGGCGCCCCTATTCTTCGTCTTCTTTCTTTTCTATCTCTCTCTCTGTCTTCATTACTTAGAGATTTTTTTTTTCAAATTTTTCAACCTTGCCCCCCCCCCCGGTTTCTGAAACTCATAAAACATACAATATTCATTTCACTTATTTCGATCGTATGTACTAACTGAGACATCGAAGGATGCAATTCGTGGAGGTATTGCAGCACAACTCAGGACCATTTTCGCGATATTCAATCCACCACGGGAGAAATTGACGGGAAGGTACACTATGCTTTCAGATTCCTAGAAACCTTCGTTATTCATTGATCATACAACTTATATCAATTGATTACTGATTTCTGGTTCTTTATTTCTATTGATTGGTCATATAGTGTGTATGTATTAATAGTTTGGGCCCACTAGTTTCGAATAACATTGATTTTTTTTATATACATATATATATGTACTTACATAGTTTTAAGAGTTACGTGCCTGCTCTATTTGTTGCATTTTCCACCTCTTATATCAACTCATTAAATAACACCAGCTATTTTTTTTTGTATATATACACGGATCTTTAGTAAATTGAAAATGATTATTGATTATCGGGTTTATTCATATAAAATACAATGTTGCAACCTTATGAAGGAAAAAGGTGAATTTTGATAGTCAGGGTTTTTGTTTTGTCTTTGAGCCAAATAAATATAAATATTTATAAAATATGAATACTTGTCGAATATGAACGGTTATGTAGAATTTAAACGTCGACGAAATATTAAAGTGAAATTTATTGTATGGATTAATATGAACATATATATATATATGCGAGTATGTATGTAATGGGCTCGATATTTACCCTGGTCTTGTTAGGTTGCCATAGATTTTTGACACTCGGTATTAATTAACTATTTGTGATATATAGTATTCCCACGTAAATTGTCATAAATTACTTTTTGTTGAGTTGTTATTAATTTTTGTAACTATTAAAGTGGAATATAATGTTAACTACTGCATGTGAATAAAACCAGTAGCGGGTCGTAAGATAAATAAGAATAACCCTAATCCTTACCCAAATTTACTTTGCGAGTGAAATTAGCAACCTACGAAACAGTGCGCCCCCCCCCAACGACTTTTTCCATCAGTAAACATGAAACAAATCCTTCCCCTGCGATCGGAAACCAAACTATTCAGTATCTAGAATTTTTTGACTACAAGATCTATACTAGGAAAAAATTAGTGATCTTAAATTCAACGAACTGAAATCTGTTTAATAAGTTAATGTGAATACCGGAATATGGAAATATGTTCCCAATATCTGTGACTGGATTTGATAAGTTTTCCTTAATATTGACAAACTTTGAAATTTTAGATAAAGTGCGTCGAGTGACGAAATGAGAAATATAGATATACATATATGTGATATGAAGCAATTAGTTGTCTATAGTTAAAACAAAAACAATTGAATACTCTCATGGACACAAACCACAGTGCGTAAAGAGAGTTGGAAAAAGAAGCTATTATCGACGTGAGAACAAAGACTCATAAAACTGTCGATATGTCTCCTATTGATACAAAGACTCAATAAAATATTACTAAAGTGTTTTTTTTTAAATGATTAACCAATTATTTTTTTCTTTTTTTTCCTGCAATGATATGTATTCATTGCACTGAGTTTTAAATACATATTGACCCTTGAATTTTTTTTCTTGTCTCGTTTTTGGTTTAATTCTTTTTCATGTAATCCAACTTTTAATATATATATAAAAAGAGAAATGTGTTATTTGATCTTGTTGAAAGTAGCGAATTTCTGTGCATGTTTATGAAACATTCTTTTCATGTATTAAATTTTTTTTTGTTAAGTCAAACTAAATCTTCTTCTATTGAAATGTAATAAATGTCTATAGCAATGTAGTTAGGTTAGTTTAATTTAACTAAATACAACCAGAAGTATACATTGTCCTGTATGAATGTGTGTGTGAGTGAAATGTAGGTTTAGTATTAAGTGCAACCATTATCTTGTCATACATGTGTAATTTATTATAATTATTGGTAGTTATCAATTGAACTCATTGAATGTTAATACTAACTTAAGTTGGCTCTATGAAGGAAGTAAAAAGGACTGAAGTAGCCTGAACGAATGATCATCATGAGAGAACTGTGAAAGTCAAAATCTTCGACACATATGTGATACTCTGATTTTTTTTTTCTGTGGTCGTTTCTAACATGCCATCAACTTCGTCGTTCATTTTTCAAATATTGAATATTAGTCTAAACCTTCTGGGAATATTGAATAAACGGTAAAATTAAACTTTCTCATCTATCTCCGAGCTAGATTGGGATAATTCGGTAGTTGGGGTCAAATGGATCTAGATCGGGGATGTATGGGTTAACATGTGTCTACCTTTGATCACCCTAATACCAGACATTCACCCAATAGCTATTGGAAATGATCACAATTAGATAATTATTCACTTTCCTTTACCATATTCCTTAAAATATCCAGTAACCGTTTCCTCTTTATCACCTTCTTACTTTACCTCTTTCCTCTTCTATCTTCCTCTTCCTTTCTTCATCTTCTTCTTCTATTTTTAATAAAACTGAAAGGGGGGTCGTGACTGGGAATTCTATATGTAATAAACACGGTCATGTATTTATTTGATTTTATTTTCTTTAGAAGTCCGATAAAAAGTTTTCTCGTTTCGATCGAACCTAGTATGTTTCGAAATTAAGAAATGGAAATTATATTCCAATATAATTAGGCATAAGCTGATAGCTTCATGAACATCCCTACCAGGGGTGAAGGGTTCCCACTCACGACTTATTCTGTGCATCACTTTTGTTGCAGATTTTTTTTCAATCAGTTTTAGATTGACGAGCGGTGACAGGATTCGTTGTTATGGCAACAGTGGTTGCTGTGGCAACGGCCCCCCTTTTTACAGTTTTAGAATGGCGACACGTGACAAGATTGTTGCCATGGTAACCATGTTTACTGTGGTAACGGATCTGAAAATGCTTATTGAATAATACCAGTTATCATGCCAATCAGTTTGAGTTGGTGAACCGCGATAAGAATGGTTGTTATGGCAACGTTTGTTTCCATGGCAACGGATCTCCGTTTAAATGGCGACCGATAGATTTGAAATTTTTTAAGAATGTTAAAGAGTGAGGTTGAAGGCATGTTGAATTGATTACAACATTGAAATTAATACGAGAAATTTTATAGTCAAGTGAAACAAGTAGAGTCGTTGGCTACTTTGTCATTTTTGTTTCCTTTTCTAAGGGGGAAAAAGAGAAGGAGTGTCAAAATTTTTCTAAAATAGAACTAAACGCTAGAAGGGTTTCAAGGAAGGAAAGAGAATGGGAGTCCTTTAATTTATGAATAATACTTGTCTGGATAGCGAATAAGTATTTTATAGTATATGTGTATTTCTGATATATATATCTTGTCTTTTGTAAAGTGTAAAGTGTCTCAAAGCTATGGCAACAAAAAAGGTTGTTGTGTCACAGGACGAGTGTGAAGTCACGTGCACTCAATGCACGTTAGACGAAAAAGAGAAAAGATCTCGCGCCCCGCGGAGACTTATAAGATGTACCGGTTGTGGACTAAAATGGATCCACTTTGCTTGCTCCAATTTAGATGATACTGCTGAAAATGCAGAAAAGGTGCAAACCGGAGAAATAATAAAATACTGCGAGGATTGTGAAAAGGACCGAGGCCAAATATCTCCAGCGGAGATATCTGACCTCGACGATGAGGAAAAGAGTGGAAATCAAAGTGATTCTCGGGATCAGACGGCAAACCCGAAGGAAGGAATGTCATCTGGAGGGTCTGACACGTCTGCATTAATTCGCCAGATGATGGAGATGATGAACGAAAGATTCACTAACATGGAACAAAATAATACAGAAATGAGGCGTGAGAATGCAGAAATGAGACGTGAAATAAATGAGAAGTTTGATACCTCGAAACGAGAGACCGACGCTCGATTCGAGGTATTAAACAATAAAATTGACCAGATCTGTTTAGACTTTGCTTCTTCGATGAGCAAATTGAAAGAGCAAACATCTACTGAACTGGAGCAGGTTAGATACCGGGCCCAACAGTCCACCGAGCAGCTCAGAGACGAAACAAATGAGAAATTCAACGAAATAGATATAAGGTTTGAGAGTACAAACAAAAGATTTGGTGACATCGAACAAAAAATTGAACAGCAGCAGGCTGAAATAAGTAGATTGAATGTTGTAATATCCGACCTATCAATAGAAACTAAACTAGAGTCGGTTGACCAAAGAATTAGTCGAATTCAAACCGAAGTAGACAGTATTAAGGGGAATATTACTAAATTGCAAATCGCCAAGGCTGATATCTCCTATCCTTTTCCTGATGGCGATTCTCCAGGGAAAATTCTCCCAGAAACAAGTAATGTCCTCCCGGGTAAGAGTCAAGTGTTGCCTGATGCACGGGACACAGCAATGTATTGCCCCCCGCATCAGCCAACCTCGAAATCATGGTTGAGTAATTTTGATGTACCGATGCAGTCGAGTGTTGTGACTACAACAGTCACTAGCGTAAATGCTCACTCTACCTTTGGAATGGTACAATCGTACAGCGTGCTGCCAGGAGGGGAAAGGAGATGTGCCGGACCGTCGGTTACTACCGTGGTGGGTCCTAAGTTTGAACCTTACATGGTCAACACAAATTACAAAACCTCTCTTGGTCATATGGGAGCGTTCAGTTCAGTGACCACTCCGTCGGTGGCAAATCCGGTGACAACCCCAACTGCTCAGGATAACGCGTTGATTCCACTGGATTCTTTTCCTGCCCCGTATAGTATGAGCTCTAAAGTTTCCCTCCGGGATATTGAACGTTTTCCCACTTTCGATGGGAACATTACTAACGGGTTACCTCGAGTTTTCCTGCGGAGACTGCAGCAATATTTAGACATGTATAAACTTACTGATGGGGAACGCCTGCAGATAGTTGAAAAATGTTTGATCGCCGCTTCGGGCGCATGGTTTGCTTCGGTTAAATACCAAATCCGGACGTTTAGTGATTTTTTGATTCTTTTCAAAGAAGAATATTGTAATGAGCACATCGAACGGCTCCAAAAGAGAAACTTACAATCACTCCGGTATGATCGCTCCAAGTATGGGTCCCTCTTGGACTATGCTTGGAAAATTATCGAACTATATTATCAGATAGCTGAACATCCCTCTCAGGCTGAACTTGTAGATATTATAGTTAACGCTCTTCCACCCGATGAGTCCCGGGCCATAGCGTCCCACTTGTGCCAAACGGTGCGAGAAGTCACCTCACGTTTAGCTGCCTTGTGCGGCAAGGAAGTTGGTGGTCCACCAAAACGATACTTCGCCCGACAGGCAAAAATTCTAAAACCGACGAAGACGAAGGTAACGGCAAGTTGCCAGACAGATTTCCTGAGTTATACCCAAGCTGGATCTCGTTATCCTAGTGGGTATGGCTCAGAAAACAACAATAATGGCCGGCGACTATTTAGGAATCGGCCCATGTTCAACAATCGCCGGAGTTATCGTCCCTATGACCGTACCAACATGGAATCGAACCCGGGTAGGGGCGATAACACCAGGAGGAATTTTAACAGGGCGTACGGAAGAAGGGAGAACGGTAATAGTCAGAATAATAGTAACAATAATGTAAATCGACCCCCGAATTCAGTCCCTTCGCAAGTGCGTGGTAACGGTGAGCCTAGAACAATATTAAATGGGAGTGATAGTCGCGAAACGGCGGTAAAGTCGACAAACTAACGCCGCAGTTACCTGATGAAATGGGGGAGGATAACTGCGGGTACATACACCCCATTAACTACAAAACGCAATATTCTAATAATAGTAAATCCGAGTTTCAGATACAAGAATACCCCTCATCGAATTCCTTAGAATTTATAATAAAATTCGTAATCGATGAAGAGCCATTTGCGGTGGGGGAGGAACGTTATTTCTCGGCATCTCCCAGCCTAAAAGGAAGTATCGGTGGCGTTGAACTTGTTGCTACCATTGATAGTGGTTCGGAGCTCTGCCTAATGGACTGGGAGGTGTGGAGAAGATTGAAACAGCGCTTCCCTTCTGCAAAATTAAGGCCGTACACGGGTCTTACACTGGGTGCATTTGCTGGGAAGGAAAGTTTTTCAGTTCAAGGGGTTCAAAATTTCAATCTTAATATTCGAGACCATATTTTTGAAATAGCTATTTTTGTTATTAAGTACTTGCGAACGGATTTAATCTTGGGTTGCCCATTCTTAGATAAGTTCCATTGTATCATCGACCGTGAAAAGAAAGAAATTCGTATGAAAGATAGTCTCGGGAATGCAGTTACTGTTTCAACTGATAAACCAAATGTAATGTTAGTGGGAATACCGGAAAGAGAGATTGCAATCGGTGAGTCAGGGTGGCCAGTGATGGATCAGCCCATGCTTGACCCCAGATTTATCTGTCAAGCTGCTTGTGCAGTGACACCTCTCAATGGGGGAGAGGTTAACAGGGACGATCAGCTGGATCCATTCCTGAATGCCGAATGCAATGTCTCTCTACAAGACATCGACACTTACATTACTACTCGGGATGACTTACCACCACCAATTAGATCAGGTCTCCGTAAACTATTATTACAGTACAGATCTCTCTTCTCCGAGTACCCACGTCGTGTTAATGCGCCTCCATACAAAATTCAACTAAAAGATAATGAACCAGTTGTAGGACCTTGCTATTCTGTCCCACAAGCAATGCAACCCGAGTTTGAGGCCGAATTAAATAAATGGTTACGGTTAGGAATTGCTATAGAACAGATGTCCCCATACAGAAATCCTATTCATGTTGTCAGAAAGGCCTCTGGGGGCGTACGTCCCGTTTTGGACCTCAGGGCTACCAACTCAAAAATTATTTCTCCACAAGCACAGGTTGAACCAATAGACGATTTATTACATCGTGTTTCACAAGCCACTTGGTTCTCATCTTTTGATGCGTCTAGTGCCTATTATGGGATCAGTTTACACAAAGAATCATATCAATGTACTAGCTTTGTGTATAAAGGAAGGCAATATTGTCTTACCGTTTTGCCACAGGGATTGAAGAGCAGTCCTGCTGTTTTTCAATCCGTTATGACTAATTTTTTCAACGACTCAACTCGTTCTTTTGTAGTTTTATACCTTGATGATGTTATGGTAAAATCGATCACGGAAGAAGAACACTTATCTCATTTAGAAAGAACCTTTGAAATTTTCAAGAGGGCAAATTTTTCATTAAATTTTCAAAAATGTAAGTTCTTCGCACGGGAGATAAAATTTTTAGGTCATATCTTTAGTGGCAAAACGATAAGGGTCGACCCTAAATTAAACGAACCCATTCGTTGTTTCCCGGTTCCGAAATCAAAGAAGGCATTACAAAAGTTCCTAGGCCTCATAGGGTGGAGGAGAAAGTTCGTACCAAACTTTTCTGGACTTACCGCTAAATTATATCAACTACTAAAAAAGGATCAAAAATTCACATGGAACGATGAAACATTGGAAACTTTCCATAAGTTAAAAGAGCTTATTAGCAATCCGCCTGCTCTAAGTCAGCCAGATTTCTCCTTGCCATTTCACATACACAGTGATGCGTGTATGGAAAATCTGGCTGGCTATCTTGCACAATATCCCGCAGGTCAAGAAGATCCTAATGTCATCGGATATGCTAGTCGACGGGTAAAGCCTTACGAATTGTCTCTGTCGATCTCTCAGTTGGAACTACTGTCCGTTCTGTTCCTATGTGAGCACTTTGAACAACATATTATGGGTCGTATCACGCATGTTCATACCGACAATGCAGCAGTTACTCATGCTTTCACTCAGAAGAACCTTGAACCAAGAACCACCAGGATCCTACTTAAATTACAGAAATTTGATTTAACATTTCAGCACTGTCCAGGCCGCGAGAACATTATCGCCGATACACTTAGTAGGTACCCGCCTGAGGTATTGCTTGAACCCGAAACCCATTATGTGCATTTCCTAACGAAAACACAATATGCTGACATTGATTTAAATCATATCAAGAAAAATCAAGAAACTGATGAATTATGTCAAACGTTCTTAAGGCAATTTGAAAATAGTGGTAATCAGAATAGAATCGCAATGCATTGTGGGTTAATGTACATAAAACCGTTGCGAGTTCAAAAATGGCTTTTAGTAATACCTCAGGCTTGTATTCACCAAATTATCAGTATTGTTCACTCCACAGGTCATTTTGCAGTTCAAAAATGTTATCGCTTTTGTCGCGCAATCTTTTATTGGAAAAATCAAAAATCTACCATAAAAAATTTCATTAGAAACTGTATCCAATGTGCGGAAACAAAGTTCGCAAACCGAACCATAGCTCAGCAAGAATATCACATAAGAGCAAATGTACCCCATGAGACTCTGGGGGTGGACCTTATTGGGAAATTACCACCTAGCCAGGGATACTATTATATTTTATCATTAATAGATATTTACTCTCGTTTTGTTACTTTTCTTCCGCTCAGAAAAGCTCATACCAAAGAAATAATAACGGTACTAGAGAGAAGATATTTTCACCTTTTACCATATCCTCAAGAATTCTTAAGTGACAGGGGCCCACAGTTCCAGTCCAAACTGTGGCAGGATTTCTGTGCTAAGTATAAAATTAAACACAAGAAAACAGCTAGCTATTCTCCTCAGGGTAACAGCATAACAGAGCGCAGCCATAAAGAGCTCAATAGGTTAGTTCGGTTATGGTGTAATGAAGATCAAACCACCTGGTATAGATATCTTGTAAAAATACAGGACCTTCTTAATAATTCTTATTGCTCAAGTATTGGTTGCACGCCGGCGGAACGCTTTCTGAGTTACTCTGCTGTTGGCAACTACCGGAAGGTGTTCCCATGGCCAAAACAATTAGATTCCGTTGAAAATAGGTTTAAATTTACGGAGATAGATATAAATTCACGAAATTCTAGTAAACGGTCAACACATTCTGTTACTCTGGAGGAAGGTCAACTAGTAATGCTGAAATTACACAACTTATCGTCAATAATAAAGCAGGAATCCGCCAAATGGATGAAAATTTTCACTGGCCCGTTTATCGTGAAAAAATTATTAAAAAACTGCGCTGTTTTGTATAATCTCAAAGGTGAAAGTATCGGAACTCACAATTTTCGAAATTTAAAGATTTTCAATTGTACAGAAGATAAACGTAGTGAATTACTTGCGCAATACCCCAAGTAGATATAATACACTGTCCTAGAGTGACTGGTAACGTTTGAATGGGATGAATGAGTGTGTTAACTTAACAAGCATCATTAGTTAGTATTCCCAATTAGCAAAATTTTGTTATTCTAACAAAATTTTGTTAATGGGCCGGGGAAAACTGTAATGTACCATTACAGTTGAAAGTAATGGCAATTTTTTTTACGCACCCTGTACCTAGTAATTTTTTTTTTTAAATTCAATTTCGGTTTAGTTACACAATTTATTTACTCTCTTTACTTCGAATTAAATATAATGAACCCAAAGGTTTCGTTAGTAACCATATTCCCACTGTATAATATATTTATTTATATTTTGATTAAGTGTAAATCCCATTTCCGGATATATAATTTGAATAGTTACAAGGTTTACCATTCTGACGTCATACCGAAACATAGTTCCGTTATTGGATATAAATTTCCTTAATTTCAGACCAATGTAGAAGTTAGTCAGGTACCTAATCTTTTCCCTCACCCCCTCTCACTAGTCCATAGTCACTTTCAGATCCGGTCATATCTGGATTTGCCAAATTTCTATTTGCTTTGTAAATTTCCGCGGCTAAAGTTTTCGTTCTGATTGGAGGAATTCTCCTACCTCTGGCTTTTTCGGCGCAATGTTATCAGAACAATCGAAGACACCTTGCAAGGAGCAGCTTGTGAATTTTGTGCTACATATTTTTCGGGAAGAATTCCAATTTCCAAGGACAACTAAGGTAACATATAATGTAATTCAATAGTTAAAGATTTACAACGGAATAGGAGCCCGAAAAATCCGCAAATTTTGGTAAAGAAGCTGCAATTCAGTGAAATAACAAATTCCAGTTCTGTTTACTAGGAAGCCATGTTTGCTGCCTATCGAGAATAGACAACAGTGAAAGAGTGACTTTATTTTTTTTATTTCAAACTCAAGTAGGGATTAGGGAAATTACGACCTGTTTGGTGCATGTTGTTCGTGTATTAAGTAAATGTGACTTTCTATTATTTATTCAGTAATCGCATGTACGTAGGTTTGATGGTTGTAAAGTGAATAATAATAATGGCAGCTTAAGTTAGCTTAAAAGGGCTCCTATCCCCTTTTCCAAATTGAACCAGTTCTAGCGGGGGAATGGGTTAGTTATTGTTCGTTTTAGGGCCTTTTCCCCTTTCAGGGGAAGGGTCCCTCCATAAACCTCGTTAAGGTTCCCCCAGGGCATCAATTTTTGGCAATCATTATGTAAACAATTGGTCAGGTCAATTAGACCTAGTGTTTACCTTTCTCATTTTACCCCCTTTAAATTAAATAGAGCCGACTATGTATATATCGACGAGGGAGTAATGTATTTTAAATTTAATGTGTTAGGTTATTTTCGTCAACATGCATGTGACTAGGTGGTGCATGTTTGGTTTAGTTAGTTGTCTTTATGTATAGTACTAACAGTGGTGTATGTAGTTAGTAGTTTTGTGTGAGTGTGTGAATTTTCGATTTGGACAGTGTATAAATATGCTTTAATTTAGTACCATTTTTCTAACATAAATAAACCAGAGTAAATATTAAATTTCTGATTAATGAGTACAAGTATACATTTCAGTACACGGTAAATTATGCCTCCACTACAGCGCCATAGCGTCAGTTTTCGGTAGTCAATTGTTTGTTGACAGTACGACGTCGCATGACTTAGTGATTTAGATTGTTTGATTTTGGACAGTTATTCTCAAATTACTTCCCGTGGACATGGTTTTCGGTTCGGATGAGTATACCTTCGTATAAAATAGCATGAGATCTTACTGTACTGAAAATTTCAGCTTGTTAGGTCCAGTAGTTAATGAATAATCCGCTGAAATAAAGAACACCTATTTTCTTAATAGAAGTAAAGCCCATATGCTGTTACTGTTTGTTTAAAAATGTAGTATTAAATTCTTTTTTCCCGTGGCTGTCGAAAATTCCATTGTTGCTTCAGTTTTATCAACAAATCAGAAATAGATTAATCATTGACAATTTAACTTTCCGTAAATACATGTATGATTTTTTTTTTTAAACCTGCAAGGTAAATACAATTTGGGTGCTTCGAAATAAAGAGTACGTGGTTCGATGAATGTGATCGTGTGGTGGTTTGAGCGTGATAGATTGTGATAGTTATATATATATATATATTTATTACTGCGTAATGTAGATATGTGTATGGCCTGCGTGTAAAATGTACGAAATAGGGTGTTTATAAAATATTACTTCGTGCGAAAATTAGTAGATAATGAATGAATGTAATGATATGTTAATAATATGATATATAATATGAACGAGATGACGACCCCTATATTTAAATGGATAGGCCTAGTGAATTTTATATAGTGAAAATATGAATATGTTTACGAAAAAAAAAATCTCTCGCGTTTTGACTTCCACACCAGTGCATTCATCCAACCGAGTTTGCTACTTGAATGTAAATTATAGTTGGGAATTGTGTGTTACTTTGCATTTATGTACCGCATAATAACAGCCCCAGATCTTAAGCCTTTCAATAGATAGAGTAGTATCATGTGGGAATTACTTCTAAAGGATGACAGAAATGATAATTAAGAAAACCAACTGCTATATCCTGTGATCATCGAAAAGTACAGGTTTCGGTCATTTGTACCTTTAGCATTCATAGCCTCTCCGAGATTTTTTTTTTGTTGCTTACCTTATTTATTTATTGTGCAGTGTTCATATAACTCAGTTCGGACTATCCGATTAAATTAACTGCTACTAAATATAGCGTACCCGGATGTCGACCCCTAGTCCCCTTAAGTATTTTCGTTTCTTTTCTTAGTTTAATTAGATGAGGGAAATTAACGACATCCCAGACTGTGGCGTGTCTGCGCAGGGTAGCTATCGGTGATGTTTTGGTTATTGAAATCACCGATCCAAAATTCAGTTTATTTAATTTTTTTTTAATTTTGGCAAATCACTAATTAGGGATATCTTAGCTATTACTCTAATTTCATTACTATTCTGGAATCTTCTAGTTTCCAAGTGGTCGGATGATTTTTTTTTCCTTTGAAATCCTAAATTAACGCCTTCTCTAACCTTCCGGACGATTTTCGGGACCCTGTTGGTTTGGGCCGGATACGGTTACTAGATAATAATTTTACAAGCAATAACTTGTGAAGTTATTATTTACAAGACACAGACTTGCTCCTTGGCAGCAGGGCGCTCCTTGAGTCTACGTATTTGAGTAGACCACCCTTTTGGCATTTTAATAATATTTTGGCTAAGGATTTGTTGAGAGTGAAATTCGACTTCTGTCTTTGTAGCGTTAGTTATTTCTCACTTAAGTCTTTGGCGCCCCTATTCTTCGTCTTCTTTCTTTTCTATCTCTCTCTCTGTCTTCATTACTTAGAGATTTTTTTTTCAAATTTTTCAACCTTGCCCCCCCCCGGTTTCTGAAACTCATAAAACATACAATATTCATTTCACTTATTTCGATCGTATGTACTAACTGAGACATCGAAGGATGCAATTCGTGGAGGTATTGCAGCACAACTCAGGACCATTTTCGCGATATTCAATCCACCACGGGAGAAATTGACGGGAAGGTACACTATGCTTTCAGATTCCTAGAAACCTTCGTTATTCATTGATCATACAACTTATATCAATTGATTACTGATTTCTGGTTTTTTATTTCTATTGATTGGTCATATAGTGTGTATGTATTAATAGTTTGGGCCCACTAGTTTCGAATAACATTGATTTTTTTTATATACATATATATATGTACTTACATAGTTTTAAGAGTTACGTGCCTGCTCTATTTGTTGCATTTTCCACCTCTTATATCAACTCATTAAATAACACCAGCTATTTTTTTTTGTATATATACACGGATCTTTAGTAAATTGAAAATGATTATTGATTATCGGGTTTATTCATATAAAATACAATGTTGCAACCTTATGAAGGAAAAAGGTGAATTTTGATAGTCAGGGTTTTTGTTTTGTCTTTGAGCCAAATAAATATAAATATTTATAAAATATGAATACTTGTCGAATATGAACGGTTATGTAGAATTTAAACGTCGACGAAATATTAAAGTGAAATTTATTGTATGGATTAATATGAACATATATATATATATATGCGAGTATGTATGTAATGGGCTCGATATTTACCCTGGTCTTGTTAGGTTGCCATAGATTTTTGACACTCGGTATTAATTAACTATTTGTGATATATAGTATTCCCACGTAAATTGTCATAAATTACTTTTTGTTGAGTTGTTATTAATTTTTGTAACTATTAAAGTGGAATATAATGTTAACTACTGCATGTGAATAAAACCAGTAGCGGGTCGTAAGATAAATAAGAATAACCCTAATCCTTACCCAAATTTACTTTGCGAGTGAAATTAGCAACCTACGAAACAGTGCGCCCCCCCAACGACTTTTTCCATCAGTAAACATGAAACAAATCCTTCCCCTGCGATCGGAAACCAAACTATTCAGTATCTAGAATTTTTTGACTACAAGATCTATACTAGGAAAAAATTAGTGATCTTAAATTCAACGAACTGAAATCTGTTTAATAAGTTAATGTGAATACCGGAATATGGAAATATGTTCCCAATATCTGTGACTGGATTTGATAAGTTTTCCTTAATATTGACAAACTTTGAAATTTTAGATAAAGTGCGTCGAGTGACGAAATGAGAAATATAGATATACATATATGTGATATGAAGCAATTAGTTGTCTATAGTTAAAACAAAAACAATTGAATACTCTCATGGACACAAACCACAGTGCGTAAAGAGAGTTGGAAAAAGAAGCTATTATCGACGTGAGAACAAAGACTCATAAAACTGTCGATATGTCTCCTATTGATACAAAGACTCAATAAAATATTACTAAAGTGTTTTTTTTTTAAATGATTAACCAATTATTTTTTTTTCTTTTTTTTCCTGCAATGATATGTATTCATTGCACTGAGTTTTAAATACATATTGACCCTTGAATTTTTTTTCTTGTCTCGTTTTTGGTTTAATTCTTTTTCATGTAATCCAACTTTTAATATATATATAAAAAGAGAAATGTGTTATTTGATCTTGTTGAAAGTAGCGAATTTCTGTGCATGTTTATGAAACATTCTTTTCATGTATTAAATTTTTTTTTGTTAAGTCAAACTAAATCATCTTCTATTGAAATGTAATAAATGTCTATAGCAATGTAGTTAGGTTAGTTTAATTTAACTAAATACAACCCGAAGTATACATTGTCCTGTATGAATGTGTGTGTGAGTGAAATGTAGGTTTAGTATTAAGTGCAACCATTATCTTGTCATACATGTGTAATTTATTATAATTATTGGTAGTTATCAATTGAACTCATTGAATGTTAATACTAACTTAAGTTGGCTCTATGAAGGAAGTAAAAAGGACTGAAGTAGCCTGAACGAATGATCATCATGAGAGAACTGTGAAAGTCAAAATCTTCGACACATATGTGATACTCTGATTTTTTTTTTCTGTGGTCGTTTCTAACATGCCATCAACTTCGTCGTTCATTTTTCAAATATTGAATATTAGTCTAAACCTTCTGGGAATATTGAATAAACGGTAAAATTAAACTTTCTCATCTATCTCCGAGCTAGATTGGGATAATTCGGTAGTTGGGGTCAAATGGATCTAGATCGGGGATGTATGGGTTAACATGTGTCTACCTTTGATCACCCTAATACCAGACATTCACCCAATAGCTATTGGAAATGATCACAATTAGATAATTATTCACTTTCCTTTACCATATTCCTTAAAATATCCAGTAACCGTTTCCTCTTTATCACCTTCTTACTTTACCTCTTTCCTCTTCTATCTTCCTCTTCCTTTCTTCATCTTCTTCTTCTATTTTTAATAAAACTGAAAGGGGGGTCGTGACTGGGAATTCTATATGTAATAAACACGGTCATGTATTTATTTGATTTTATTTTCTTTAGAAGTCCGATAAAAAGTTTTCTCGTTTCGATCGAACCTAGTATGTTTCGAAATTAAGAAATGGAAATTATATTCCAATATAATTAGGCATAAGCTGATAGCTTCATGAACATCCCTACCAGGGGTGAAGGGTTCCCACTCACGACTTATTCTGTGCATCACTTTTGTTGCAGATTTTTTTTTTTCAATCAGTTTTAGATTGACGAGCGGTGACAGGATTCGTTGTTATGGCAACAGTGGTTTCTATGACAACGGCCCCTTTTTCCAGTTTTAATCATCATTCAGTATCAAACGCGAACATCATTTATAGTGTTTAATTCCTTCAAAAAAGTTAACTCAGTCTAGGCCGAGACTCGAACCCCGGACCCCTAGAATGACAGTCAGACGCTGTAACCATTTACCTACACAGGCTTTAGCGACCACGTTTATAAACCAGCCATTACCCACGCTGTTATCAAACGTCTTAAATCAGCCATTGTCGGGAGTTACTCCAGTTACTCTTGAAGTTTGAATTTTATTTACGGCTTTTAGCCATCTATGGCAACAGGCCCCATGTTTTCATTAAAAGCATTTGTTCTATAGATTGAAATCAAAAATAACTTAATCTATACTCTTACTTACTGTTGTCAATATACACACACACACACACACACACACACACACACACACACATATATATATATATATATATATATATATATATATATATATATATATATATATATATATATATATATATATATATATATAGAGAGAGAGAGAGAGAGAGAGAGAGAGAGAGATAGGTATATAAAAATCGGATTAATGGGGGTTAAAAGAGTGATTTCGTAACTGCGAAATGGGTCTTCAAGACTGTGATCGTACCACTACTGACATCTGGTACCGGTGTTACGTAACACACACACTAGAAATAAAGCTTCGAAACGAAAAGTTGCACGTTGTACCGTGGATAAGTCGGTAAGGTGCCTGCTTATTGAGTGGGCAACTCGAGTTCGAGTCTCGGGTACACCAATTACTTTTTCCTTCAAAATACATTTCTACATTTTTATATATGTTATTAATAATTGCTTTCTTGCATTTTTGTAAATTATCTTAAATTAGTGAAGGTTCAGTAAAATCCAGAAGGTTAACATACATATATATGATTGTTTTATCCGTATGTACAGTCCAGAGATGGAGCGGGTCGGGGGGCCGCGGGTCAACAGAACGTGACCCACTGCAACCCCCCACCCACCAGGACCCACTCTGACTTAACAACGTATTACGACCCACAGACTCATTCTGCTCAGTGCATTGTAGACAGCTTCTGAACACTGGTGAATTTGTCTACTTTCAAGGCATCCTTTTTCTTTCCATTTGTTTCTATTGACAAAAGAACTTCAGGCAATTTTAGATATTGATATTTTCAATTGTAATAATAGCAATAGGACTTATTTGAGACGCAGCCTGTGATTTCTTAGAGGAGCTAACTACTGGGGATAATGTTTGAATCATGTGTAGTATATGAATTATTATATAAAAAATTGAATGTAACTATGTGTGCATGATCATCATATCCAAATTGCAATAGGCCTCAATCTCAAATAGGAAGTTATACATGTATCGGTTTCATTATATTACATATTCTAAGAGGGTCCGAATTTTTGCGAAAAATTTAGTATCTCGGAAGCCGTTCAAGTTGGAGAGCTGATATTCAGTATATTAATTCTTTATCTAATATAAATAAAATAAAGAGTTTGTTTGTGTTTGTCTGTCTGTCTGTCTGTGTGCGGCCTGGGAACCAGACGAGTGGACCGAGAGTTACCAAATTTTGGTCAGGGGTACCTAGCCCAGGCGCCAGATCAAGACGAAGCCGTTTTTTTAAATTTCGAACCAGGGGGGTCTCAGGGGGGCTTTTACCGGAACCGGCTTGGGAACCAGACAAATAGACCAAGAGTTACCAAATTTTAGTCACAAATACCTTGGTCCACGCTCCAGATCAGAGTTAAACGTTTTTCTCAAAATTCGAACCAGGAGGTCTCAGGGGGGCGTTTATCGGGACATGTAAAAGTAGTAGAAAATTTCCGATATTAGTGTCGAATTCATAGTTCTCGCGGTCGCTGAAATCAATAATGAAGCTGCTCTCGCAATAAACTTCCAAATTCACGCTATTCGGCTCCTTGCCAGGGGTCACCGGGAGGGAGATGAAATATCGAAACATATAAAAGTGATCCAAAATGACCAATATTAGTGTCAAATACATAGTTTTCGCGGTCGCTAAGATCAATGGTGACACTTTTATAAGCGATGACTTGCAAATTCAGCTACCATTGTATGCGGACCGAGGGTCACATTTGTGTGTGTGTGTGTGGGGGGGTTACCAAGATGTAAAAATAATCCAAAATGACAGATATGAGTATCAAATCCAGTTTTCGCGGTCGCTGAGATCAATGGTGACACTTTCATTAGCGATGACTTGCAAATTCAGGTGAAATTGTATGCGGGCCCGGGTCACATGTGGGGGGAGATTACCGAGACATGTAACAATTATCTAAAATGACCGATATAAGTGTCAAATCCATAGCTTTCGTGGTCGCTGAGGTCAATGGTGAAACTCCGAGCGCATTCACCCCATTCGGCTAAGGGCCGGAAGTCACGGGGGGGCGACACCGAGACACGTAAAAGTAATCCAAAATGACCGATATTAGTGTCAAATCCATAGTTTTCACGGTCGCTGAAATCAATGGTGACATTTCCTTTAGCGATTACTCAAAATCAGCTACCATTGTATGCGGTCTGGAGTCACCGGGGGATACCGAAACATGTAAAAATAATCCAAAATGACCTATATTAGTGTCAAATCCTTAGTTTTCACGGTCGCTGAGATGAATGGCGATTCTTCCAGAGGCGTTGACTTCTAAATACAACTCCCATCGCCAGGGGACCAGAGACGTTCTTTTTAAATTTCAAACAGGGGTGTCTCAGGGCGCGTTTAGAGTGATATGTAAAAGTAGTAGAAAATTACCGATTATTTATCGTTTCGTTATTCAGTTTGTTTACATAGATATTTTATCTGACCCTTGCGAATAGTGGGTATTTCAGATAGTTATTAATAAATGCAAGATATAAATTATTAATAATATACAGGGTGGACCAAAAATAGGTATACAGTACCGTACTGATCAGCTCATTGCACTTTATATAATTTCTTAATGTTATCCATCAGGTAGACTTAGTTTCTATATTATTTGTTTTAATGTGTTTTACTTACATCTTGAGCTCAGAAGAGTCAAAGTACGTAACTCATAAACTAGAATGTTATAGTTGATCAATTCAGAGGTGTATGCCTACTTTTGGACTACGTAAACAGATAGGAATGTATCGTAAAAGGAAGAGACGAAAGTGTAAACATACATAACCGTACTTGACTTTATATAATCTATCTTAAACCGCGGCCACTAATCTAAGATAATGTAGGAAAAATTGCAAGAAAGAAAGTAATAATAATAAATATGACCAATTGCAAATATGGTCAATTGCCTGAAGTTCTTTCTTCAATAGAAACAAGTGAAAAAAGAAGAAAAAGGAAGGGCCTGAAAGTAAAACGTAGACAATTTCATCATTCCTCAGAAGAATTTGTCTACAATGCACTGAGCAGAATGGGTCGGTGAGTCAGAGTGGATCGGTGGGTTTTGAAGCTTTATTTATATTGCGTGTGTTACGTAACAACGCTACCAGATGTCAGTACTGTTGCGACGACTTTCTTCAAGATCCGTTTCATAAATTTCCGAAATAACTCTTTTAATCCTCAATGAATCCGATATATATATATATATATATATATATATATATATATATATATATATATATATATACAGTAGCGTACCCAGGAATTTATTTCGGGGGGGTGGTCCAAACTAAATATGAAGGTATTTTATATTAAAATTCCTAAAATTGCCCCTAAAATTAGGCTAAATTTTAAAAAAGTCGAAATTTCGGGGGGTCCGGACCCCCAGGTCCCCCCTGCGTACGTCCATGTATATATATATATATATATATATATATATATATATATGTATAATATGTTGACAACAGTAAGTAAGAGTATAGATTAATTTATTCTTGATTTTAATCTACAGAACAAGAACAAATGCTTTTAATGAAAACATGGGGCCTGTTGCCGTAGATGGCTAAAGGTCGTAAATAAAATTCAAACTTGAAGTGTAACTGGGGTAATTCACGAGGGAAACAATCGCAAGATATATCTGCAGAAATTCCATTCACTTTAAGTTCTAAGAGATAGGAATTAATGCAAAAAAAACTAAAATAACAATACGCATCATGCAGAGATCGAAAAAGTATATAAAGCTAAACAAAATAAGAAAAGAGGGAAAGGAAAGAGCAAAAGACATCGGAATAAATCAAATCTTAACATTTAAGGATAAACAGTGTCCGTCTTTCCCCTTTTTTGTCTTGGTTTTAATTCCTTCATAAGATAAATCTCTTTCAATATCAAACGCGATCATTTATGGTGTTTAATTTCTTGATGAAAAAAATGTAACAGTCTGGTCGGAGACTCGAACTGAGGACCCACAGAATGACAGTCACACATGCTGTCCACTTAGCTACACAGGCCATACCATGTAGACTTTTAAATCAGGCATTACACCCGCTATAATCAAACGTGTTGTTAAATTAGCCATTGTCTGCGATCCACCCCAGTTCCATTTGAAGTTTAAAATTTATTTACGGCATTTAGCCATCTATGGGTAGCAGTCCCCTTGCTTTCATAAAAAGCATTTGTTCTGTAGATTAAAATCAAGAATGAATTAATTTGTACTCTTGGGAGCTTACTAGTGCACCAACATACCTATATATATATATATATATATATATATATATATATATATATATATATATATATATATATATATATATATATATATGTATATTATAGACTGATCCAAGGGGGGCTATAGGGGATATAGTCCCCTCTTGACGCTCAGGTATACACGGGATAAAATGGGCTTCAATCCAATTTTACACTGGATAAAGCCACAAACTACGGTTTATCCAATCCCTTTGATCATGCCCTAGATAATAATCTGACACACACACACACACACATATTCCACGTCGAAAATGGCCTGAAACAAGGAGATGCGTTGTCGCCATTATTATTTAACTTTGTGCTGGAATACGCCATAAGGAAAATCAAAGATAGCAACCAGGGCCTAGAGTTGAACGGCATTCACCAGGTTATGGCATATGCTGATGATGTAAATTTAATAGGGGAGGATAGGAAAACAGTAGAAATAAATGCAGAGATCTTATTAAACGCTTGCAGGGACATGGGTTTAGAAGTAAATGCAGATAAAACTAAATACATGGAAGTGCGTCGGGACCGTAATACGGCAAATTGTGGAGGCGTTAAAATATTAAATAATGCTTTTGATAAAGTGGATACTTTCAAATATTTAGGATCAATATTAACAGACGAAAATCATATTCACGAAGAAATTAAATGTCGACTAAAAGCAGGGAATTCGTGTTACTATTCGGTTGAAAATCTCTTGTCGTCGCGAATTCTGTCGAGGAATTTGAAGCTTAAAATATATAAAACGATAATCATGCCTGTTGTTCTGTATGGTTGTGAAACATGGTCGCTTACTCTGAGGGAAGAACATAGACTGAAAGTATTTAAGAACAGGATCCTGAGAAGAATATTCGGACCCAAGAGGAACGAGAATGGGGAATGGCGGAAGCTTCATAACGAGGAACTACATAGTTTATACGGTTTACCCAACATTGTTAGGGTCGTCAAGTCTAGGAGGCTTAGGTGGGCAGGTCATGTAGCTAGAATGGAAGAAAGTAGAAACGCTTTCAAAGTCTTGACTGGTAGACCCATAAAAAAACGACCATTAGGAAGACCTAGGCGCATATGGGAGGACAATATTAAGATGGATCTCGCAGAGATAGGAATACAAAGTAGAAACTGGTCCAATTAGCTAAGGATAGAAGTCAGTGGAGAGCTTTTGTGAACGCGGCATTGAACCTCCGGGTTCCATAGGCCATAGAGTTATATATATATATATATATATATATATATATATATATATATATATATATATATATATATATATATATATATATATATATATAGTGCTTGTCAGAAGTTCCGGAACGAATAAATATCTCGGATAGAATGCGTTTTTTTGAAAATATGAAAGATACAAAAGTTGCAGGATATCAACAGAACTATCGGAAGCTCGTGCCTGTCAAAATATGTGCAGCCCTTTGTGGGCCTCACTGGGCCCAACTTTGATTTTTCAAATGAGAACCCCCATTCTTTATTACAAATTCGGTATCTCCGAAGCAAACTAAATCAAAATATGTGCTGCTTAAAGTGATAGGATGTAAGTACCAGGTCCTACAGGGCCGCAAACACTATAAGGGGAAGTAGTGTGACAGGTTCTGGAACAGCTAAAAATCTGATAGAATGCGTTTTCTGAAAATTTGAAAGGTACAAAAGTAGCAAGATACCAATAGTCCGATCGGAAGCTAGTGCATGTGAAAATATGTGCGGCCCTGTGTGGGACCCACGGGGCCTAACCTTGATTTTTCAAATGAGAACCCCATTTTACAAACTAAATCAGAATAAGTACTGTTCAAAGTTGCACGTAGACACAGCCGAAAGGATATGAGGTGCATTTTACAGGAATAATTGTTGATCCCCTCAGTATTTCTTCCCACTTAGGCTTGCATAGCAACTCATTCTGTAGTTGTTAGACGTAACAGCACTTTGCGATGTCCAATTCATTTCTGACTACCCCAGTGGCCAATGTCCCATGTTCACTTTGTACAGTCTGTCAAGGAAGTAAATGTACACCTGTTTTATGAGTCTGGCATTCCTGCGCTCCAACCATGAAGAATATGAGAATTAAATCAATCAAATGTTTACTGAGGGGCAAGAAGAAACGTCTAATCTGAATAAGACATTGCAGAGTGCCAAAGTGTAAGTACGAATAGTGCATGGTGTAAATAAATGACGACACTAAAAGAGAAATTCAGAAACAGCTAGTAAACGGAGAAAAAAAAGAGTTAAAATTGTCGAAGTGGGAACATAAAATACAAATGCATCCAAATATGCCAACACCTAAACGCTTGCGAAGCGAAGATCCTGGTGTAGTGGTTAAGACGCTAGATCATAAATCCAAAGAACGTAAGTTCGAATTCACTCGAAGTAAAACGATTTTTTTTAAATAATGCATACAGCACGTGAGAAGTGGTAAAAGAGAGCGTATTACCCGTTTGAAACGTTAAGTGAAAACGAGGCAAAAATTCCAGGGGCATTTATTAGAGAAGTGAAACAATGAAAACGAGGTAGCAGGTATATCTAATCAGGGGTATCAGAGGGTGGTGATCGGAAAAACGAAATTTTCCCGAATTTCACACATGTGAGTCTCTACAACAGACAAACTTCATCAGAAATATGCCTATTGCAGAGACCCTGTTACACCACCGATTGCGCTAGCCAAAGTTTGTTTAACAAATGGTGTAGTGCTTTTTCCTTAGAACGATAAATCAAAAAGTGTATACTGCAGATCAATGAAGTGTTTCGAATGTCCTGATAATTTCCTTCCCCTTTCCAAATTAACATGCATAAATCGTCTCTATCATGAATTAATATTTTACTCGTAGTTAAAAATGGCTGCTTTATTGGATAAAGAAAAGAACAAAAAAAGACTTAAGCAGGAATCGAACCCAGGACCCTTTACACCTGAGACGTGGATCTTTCTAACTCTGCCACGCCTTCACTTAGTAACTTTACGCTTCGTCTCATACATGAGGCGAGTTGGAACCTTTAAGACGCTTTTCCCCCAATATTTCTGGCAATTGCGCTACTCCAGTTTGTAATATTAACACTTTAAACGTGCAGTATTACCTCCGAAGTATATCCCCGAAGTTTATTTTAAAAAGTCTGCTTTCCCCATGTTAGTTAACTTTCGCCGGGCTTTTCTCACCTTACTTCCATACAATACATGTTCTAAGCGAGGAAAGGAGTATTAAAAATGTAAAGAGAGAGAGTTTCTGATAAAACTCTTATGGTAGGAAGATGAATCTCGGCATTTAAGCTCCTCCTTACAAATCTGACCACTTGGTGCATCGTTTTCGCGAATTCCAACTCTAGCAAAGAAAGCAAGGCAACTGATACAATATCTTAATTTCTAATTTTGTATTCATAAACTGGCCAAAGTGAGTAAGCATTTTAGCTGTTTACAATAAACATAGAAGATATTTGGCAGTTGGAATTACTTGGATCTTTTTCATTTCACTTCGATTGATATACTATTCTATTGGAGAAGAGGTTTGAATATTTCGCAAAAAATATTTCCATAAACTTATTCTTCTCGTTCGAAAAATGAACATTTCCACTAATTCGTGTCGGACCTTTACAGATTGCTCCAGCCTATATTTTTAAACGAATTGTATATTCTATTTTTTGATTTTTAAAAATATATTTACAGGTCTTTTGAACCCGTATTACGAACCTAGACAGCGGTGCAAATCTGTCTTCAACATTAGGGGGAGGGGGTAAGACCGTTCACATATATTATTTAAAGCGACGTTCAAAATATTATGAACGATAAACAATGCTGTGGAGTATCAGGGGAGCAGAATTGTCTTCAACATAGGGAGGCAGGCAGATTTGAGGATTATTCTGGGGAACATCAATTTCATCTCACTTTCCTTTGTGGCAATCGGACACAAATCATCACTTCTTGCCATAAACTTTTATACACATATTTGTGACTTTAATCTATTTTGGGTTATGTGGAAATTGCTCTAAGTTTGGCTTGTAGATTAATAGAGACCTTTCATAGTTCACAAATATATCATCTTTCCTGAAACTGATAGTTCTAAGACTGATCAGTTGGTTCTATGGGAGTGTAACTTCCCTTTCAGCACCGAGACTATATGAGACATGGTTCTACAACTTAACTTGGGATCCCTAAGTAAATGAACTCCCTTCAGAAATCAATCTCTTGATAGGTTGATTCCATAACTGTTACATTCTTTTCATTCGCACGTGAGTATTCCCAAATAGAATATGACCTTCCAGAATTCGTACTGTCATTCCACTCGGTATGAACACTAATTTATTGATCATATTCTCATTTAATAATGGACATGATTTCTTTTTTCAACATACTGAAACATCTAATAATAAAACAATATATACTAATATTATTTCTTTCCTCTTTTTCTATGTTTATACACAGACGAGTAATTCATTGACAACATTGTGTTTTTAAAAAAGGTGTGTTCAGTTCACAGTTAAAACAGAGATAAAACAGCCACCTGAATGCGCCTCAGGTTATATTGCTTTGGTTTTCTGCCTAGTGGTTTGCTCTTCTGCCCTCAGGTTAAATTGAACCAACCTGCTACTTTCATTTCAATTACTTGTATATTTATAGTTTCCGATTTAAGCTTATTTTTATATTTTATTAATGGAAAGAAATCCAGAATATCGTTACTCTTGATATACCTAGGTAGAATCATACTTGCAGCCTTAAATTATTACCTTATACGAGAATAAGAAAAAATCTAACAGAAGGGCACCATAATACTACAAGTAATGGCCGTTCTTTCGACGAAAAGAGAAAAAAATACTACAATTACTGGCTATTCCTTTGATGAAAAGTAAAAAGAGTAAATATTACAAATAACGGCTGTTCTTCGACGAAAAGAAAAAAAAGGCACTTGCCGAAGATTCGAACATGGATCGGCTGATTGGTAGGATAGAACGTTACTCACTACACCACACTCTCAAGTGTTTGTTTTCTTGCTATATACTTTAAACGTTCAGATTATGATTTTAGTTTGTCTCGTCTTACCGTATAACAGTTTCTCTGTTTTCCCTGCTTGTCACACTATTCGTGTTATTTGTTGTGTAAATTGCATTTGCAAACATAATATGTTTTGTTGTTTTACTTGGATCCACGGCTTTAAAAGTTTTAAAGGTCAATTACATTACGCGAAATGATTTTCTCATATTTTCCATCGCTTCAAGGGGCAAAAGATAATATCCATGGAAAAAAATGCACTTACTTATGAAACAGAAAATCCACCACGATACATGATTCTTGCTTTCATCTCTAGATGGAGAACTTTGAGCAAAGAATATTGATCATTCACCTTCCGTGCAGCCATTATTTTATGCGAAAAAATATGTTACCTGGTATGGAATCGAATGGAAGTTTTCCAGTTGGAAGCCAAACATGATACTCAGTGGCGGCTTTAGGGTTTAGGTACGGGCCTACCCAAGAATTTAGAAAAAAATTAAACGCGAAAACATACGATAAAGAGTAAATATATTTTTCACATTTTATATTAATGGTAGATAATTATTTAACAAATAGCATCAACCACTCCTGTAAAATTTATTTTCTCCTCTCATTAATCAATCAAATGTGTGTATGTATCCATAAGTGAGGGAGCGGGCATACTCAAAATTAAAATTCGCCCCTGATGATACCTATACCCCACAGATTACTCTACCGAAAAGGTATTTTTAACAAATTGTGAAGTGATTCTTTCTAAGACCAATAACATGAAAAGAGGATACTTCAGATCAGTGAAGTTTTGAATGGCACTGGTAATCCCCGTAGATATTGTTTGTCCTTTTTCAACCAACATTCGTAAATCATCTCCACCAGATGTGTGATTCCACCCTCTCAAGGATTGCTCGTTTAGTATGAGAAGTCACTCTTCGATTTTTCA
Source organism: Thermobia domestica (assembly GCF_964235325.1). Classification (NCBI taxonomy): domain Eukaryota; kingdom Metazoa; phylum Arthropoda; class Insecta; order Zygentoma; family Lepismatidae; genus Thermobia; species Thermobia domestica. The sequence continues at coordinate 159,107,638 of NC_137470.1, read as the reverse complement.
CGACCGTTTTGTTAAAAAAAAAAACTTTGAGTTGAAAAGAATTTGGACCTATGTTGATTAGCTGTATTACTCAGAATTTCACCATGTTATCCCTACACGATCTTCCAACAGGAAATCATAAATCAAATAAGTTGGTATTACTAAGTTCAGCCCTGATGTTTAGAGCGAATCGGTAATGTTCTTCCTGTAATTATATTTCCACCAAAGTGCATGCCGAAACTCATTTATTCGATGACCTGGAGACAAATTAGTGCCCATTAGTAAACTAAATAACATGCAATGCAGGAAAATGACATAAACATTAACATATTATACAGTAATTTCAGCACTAAACAAAAAGTATTATCAGCACTAAACATTAACAATAATAATTGCTACGAAACACTAAAACGAACAGCTGAGCTCCTAACGACAGGACTTACAGCTGTGGCCAAACTATGTTAAGAACCTCTGTGTTCAATAATCCCCAACGGACTAGAATCAATGTCCACTCGCACGAAGACGTAAGTAATTCGTTAAAGTTAAAACTATACAGTGAAGATGATAATTTATTATTATTATTATTATTATTATTATTATTATTATTGTTATTATTATTATTGTTATTATTATTATTAACATACTTTTGAATATACACGGCGAAATTACTGTATAATATGTTAATCTTTATGTAATTTTCCTGCATTGCATGTTATTTAGTTTACTGGCCTGGTACTTACACCCTATAACTTTGAGTAGTACATATTTTGATTTAGTTTGCTTCGGAGATACCTAACTTGCAATAAAAAAGGGTTCTCATTTGAAAAATCAAAGTTGAGCCCTCTGGGTCCCACACAGGGCCGCACATATTTTGACAGGCACGAGCTTCCGATAGTTCCCTTGATATCCTGCAACTTTTGTACCTTCTAAATTTTCGAAAAAACGCATACTATCCGAGATATTTAGCCGTTCCGGAACTTTTGACAGCACGATATACAGTATATAAATTGTTTTGGCCTGCGGCCTTAACCAAGGTACCTATAAGCTAAATTTGGTAACTCTCAGCCCAGACCCAAGGCCGGTCCCGGTAAACGCTCCCCATGAGAACCCCTGGTTCGAAATTAAAAAAAAAACAAACGCTTCGTCTCGATGACCTCTCTATTATGACCCCCGTTCCTAAGCTGATTGAGGCTAAATTTCAAAGTAAACGAGATCTTAAGTTACACCATTGAGCTCAGCGACCACGAAAGCTATGGATTTGACACTTATATCGGTCATTTTAGATAATTGTTAAATGTCTCGGTAATTTCCCCCCACATGTGACCCTCGGTCCGCATACAATGGCAGCTGAATTTGCAAGTCATTGCTAATAAAATTGTCACCATTGATCTTAGTGACCGCGAATATTTTGAATTTGACACTAATATCGGTCATTTTGGGCTATTTTTTACATGTCTCGGTATTTCTTCCTTCCCCCCTCCCCATTGCTGCTGACTCCTGGTCTGCATACATTTATTATTAAATTTGCAATTCGTTGCTAATGGAAGTGTCAATATTGATTTCAGCGACCGCGAAAACTATGTATTTGACCCTAATATTGGTCATTTGGATTACGTTTATATGTTTCGATATTTCAGCCCCCCCCGGTGACCCCTGGCAAGGAGCCGAATAGCGTGAATTTGGAAGTTTATTGCGAGAGCAGCTTCATTATTGATTTCAGCGACCGCGAGAACTATGAATTCGACACTAATATCGGAAATTTTCTAATACTTTTACATGTCCCGATAAACGCTCCCCTGAGACCCCCTGGTTCGAATTTTGAGAAAAACGTTTAACTCTGATCTGGAGCGTGGACCAAGGTATTTGTGACTAAAATTTGGTAACTCTTGGTCTATTTGTCTGGTTCCCAAGCCGGTTCCGGTAAAAGCCCCCCTGAGACCCCCCTGGTTCGAAATTAAAAAAAAAAACGGCTTCGTCTTGATCTGGCGCCTGGGCTAGGTACCCCTGACCAAAATTTGGTAACTCTCGGTCCACTCGTCTGGTTCCCAGGCCGCACACAGACAGACAGACAGACAAACACAAACAAACTCTTTATTTTATTTATATTAGATAAAGAATTAATATACTGAATATCAGCTCTCCAACTTGAACGGCTTCCGAGATACTAAATTTTTCGCAAAAATTCGGACCCTCTTAGAATATGTAATATAATGAAACCGATACATGTATAACTTCCTATTTGAGATTGAGGCCTAAGTATATACCAAAAATCATTTCATTTGACTTTGCAATTTGGATATGATGATCATGCACACATAGTTACATTCAATTTTTTATATAATAATTCATATACTACACATGATTCAAACATTTTCCCCAGTAGTTAGCTCCTCTAAGAAATCACAGGCTGCGTCTCAAATAAGTCCTATTGCTATTATTACAATTGCAAATATCAATATCTAAAATTGCCTGAAGTTCTTTTGTCAATAGAAACAAATGAAAAGAAAAAGGATGCCTTGAAAGTAGACAAATTCACCAGTGTTCAGAAGCTGTCTACAATGCACTGAGCAGAATGAGTCTGTGGGTCGTAATACGTTGTTAAGTCAGAGTGGGTCCTGGTGGGTGGGGGGTTGCAGTGGGTCACGTTCTGTTGACCCGCGGCCCCCCGACCCGCTCCATCTCTGGACTGTACATACGGATAAAACAATCATATATATGTATGCTAACCTTCTGGATTTTACTGAACCTTCACTAATTTAAGATAATTTACAAAAAATGCAAGAAAGCAATTATTAATAACATATATAAAAATATAGAAATGTATTTTGAAAGAAAAAGTAATTGGTGCACCCGAGACTCGAACTCGAGTTGCCCACTCAATAAGCAGGCACCTTACCGACTTATACACGGTACAACGTGCAACTTTTCGTGTCGAAGCTTTATTTCTAATGTGTGTGTTACGTAACACCGGTACCAGATGTCAGTAGTGGTACGATCACAGTCTTGAAGACCCATTTCGCAGTTACGAAATCACTCTTTTAACCCCCATTAATCCGATTTTTATATACCTATCTCTCTCTCTCTCTCTCTCTCTCTCTCTCTCTCTCTCTTTATATATATATATATATATATATATATATATATATATATATATATATATATGTGTGTGTGTGTGTGTGTGTATATTGACAACAGTAAGTAAGAGTATAGATTAAGTTATTTTTGATTTCAATCTATAGAACAAATGCTTTTAATGAAAACATGGGGCCTGTTGCCGTAGATGGCTGAAGGCCGTAAATAAAATTCAAACTTCAAGAGTAACTGGGGTAACTCCCGACAATGGCTGATTTAAGGCGTTTGATAACAGCGTGGGTAATGGCTGGTTTATAAACGTGGTCGCTAAAGCCTGTGTAGGTAAATGGTTACAGCGTCTGACTGTCATTCTAGGGGTCCGGGGTTCGAGTCTCGGCCTAGACTGAATTAACTTTTTTGAAGGAATTAAACACTATAAATGATGTTCGCGTTTGATACTGAATGAGATTTATCCTATGAAGGGAGAAAAACCAGGACGGATACAGGGGCAGGAGGAAGGACGGACACTGTTTATCCTTAAGTGTTAAAATTTAATTTATTCCCATGTCTTTTGCTCTTCCCTTTCCCTCTTTCCTTCTTTTCTCATTTTGTTTAGCTTTCCATACTTTTTCGGTCTCTGCATGATGCGTATTATTCTTTTCGTTTCCTTTGCATTAATTCCTATCTCTTAGATCTTAAAGTGAATGGAATTTCTGCAGATTTATCTCGTGGTTGTTTCTCTAAGTGATGCTCTCAGATAGTAATACTATTTCCTCCAAATGGAGGAATATCCTGGCATGTTATGTTTTCGGGCACGTATTTGCTGTCATGTTGGTTGTCCAACTATCAGACATCGAGTGAAACTATTCTGCTACTGGAAAAAGCTATCATTTCTTATGTATCCAACCTCCAGTTTCTACTGTCGCTGACTGTATTATTTTACGAAGAAAGATCAGATCGACCACATTTCGCCTTTGTTCTAGTGTAGACATACAGATGTTGTGTATTAATGTAAGATAGTTTTCGTAAGATGGATAGATTTCAGTACTCTTTTATACTAAGTATTTGATAAATTTTGATTGGACTTTTTCGAGTTGTTTTCGGTATTGTTGTTGCGATGGGTTCCAGATCACAGCAGCATATTCCAGTTTTGATCAGACATAAGAGTAATACATTTTTGTTTAGCTAGCTTTTCAATACTATTACTCGTTTTCAGCACTATCTTGTTTCAAGATTTACAATATTAACTGATAACCATGCTTTAGCTTGCTTGTTGCGTAACCCTAAAAAATTCACACGATATAGTACTATGATTCATAGATTGTTAGAATTTAAATTCGATATCTTGCATGTACCTAGCAACAAGATGATTAACGCAGATTTTTTGAGTCGAATATATGATTCAAGTTTGTATGACCTTATAGATGAACCTATAGATGAGGAGGTATACCAACGTGAATTTTTGGCTTCAAGCCTGTTGAATACTCCTTTGGCATTTTATAATGTAAAAGAAGAGCAAATAAAGGATCCGGATATCTCAGATATTTATAAGAAAACTGAAGCTGCAGGAAATGGCTGGAAAGAATATCGTTTGTCACGTGGTTTATTATATAAAAGAACAAAAGCACGGTATAATCCTTACAAGGTTCTATTGCCTAAATCTTTACGACCTTTGGTATTGGAATATTATCATTCTGGAACTTTGGTGGGAACACATACGGTAATTTTAAAACACTTAGTAAAATTAAACGTTATTTCACGTGGCCTTCTTTGATTCGTGATGTGCATCAGTACGTGCGCTCATGTCATGAATGTCAGATTTCGAAACCACGTTTTGAAAAGCCCCAAGGTCTTTTGTCTTCTAAATATGTAACACAACCTCAGGGACATTTATACTGTGATTTGGCCGGTCCCTTAATCCCAAGCAATGGCTATAGGTACATAATGTTACTTGTGGATAACGCCTCCCGTTTTTTGCATTTAGTTCCATTACGTAATGCGACCAGTAGAATTATTATTAAAGCAACGAAGGAGATATTTTGTCGTTTTGGTCATTCTTTTGCTTTATCCACGGATCGGGCTAGTTATTTTTGTAGCGAGGAGTTTCGACGCTTTCTGTTTGGACTAGGGATTAAACATATACGTTGTTCAGCTTACTTTGCGTCCGGAAACGCAGCGGAAAAATATGTTCAGACGGTAAAGAATGCATTAAGATGTTATTGCTCTGAGAATCAGACGGTATGGAGCAATTTCCTATATTCGATCCAATTTTCCCTTAACGTTTCTGAACATTGTGAATTAAAGGCATCGCCATTTGAGCTTTATTTGGGACGTGAAGCCCTAGATCCTTTATTAGTTAAATGGTCTGTAAAGGATTCCAACCTGAACTTACATAATTCAGTAGAGGTATGGTCCGATGCCTTAAAAATATGCATAGAGCTTGGGAAGATAGAAGGCATCTTTTCCTGCAGCGTAATAATCCAGTTACTTTCCAGATAGGCCAATTAGTTCTTTGGAAATCTCACTTTAAGTCGTCCATAACAGATAAAGTTAGTAAATCCTTGTCGCCTCTGTGGCTTGGTCCTTACCGTATCGACTCTTTTGCTGGTCCGAATTCCGTAATTCTTTTAGACGAAAGTAAAAATCGAAAATTTTCTTCTCATGTTAGCCAATTAAAAAAGTATGAAATGCGTGAAACTCCTGAACCCGAATTGTAAATTTTGCTGTAATATTTGTGAGGTTCTTACACTTATTTCTTCTTTAGGTGTAAGGGACCTGTTTGATTTATAAAAAAAAAGAAAATCCATGTTTGTTCCAATTTGTAAAGACTGGCCAGTCTACACTTCTATTTGAGATATATATATCATTCTGCGCTTTATGGATATGAATCTTATCGTCTATGGATATTTAAGGTTTATTCAAGCCTATGTTATGTTTACATTCTATATCATGGTATAACTCTACTCTGGTTTTTGTATTTAATAACGTTTTACAAAAACTACAGTATATTTAATGATATGTTTGAATATATTTTGTCAATTGGGCTTTATATTATTTGGTGGTCCCTTTCATATTTATTTATGGTTTTTGTTGTTTTGTCTTTTCATGCTTCATATTCATCTATCACCCTTACTAACAAAATCGTTTTCATTTCCATAAGTGTTTCATATTTCTGGTAATTCAAAAAATGTTTTTTTTTTTTTACATTTTTTGAATTCCGGGGGGACCCACCATGTAGTGTATTCTACTTTAATATCTCTAAAAAAAAGTTTTCTTATTCTGGTGTTCTATTGGTTAATTTTTCTGGTACTATTGTATAGAACATGACGTCATGTCTGGCTCCGTGATTTGAATTCCTTCTGTCGTTTGTCAGATTGACTTCAAATCGGGTGCGTATTGGTTGGATTTTTTTTAAAGTGTAAAATTGTGCCTCGCAATTCAATGGACAACGAGGGAATGGATCGAAGACGGAAGTGTTCAGTTATTTAGTTCTATAGTTTGTGATTTTTTTATTATAGTTTTTTTCCTCCAGTGTTTTCTTTCTTTTTTTTAATATATGATATTTTGTGTTTGTGAAACTTCCTGCCATCGTTCGCTCCCGAGTTGACCATTGGAAGTTGCCCGTTTCATATACAGGTAAAAGTATTGTTAATTTAATGTATAATTAAATTCAATTATTTTTGCTAATTTGATATGAACCTACTGTTACTACCGTGTTATATATATATATTATATATATATATATATATATATATATATATATAGAGAGAGAGAGAGAGAGAGAGGTTAATTGAAATTGAAATTTGAGGATATATACTACATATTTATGTCTTGTTCTATATGAGCTTCACTTATATATCTATTTGTTGTTTACTTGTTCCATATGATCTCGTTAATAAATTGTTCATTGGTATACCTTTTAATTGAGGATAATGTTTTGATTTTGAAAAGCCTCTGGTTTCTACTATATCTGCCTAAGGGGGTATCTAATCTAATAACGTGCTTTTATGTATGTGTTGTATAGGCTGCTGCTATGATGCGAGGAAGTATTGCTTATTTTTATATTATCTAACTAGTGGTACAGTTCCTTCCTTGACTTCCGGTGGGGCATGTATGATACACTACATGTTTAACACGATCTGATTAAATGAATAATTAAACTCTACTTGATTTTTGTTTCTAGTAAACGATAAAATACTACATTTAAATATGTTTACATTAAGTTTATTAAGAGAAAACCAGTTTGCAATAGTTTCTAAGTCATGTTGTAAGTTGAGACAGTCATAAATGGTCTCTATCCTGGCGCATATTTTGAGGTCATCCGCAAAGAGCAATTTGTTACTTAATGATATGTGATCAGGAAGATCGTTAATGAATAAAAGAAACAATAACGGACCTAGGTTGGAGCCCTGTGGAATTCCAGAGTACGCAGTATAGCCAGTTGATTTAAACTCTTTGTAGATAACGTCTTGTTTACGATTGCTTAAATATGATGAGAAGAACTTGATCAAGGGAGGAGAGAAATTATAGCTGTTTAGCTTATGTAATAATACTTTGTGATTGACTCTGTTAAACGCCTTTTCAAAATCTATATATATTACATCCACCTGAAATCCAACATCTAACGAGCTCGCTATGAAGTCTGTGATAATTGCAAGATTAGTTGTTGGTGATTGTTTTAGGTGACTCTCCCTGCCTCTCACCATCGGGATGCTTGTTTAGGTGAATCAATTTGCCTCTCACCATCAGGGTGCTTGTTTCAGGTGAATCTTTTGCCTTTTACCATCAGGGTGATTGGTTTAGGTGAATCCCTTTGCTCTCACCATTGGGGTGCTCGTTTTAGGTGACTACCCTGCCTCTCACCATTGGGGTGCTTGTTTTAGGTGAAACCCCTTTGCCTCTTATCATCGGGGTACTTCCCTGCCTCTCATGATCGGGATGATTGCTTTAGGTAAATACCTTCTTCTCTCAAAATCGGGATGCTTGTTTTAGGTAAATTCCTTCTCTCATAATCGAGGTGTTTGTTTTAGGTGAATCGCTTTGACTCTTACCATTAAGGTGCTTCTTTTAGGAGGATCCCTTTGTCTCCTACCATCAGGGTGTTTGTTTTCGGTAAGTCCCCCTGCCTCTTAATATCGGGGTTCTAGATTTAGATACATCCTTTGGCACTCAACATCGGGGTGCTTGTTTTAGGTGAATCCCTTTAACTCTCACCATCGGGGTGTTTCCTTTAGGTGAATTGTTTTGCCTCTTACCATCGGTGTGCTTGTTTTAGAAGAAACCCTTCGCACTCAATATCGGGGTGCTTGTTTTAGGTGAATCCCTTTGCCTCTCACCATCGGGGTGGTTGTTTTAGGTGAATCGTTTTGCCTATTACCATTGGGGTGATTGTTTTAGGTGACTCAGCCTGTCTCCCAACATTGGGGTGCTTGTTTTAGATGAATCCCTTGGCATTCAACATCGGGGTGCTTGTTTTAAATGAATCCCTTTGCCTCTTACAACCAGGGTGCTCGATTTATGTGAGGCCCTTGCCCCTCACCATCAGCGTGCCTTTTCTAGGTAAATCTCTTTGCCTCTTACCATCAGGGTCCTTGCTTAAGGAGAATCCCTTTGTCTCTTACCAGCGGAGTGCTTGTTTTCGGTAACTCCCCCTGTTTCTCACAGTAGTGTTGTTTGTTTTAGGTGAATCCCTTTGCCTCTTACCATCGGTGTGCTCGTTTTAGGTGAGTCTTCTACCTCTCACCATCAGGGTGTTTGTTTTAGATGAATCTCTTGGCCGTCAAAAGCGATGTGCTTGTTTTAGGTGAATCCCTTTTGTTCTTATCATCGGGGTGTTTGTTTAAGGTGAGAACCTTCCCTCTCACCATCGGGCTGCTTGTTTAGGGTGAACCCCACTGCCTCTCGACATGGGAGTGTTTGTTTTAGGTGAATCCCTTTGTCTCTCACAATCAGGGTGCTTGTTTTAGATGAATCCCTTTGCCTCTTAAAATTGAGATACCAGTCTTAGGTGAGTCCCTCTCCCTCTTAGCATCGGGGTGCTTGTTTTAGGTAAATACTTTTGCCTCTTACCTAAAGGGTGCTTGTTTTAGGTGAATACTTTTGCCTCTTACATACAGGGTGCTTGTTTTAGGTGAATACTTTTGCCTCATACCTACAGGGTGCTTGTTTTAGGTGAATCCCTATGAGTCTTAAAATTCGGGTACTTGTTTTATGTGATTTCCTTTACCTCTCACCATTGGGGTGGTTGCATTAGGTGAATCGATTTTAACTCTCACCATTAGGGTGCTTGTTTTAGGTGAATCCCTTTGCCTCTTATCATCGGGGTGCTTGCTTTAGGTGAATATCGTTGCCTCTCAAAATCGGGGGATTCCTTTAGGAGAACCATTTTGCCCGTCACCATTGGGGTTCTTGTTTTAGGAGAATCCCTTTGCACCCAATATCAGGGTGCTCGTTTTAGGTAAATCCCTTTGCCTTTCACCATCGGGGTGTTTGTGTTACGTGTATCGTTTTCCTGACATGATCCGGGTGCTTGTTTTAGGTGAATCTATTTTCCCCTTACCATTAGGGTGCTTGTTTTAGGTGAGTCCCCCTGCCTCTCACCATCAGGGTTCTAGTTTTAAGTGAATCCCTTGGCACTACCATCAAAGTGTTTGTTTCAGTGGAATTAACTTGCCTCTCACCATCGGTGTGCATGTTTTAGGTGTATCGTTTTGTATTTTCCATCAAAGTGCTTGTTTTTGATGAATCCCTTTTCATTCAATATCGGGGTGCTTCCTTTAGGCGAATCCTATTGCCTATCACCAACCGGGTGCTTCTTTTAGGTGAATCCCTTTGCCTCTTACAATCGGGGTGCTTGTTTCTATGAATCGTTTTAACTCTTAACATCGGAATTGTTTTAGCTAACTCCCACTGGCTCCCACTATTGGGGAGATTGTTTTGGATGAATCATTTTGCCTCTCACTATCGGTGTCGTTGTTTAGGTGAATCATTCTGCCTCTTGCCATCGGGGTGCTTCTTTTATGTGAGTAGCGCTGCCTCTCACCATTATGGAGTGGTTTTAGGAAAACTCCTTTGATTCTCACCATCGGGATGCTGTTTTAGGTGAGTCACCTTGCTCTAATCATCGGGTGCCCTCACTAACTGAATCGTTATTCCTCTTACCAGCGGAGTGATTGTTTTAGGTCAGTCTCCATGTCTCTCTCCATCGGAGGTTCTTGTTTTAGGTGAATCCCTTTTTACTCACCATCGAGTTGCTTGTTCTAGGAGTATAAATTTGCCTCTCGCCACGGAGGTGATTGTTTTGGGTGACTTCCACTGCCTCTCACCATTGGGGTGCTTGTTTTAAGCGAATGCTTTTGCCTGTCACCATCGGGATGCTTCTTTCATGAGAATCCTTTTGCCTCCTACCACAGTAGTGCTTGTTTCAGATGAGTCTTCCTGCCTTCCAACATCGGGGTACTTCTTATAGGTGAATGCCTTTGCGTCTCACCATCGGGGTGCTTGTTTCAGTTGAATCCTTTTGCCCCTTATCATCGGGGTGCTTGTTTTAGGTGAATTTATTTGGCTCTCACAATCGGAGTGCTTGTTTTAGGTGAAACTCTTTGCCTCCTAACATCGGGACGCTGGTTTCTGGTGATTCCCCATGCATCTTACAATTGAGGTGCTTGTTTTAGATAAATCACTCTGCCTATCACCGTGGGGATGCTTGTTTTAGATGAATCCCCTTAAATCTTAAAATCCGGTGGCTTGTTTTAGGGGAATCCCTTTGCTCTTATCATCCAGATGCTTGTTTTAGGTGAGTTTCCTTCACTCACCATCTAGGTGCATGTTTTAGATTAATTTTCTTGCTCTCACCAGCCAAGTGCTTGTTTTAGATGAATCCCTTTGCCTCTTACCATCTGGGTTCCTGTTTTATGTGAAATTCTTGCCTCTCAAGATCGGGCTACATGTTTTAGGTGAATGCCTTTGCCTCTTAGCACAAGTTTGCATGTTTTAGGCGAATCCCTCTGCTTCTTACCATCGGGGTGCTTGTTTGAGGATAATCACTTTGCATCTCTTCATCGCGCTGCTTGTTTAACATGAATCACTCTGCCTCTTACCGTTGGGGTGCTAGTTGTAGGTGAGTCCTCTTGCTTCTTACCATCGCGGTGCTTGCTTTAGGTGAATATCGTTGCCTCTCAAAATCGGGGGATTCCTTTAGGAGAACCATTTTGCCCGTCACCATTGGGGTTCTTGTTTTAGGAGAATCCCTTTGCACCCAATATCAGGGTGCTCGTTTTAGGTAAATCCCTTTGCCTTTCACCATCGGGGTGTTTGTGTTACGTGTATCGTTTTCCTGACATGATCCGGGTGCTTGTTTTAGGTGAATCTATTTTCCCCTTACCATTAGGGTGCTTGTTTTAGGTGAGTCCCCCTGCCTCTCACCATCAGGGTTCTAGTTTTAAGTGAATCCCTTGGCACTACCATCAAAGTGTTTGTTTCAGTGGAATTAACTTGCCTCTCACCATCGGTGTGCATGTTTTAGGTGTATCGTTTTGTATTTTCCATCAAAGTGCTTGTTTTTGATGAATCCCTTTTCATTCAATATCGGGGTGCTTCCTTTAGGCGAATTCTATTGCCTATCACCAACCGGGTGCTTCTTTTAGGTGAATCCCTTTGCCTCTTACAATCGGGGTGCTTGTTTCTATGAATCGTTTTAACTCTTAACATCGGAATTGTTTTAGCTAACTCCCACTGGCTCCCACTATTGGGGAGATTGTTTTGGATGAATCATTTTGCCTCTCACTATCGGTGTCGTTGTTTAAGTGAATCATTCTGCCTCTTGCCATCGGGGTGCTTCTTTTATGTGAGTAGCGCTGCCTCTCACCATTATGGAGTGGTTTTAGGAAAACTCCTTTGATTCTCACCATCGGGATGCTGTTTTAGGTGAGTCACCTTGCTCTAATCATCGGGTGCCCTCACTAACTGAATCGTTATTCCTCTTACCAGCGGAGTGATTGTTTTAGGTCAGTCTCCATGTCTCTCTCCATCGGAGGTTCTTGTTTTAGGTGAATCCCTTTTTACTCACCATCGAGTTGCTTGTTCTAGGAGTATAAATTTGCCTCTCGCCACGGAGGTGATTGTTTTGGGTGACTTCCACTGCCTCTCACCATTGGGGTGCTTGTTTTAAGCGAATGCTTTTGCCTGTCACCATCGGGGTGCTTCTTTCATGAGAATCCTTTTGCCTCCTACCACAGTAGTGCTTGTTTCAGATGAGTCTTCCTGCCTTCCAACATCGGGGTACTTCCTATAGGTGAACGCCTTTGCGTCTCACCATCGGGGTGCTTGTTTCAGTTGAATCCTTTTGCCCCTTATCATCGGGGTGCTTGTTTTAGGTGAATTTATTTGGCTCTCACAATCGGAGTGCTTGTTTTAGGTGAAACTCTTTGCCTCCTAACATCGGGACGCTGGTTTCTGGTGATTCCCCATGCATCTTACAATTGAGGTGCTTGTTTTAGATAAATCACTCTGCCTATCACCGTGGGGATGCTTGTTTTAGATGAATCCCCTTAAATCTCAAAATCCGGTGGCTTGTTTTAGGGGAATCCCTTTGCTCTTATCATCCAGATGCTTGTTTTAGGTGAGTTTCCTTCACTCACCATCTAGGTGCATGTTTTAGATTAATTTTCTTGCTCTCACCAGCCAAGTGCTTGTTTTAGATGAATCCCTTTGCCTCTTACCATCTGGGTTCCTGTTTTATGTGAAATTCTTGCCTCTCAAGATCGGGCTACATGTTTTAGGTGAATGCCTTTGCCTCTTAGCACAAGTTTGCATGTTTTAGGCGAATCCCTCTGCTTCTTACCATCGGGGTGCTTGTTTGAGGATAATCACTTTGCATCTCTTCATCGCGCTGCTTGTTTAACATGAATCACTCTGCCTCTTACCGTTGGGGTGCTAGTTGTAGGTGAGTCCTCTTGCTTCTTACCATCGCGGTGCTTGTTTTACGTGAATCTTTTTGCCCCTCATCATTAGATGAATATTTTGGTACTCAACATCGGGGTGCTTACTTTGGGTGAATCCCTTTGCTACTCACCATCGTGGTGCTTGTTTTATGTGAATCATTTTTTTCTTGAAATCGAAATTGTTGTTTTAAGTGATTCCCTTTGCCTCTTACCATTGCGTTTTTCTTTTGGGTGAGTCCCCCTGACTCTCACCATCGGGGTTCCTGTTTTAAATAATTCAATTAAGAATCACCATTGGGTTGCGTGTTATAGGTGAATCCCTTTTCCTCTCGTCATCGGGGTTCTTGTTTTTGGTGGAACGTTTTGCCTCTTTCCATCAGGTTGGTTGTTTTAGATGAATTCGTTTGCCTCTTACAATCGGGGTTCCTTTTTAGGTGACTCCCCATGCCTCTTACCATTGAGGTGCTTGTTTTAGATGTAAATGCTCAGCCTCTCGCCACAGGGATGCTTGTTTTAGATGTATCCCTTTGACTCTCACCATCGGGGTGCATGTCTTAGGTGAATCCTTTTAATCTTACCATCGGGGTGCTAGTTTTAGATGAGTTTCCTGCGCTCACAATCTGGGTACATTTTTTAGATGAATTTTTCAGGTGAATCATCTTGCCTCTTACCATCACTGTACTTTTCTAGGTCAATCCCTTTGCTTCTTATATACGGAGTGCTTGTTTTAGGTGAGACCCTTCCCTCTCACCATCGGGGTGCTCGTTTCAGGTGAATCCCACTGCTTCTCACCATCGAAGTGCTTGTTTCAGGTGAATACCTTTGTCTCTCACCATTTGGGTGGTTTGTTTAGGTGAATTCCTTTGCCTTTTACCGTCGGAGTGTTTGTTTTAGGTGAATCCTTTTGCCTATTACCATCGGGGTGCTTGATTTTAGTAAATCCCTATGAGTTACCATCGGTGTGCTTTTTTAGGTGAACCCCTTTGATTTTCACCATTGGGGTGCCTGTTTAGATGAAATTAGTTTGACTCTCGCCATCGGGTTGTTTGATTAAGGGGAACCACTTTGCCTCTCACCATCGAGATGCTTGTTTTAGTTTAGTCCCTTTGTCTCTTACCATCGAGTTTCCTTTTTCAAGTGATTCCCAGTGCCTCTGGCCGTTGGGCAGCTTGCTTTAGGTGAATTTTCCCTTAACATCAAGGAGCTTGTTTTAGGTGAATTTCTCTGACTCTTACCATCGGTGAGCTTGTTTTAGGTGAAACCCTTCGACTCTCACCATTGGGGTGCACGTTTTAGATAATTCCCTTTCTCCCTGACCATCAGGGTGCTTGTTTTAGGTGAATCCTTTTGCGTCTCACCATCATGGTGGTCATTTTAGGTGAATCCCTTTGCCTGTTTCCATTTGGGTTCTTGTTTGAGGTTAGTCCTTCTGTCTCTCACCATCAAGGTGCCTTTTTTTTAAATGATTGCCTTGACAATCCCCAACTGGGTGCTAGTTTTAAGTGAGACCCTTTCCCCTCAAGATCGGGGTGCTTGTTTTAGGTGAATCTCTTTGTCTCTCGCTAACGGGCTGTTTATTTTACAGGAATCTCTTTGCTTCTTACCATCGGGGTGCTGTTTTAGGTGAGTCATTGGCACTCAAACTTGGTAGCTTGTTTCAGGTTAACTCCTTTGCCTCACTCCATCGGGGAGCAGGTTTAAGGTGAGTCCTCTGCCTCTTGCCATCGAGGTATTTGTTTTAGGTGAATCCTTTTGCCTCTTATCATCGGGATGTTTGTTCGAGGTGAGTATCTCTTGCCTCTATCCATCAAAGTGTTGTTTTAAATGATTCCTCTCGCAATCACCGTCGGGATGTGTGCTTTAGCTGAATCTCTTTGCCTCTCGCCATCCGGGTTGGTGTTTTAGCTGAACTGTTTTGCTTCTTTCTATCAGGGTGACTTTTAAACGAATGTTTTGGCACTCAATATCGGGGTGCTTGTTTCAGGTGAAATATTTTGCGTCTCACTAATGGGGAGCCTGTTCAGGTGTATCCTTTTGCCTCTTACTATTGGGGTGCTTGATTTGGATGACTCCGCCTGGCTGCCAACATTTGGGTGCTTGTTTTAGATTAATCCCTTTGCCTGTGACAATCGGAGTGCTTGTTTTAGATGAATCTCTTTGACTGTCACCATCGTGGTGCTTTTTAGGTGAATATCTTTGCTCTTACTATCCGGGTGCTTGTTTTAGGTGAATCCCTTTGCCTCTTACCATGGGGGTGCTTGCGTTAGGTGATTCGTTTTACCTCTTACCATCGGGGTTCTTTTTTTTAAGTGAATCTCCCTTTGCCTCTTACAATGGGGTACTTGTTTTCGTTGAGACCCTTGTGTCTCACCATCGGGGTACTTGTTTTAGGTGAATCCCTTTATCTCTCACCATTGGAGTGCTTGTTTGAGGTGAATCCTCTTGCTTCTTACCAACGGCTTGCAATTTTTAGGTGAGACCCTTACATCTCACCATCGAAGTGCTTGTTTGGGGTGAATCCCTTTGTCTCTCACCATCGGAGTGCGTTTCAAATGAATCCTTTTGCCTCTTACCATAGGAGTGCTTGTTTTCGGTGTGTCCTCTTGGCTCTCAATATCGCGGCTATTCTTTAAAATGATTCTTTGGCATTCAAAATCGGGGTGCTTGCTTTAGGTGAATAACTTTGCCTTTAAAGTCGGGCTGATTGTTTTAATTGAATCCTTTTACTTGTCACTATCGGGGTGCTTGTTTTATGTGAATACGTTTCCACTTATCATCCGGGAGCTTGTTTTACATGATTTTCTTGCCCTCAACATCGAGGTGAACTTTTAGATGAATCAGTTTACTCTCACCATCGCGGTGCTTCTTTTAGGTGAATCTCTTTCCCTCTTAACATCGGGGTGCTTGTCTTAGGTTATTCCTCGTGCCTATTACCATTGGGTTCTTATTTTAGATGAATCTCTCTGCCTTTTACCATGGGGATGCTTGTTTTATATGATTCTTTTTAAATCTCACCATCGGGGTTCTTGTTTTAGATAAATTCCTTTGTTCTTGCAGTCCGGGTGTTTGTTTTAGGTGAGTGTTTTTTGTCCTCATCATCGTAGTGCATGTTTTAGATGAATCATTTTGCTCTCACCATCAAGGTGCTGATTTGAGGTGAAATCCTTGCCTCCAAAAATCGGGATAATTGTTCTTTGTGAGTCACGTAGTCTCTCACCATAAGGTTGCTTGCTTTACATGAATCCCTTTGCCACTCCCCAGTTGAAAGCTTATTTAGGTAAATCGCTTTACCTCTCACCAACGGGGTGCTTATTTGGCATGAATCCATCTGCCTGTTACCATCGGGGAGCTTGTTTTAGGTGAGTCTCCCTGCTTGTCACCATCGCGGTACTTGTTTTAGGTGTATCTTTTTGGATCTCACCATCGGGCTACTTGTTCTACATGAATCTCTGTGCCTCTTACCATCGGGGTGCTTGTTTTAGGTGAGTCCCTCTACCTATCACCATCGCGGTGCTGCTTTTAGGTGAATCTTTCTGCCCTTGACCATCGGAGAGCTTGTTTTAAATGAATCCTTTGACCCTCCCCATCTGGATGCTTGCATTGGGTGAATCTTATTGCTACTCACCATCGGGTTGCTTGTTTTATGTTAATCATTTGCGCCTTGCCATCGAGGTTGTTTTTTTTGGTGAATCCCTTTGCTTCTTTCCTTCAGGGTGCATGTTTTAGATGAATCTTTTGGCACTCAATATAGGGGTGCATGTTTTAGGTTAATCGTTTTACCTCCCAATATCGGACTGCTTGTTTAGGTGAATCGTTTTGCCTCTACTATCGAGGTGCTTGTTTTGTATGACTCCCCTTGCCTCCCAACATTGGTGTGTTTTTTTTAGATGCATCCCTATGCCAGTGACCATCGGTGTGCTTCTCTTAGGTGATTCGCTTTGCCTCTTACCTTCGGGGCGCTTGTATTAGTCGAATCGTTTTACCTCTTAATATCTGGGTATTTTTATAGGTGAATCTTTTTGCCCGATACAATGGGGTGCTTGTTTCAGGTGAGACCCCTGCATTTCACCAGCGATGTGCTTGTTTTAGGTGAATCACTTTGTCTCTCACCATCGGCTTGCTTTTTTGTGGTGAATCATTTGGTCTCTTTTCATTGGTGTGCTCGTTTTAGGTGAGTCTTCCTGCCTTTCGCCATTGGGGTTTTTGTTAATTTGATTCCCTTGGCAATCACAATCGGTGTGATTGCTTTAGATGAATACCTTTGCCCCTCACATTCGGGGTGATTGTTTTCAGTGAATCGTTTAGTGTCTTAACTTCGGGGCGCTTGTCTTAGGTGAGACACTTTCCTCTCACCGTCGGGGTGTTTGTTTCAGGTGAATGATCTTGTATCTCACCATCGGTGTGCTTTTTTAGGCGAATCATTTTGTCTCTCTTCACCGTGGTGCTTGTTTTAGTTTAATCCCTTTAGTTCTCATCATCGGCGTTCTTATGTTAGGTGAGACCCTTCCCTTTTACCAATGGGGTGCTTGTTTCAGGTGAATCCCACTGCCTCTTACCATCGGGGTGCTTGTTTTAGATGAATTTTTTCCTTCTTTTCAAATAGGTGTTTGTTTTAGGTAAATCCCCTGCCTCTTACAAACGGAGAGCGTTTTTTGGTGTATCGCTTTGAATCATATTATGAGATGCTTTTATATGTGAGATCCGTGCATCTCACCATCGCTGTGCTTGTTTAAGGCGAATCCAATTGTCTCTCACCATCGGGGTACTTGTTTTAAATGAATCCTTTTGCCTCTTAACATCACGGTGCTTGTTTTGGATGAGCCCTCTTGCCTCTCATCATCGGTATTCTTCTTTATGATAATTCTTTTGACACTCACAATCGCTGTGTTTGCTTTAGGTGAATAGCCTTGCCCCTCGCAGTCAGAATGTTTGTTTTAGGTGAATCCTTTTGCTCTTACCATCCGGGTGCTTGCTTTAGGTGATTTACCTGCCCTCACCATCGGGGTGCATCTTTTAGATGAATCCTTTTGCTCTCACAATCGGGGTGCTTGTTTTAGTTTAATCCCTTTGTCTCTCACCATAAGGTTGCTTCTTTTACATGAATCCCATTGTCTCTCACGATCGGGGTGCTTCTTTTAGGTTAATCCCTTTGTCTCTCACCATAAGGTTGCTTGTTTTACATGAATCCAATTGTCTCTCACCATCGGGGTGCTTGTTTTAAATAAATCCTTTTGCTTCTTAACATCACGGTGCTTGCTTTAGGTGAATAGCCTTGCCCCTCACAGTCAGGGTGCTTGTCTTAGATGAATCCTTTTGCTCTCACAATCGGTGTGATTGTTTTAGGTGAATCCCTTTGTCTCTCTCCATCGGGGTGCTTGTTTTAAATGAATCCTTTTGCCTCTTAACATCGGGGAGCATGTTTTAGGTGAGTCCTTCTGCTTATCACCATCGCAGTACTTGTTTCAGGTGAATCTTTTTGCGCCTCACCATCGGGTAGCCTGTTTTAGATGAATCCATTCGGTATGACCATGGTGGTGCTTGTTTCAGGGAATCACTTTGCCTTTCGCTATTGCGATGCTTGATTCAGATGAATCGTTTTTCCCCTTACGATCGGGGTGCTTAGGTAAATTCCTTTGACTCTTGCCATCGGTGTGCTTGTTTTAGGTGAACCCATTTGATTCTCACCATTGGGTTGCGTGTTTTAGATGAATCATTTTGACTCTCACCATCGGGCTGCTTGATTTAGGGGAATCGCTTTGCCTGTCACCATCTACGTGGTTGTTTAAAGTTAATTCCTTTGACTTTTACTATCGGGGTTTTAGTTTCAGGTGACTCCCTCTGCCTGTCACCGTTAGGCAGCTTGTTTTAGCTGAATCGTTTTGCTCTCACCATCGAGATGCTTGTTTTAGGTGAGTGTCCTTGTCTCTTACCATTGGAGTGCCTGTTATAGGTGAATCCCTTTGATACTCACCACCAGGCTGCATTTTTTAGATAAATCCTTTTGTCACTCACCATCGAGACAATTTATTTTATCTGAATCCCTTTGCCTCTTAACATAGAGGTGCTTATTTTAGGTGAATTATTCTGACTCTTATCATCGGTGAGCTTGTTTTACGTGAAACCCTTTACCTCTCACTATTGTGGTACATGTTTTTGGTTAATCTTTTTGCCTCTTACTATCGGGGTACTTGTTTTAGGTGACTCCCATTACCTCTCACCATCGGGGTGCCTGTTTTAAATAACTCTCCTGGGAATCACCATCGGTGTGCGTGTTTTAGGTGAATCACTTTGAACCTCGCCATAGGGGTTCTGGTTTTTGGTGGATCGTTTGAGTCTGTACATAAGGTTGTTTCTTTTAGGTGAATTCCTTTGCCTCTAACAATCGGAGTGGTTGTTTTAGGGGACCAACGATCCCTCTTACCACTGGGCTGCCTGTTTTAGATGTATCTCTCTGCCTCTCACCATAGAGATGGTCGATTTAAATGAACGTTGACTCTCACCATCGGGGTATTTGTCTTAGGTGAATCCTTTTGTTTCTACCACGCGGGTGCTTTTATAGGCGAACTTCCTTCCGTCACAATCTCGGTGCTTGTTTTAGATGAATCCTTTTGCTCTCATCATCGCGGTACTGTTTTAGGTTAATCCCTTTTCTTCCTATCATCAGGGTCTTTCTTTTAGGTGAGACCATTCCTACTCACCATCGGAGTGATTGTTTTCCAGATGTGAATCTTTTTGCCTCTTACCATCGGGGTTATTGTTTTATGTGAATCCCTTTGTCTCTCATCATCGCGGTACTTGTTTTTTTTGTGAGACTCTTTCTACTCACCATCAGTGTCCTTGTTTTAGGTGAATCCCTTTGCCTTTCACAATTGGAGTGCTTCTTTTGGATGAATCCCTTTGCCTCTTACCACGAGGGTGCTTGATTTACGTAACTTCCACTGCCTTTCACCATTGGGTTGCTTGTTTTGAATGAATCCCTTTGCCTCCACACCATCGGGATGCTTTACTTTAGGTGAATCCTTTTACTTCTTACCATCTGAGTGCTTGTTTTCGGTCAGTCCCCTTGCCTCTCACAACTGGGGTGCTTGTTTCAGGTCAGTCCCTTTGCTTCTCACCGTCTGGATGTTTTTTAAGTGAATCTCTTTCTCTTTTCATGGGGGTGCTTGTTTTAAGTGAATCCCTTTGGCTGTTACCATCGAAATTCTTCTTTTAGGTGACTCCTTGCCTCTCACAAATGGAGTGCTTATTTCAGATGAATCCCTTTATCTGTCACCATCGGGGTACTTTATTCAGATGTATCGCTTTGCCTCTCGCCAACGGGATGCTTGTTTTAGGTGAATCCTATTGCCTTTCACTACGTGAATAGTTTTGCCTCTTTTCATCGGTGTGCTGGTTTTAGGTGTACTCCTTTGCCACTCACCATCATAGTGCTTGCTTTAGGTAAATTGCTTTGTCTTACCATCGGGGTGCTTATTTTAGGTAACTTTCAGCGCCTCTCACCTTCGGAGTGCTTTATGTTAGTTTAATTTGTCTGCCTCTCACAATCGGGATGCATCTTTTAGATGAGTCCTTTTGTTTCTCACCTTGGAGGTAGTTGTTTTTGGGTGATTCTTTTTGATCTTGCCATCTGTATGATTGCTTTATATGAGTTTCCTGCCCTACCAATCGGTGTGCTTGTATAGATGAATCGCTTTTCTTGATACAATTGATGTGCCTGTTTTATGTGAGTCCAACTGCTTCTCGCAATTCGTCAGGTTGGTTTTTGGTTAATCCCTTCGTTTCTCACCATCGGAGTGCTGGTTTTAGGTTAATCCCTTTGTCAGTTGCAATCGGGGTGTTTGTTTTATGTGAGATCTTGTGCATCTCACCATCGGGGTCCTAGATTTAGGTGTCTCTCCGACTTCCCAAAATCGAGGTGCTTGTTTTATTTGAGTCTTTTGTCTCGCACCATCGGGGTGCTTGTTTGATATGAACTACATTGGCTCTGTGTTATTTCTGCCACAGATATCGCTGAAATGGACAGAAGGTAGAAACATTGATAGTTTGTTTATGCATGATTTAAAATTTAGTTTAGGCTTTCCCCAGGAACAACGAGGTGGACGTAGTAATTGTTTGTTTCTTTGGGGTGTTTGGAATACGAGTATCCTTGCCTCTCGCCATCGTGGTGCTTGTTTTAGGTGAAAGCTTTTGCCTATTATTATCGTGAAGCTTCTTTTAAATGATTCTCCCTGAATCTCATAATCGGTGTGCTTGTGTTAGGTGAATCCCTTTGCTTCTTACCATCGGGTTGGTTGTTTTTGGTGAATCTCTTTCCCACTCGTAATCACGGTGCTTGTTGTAGACGAATCTGTTTGCCTCTCACCATGGGGATACATATTTCACGTGAATCCATTTGCATTCACTATCGGGGTACATGTTCTAGATGAATACCTTTGGCTCTCACCATCTTTGTACCTGTTTCGGCTGAATCGTTTCGCCTTTTATCATCGAGGTGCCTCTTTTAAGTGAATTCCTTTGCCTTTCACCGTCGGAGTGCTTGTTTTATGTGAATCACTTTGCCTGTCACCATCTTGCTGTTTGTTTTATGTCAATCGTTTCGCCTTTTAAAATCGAGGGGCTTGTCATAAGTGAATTCCTTTGGCTCTCACCATCCGCGTGTTTTCTTTGAGTTTTTTGTCTCTCATCATCAGGGTGCTATTTTCAGAAGAGTCCCTTTGCCTCTTAAAATCGGGGTGCTTCTTTTAGGTGAATCCCTTTGCCTAACACCATCCAGATGCTTGTTTTAGGTGAAAATCATTGTCTCTTACTATCGGAGTGCTAGTTTTAAGTGTGTTCTCCTGCCTCTAACTGTCGGCCTGCTTGTTTTAGGTGAATCACTTTGCATCTCACCATCGCAGTGCTTGTTTTAGGTGAATCCCTTGCCACTCACCATCGGGGTGCCTGTTTTAATTAAATGAGATTGCCTTTTACCATCAGTTAGCATGGTTTAAGGATAATACCTTTGCCTCTCACCATCGTGTTGTTGTTTTAGATTAATCCCTTCGGCTCTCAAAATCGAGGTGCTCGTTTTATATTTATACTTTTCATTTTCACCATAGGATTACTTGATTTAGGTTAGTCTCTTTGCCTGTCACCTTCAGGGTGCCCGTTTGATATGAATCCCTTCTGTGCTATTTCTGTCACAGATGTCGGTGAAATGGACAGAAGCTGGAAACATTCATGGTTTGTTTTATGAATAATTTAAAATATAGTTTGCGTGTTCCCCAGGAATCACGAGGTATACGTAGTAATAGCTTGTTCTCTGCGAGGTGTTTTAAATGTGCATCTCCTCGCCTCTAACCATCGGGGTGCATCTTATAAGTTTATTCTTCTACCTCTCACCATAGAGGTGGTTGTTTTAGGTGACTCTTTCTGCCTCTTACCGTCGGGGTGCTTGTTTTAGTTGAATCCCTTCCCTTCTTACCATCAGGGTGCTTGTTTATGTAACTCCCTGTGCTTAGCACCATGGGGGTGATTTGGGTGAACCTTTTTTATCTCACCATCGGGGGCTAGTTTTAGGTGACTTCCCCTGCTTCTCACCATCGGGGTGCTTGTTTCAAGTGAGTTCTCCCGCCTGTCACCATCGGGATGTTTGTTTTGTGAATTCCTTTGCGTCCTGTTATAGATGAATCTCTTTGACACTTACCATCGGGGTGTTTGTTTTAGGTTACTTCCCCTGGCTATCACTACGGGGTGCTTTTTAGGTTAGTCCTGCTTCTTACCATCCGGATGTTTTTTTTTGTGAATCCATTGCCTCTCACCATCGCGCGTCTATCGTTTTAGATGAATCCCTTTACCTTTTATTATCAGGGTGCTAGTTTTAGGTAAATCCCTTGCCAGTCACCATTGGGTGCCTGTTTTATTTAAATACGTTTGCTATCACCATCAATTTGGTTGTTTTAGTAGAATACCTTTGCATCTCGAGACGTTGGTGCTTCTTTTAGATGAATGTCTTTGCCTCTCACCATAGGGGTGCTTATTTTAGGTGGCTCCCCCTGGCCGTCAATCGCGGTACTTTTTTAATTGACTACCCTTTTCTTTCACTATCGGGGTGCTTGTTTTATTTTTATATCTTTGGCTCTCACCATAGGAGTATATGTTTTAGGTTAATCGCTTTGGCACTCACCATCGGTTTCCTTGTTTTAAGTGACTTACCCTGCCTTTCATCATCGATGTGTGTTTTGAGATTAATCGGTTTGCCTCTCACAAACAGAGTGCTTCCTTTAGATGAATACCTTTACCTCTCACCATTGTGGTGCTTGTTTGAGATCAATCTCTTTTTTGTTCTAAGTACCGGGACTTGTTTTATGTTTATACCTTTAGCTGAATGCTTGCTTTAGGTGAGTGTTTATGCCTGTCACCATCAGAGTGCCCGTTTTATATGAATACTTTTGCTTCTGTGCTATTTCTGTCACAGATGTCGGTGAAATGGACAGAAGCTGGAAACATCCATGGTTGGTTTTATGAATGATTTTAAATATAGTTTCCGCGTTGCCAAGGAAACAAGAGGTGAACGTAGTAATAGCTTGTTCTATTCGAGGTGTTTTAAATGTGAATCTCACCGCCTATCACCATCGGGGTGCATCTTATAAGTTTATTCCTCTACCTCTCACCATCGAGGTACTTGTTTTAGGTGACTCTCTCTGCGTGTCACCGTCGGAGTGCTTGTTTTAGTTGAATCCCTTTCCTTCTTACCACCGGGGTTCTTATTTTAGATGAAACTTTTTTGCCTCACACCATCGGGGTGGTTGATTTAGGTGACTACCTCTCCCTAGCACCATCGGGGTGCTTGTTTTAGGTGAATCCTTTTATCTCACCATCGGATGCTTGTGTTAGGTGACTCCCCCTGTCTCTCACCATCGGGGGCTGGTTTGGTGAATCCCTTTACCTCTCATCTTCGCGGTTCTTGTTATAGATGAATCCGTTTCACTCTTACCATCGGGGTGCTTGTTTTAGATTACTCTCCGTGCCTATCACTATCGGAGTGCTTGTTTCACGTGAGTCCTTCTCCCTCTCATCATCGGGATGCCTGTTTTTTTTTGTAAATCCTTTTGCCTCTCACCATTGGGGTTCTTTTTAGATTAGTCCTTTTTGCGTTTTACCGTCGAGGTGCTTGTTTTAAGTAAATCCCTTGGCAGTCACCATCCAGGTGCCTGTTTTAATTAAATCCGTTTGCTATCACCATCGGTTTGCTTATTTGAGGAGAATACCTTTACCTCTCGCTATCTTGGTGCTTGTTTTAGGTGAATCCCTTTTCCGCTCACCATCGGGGCACTTGTTCTAGATGAATCTCTTTGCCTCTCACCATAGGGGTGCTTGTTTTAGGTGACTATTTCTGCCTCTCACCATCGCAGTGCTTGTTTTAATTGACTCCATCTGTCTCTCACTATCGCGGTGCTTGTTTCATGTTTATACTTTGGGCTGTCCCCATCGCAGAATATGTTTGAGGTTAATCCCTTTGCTTCTCACCATCGGGGTGGTTGTTTAAGATGAATCTCTTTGACTGTGCTATTTCTATCACATATGTCTGTGGAATGGACAGAAGCTGGAAGCATTCATGCTTTGTTTTATGAATGATTTAAAATATAGTTTAGGCTTTCCCAGGAAACACATAGGTGGACTTAGTAATAGCTTGTTCTCTTCGAGGTGTTGTTAAATGTGCGTCTCCTCGCGTCTCACCATCGTGGTGCTTCCTTTAGGTGTATACTTCTGCCTCTCTCCATCAGGGTTCTTGTTTTAGATGACTCCTCCTACTTCTCACCATCGGTGTGGTTGTTTTACTTTAATCCGTTTGCCTCTCACAATTGGGGTGATTGTTTTAGATAAAACGTTTTGCCTCTCACTATCGAGGTGCTTGTTTTAGGTTAACTCTTCTGCCTCTCACCGTCGCGAAGTTTGTTTCTATTGAATTCCTTTGTCTCCCCATCGTGGTGCTTGTATTAGATGAATCCCTTTGGCTCTGTGTTATTTCTGTCACAGATATCGGCGAAATGGACAGAAGCTGGAACTAATCATGGTTTGTTTTATGAATGATTTAAAATATAGTTTAGGCATTCCCAGTAAGAACGAAGTGGACGTAGTAGTAGTTTGTCCCAGTCGGGGTGTTTTAGTTGAATCCCTTTGCTTCGTATAACCGGCGTGCTTCTTTTAGATGAATCTTTTTGCTCTCATCATCGGGGTGCTTGTTTTAGGTGACTCCCTCTGCCTCTCACCGTCGGGGTGCTTGTTTTAGGTGAGTCCTATTGCCTGTCACCATCGGAATGCTTGTTTTTGCTGAATCACTTTGCCTGTCATCATGGGGGTGCTTTTATTAGATGAATCCCTTTGCCTCTTACCATCGGGGTGCTATTTTAGGTTACTTCCCCTGCCTCTCGCCATCGACTTGCTTGTTTCATGTGAGTCCTCCTGAATCTCACCATCGAGATGCTTGTTTTTCGTGATACCCTTTGCCCCTGACCATCGGGGTGCTTGTTTCAAACGTATCCCTTTGCCTCTCACCATCGTGGTGCTTGTTTTAAGTGAATCTTTTTGTATCTCACCGTCGAGGTGCTTGATTTTGTTTACTCCCCCTCCTCCCACCATCGGGGTGCTTGTTTTATGTAAGTGTTCCTGCCTCTTACCATCGGTGAGTTTGATTTGGTGACTCCCTTTGCCTTTGACGATCGCGGTGCTTGTTTTAGGTGAATCTGTTTGTATCTCACCATCGGGGTGTTTGTTTTAGGTGACTCCCGCTGGCTTTCACCATCGGGGTTGTTGTTTAGGTGAGTCATTCTGCCTCTCACCATGCGTATGCTTCTTTTTCCTGAATCCTTTTGTCTGTCACGATTGTGGTGCTTGTTTTAGATGAATTTTTTTGCCTCTCACTATCGAGGTGTTTGTTTGGGTGACTCACCCTGCCTCTCACCATCGAGGTTCTTGTTTCAGGTGAGTCCTCTTGCCTCTCACCATCGGGATGATTTTTTATGAATCCCTTTGCTTCTCAACATCGGGGTGTTTGTTTGAAACGAATCCCTTTGCCTGTCACCATCGAGGTGATTGTTTTAGGTGATTCCGCCTGCCTTTCACCATTGCGGTGCTTGCTTTAACTGACTCCCTCTGTTTCTCAATATACGGGTGCTTGTTTTATGTATATATTATTTTGCTCTCACTATCGGAGTGCTTGTTATAGGTAAATCCCTTTTGCTATCACTCACGGGGTGCTTGTTTTAGATGAATCCGTTTGCCTGTTTCTATCAGTTAACTTGTTCTAGGAGAATACTCTTGCCTCTCAGCATCGTTCTGCTTGTCTTAGGTGAATCCCTTTGCCTCTCGCCACCTTGGTGCTTGTTTTAGATTAATCCCTTTGCTTCTCACCATCGGGGTGCTTGTTTTAGGTGACTTCCCCTTCCTTTCACCAAGGCGTGCTTGTTTCAGGTGAGTCGTCTTCTTTGTTACCATCGGGATGCTGGTTTTTGGTGAATCCCTTTGCCTCTCAACATCGTGGTGTTTGTTTAGAGGAATCCCGTTGCTTGCCACCATGAGGGTGCTTGTTTTAGGTGAATATTTTTGCCTCTGTGTTATTTTTGTCACAGATGTCTGTGAAGTAGATATAAGCTAGAAACATTCATGATTTGTTTTATGAATGATTTAAAACGTAGTTTAGGCGTTCCCGAGGAAACACGAGGTGGACGTAGTAATAGCTTGTTCTCTTCGAGATGTTTTTAAATGTTGGTTTCCTCGTCTCTCACCATCGAGGTGCTTGTTTTAGGTGTACCTCTCTGTTTCTCACCATCGGGAGTTTGTTTTAGGTGACTCCCCTGCCCCTCAACATCAGGGTGCTCGTTTTATTTGAATTCGTTTGCCTCTCCCCATCAGGTGGTTATTTTAGATGAATCTTTTTGCCTCTCAACATCGGGGTGCTTGTTTTATTTGAGTCATTCTGCCTCTCACCATCGCGATGAGTGTTTTTGGTTAATCCTTTTTTTTCTTGCTATCAGGGTGCTTGTTTTAGATGAATCCCTTTGGATGTGTTATTTCTGTTACAGATATCTGTGAAATGGACGGAAGCTAGAAATATTCATGATTTATTTTATAAATGATTTAGAATATAGTTTAGGCATTCCCGGAAAGAGCGAGGTGGACGTAGTAATAGTTAGTTCCAGTCGGGGTGTTTTGAATGTGCGTCTCCTTTCCTCTCACTCTGGGGGTGCTTGTTTTCGTTGAATCCGTTTGCCTGTCACCATCGAGGTGATTGTTTAGGTGAGTCTCGCCGCCTCTCACCGGCGAGGCTCTTGTTTTAGTTTAATACATTTGGCTCTCACACATGTACATTGTTTAGAGATACAAATGTTTGAAGTGAAACCCGTTTTCTGCAATATGCATTGCAACTGTTACACCTGCAAGCGAGAGATTCTAAAAACAAACTGCGAAAGATGATTGTAATTCTTGCCTCATAGACGGTAACTTGAATGAGTAAAAATGTATCACAGAAAATATTCACCATTTTGAACAGTTTCTTATGGTTTGTTAACGGTGTTTTCCCATTTTGACTTTTATTGATTATAGCGCCATCTATGAGGCAACATAAACAAATGTACAATACAAAAGTTACGAATTTTTCTCCCGGAGAATCCAAATCTGCAATAAGAAGTGAAGGTTCGTATTTAAAATTTCAAAGTTGACCTCCTACCGCCCCTGGCTTTAGGATGTGGGGATCGAGTGTGGTATCATTGGATATCCTCTTCGAGATGAAGAACTTGTTATAATTTTTAAAAAAATCAGATTTGTAATCTTTTAGATATTTCCAAGAACAGTTTTAAGTGCCTCGTTTTTCAACTGTTACAATCCGGCTTATACCTCCTGACGTTTAAGGCGTGTCCTCATGTTCACAATATCCAATGCCAATTTGACGACGTTGTCTAATAGCTTTATACCTGGATTAGGAGAAGGCAATTTCAAAAATACATATTTATAATACATATCACTATAGTGTTAATACATTTTTAAGAACGTATTTGTTTTCCAATATCTTAATTTCTTAAGTCAAGAGGTTTGAGCCGGAATTTAGTAACCCATTTTGAATTTGTCGATTATAGTGCAATCTATCAAGGAACGAATAAAATGTTCAGTGCAAAAGTTAGGTATTTTTCCCGAATAATCGGAACCTCAATAAAAATGGGGCTTCCTATTTAAAATTTCAAAGTTAACACCCCTCTCGCCCCAGGGGTGGGTCAGATTGTCGAGTGTGGTATCGTTGGATATCCCACTTCGAGACAAACAAATTTTGTTACAAGTTTTTAAAACTCCGATTTGTAGTTTTCCAGATATTTCTAAAGACAGTTTTAAATGGCTGATTTATCAACTGTTAGTAACACATTTCGATTTTTGTCGATTACAGCGTCATGTATCACGAAACGAAAAAGTGTTCAATACGAAAGTTATGTATTCTTTCCCGGAAAGTCCGAATCTGCAATAAAATTGGGGGTCCCTGTTTAAGATTTGAAAGTTGACCCCCTCCAGCCCCCGGGGTTTGGAGAAGGGAGTTGAATGTGGTATCGTTTTATGTCCCCTTTTGAGAAGAACAACTATTGTTACTTTTTTTAAATATCCGATTTGTAGTTTTTCAGATATTTCCAAAAACTTTTAAATACCTCACCCGGTATACATACATGGTGTATCAGACCATCCATTCCAGGCGTTTTCTTTTTCTGCTCGTAGTGCACGTAGACACTTCAAACAAAAAATTGAATGACCAAATCGTATGTGATGAATCAATTGGTGATGCTTCCAGATCCAGGGCATAGCGGAAATACTTCCACAGGGCCAACCCCAAAATTTCAAACGGAAAGTGGTATCAATTTTGATTTCTTTGGAAGCACTATTGAAAAAGACATAACTTTTATATAAAAACATTTTTCGTTAAATTCTACGGTTTGGCACCTAAGTTTTTTTTTTTGTAGAATTGCTACTACTAATGCATGTAGACACTTCAAAAAAAATGAATGACCAAATGGTACGTGTTCAATCAAATGATGATGTTTCGAAATCCAGTGGTGTAGCGGAAATACTTCCACGGGGGGTCAAATCCAAATTTCAAACCGAAATTGGTATCAATTTCGATTTCTTTGGGAGTATTATTGAAAAATAAACAACTTTTACAGGAAACACTCTTTGTCAATTCTACGGTTTGGCATCTACGCCTGTTATTTGCTGTTGAATTGGTACTATCAGACTACCCGTCCCAGGCATTTTTCTCAGCTCCTAGTGCACGCACGTACAGATTTGTTGCCCCAAATATTTCTCTGCAAGACGGACTGTCACAACGAAAGCAAGGAATGAAATTTCATGTTGCAGGAGATTCGAAAATACTTTCCTCGATACGTATGAAAAAGAGCTGAAATGCTATGTGAAACAGCTGACCGCTTAATGTCGTTATCACGGAAAGAATACCTGAAGCTAGTTTGACTTAGCTGAAGAACTAAAAATGAATCACAGGTCCAACAAAAATAAACAAAGTGCTGTGAAAATGTTTTGCTACGAGTTTATGAAGTGATTTCCCGATTTGTTTCTTAGAACACCTATTCCTATATTGAGAACATCTTTCAATAATGAACAAGTTGCAAAGTTCTGTAAAAAGTAATGCACACTGATGAAGAAATATTCTTCTACACCATCACGAATATTGAACGCGGATGAGACTGGTGTACCTTGTGTTCATGTTGGTCCCAAAGTAACATGTGAAAAAGGGAAACGAATTGTAGGCAAGTGGACGTAGGTCGAAAGAGGCTGGAATATAACATTGATGTTCTGCATGAGTGCTACTGGATAGTTTGTACGGTCTTTCTTTATATTTTTGCGACAGAGAATGAGTGTGAGACTGATAGTTGATTTTACACCCGAGAGTATTACTGTAGCATAAAGTACTGGTTGGATAAGGAGTGATGCTTTTTTTTAACTTGGTTGCAATAGTTTGTGAAATTCTGTCATCGTTCCCTAAGAACCCAGTTATGCTAATTGTTGATGGGCATGGTAGCCATAAGGAACTGAAATTGATTCAATAAGCGTGGGATCACAGTATTCACTCCCCAGTACTCCTCCACATACCACTCGTAAGACTCAACCCACTGACAGGGTTGTATGAAAACATTTAAAGACGCGTACAATGAAGCTTGTTTGCTGTGGATGCGCAAGAATGCAGGAGTAAATATAACCAAATGTGATGCAGCGCAACTTGTTTCAGAGCCATACTTAAAGTTGTGCGCATGGACATTGCTCTCAATGGATTTCTGTGCACCGGAATATGTTCACCGAACCTTCAAGATGTTCACAGAAACCGACTATCTGTCCGAAAATGTGGTTCTTGTTGCAAGATGTTACACTAGGCCTACCTGTGAAGACCCACAACCTTCAAGTTCGACAGTGATTGAGGAAAAAAGGCTACTTCTTGTTCGCCGTCTGCAGCGGATCCACATTCTCCACTTACGAACAATAAACCGGAATCTTCTCGTCCATCAACTAGTAAAGAGGTCTACATTATTGAACAGATATCATTATTGCCGGAAAATTGCAAGATACATTAAGCGTCACGAACCAGAAGAACTGGAGGGAGTGCGATACTAACATCTTCACCATATTAGACGCATCTTCAAAGGAAAGTGACTACAACATACAAACTAACAAAGTAAGGTCGCAAGAAGCTACTGAACCACCACACAGACAAAGAGAAAACATCGACCAGAAGAACAGGAAGGCACCACTGAATGCATCATTTGTGGTGATACGCTCAATGAAAGCTGGGTGTGGTGTGCATCCTGCGAAGGCTAGGCTCATGAAACTACACCCCTGTCGAATCAACAGATATACATTACACATGTGATCACTGTCAGCTTCGTGGGTAGGTGTTCTTATTGTTCCTTCTGAGTGTAGAATATGATGGTTTTTCAAATATCTTACGTGTCAGGTGGTACTCGCCAATATTCGAAATATGTGAAATGTAACGATCTGTACTGTCATTTGTTTATTTCATTATTTTTGAATGTATGTCGATATGTTCGGTTACTCAATAAAGTTCAAATTTCAAATAAATATGTCAGGCTTACATTGGAATAACTTTACATCTTATTACCAATAGTGTTGTCAACGGTTCGAGCGGCTCGGCTCACGGCTCAGTCACCACCGAGCCGAGAAGTGAACCGAGCCGAACCGAGCGGGTCTCATCGCAACTGAGCCGGCTCGAAACGATGGCTCACCTGAGCTGAGCCGAACCGAGTTGATGGCTAACCCAAGCCGAGCCGAACCAAGCTGATGACTCACCTGAGCCGAGTCGAACTGAGCCGATGGCTCATCGCAACTGTGCCGGCTCGAGCCGATGACTCACAAGTAAGGGACCATATGGTTGTCGCGCAAATCAGATGCAGACATACGCCATCCGATTGAGCATGAAAAGATATGGAGAACACAGAAATATAAGGTGCTAAGGGCCATAGGGAGCGGAGCGAGGAAAGAGGAAACATTGAATGTCGGCAAAATTGAAGAAAGTCAGGAATGACGGGAAAAGTTAATTTCGTGAAAACAGGGAAAGAAAGTCAACCAAAAGGACGAAACTAAACATAGCAAGTGCATCAAGGACGAAGAAAGATCATAATCAGGGTTGCCATCCGGACCGCAGTGTTGCCAGCGTTGCATAACATTGATATGGAAGATATAGCACAGTATAGCAATTCATGCACAAGGAAAAATATTAGTAACACAAAAGACAATTGAAAAGACTCTGTACACGTGCGTAAAAAGGTTTAACGTAGTCGTGAGTGAATATTACACCCGCGTGAATGCAAATGGAGGAAAACAGAGAACAGTACGCACCATTTGTAGTTTAATTGCAGTTGACGTGAAGATCATGTGTACTCCCTTCACTTTCATGTCTATATTTGTCTCCTCCCTCATGTACATTATTCACTCACGACTATCGTTAAATCTTTTTACGCACGAGTACAGAGTCTTTTCAATTGTCTTTTGTGTTACTAATATTTTTCCTTGTGCATGAATTGCTATACTGTGCTATACCTTCCATATCAATGTTATGCAGCGCTGGCAACACTGTGGTCCAGATGGCAACCCTGATTATGATCTTTCTTCGTCCTTGATGCCTTGCTATGTTTAGTTTCGTTGTTTTGGTTGACTTTCTTTCCCTGTTTTCACGAAATTAACTTTTCCCGTCATACCTGACTTTCTTCAATTTTGCCGACATTCAATGTTTCCTCTTTCCTAACTTCGCTCCCTATGGCCCTTAGCACCTTAAATTTCTGTGTTCTCCATATCTTTTCATGCTCAATCAGATGGCGTATGTCTGCATCTGATTTGCGCGACAACCATATGGTCCCTTACTTGTCAGGTGAACCGAGCCGGAGCTCGAACTGAGCCGGTAGCTCAGGGCTCGAGCTGAGCCCGTTGGGCGCAACATCATCCTGATTAACAAAGAAAAAAATACAAGTTCGCTTAGAAATATTTTTTCACTTATTGATAAATAGATGGAAGTAATAAAACAAGTCCAGATAAACACAAAGGATGCCTTTAAAAAGACTACATAGATGCTGTTACACGACCTTAACAATAATAGTTGTAGGCGGACTCGAACTTGTACCATTATTTAATTAGTTTCTTGAATGATATTTACAACAGAGATCCAACTAGTGTCCAGTGATTTAAGAGATTGATTAACAAATCAGTTACTACAAACTCAAATATAGAACATCTTCTTTGTCTTCAGTAATCCAACTTCCAAAATTGGGCTTTTATTTTAACATTTCTTAGCACGTAGTTAGTAACTTTAATCTAGTGTTGTCAACAGCTCGAGCGGCTCGGCCCATGGCTCAATCACCACCGAGCCGAGAAGTGAGCCAACAGCTCACCCAACTATGCCGGTTCGAGCCCTCGGCTCAGGTGGGCCGAACCGAGTCGAGCCGATGGCTCATCCCAACTGAGCCGGCTCGAGCTGTTGGCTCACCTGAGCTGAGCTGAACCGAGCCGATGGCTCACCTAAGCCGAACCGAACCGAGCCGATGGCTTACCTGAGCCGAGCCAAACCGAACCGATGGCTCATCGCAATCGAGCCGGCTTGAGCCGATAGCTCACCTAAGTCGAGCCGAACCGAGCCGGTGGCTCATCTGAGCCGAGCCGAACCGAGCCGGTGGCTCATCTGAGCCGAGCCGAACCGAGCCAGTGGCTCATCGTAACCGAGCCGGCTAGAGCCGATGGCTCAGCTGAACCGAGCCAAACCGTAGCCCGAGCTGAGCCGATGGCTCAGGGCTCGAGCAGAGCCAGTTGTCATCACTAATTTCCAAGAGGCAGCTCAACGTGTTTAAATATCTAGGCCTACCCCTTTTCCTGTAAGAATGTGAATTAATATTCGCATATTTTAGTTGCTAGATTTACTTTCGGAAAATGCTTTGCACCTTTCAGTTAGGTACTAATTTGTGCAAAACAAAAAGTTGGTCACCATTAAACCCCCCGCCGGAAATTATTGTAGGTGATGACCCCCTACATCCCCCTTTCGTCTTGTTGTGTCACTATGATTCCTGGTGCAGGCCTGACTATGTTTTCAGAACTTTTGTATCTATCCAGGCTGCTAGTATGGAACAGATAATTAGGCCCGAATGAAGGTCAATAATGCAGTCAGAGCTGCAGCATTCACTTGTTCCGCTCTTAAATTTATGAAATATGGTTACTTCCTTTTCCAGTAATTCTATCTGATTTGTTGTATCTATGTGATGTGCATTGTCAAATCAGTGTAAAAAAGCATTTATTTTCTTGCTACAAGTGAATGCTGCAACAGATCAACGAAAGATGCAAAAATTGTACCGAGACAAACTACACGAAATCAATAGGTTCCGTTCAAAAACAATCACAGGTAAAATATGGACGTTGCCAATATGGCTGTGTAGCATGCGGAAAACAACATTTTAGATACCAATGCTCAGCTAGGGGCGCGAAATGTAGGAATTACAACGAATGGAATTATTTTGCCCAGTATTGTCCAAAAAAGGACACGAATAGGCACAAAAGAAGAATCAATGAGTTACCTGATGAAGACATGCAGATGGAAGACAAGACCTTCACCCTTACTGAATTACAACAAGCACTAGATGACATAGAAGCAAATACGAATGTAGAAGGTAAACAAAACTAATTTAAAGGCGATTTTATGTTAAGCTTCATTCAGGTAGCCAATACAGAGAAGAAAATATATCCATTGGTGCTAATCGAATTGTCAGAAAAAAAAAAATTCAGAGGTAAAACACGAGAATTTTAAACATGAAAATCGATACCACAGGAATCAGGTCTGTAGACGTCACATCGACAACCAGGTAGAAGAAACGAAACATCGTAATATGAGTCAGAAAATACCTACGAGGTCAACAATAATAGAAGGAAAGGACAGAATAGGAATAATAAAATAAGTCCAAAGCAAATATGGTAAACAGGTGAGCGTAGAAAATAAAGTAACTCAAGAATGGAACATAGAAGGAAAACAACACAGAAAAGCAGTTAGTAGAACAATAAAGATGTGTGAAGATAAAAGAGAAAGCGAAAAGATGAAAGAATTAGTCAAGGGAGAAAAAAGTCGAGGTTGAATTGAAGGGAAAAAATACAAAAGGAAGGAATTATGGAGGGAAGTCTGAAAAATTAAAACAAACGGTTGATACAGAGGTGAAGAAGGGAATCAAGAAGAAAAAAGAAGAAACTGTAAAAAAAGAGAAAAACAAAAAAAATTAGTATGATGGTTATTAGTGGCGAAAAAGACATTAATTGATGTCTCATGACGAAGTGGAAAAAGAAACTAAAATGTTCCGATATAAAACAGTTCAATATTTGTTGATTGTAGTTAAGATATAAACAGCTGAATGTTTGTTGATTTCAGCTCGTATTGCCTATTATTGCGTATGCTTGAGGGAGCCAGTACGATATTTTTGATTATCGAAGATTTGATATGTTAATGGTGTTGGGCGAATGTAAGCAGAATAATCGCGAGGCCGGGCGCTATATGGTGAATGGTTTCCTGATCGTGCTCGGAAGTCGAGAAAATTATTTCGGCACTTGGCACTTCGGGTGTAGAGGACTGGGCTCGTCCATCCTCACTAAAGCGAACGTCAGCAGATCAGGCACCGTGTTCGGGATAAACGGTCTTCCGACATCTTGCTGCAATCCATAGTGATCCACAAAGCTCGACAAGACGATTAGCCAGGGATGCTGCAATGAGCCACATGATGCTTTGGAGGATTCTGCACAATAACGCGTTCCACCCTTACCATATTCATCTGCATCAGGAACTCCGAGAACAAGATTTCCATAACCGTCTGGAGTTTTTTGTCAGTGGATGAACGCCAGGAACCAGTGTTTTCACAAGAACATTCTGTGGACGAGTGTGACGACCTTCAGGAGTAATTGAGATTTCAACATACACAACGCTCACTACTGGTCCAGCGAGAATCCTCACTGGGTACGTGAGGTTGACAATCAACATATCTTGAGACTAAATGTATGATGAGGTACAGTGGGAGGCCAAATAATATTGGTCTCCATTTCTTCGAAAGTACATTAACAGGGTTAGGTACGCAACTTTTTTGTGAGATGTTCTTCGTGAACTCTTGGAAGACGTCTCACTATCAACTCGTGAAATGATGTGGACACAACAAGACGGTTGCCCTGCTCATTTGCAAGAGTTGCCATGCAAACTGTTGCTCGTTTATTCCCAAACAGGTGGATCGGAAGAGAAGACCGTTTTCCTGGCCAGCGCGTTCTCTGGACATGAGTCCGCTAGATTTTCTTTCGGCGACGTGTCAAGGAGATTGTTTACCAAGAGCGTACTACTAGAAAGGGACGACATGATGGAGAGAATCCGTAATATCTACCTTGGACTAGGTATTAATGAAGTGTTAAGAACATTCAACAATGTCCCGGTACGCATTCGCATGTGCATCGCAGGTGCTGGACTATCCTTTCAACATTTATTGTGAGTTCATTTCTTTTTGCTCCAAGTACAATATTTTGGTGAGAATGTTCAGAATTTGTAGTTCCCGTTATTTACTTTATTTCTTATCTTCAGTTCTTCTATGTGTACTATTCTTGAACAGTTATTTGTGCAATGAGATCCACAAAGTGATCTCTATTAAAATATTTACTAGGTAAGTACCCCGTTAAGAAGCTCGGGAGAGTGGCAGTGATTTCATAAGTTTGAAATTTCAGTTTCTTGTTTTGGGATGTTTTATTGCTGGAAATTTACATACAAATTTGTCTCATACGTAGTTTTACTTAAAACCAAAGAGTGTTTTTCTCTGGTTTTCTGTTTTAAATTGGTTCCAACCCCGGAATTTGAATTACGTACTGTCCTGTAATATTGTTTGCGTCTCTTGATAGTGCACGAGATATGTCGTAACGTTTGATACTGGATGCTGCAAAGATATTTCAACGACAGTACTCTTTGATAGAACATGTGTTATCTGGTGTTCTTTCGGAGTCATTGCCAATTAAAACTGCTGTTCCGTAGCTGCAATTCAACAACAAATAACAGACGTAGATGCCAAACCGTTGCATTTAACAAGTGTTTCCTATAAAAGTTGCTTCTTTTTCAATAATAGTCTCAAAGAAATCAAAATTAATACAACTTTCCATTTAAAATGTTGAAATTGACCCCCGTGGAAATATTTCCGCTACCCCACTGGATATGGAGGTATCACCATTTTATTCATCACATACGATTTGGTCATTCAATTTTCTGTTTGAAGTCTATACGTGCATTATGAGCTGAAAAAATGCCTGTTACGGGTGGTATGATAGTAGCAATTCAACAAAAAAGAACAGAGGTAGATGTCAAACCGTAGATTTTAACGAAAGATGTTTCCTGTAAAAGTTGTTTCTTTTTTAAATAGTGCTTCCAAAGAAATCAAAATTGGCACCACTTTCTATTTGAAATTTTGGAGTTGACCCCCCATAAAGATATTCCCGCTACGCCACTGGATATGAAAGCATCTTTATTTGATTCTTCACATATGATTTGGTCATTCAACTTTTTGAAGTGTCTACGTGCATTACGAACCGAGAAATATGCCTAGGACGAGTGGTCTGATACACCACAATATATATATATATATATATATATATATATATATATATATATATATATATATATATATATATATATATATATATATATATATATATATATATATAGGGTGTCTCGCCTAAAATTGGGACCCAAATATTTCCGAAATGATAAAAAAATTGACAAATCTGGTTAGGCAAGAATGTAATCATGCCAGGGGCCTATAAAATCCATGCCAGGGGCCTGTAAACAACAAATGCTCTCAGGGGTCCCATCATAGGGCCTCAGGGGCCAACTTGAAAATTTCAAACGGAAATCCCCTATTTTCATTGCAGATTCTGATTTTAGGATTAAAACTAAGCAAATTTTACTTGAAGCACTTTTTCGTTAGTCTAATAGATGGCGCTGTAATCGTAAAAAAATGAATATCATCGTACGTAAGTCCCCTAACTTTGCGATCTCAAATATTTCCGAAATAACAAAAAAATGTAACAAATCTAGTTACGTAACAACGTACACATGTCAGGGGTCTAAAAAATTCTGTAAACTTCAAGTGCCCCCAGGGGTACCACCATAGGGGCCAACTCAAAAATTTAAAATAGAAAATCCCTATTTTAATTGCAGATTCTGATTCTACAATCAAAACTAACCAACTTTTACTTGAAGCTCTTTTTCGTTATTTTAATAGATGGCGCTGTAATCGTAAAAAATAAATATCGTACGTACGTCCCCTAACTTTGCGACCTCAAATACTTCTGAAATAACAAAAAATGTGACAAATCTATTTAGGTAAGAATGTACACATGTTAAGGGCCTATAAAATTCTGTAAACAACAAGTGCCCTTATGGGTCCTATCGTGGGGACCCAGGGGCCAACTTGAAAGTTTTAAATGGTAACTCCCTATTTTTGTTGAAGACTCGAATTTGGGATCGAAAATACTCAAATTTTACTTGAAGTACTTTTCGTTACCCGCCTAGATGGTGCTGTAATCATAAAAAAGATCGTACGCTACCTGGGATTTTTGATAAACTAAATAACTCGAGAAATACACGTGCAATTAAAAAGCACGAAATATGTGATCAATATTTTAAAAAGACTTAGCATAAAACAAAATTGCTTACATTTACATTTCAATGCGATAATGGTAGACAATTACTATATGGAAAGGAAAGTTTTTGTGTTTTGCAACAAGAAACATCTTCCCTAGAATTGTAAAGGACAAGTAGACCAATATGTTATTAAATATCACGTGACATGGATAGATTAAATAAAGTCATTATTTCACACTGGTACGTGAAAGCACAAATTACAAAGGAGATTTCACAGGAGAACAAATTTACAAAACCTGGATAAAGCGCAAAGAAACTTAATTGATATACAGGGTTATTTAAATGATCTTCACGATTTCAAAGGTTAGTAACTCAACTTTGTTTAGTCACAATGACATGTAGCTTATGTTAAATTAGAGAAAGCTCAAAATTAGTTTTTGTTTATAAACACATGCGTGGTATGTTCCCTGTCAAAGCTGCTCAAGATGAGTGCAGTTTGTAATTCAACATACATCAGTTTGATAGTATAGTTCTTGGCTCACTCTGTTTTACATTCCAGAGGCAGAAAATCCATCTGCTTCTTAAATACGTTCTCAAAGTTCAGTTAAATTGTTAGGGAGGGGTGACTGATCCACTTGGATTTAACATAACCCTAACTTCGTTGAAAATTCCGTTTCACGTGAAATTAGAGAATTAAAAAAACGTCGCCTTGTCTTCGTTTCCTGCTATCTAAATTTACAGTTACCCTAGTTACGGAATGCGTAATTACACATCAGCTTTACCAGCCACGTAGTGTCTTACCGTTTTTTTTTAACTTGATTATTATGAGTACTCTTGCCTCTCTCGACTTGATTGTCTAAAATTGGCAGATGAACAAAGTGTAACTAATATTTCACAACATACGCTCAAACTGCACACCTTTGTTGGTCTGGCAGTGAGCAATTCGATGGTAAAACACAAATACTGCATTCCTGGTGACGTTCAGTTCAATAAGTGCAACTTCATCAACAACCCTTCGACGAAGATTATCCAAAGTGGTTGGTATTATTTGATATAGAAAAAATACTCGGAGTTTTAGATAAACCCAGAAAAAGTAGTATAGTGGCGATAAATTAGAGAAACAGAGAAGGAGTGGGCCACCCAATCTCACCTCTTTTGCAAATCCGTTATTTAGGAAATTCCGTGTTAAGAAATTGCCGCAAATTTACACCGTTGTGCGGTCTTGTACATCTTGCTGAAACCATCTGTGGGCAAAATTGTCTTCTGCAATATCTCTCATTGCTGGAACTATTTGATTTCGAAGCATCTCCTCGCACAGTTCAGAAGTCAAATTGTTATGAATAGAAAAGGGTCCAATTATTGTATATTTAGCACTGCCGTCCAGATATTCAACTTTTCAGGATGTAAAGTGTGTTTGAAAAGACCAATGAGATTGCTGTCAAATCAAAACCTGGTATTACGTCTGTTAATGTAACCGGTTAGGTGGAACGTGCCTTCATCATTGAACACAATGCTGGTAAGAAATGTAGGATCATCATTGATTTGTTTAATCTTATCTTTACAAATTCTACACGGCGATCAAAGACATATTCATTCAGTTGGTGTATCACATGAATTTTGTATGGGTAGAACTTCATTTTCTTCAACGTTCTTCTCGCAGACATGGACTAATGTCATACTGTTCCGCAGCTTTATGAATGCTAAGTTGACTATTTTCAACAAATGACTGCAACATCAAGTTGTTTGTCGCCGATTTCGGTCGACCAGGAATGTTACAATCCTTATAGTTACCGTTTTCTCGACGCGTATCAAGTTGTTTGTCGCCGATTTCGGTCGACCAGGAATGTTACAATCCTTTATAGTTACCGTTTTCTCGACGCGTATCAAGTTGTTTGTCGCCGATTTCTGTCGACCAGGAATGTTACAATCCTTTATAGTTACCGTTTTCTCGACGCGTCTTACGATACACTCGACGGTAGGTCTCGAAAAGGGGTTTTTTGGAACGCGAACTTTTTCATTAAATATTACCCTT
Source organism: Thermobia domestica (assembly GCF_964235325.1). NCBI lineage: Eukaryota > Metazoa > Arthropoda > Insecta > Zygentoma > Lepismatidae > Thermobia > Thermobia domestica. The sequence goes on along the minus strand of NC_137470.1, from coordinate 159,067,449 downwards.
ACTTCAGCACATGACCTTTGGTTATTGCCCACCCTCGTATCATCGAAAGCGTTAGATCTTACCTTTGAGTGTTGAAATACAGTAGAAATACAGCTTGAGTGTTGTGAGGTTCTCTGTAATAATGCCTACTGCTACCAATGTCTAATCATGTCTTCTACGTTGCTGGACCGTAATTTACAATCAACCATAAGTGTTTACAGAACATGCCATAGGGGTGACACATATGTGTCTTCTGGTGAAATGTTATTTGTTCCACTAAATTTCTAAGAGCCCATTTGCTCTCTTAGATCTACCGATTAACTTTACATGTTCATATTTACTTCCACTTCTCAAATAGAATTATATGCAGTTTCAAATGAAATCGTAATTATGCACATCTACATAACCATAACAACAAAATAATGATGTCCTTTTAAACTTTAATAGATCCACCGATCAACCTTACGTGTTCACTTTCAATTTTATCTCTCAAGTAAAATCACATGGTCTATATTCAAATCAAATTGCATTATACATATCTACATAAACATGGCAAAAATGAATAACTTAGTTCTCTTTTGACACTATGCCCGATTATTAATTGAAACTTCATCACCCAATGGAGAGCTAAAGTAAATCAACTTTCATAGTGTCCCCAAGCTCACAGAAAAAATACCAGTTCTTGAAAAATATTATTATCAAAAACTTGTGTTCTAACTTTGCAAATCTTAGCAACAACATCACATAGCATATACAGTTCTTGAACCAGCTTTTCATTTATCAACCTCAGGTACAACGATATTACTATTTTTGCGATTTATGTGTTATCTAGGAGGACAACGAAAAAATACTTAAACGAAAACTTGTGTATTTTCGGTCGCAGTATCCGAATCTGCATTAAGGAGAGGATTTCTATTTGGAATTTTGGGAAGATGAAGCTAACTTCATTTTATGTTAGTTGAATATATCTTTTTTTTTTAATGAAATAAAATCTGTGAGTTTTACGTCCCACGGTTATGCCGAATAGGCTAAAGGAGACGGTGATTATGAGAAATGAATGAATGAAATGGTGGAATGAAGAAAGTGGGAGAACCCCGAGAAAACCCACGCACACGGTGTTTGTCCACCACAAAGTTCACTTTGCGGGAGCAGGGTTTGAACCCGGGACCCCATGCACCAGAGGTGAACGCTCTACCACTGAGCCACTGTGGCCCACCAGATCTTTTAAAATGATTGGTCACGTACTTAAATTGCAAGTGTATTTCTCGAGGTATTTAGATTATCACTAGCCTTAGGTGACGTACAAGCGTACGATGATATTCAATTATTTTTGCTACAGTATTACAGCTCCACCTAGTAGAATAACGCAAAATTTGCTTCAACTAAACGTTCTTTATTTTCGATCGCAGAATCAGAATCTGCAATAAAAATAAGGGTTTCCATTTAAAACTTTCAAGTTGGCTTCCGGGGCCCTATGATGGGATCCCTGGGGGCATTAGTTTTTTTTTTTTTTTTTTTACAGAATTTTATAGGTCCCTGACATGGGTACTACATTGTTCCGTAACTAAATTTGTCACATTTTTGTCATTTCGGAAATATTTTAGGTCGCAGATATAGAACACGTCCATACGATGATATTCATTTTTTGCGATTACAGCGCCATCTATTAAAATAACGAAAAAGTGCTTCAAGTAAAAGTTGGTTGGTTCTGATCTTAGAATCAGACTCGCTAAAGCTCGCTGGGGGCTCCGCCCCCAGACCCCCGGTCGTGGCTTTGCCATAAGGTGTCAAGTTATAGAAAACTATTCCTTGAGTAATTCACTTCCCTTTACAGCACACACCTGTTACCAACACATACTTCAATTGAACCGGTATTATTTCTTCCATTTAACTTTGGACAGCAAACACACAATTTATAAGAAGAACTCTATTACTACTTCTATTCTGGCAATCATGTACATAGCTAATTATATACACTTTGCACACATCTATACATGTTAGAGACAATAACAGAATTTATTTTCTGAAACATAAATAGCGGAAACTGTCTTGCAATAGCCTACCAATTAAACCTTTTATTTTCCGAAAACACTCACTGTTTACAAATGTGAATTTTTCCACCCTTTTAAATATTATGTCTTGCAGTGCAATTTAGTACGTACAATGTATTATAATGGTGTCCCTGTTGTTAATTGTACATATTACCTGCACTAAAAGTAATTCACATCTGTGATATAAGAGTGCGAAAATATTTCAGGCTCCCTGCATATTTATTCTTGTATTTACAATGAAGACTACAATTTACTAGGTAATTTACAAATATGAATATTGTCGGAAATTATTTAAATTTTTTCATAGCATTTGAGTGAACACTATTTTTGTACTGTAATGTAGTACAGTGGACTATAATGGAAAACTTGGGCGTAGTTGTACATATTACCTGCAGCAAGACTTTTTCAAATATTTCATATTTACTGGACAATTTCTTGCAGTCAACCTGTATCTCTCGTCTTGTATTTTCAATAAAGACTACAATTTGTAGGTAATTTATAAAAATGAATTTTGTTAAGGCTTTTTAAACATTAGTTCATAACATTTGATTCAACACTAGTTTTTGCAGTGTAACGTAGTACATCTTATTATAATGGTGTCCTTTGGTAAACAATGTACTTACTGGGCAGCAAGACTTCTTGAATTGTTTATATACACTGGGCAATTACATAGAGTCTTCGTGTATCTTTACTCTCATATTTTCAATGAAGACGATTATTAAGTAAGTAATTTAGAATATGAATATTATTGGAGGCATTTGAAAATTTGTTTATAGCATTTTAAACAAACCACTTTTTGCATAGTAGTATAACAGTGTATTAGAATGGTGTGTTTCTCATTTCTTAATACAATTAAATAACAAGACATCATTTCCTTAATGATACTAAAAAACGCATATATAACCCGATTACTATTCCGATTTTAGAAGTGTAACCCGCTAAAGCTCGCTGGGGGCTCCGCCCCCAGGCCCCCGGTCATGCCTTTGCCATGAGGTGTCATGTTCTAGAAAACTATTCCTTCAGGAATTCACTTCCCTTTACAGCAGACACCTGTTACCAACACATACTTCAATTCAACCGGTATTATTCCTTCCATGTAACTTTGAAAAGCAAACACACAATTTATTAGAAAGAACTCTATTACTACTTCTACTCTGGCAATCATGTGCATGGCTTATTATGCACACTTTGCGCACACCTATACATGTTAGAGACAATAACAGAATTTATTTTCTCAAACATAAACAGCGGACACTGTCTTCCAATAGCCTACCTATTAAACCTTGCATTTTGCGAAAACACTCACTGTTTACAAATGTGATTTTTGCAACCTTTCAAATATTTATTCGTAGCATTTTTTTAAATTATGTTTTGCAGTGTAATTTAGTAGAATGTAATATAATAGTGTCCTTGTAGTTAATTGTACATATTACCAGCAGGAAAAGTAATTCATATCTGTGATATAAGGGTGGGAAAATATTTCAGTCTTCCTGCACATTTATTCTTGTATTTACAATGAAGACTACATTTTACTAGAAAATCTACAAATATAAATATTGTTAGAGATTGTTTAAATTTTTTTCATAGCATTTGAGTGAACACTACCTTTGTACTATAATGTAGTACAGTGGATTATAATGGAAACCTTGGGCATAGTTGTACATATTACCTCAGCAAGATTTCTTGAAAAGTTTCATATATACTGCACAAATTCTTGCAGTCTCCCTGTATATTTCTTCATGTATTTTCAATGAAGACTACAATTTGTAGATGATTTACAAATATGATTATTGTTGGAGGCTTTTTAAACATTTGTTGGTATCATTTGAGAAAACACTATTTTGCACTGTAATATAGAAAAGTCCCTTATAAAAGAACCCTTCGGCATAGTAGTACATATTACCTGCAGCAAGACTTTTTGAAATATTTCATATTTACTGGACAATTTCTTGGAGTCTACCTGTATCTCTGGTCTTGTATTTTCATGAAGACTAAAAATGTTCGTAATTTACAAATATGAATTTTGTTAAGGCTTTTTAAACATTAGTTCATAACATTTGATTGAACACCAGTTTTTGCACAGTAACGTAGTACACTGTATTACAATGCTGACCTTTGGTACAAAAGTAATTATTGGGCAGCAGGACTTGTTGAAATGATTATTTATACTGGACAATTACATACAGTCTTCCTGCATCTTTACTCTTATATTTTCAATGAAGACGTTTATTTACTAGGTAATTTAAAATATGAATATTATTGGAGGCTTTTAAAAAAATTTTTTATAGCAACTTAAACAACACCACTTTCTACACTGTAGTAAAACATTGTACTAGAATCGTGTCTTTCCAATTTCTTATTACAATCAAATAACAAGAGATCATTTCCTTAATCATCCTAAAAAATACATATATAACACGATTACTATTCCGATTTTAGAGGTGTAATTCCACGGACGCGGGCCCGCTACGTACCAGTACTTTCTGAGCAGTAAGTAGGAAATCCAAAATCTAAGGAATTGAGTAGTGTAGGGAAACGACGTGAGCCTATTGTGCAAAAGACCTGGGTTCGATCCCCAACAAGTTTTTCTCTCACTTTTTCTTTCTTTGAAAGTTTATTTTTATAGCAGAGGTGATAGAAAGTAAGCTTGACTTTATTATATATGGCATTTCATTCTAAACTTTACCGCGGAGCTAACTTACTACGTTGAATTCTGTTTGTTCTATTCTACTCAATATACCACATAAGAGGCCAAATGAAGGCAATTCAAAAATATGGCAATTTTGAATTCAAGATGGCGACTTCTCCAATGATTTGTTTCTTCACTTAAACTGAACTACGTCCTTAATAACGTAGCGAAACCTGGCTTACCTACCAAGAGCACAACTTACAATTTTCATGGTTACAAATTTTTGAGACGCCATTTTGAATCGAAGATGAGGACTTTTCCAACATGTCGGATTTTTCCCCTCACATGAGCTGTACTCTACACACTTGAACGCAATTTCGTGATTCCACCATATCTACAAGTTGTGTAGAATTAGACGCAACCTTATAACATTCCTAGCACTTTCTGACACCGAACATGACTATTTTTTTCAAGTTTAAGGGCGGATTCGCACACTACGCATCAGAATAAACATCACCTTGAAATTTCAACATCCTAAATACAGCCATTACAAATTTCACATTTTTTCGATTTGCGCCGCGAAACGAAAACGAATTTTAATGCTCTTTTTTCTATCATAAACTATGTTCCTAGCTTCACTGCCCGACAAAATATGACGTTTCTATGGTGTGCGGAACTACTCTAAAAACCAGCATTTCGAAACGACGAAAAATTTCGACACTTCATTTACATGGAAAATGTCGCCTTTTTCGTGATATCGGAATTTTCCCATTACTCACATCCCATGACGAACAAGTATGCAAAATTTGGTGTTTGTATGTTTTGTGGAAGTATGCAAACAATTAAGTGTGTTTCCGACTTTAGAGGTATATAATTCCACGGACGCGGGCCCGCTACGTACCAGTACTATGTGAGCAGTAAGTAGGAAATTCAAAACCTAAGGAATTGAGTAGTGTAGGGGAACGACGTGACCCTATTGTGCAAAAGACCTGGGTTCGATCCTCAACAAGTTTTTCTCTCACTTTTTCTTTGTTTGAAAGTTTATTTTTATAGCAGAGGTGATAGAAAGTAAGCTTGACTTTATTATATACGGCATTTCATTCCAACCGGACCCGCAACTAAAGCTATTAAATCGAAACGGGCACTTTTCCACGTATCTTATATATTAAAATTATGTACGCTGCCGACGAGACAATTTTCAAAGGTGCCCATTTGTGTGTGTGCGTGTGCGTGTATGAGCGTGTGTGCGCAGTTGCGTACACAGGAATTTATTTCGGGAAGGGCCAAACTCAATATCAGTGTATTTTATATTGAAATTCCTAAACTTGTCCCAAAAATTAGGCTAAATTTACTCAAAAGTTGGAATTTCGGTGGTGGTCCGGACCCCCAGGACCCACCCCCTGCGTATGTCCCTGTGTGTGTGTGTATTTCCTTAAAATTAATATTTTATACTTTCCATTTGTGGTATTCACTTCAAATTTGGTATACGCATGTATCTTAACGAGGAACACGAAAGGGGAGAGAGATATTTTGCAATCGTTTCTGGTTTGAAGCAGACACTGTTGTCGCGAGGCAAAATGTATTGTTTTCTTGTGTGGACACTATGTCGTGAACATGATGCACAATGTTTCTTTCAGACTCTTTTTGGGGGACATTGCCTCCTCAGAGCGCCCCTGGCGAGATCAAAATAATACGTTTATAATACAATAACAAATAGAATGTTATCAGCAGTGCCCCCGGGGTAATACTCCCCCCAACATACTTTGGGACGTAAAACTCAAAGATTTCATTTCATTTTATTTCCCCCCCAACATTGCTTCCGATAGAGACACTGGTGATGCTCCATTTCCAAAGCTACATATGTTTGATTTTAAATACTTCAGTATCGTCTCGAAACTTTACAGGAACATACTGCCTAGTTTCGAGACCATCTCAACAGTTAGCGTATAAATATATCCTTTCCGTCTGTCTGTAATAAAGAAAATATTTTGTTCACGCAATGCCAACAGAAACTATTTGGTAAAATGAAGCAACGTGATAAGAAAAAATGCAAGATAAAACATGGTCTGCGGGGATTCGAACCCAGACGTGCTACTCAGAAAGCAGACACTTTACCGCGGAGCTAATTTACTACGTTGAATTCTGTTTGTTCTATTCTACTCAATATACCACATAAGAGGCCAAATGAAGGCAATTCAAAAATATGGCAATTTTGAATTCAAGATGGCGACTTCTCCAATGATTTGTTTCTTCACTTAAACTGAACTACGTCCTTAATAACATAGCGAAACCTGGCTTACCTACCAAGAGCACAACTTACAATTTTCATGGTTACAAATTTTTGAGACGCCATTTTGAATCGAAGATGAGGACTTTTCCAGCATGTCGGATTTTTCCCCTCACATGAGCTGTACTCTACACACTTGAACGCAATTTCGTTATTCCACCATATCTACAAGTTGTGTAGAATTAGACGCACCCTTATAACATTCCTAGCACTTTCTGACACCGAACATGACTATTTTTTTCAAGTTTAAGGGCGGATTCGCAAACTACGCATCAGAATAAACATCACCTTGAAATTTCAACATCCTAAATACAGCCATTACAAATTTCACATTTTTTCGATTTGCGCCGCGAAACGAAAACGAATTTTAATGCTCTTTTTTCTATCATAAACTATGTTCCTAGCTTCACTGCCTGACAAAATATGACGTTTCTATGGTGTGCGGAACTACTCTAAAAACCAGCATTTCGAAACGACGAAAAATTTCGACACTTCATTTACATGGAAAATGTCGCCTTTTTCGTGATATCGGAATTTTCCCATTACTCACATCCCATGACGAACAAGTATGCAAAATTTGGTGTTTGTATGTTTTGTGGAAGTATGCAAACAATTAAGTGTGTTTCCGACTTTAGAGGTATATAATTCCACGGACGCGGGCCCACTACGTACCAGTACTATGTGAGCAGTAAGTAGGAAATCCAAAATCTAAGGAATTGAGTAGTGTAGGGGAACGACGTGAGCCTATTGTGCAAAAGACCTGGGTTCGATCCCCAACAAGTTTTTCTCTCACTTTTTCTTTCTTTGAAAGTTTATTTTTATAGCAGAGGTGATTGAAAGTAAGCTTGACTTTATTATATACGGCATTTCATTCCAACCGGACCCGCAACTAAAACTATTAAATCGAAAGGGGCACTTTTCCACGTATCTTATATATTAAAGTTATGTACGCTGCCGACGAGACAATTTTCAAAGGTGCCCATTTGTGTGTGTGCGTGTGCGTGTATGAGCGTGTGTGCGCAGTTGCGTACGCAGGAATTTATTTCGGGAAGGGCCAAACTCAATATCAGTGTATTTTATATTGAAATTCCTAAACTTGTCCCAAAAATTAGGCTAAATTTACTCAAAAGTTGGAATTTCGGTGGTGGTCCGGACCCCCAGGACCCACCCCTGCGTACGTCCCTGTGTGTGTGTGTATTTCCTTAAAATTAATATTTTATACTTTCCATTTGTGGTATTCACTTCAAATTTGGTATACGCATGTATCTTAACGAGGAACATGAAATGGGAGAGAGATATTTTGCAATCGTTTCTGGTTTGAAGCAGACACTGTTGTCGCGAGACAAAATGTATTGTTTTCTTGTATGGACACTATATCGTGAAAATGATGCCCAATGTTTCTTTCAGACTCTTTTTGGGGGACATTGCCTCCTCAGAGCGCCCCTGGCGAGATCAAAATAATACGTTTATAATACAATAACAAATAGAATGTTATCAGCAGTGCCCCCGGGGTAATACTCCCCACCAACATACTTTGGGACGTAAAACTCAAAGACTTCATTTCATTTCATTTCCCCTCCAACATTGCTTCCGATAGAGACACTGGTGATGCTCCATTTCCAAAGCTACATATGTTTGATTTTAAATACTTCAGTATCGTCTCGAAACTTTACAGGAACATACTGCCTAGTTTCGAGACCATCTCAACAGTTAGCGTATAAATATATCCTTTCCGTCTGTCTGTAATAACGAAAATTTTTGTTCACGCAATGCCAACAGAAACTTTTTTGATAGAACGAAGCAACGTGATAAGAAAAAAAACATAAGAAAAATGAAGGTTCGGTGGGGATTCGAACCCAGACCTGCTACTCAGAAAGCAGACACTTTACCGCGGAGCTAAATTACTACGTTGAATTCTGTTTGTTCTATTCTACTCAATATACAACATAAGAGGCCAAATGAAGGCAATTCAAAAATATGGCAATTTTGAATTCAAGATGGCGACTTCTCCAATGATTTGTTTCTTCACTTAAACTGAACTACGTCCTTAATAACGTAGCGAAACCTGGTTTACCTACGAAAAGCACAACTTACAATTTTCATGGTTACAAATTTTTGAGACGCCATTTTGAATCGAAGATGAGGACTTTTCCAACATGTCGGATTTTTCCCCTCACATGAGCTGTACTCTACACACTTGAACGCAATTTCGTGATTCCACCATATCTACAAGTTGTGTAGAATTAGACGCTCCCTTATAACATTCCTAGCACTTTCTGACGCCGAACATGACTATTTTTTTCAAGTTTAAGGGCGGATTCGCAAACTACGCATCAGAATAAACATCACCTTGAAATTTCAACATCCTAAATACAGCCATTACAAATTTCACATTCTTTCGATTTGCGCCGCGAAACGAAAACGAATTTTAATGCTCTTTTTTCTATCATAAACTATGTTCCTAGCTTCACTGCCTGACAAAATATGACGTTTCTATGGTGTGCGGAACTACTCTAAAAACCAGCATTTCGAAACGACGAAAAATTTCGACACTTCATTTACATGGAAAATGTCACCTTTTTCGTGATATCGGAATTTTCCCATTACTCACATCCCATGGCGAACAAGTATGCAAAATTTGGTGTTTGTATGTTTTGTGGAAGTATGCAAACAATTAAGTGTGTTTCCGACTTTAGAGGTATATAATTCCACGGACGCGGGCCCGCTACGTACCAGTACTTTCTGAGCAGTAAGTAGGAAATCCAAAATCTAAGGAATTTAGTAGTGTAGGGGAAGGACGTGAGCCTATTGTGCAAAAGACCTGGGTTCGATCCCCAACAAGTTTTTCTCTCACTTTTTCTTTCTTTGAAAGTTTATTTTTATAGCAGAGGTGATTGAAAGTAAGCTTGACTTTATTATATACGGCATTTCATTCCAACCGGACCCGCAACTAAAACTATTAAATCGAAAGGGGCACTTTTCCACGTATCTTATATATTAAAGTTATGTACGCTGCCGACGAGACAATTTTCAAAGGTGCCCATTTGTGTGTGTGCGTGTGCGTGTATGAGCGTGTGTGCGCAGTTGCGTACGCAGGAATTTATTTCGGGAAGGGCCAAACTCAATATCAGTGTATTTTATATTGAAATTCCTAAACTTGTCCCAAAAATTAGGCTAAATTTACTCAAAAGTTGGAATTTCAGTGGTGGTCCGGACCCCCAGGACCCACCCCTGCGTACGTCCCTGTGTGTGTGTGTATTTCCTTAAAATTAATATTTTATACTTTCCATTTGTGGTATTCACTTCAAATTTGGTATACGCATGTATCTTAACGAGGAACATGAAATGGGAGAGAGATATTTTGCAATCGTTTCTGGTTTGAAGCAGACACTGTTGTCGCGAGACAAAATGTATTGTTTTCTTGTATGGACACTATATCGTGAAAATGATGCCCAATGTTTCTTTCAGACTCTTTTTGGGGGACATTGCCTCCTCAGAGCGCCCCTGGCGAGATCAAAATAATACGTTTATAATACAATAACAAATAGAATGTTATCAGCAGTGCCCCCGGGGTAATACTCCCCACCAACATACTTTGGGACGTAAAACTCAAAGACTTCATTTCATTTCATTTCCCCTCCAACATTGCTTCCGATAGAGACACTGGTGATGCTCCATTTCCAAAGCTACATATGTTTGATTTTAAATACTTCAGTATCGTCTCGAAACTTTACAGGAACATACTGCCTAGTTTCGAGACCATCTCAACAGTTAGCGTATAAATATATCCTTTCCGTCTGTCTGTAATAACGAAAATTTTTGTTCACGCAATGCCAACAGAAACTTTTTTGATAGAACGAAGCAACGTGATAAGAAAAAAAACATAAGAAAAATGAAGGTTCGGTGGGGATTCGAACCCAGACCTGCTACTCAGAAAGCAGACACTTTACCGCGGAGCTAAATTACTACGTTGAATTCTGTTTGTTCTATTCTACTCAATATACAACATAAGAGGCCAAATGAAGGCAATTCAAAAATATGGCAATTTTGAATTCAAGATGGCGACTTCTCCAATGATTTGTTTCTTCACTTAAACTGAACTACGTCCTTAATAACGTAGCGAAACCTGGTTTACCTACCAAAAGCACAACTTACAATTTTCATGGTTACAAATTTTTGAGACGCCATTTTGAATCGAAGATGAGGACTTTTCCAACATGTCGGATTTTTCCCCTCACATGAGCTGTACTCTACACACCTGAACGCAATTTCGTGATTCCACCATATCTACAAGTTGTGTAGAATTAGACGCTCCCTTATAACATTCCTAGCACTTTCTGACGCCGAACATGACTATTTTTTTCAAGTTTAAGGGCGGATTCGCAAACTACGCATCAGAATAAACATCACCTTGAAATTTCAACATCCTAAATACAGCCATTACAAATTTCACATTCTTTCGATTTGCGCCGCGAAACGAAAACGAATTTTAATGCTCTTTTTTCTATCATAAACTATGTTCCTAGCTTCACTGCCTGACAAAATATGACGTTTCTATGGTGTGCGGAACTACTCTAAAAACCAGCATTTCGAAACGACGAAAAATTTCGACACTTCATTTACATGGAAAATGTCACCTTTTTCGTGATATCGGAATTTTCCCATTACTCACATCCCATGGCGAACAAGTATGCAAAATTTGGTGTTTGTATGTTTTGTGGAAGTATGCAAACAATTAAGTGTGTTTCCGACTTTAGAGGTATATAATTCCACGGACGCGGGCCCGCTACGTACCAGTACTTTCTGAGCAGTAAGTAGGAAATCCAAAATCTAAGGAATTTAGTAGTGTAGGGGAAGGACGTGAGCCTATTGTGCAAAAGACCTGGGTTCGATCCCCAACAAGTTTTTCTCTCACTTTTTCTTTCTTTGAAAGTTTATTTTTATAGCAGAGGTGATTGAAAGTAAGCTTGACTTTATTATATACGGCATTTCATTCCAACCGGACCCGCAACTAAAACTATTAAATCGAAAGGGGCACTTTTCCACGTATCTTATATATTAAAGTTATGTACGCTGCCGACGAGACAATTTTCAAAGGTGCCCATTTGTGTGTGTGCGTGTGCGTGTATGAGCGTGTGTGCGCAGTTGCGTACGCAGGAATTTATTTCGGAAAGGGCCAAACTCAATATCAGTGTATTTTATATTGAAATTCCTAAACTTGACCCAAAAATTAGGCTAAATTTACTCAAAAGTTGGAATTTCAGTGGTGGTCCGGACCCCCAGGACCCACCCCTGCGTACGTCCCTGTGTGTGTGTGTATTTCCTTAAAATTAATATTTTATACTTTCCATTTGTGGTATTCACTTCAAATTTGGTATACGCATGTATCTTAACGAGGAACATGAAATGGGAGAGAGATATTTTGCAATCGTTTCTGGTTTGAAGCAGACACTGTTGTCGCGAGACAAAATGTATTGGTTTCTTGTATGGACACTATATCGTGAAAATGATGCCCAATGTTTCTTTCAGACTCTTTTTGGGGGACATTGCCTCCTCAGAGCGCCCCTGGCGAGATCAAAATAATACGTTTATAATACAATAACAAATAGAATGTTATCAGCAGTGCCCCCGGGGTAATACTCCCCCCCCAACATACTTTGGGACGTAAAACTCAAAGACTTCATTTCATTTCATTTCCCCTCCAACATTGCTTCCGATAGAGACACTGGTGATGCTCCATTTCCAAAGCTACATATGTTTGATTTTAAATACTTCAGTATCGTCTCGAAACTTTACAGGAACATACTGCCTAGTTTCGAGACCATCTCAACAGTTAGCGTATAAATATATCCTTTCCGTCTGTCTGTAATAACGAAAATATTTTGTTCACGCAATGCCAACAGAAACTATTTGGTAAAATGAAGCAACGTGATAAGAAAAAAATGCAAGATAAAACATGGTCTGCGGGGATTCGAACCCAGACCTGCTACTCAGAAAGCAGACACTTTACCGCGGAGCTAAATTACTACGTTGAATTCTATTTGTTCTATTCTACTCAATATACCACATAAGAGGCCAAATGAAGGCAATTCAAAAATATGGCAATTTTGAATTCAAGATGGCGACTTCTCCAATGATTTGTTTCTTCACTTAAACTGAACTACGTCCTTAATAACGTAACGAAACCTGGTTTACCTACCAAGAGTACAACTTACAATTTTCATGGTTACAAATTTTTGAGACGCCATTTTGAATCGAAGATGACGACTTTTCCAACATGTCGGATTTTTCCCCTCACATGAGCTTTACTCTACACACTTGAACGCAATTTCGTTATTCCACCACATCTACAAGTTGTGTAGAACTAGACGCTCCCTTATAACATTCCTAGCACTTTCTGATACCGAACATGACTATTTTTTCAAGTTTAAGGGCGGATTCGCAAACTACGCATCAGAATAAACATCACCTTGAAATTTCAACATACTAAATACAGCCATTAATAATTTCACATTTTTTCGATTTGCGCCGCGAAACGAAAACGAATTTTAATGCTCTTTTCTCTATCATAAACTATGTTCCTAGCTTCACTGCCTGACAAAATATGACGTTTCTATGGTGTGCGGAACTACTCTAAAAACCAGCATTTCGAAACGACGAAAAATTTCGACACTTCATTTACATGGAAAAGGTCGCCTTTTTCGTGATATCGGAATTTTCCCATTACTCACATCCCATGACGAACAAGTATGCAAAATTTGGTGTTTGTATGTTTTGTGGAAGTATGCAAACAATTAAGTGTGTTTCCGACTTTAGAGGTATATAATTCCACGGACGCGGGCCCGCTACGTACCAGTACTTTCTGAGCAGTAAGTAGGAAATCCAAAATCTAAGGAATTTAGTAGTGTAGGGGAACGACGTGAGCCTATTGTGCAAAAGACCTGGGTTCGATCCTTAACAATTTTTTCTCTCACTTTTTCTTTCTTTGAAAGTTTATTTTTATAGCAGAGGTGATAGAAAGTAAGCTTGACTTTATTATATACGGCATTTCATTCCAACCGGACCCGCAACTAAACCTATTAAATCGAAAGGGGCACTTTTCCACGTATCTTATATATTAAAATTATGTACGCTGCCGACGAGACAATTTTCAAAGGTGCACATTTGTGTGTGTGCGTGTGCGTGTATGAGCGTGTGTGCGCAGTTGCGTACGCAGGAATTTATTTCGGGAAGGGCCAAACTCAATATCAGTGTATTTTATATTGAAATTCTTAAACTTGTCCCAAAAATTAGGCTAAATTTACTCAAAAGTTGGAATTTCAGTGGTGGTCCGGACCCCCAGGACCCACCCTCTGCGTACGTCCCTGTGTGTGTGTGTATTTCCTTAAAATTAATATTTTATACTTTCCAGTTGTGGTATTCACTTCAAATTTGGTATACGCATGTATCTTAACGAGGAACATGAAATGGGAGAGAGATATTTTGCAATCGTTTCTGGTTTGAAGCAGACACTGTTGTCGCGAGGCAAAATGTATTGTTTTCTTGTATGGACACTATATCGTGAAAATGATGCCCAATGTTTCTTTCAGACTCTTTTTGGGGGAAATTGCCTCCTCAGAGCGCCCCTGGCGAGATCAAAATAATACGTTTATAATACAATAACAAATAGAATGTTATTAGCAGTGCCCCCGGGGTAATACTCCCCACCAACATACCGTGGGACGTAAAACTCAAAGATTTCATTTCATTTCATTTCCCCCCCCAACATTGCTTCCGATAGAGACACTGGTGATGCTCCAACTCCAAAGCTACATATGTTTGATTTTAAATACTTCAGTATCGTCTCGAAACTTTACAGGAACATACTGCCTAGTTTCGAGACCATCTCAACAGTTAGCGTATAAATATATCCTTTGGGTCTGTGTGTAATAACGAAAATATTTTGTTCACGCAATGCCAACAGAAACTATTTGGTAAAATGAAGCAACGTGATAAGGAAAAAATGCAAGATAAAACATGGTCTGCGGGGATTCGAACCCAGACCTGTTACTCATAAAGCAGACACTTTACCGTGGAGCTAACTTACTACGTTGAATTCTGTTTGTTCTATTCTACTCAATATACCACATAAGAGGCCAAATGAAGGCAATTCAAAAATATGGCAATTCTGAATTCAAGATGGCGACTTCTCCAATGATTTGTTTCTTCACTTAAACTGAACTACGTCCTTAATAACGTAGCGAAACCTGACTTACCAATAAGAGCACAACTTACAATTTTCATGGTTACAAATTTTTGAGACGCCATTTTGAATCGAAGATGACGACTTTTGCAACATGTCGGATTTTTCCCCTCACATGAGCTGTACTCTACACACTTGAACGCAATTTGGTGATTCCACCATATCTACAAGTTGTGTAGAATTAGACGCAACCTTATAACATTCCTAGCACTTTCTGACACCGAACATGACTATTTTTTTCAAGTTTAAGGGCGGATTCGCAAACTACGCATCAGAATAAACATCACCTTGAAATTTCAACATCCTAAATACAGCCATTACAAATTTCACATTTTTTCGATTTGCGCCGCGAAACGAAAACGAATTTTAATGCTCTTTTTTCTATCATAAACTATGTTCCTAGCTTCACTACCTGACAAAATATGACGTTTCTATGGTGTGCGGAACTACTCTAAAAACCAGCATTTCGAAACGACGAAAAATTTCGACACTTCATTTACATGGAAAATGTCGCCTTTTTAGTGATATCGGAATTTTCCCATTACTCACATCCCATGACGAACAAGTATGCAAAATTTGGTGTTTGTATGTTTTGTGGAAGTGTGCAAACAATCAAGTGTGTTTCCAATTATAGAGGTATATAATTCCCCACAGATGCCAGCCGCAACGTACCAGTATTATGTGAGCAGTAAGAACGAAGTTGAAAATCTAAGGAAGTCGGTAGTGTAGGGGATAGACGTGAGCCTACTGGACAGGAGACCTGGGTTCGATCCCTAACAATCTTTTTCTCACTTTTTCTTTCTTTGAAAGTTTATTTTCATAGCATATATTGTTTGCCTATAAGGTTGAGTATATTATAAAACGCATTTCACTCCAACCGGTCTTGTAAACAAACTACTGAACCGGAAAAGGCACTTTTCCACGTATCCCGTATATTATAACTATATACGCTGCCAACGAGAAAATTGTCAAAAGGTGCGTATATATATATATATATATATATATATATATGTCTGTGTGTGTGTGTATTTTCCTAAAAGTTATAATCTTATACTTTTTAAGTTGTGGTATAGACTTCAAACTTGGTATACGCATCTATCTAAACGACCAGTATAAAAAGGGAGAGTGTTTGCAAATATTTCCGGTTCGAAGCACACACTATTCTCACGAGACAAAATGTATTTTTGTATCGTCTGTATACTATATCGTGGAAATGATGCTCAATGTTTTTTTCCAAAATGTTTTTGGGGGGTTCACTGCCTCCTTGGGGCTCTTAGAGTGCCCCCGCAGGATACCAAATAATACGTGCATAATAGAATAATAAATAGAATACTATGAGCAGTGCCCCTGGGAATACTAACTGTGATCCTCAGGAACATTGTTTCTGAAAGAAACACTGGTGTTGCCCCATCTCTAAAGCTACATATGTTTCTTTCTAAATAGTTGAGTATCGTCTCGAAGCTTCACATGAACATACTGCCTAGTTTCGAGACGATATCAACAGTTAGTGTATAAATATATTCTTTTCGTCTGTGTCTGTAATAACGAAAATATTTTGTTCACGCAATGCCAACACAAACTTTTTTGATAAAACGAAGCAAGGTGATAAGAAAAAACATAAGAAAAAAGAAGGTTCGGTGGGGAATCGAACCCAGACCTGCTACTCAGAAAGCAGACACTTTACCGCGGAGCTAACTTACTACGTTGAATTTTGTTTGTTTTATTCTCCTCAATATACCACATAAGAGTCCAAATGAAGGCAATTCAAAAATATGGCAATTTTGCATTCAAGATGGCGACTTCTCCAATGATTTGTTTCTTCACTTAAACTGAACTACGTCCTTAATAACATAGCGAAATCTGGCTTACCTGCCAAGAGCACAACTTACAATTTTCATGGTTACAAAATTTGAGCCGCCATTTTGAATCGAAGATGACGACTTTTCCAACATGTCGGATTTTTCCCTACACATGCGTTGTACTCTACACACTTCAACGCAATTTCGTGATTCTACCATATCTACAAGTTGTGTAGAATTAGACGCCCCCTTAAACATTCCTAGCACTTTCTTACACCGAACATGACTCTTTTTTCAAGTTTAAGGGCGGATTCGCAAACTACGCATCAGAATAAACATCACCTCGAAATTTCAACGTCCTACATACAGCCATTACAAATTTCACATTTTTTCGATTTGCGCTGCGAAACGAAAACGAATTTTAATCCTCTTTTTTCTATCATAAACTATGTTCCTAGCTTCACTACCTGACAAAATATGACGTTCCTATGGTGTGCGGAACTACTCTAAAAACCAGTATTTCGAAACGACGAAAAATTTCGACACTTCATTTACATGGAAAATGTCGCCTTTTTCGTGATATCGGAATTTTCCCATTGCTCACATCCCATGACGAACAAGTATGCAAAATTTGGTGTTTGTATGTTTTGTGGAAGTGTGCAAACAATCAAGTGTGTTTCCAATTATAGAGGTATATAATTTCCCACAGATGCCGGCCGCAACGTACCAGTATTATGTGAGCAGTAAGAACGAAGTTGAAAATCTAAGGAAGTCGGTAGTGTAGGGGATAGACGTGAGCCTACTGGACAGGAGACCTGGGTTCGATCCCTAACAATCTTTTTCTCACTTTTTCTTTCTTTGAAAGTTTATTTTCATAGCATATATTGTTTGTCTATGAGGTTGAGTCTATTATGAAACGCTTTTCACTCCAACCGGTCCTGTAAACAAACTACTGAACCGAAAAAGGCACTTTTCCACGTATCCCGTATATTATAACTATATACGCTGCCAACGAGAAAATTGTCAAAAGGTGCGTATATATATATATATGTGTGTGTGTCTGTGTGTGTGTGTATTTCCTTAAAAGTTATAATCTTATACTTTTTAAGTTGTGGTATAGACTTCAAACTTGGTATACGCATCTATCTAAACGACCAGTACAAAAAGGGAGAGTGTTTGCAAATATTTCCGGTTCGAAGCACACACTATTCTCGCGAGACAAAATGTATTTTTGTATCGTCTGTATACTATATCGTGGAAATGATGCTCAATGATTTTTTCCAAAATGTTTTTGGGGAGTACACTGCCTCCTTGGGTCTCTTAGAGTGCCCCCGCAGGAGACCAAATAATACGTGTATAATAGAATAATAAATAGAATACTATGAGCAGTGCCCCTGGGAATACTAACTGTGATCCTCAGGAACATTGTTTCTGAAAGAAACACTGGTGTTGCCCCATTTCTAAAGCTACATATGTTTCTTTCTAAATAGTTGAGTATCGTCTCGAAGCTTCACACGAACATACTGCCTAGTTTCGAGACGATATCAACAGTTAGTGTATAAATATATTCTTTTCGTCTGTGTCTGTAATAACGAAAATATTTTGTTCACGCAATGCCAACAGAAACTTTTTTGATAAAACGAAACAACGTGATAAGAAAAAAACATAAGAAAAAAGAAGGTTCGGTGGGGAATCGAACCCAGACCTGCTACTCAGAAAGCAGACACTTTACCGCGGAGCTAACTTACTACGTTGAATTTTGTTTGTTTTATTCTCCTCAATATACCACATAAGAGTCCAAATGAAGGCAATTCAAAAATATGGCAATTTTGCATTCAAGATGGCGACTTCTCCAATGATTTGTTTCTTCACTTAAACTGAACTACGTCCTTAATAACATAGCGAAATCTGGCTTACCTGCCAAGAGCACAACTTACAATTTTCATGGTTACAAAATTTGAGCCGCCATTTTGAATCGAAGATGACGACTTTTCCAACATGTCGGATTTTTCCCTACACATGCGTTGTACTCTACACACTTCAACGCAATTTCGTGATTCTACCATATCTACAAGTTGTGTAGAATTAGACGCTCCCTTTAAACATTCCTAGCACTTTCTTACACCCAACATGACTATTTTTTCAAGTTTAAGGGCGGATTCGCAAACTACGCATCAGAATAAACATCACCTCGAAATTTCAACGTCCTACATACAGCCATTACAAATTTCACATTTTTTCGATTTGCGCCGCGAAACGAAAACGAATTTTAATGCTCTTTTTTCTATCATAAACTAAGTTCCTAGCTTCACTACCTGACAAAATATGACGTTTCTATGGTGTGCGGAACTACTCTAAAAACCAGCATTTCGAAACGACGAAAAATTTCGACACTTCATTTACATGGAAAATGTCGCCTTTTTCGTGATATCGGAATTTTCCCATTACTCACATCCCATTACGAACAAGTATGCAAAATTTGGTGTTTGTATGTTTTGTGGAAGTATGCAAACAATTAAGTGTGTTTCCGATTATAGAGGTATATAATTCCCCACAGAAGCCGGCCGCAAGGTACCAGTATTATGTGAGCAGTAAGAACGAAGTTGAAAATCTAAGGAAGTCGGTAGTGTAGGGTATAGACGTGAGACTACTGGACAGGAGACCTGGGTTCGATTCCTAACAATATTTTTCTCACTTTTTCTTTCTTTGAAAGTTTATTTTCATAGCATATATTGTTTGCCTATAAGGTTGAGTCTATTATAGAACGCATTTCACTCCAACCGGTCCTGTAAACAAAGTACTGAACCGAAAAAGGCACTTTTCCACGTATCCCGTATATTATAACTATATACGCTGCCAACGAAAAAATTGTCAAAAAGTGCGTATATATATATATATATATATATATATATATATATATATATATATATATATATATATATATATATATGTGTGTGTGTGTGTGTGTGTGTGTGTGTGTATGTGTGTGTGTGTATTTCCTTAAAAGTTATAATCTTATACTTTTTAAGTTGTGGTATAGACTTCAAACTTGGTATACGCATCTATCTAAACGACCAGTACAAAAAGGGAGAGTGTTTGCAAATATTTCCGGTTCGAAGCACACACTATTCTCGCGAGACAAAATGTATTTTTGTATCGTCTGTATACTATATCGTGGAAATGATGCTCAATGTTTTTTTCCAAAATGTTTTTGGGGGGTACACTGCCTCCTTGGGTCTCTTAGAGTGCCCCCGCAGGAGACCAAATAATACGTGTATAATAGAATAATAAATAGAATACTATGAGCAGTGCCCCTGGGAATACTAACTGTGATCCTCAGGAACATTGTTTCTGAAAGAAGCACTGGTGTTGCCCCATCTCTAAAGCTACATATGTTTCTTTCTAAATAGTTGAGTATCGTCTCGAAACTTCACACGAACATACTGCCTAGTTTCGAGACGATATCAACAGTTAGTGTATAAATATATAATCTTTTCGTCTGTGTCTGTAATAACGAAAATATTTTGTTCACGCAATGCCAACAGAAACTTTTTTGATAAAACGAAGCAACGTGATAAGAAAAAAGAAGGTTCGGTCGGGAATCGAACCCAGACCTGCTACTCAGAAAGCAGACACTTTACCGCGGAGCTAACTTACTACGTTGAATTCTGTTTGTTTTATTCTCCTCAATATACCACATAAGAGTCCAAATGAAGACAATTCAAAAATATGGCAATTTTGCATTCAAGATGGCGACTTCTCCAATGATTTGTTTCTTCACTTAAACTGAACTACGTCCTTAATAACATAGCGAAACCTGGCTTACCTGCCAAGGGCACAACTTACAATTTTCATGGTTACAAAATTTGAACCGCCATTTTGAATCGAAGGTGACGACTCTTCCAACATGTCGGATTTTTCCCTACACATGCGTTGTACTCTACACACTTCAACGCAATTTCGTGATTCTACCATATCTACAAGTTGTGTAGAATTAGACGCCCCCTTATAACATTCCTAGCACTTTCTTACACCCAACATGACTATTTTTTCAAGTTTAAGGGCGGATTCGCAAACTACGCATCAGAATAAACATCACCTCGAAATTTCAACGTCCTACATACAGCCATTACAAATTTCACATTTTTTCGATTTGCGCCGCGAAACGAAAACGAATTTTAATGCTCTTTTTTCTATCATAAACTATGTTCCTAGCTTCACTGCCTGACAAAATATGACGTTTCTATGGTGTGCGGAACTACTCTAAAAACCAGCATTTCGAAACGACGAAAAATTTCGACACTTCATTTACATGGAAAATGTCGCCTTTTTCGTGATATCGGAATTTTCCCATTACTAACATCCCGTGACGAACAAGTATGCAAAATTTGGTGTTTGTATGTTTTGTGGAAGTATGCAAACAATTAAGTGTGTTTCCGACATTAGAGGTATATAATTCCACGGACGCGGGCCCGCTACGTACCAGTATTATGTGAGCAGTAAGTAGGAAATCCAAAATCTAAGGAATTGAGTAGTGTAGGGGAACGACGTGAAACTACTGTGCGTGTATGAGCGTGTGTGCGCAGTTGCGTACGCAGGAATTTATTTCGGGAAGGGCCAAACTCAATATCAGTGTATTTTATATTGAAATTCCTAAACTTGTCCCAAAAATTAGGCTAAATTTACTCAAAAGTTGGAATTTTGGTGGTAGTCCGGACCCCCAGGACCCACCCCCTGCGTACGTCCCTGTGTGTGTGTGTATTTCCTTAAAATTAATATTTTATACTTTCCATTTGTGGTATTCACTTCAAATTTGGTATACGCATGTATCTTAACGAGGAACATAAAAGGGTAGAGAGATATTTTGCAATCGTTTCCGGTTTTAAGCAGACACTGTTGTCGCGAGACAAAATGTATTGTTGTCTTGTATGGACACTACTTCGTGAAAATGATGCCCAATGTTTCTTTCAGACTCTTTTTGGGGGACACTGCCTCCTCAGAGCGCCCCTGGCGAGATCATAATAATACGTTTATAATACAATAACAAATAGAATGTTATCAGCAGTGCCCCCGGGGTAATACTCCCGCCCCCCAACATACCGTGGGACGTAAAACTCAAAGATTTCATTTCATTTCCCCTCCAACATTGCTTCCGATAGAGACACTGGTGATGCTCCATTTCCAAAGCTACATATGTTTGATTTTAAATACTTCAGTATCGTCTCGAAACTTTACAGGAACATACTGCCTAGTTTCGAGACCATCTCAACAGTTAGCGTATAAATATATCCTTTCCGTCTGTCTGTAATAAAGAAAATATTTTGTTCACGCAATGCCAACAGAAACTATTTGGTAAAATGAAGCAACGTGATAAGAAAAAAATGCAAGATAAAACATGGTCTGCGGGGATTCGAACCCAGACGTGCTACTCAGAAAGCACACACTTTACCGCGGAGCTAACTTACTACGTTGAATTCTGTTTGTTCTATTCTACTCAATATACCACATAAGAGGCCAAATGAAGGCAATTCAAAAATATGGCAATTTTGAAATCAAGATAGCGACTTCTCCAATGATTTGTTTCTTCACTTAAACTGAACTACGTCCTTAATAACATAGCGAAACCTGGCTTACCTACCAAGAGCACAACTTACAATTTGCATGGTTACAAATATTTGAGACGCCATTTTGAATCGAAGATGACGACTTTTCCAACATGTCGGATTTTTCCCCTCACATGAGCTGTACTCTACACACTTGAACGCAATTTCGTTATTCCACCATATCTACAAGTTGTGTGGAATTAGACGCACCCTTATAACATTCCTAGCACTTTCTGACACCGAACATGACTATTTTTTTTTCAAGTTTAAGGGCGGATTCGCAAACTACGCATCAGAATAAACATCACCTTGAAATTTCAACATCCTAAATACAGCCATTACAAATTTCACATTTTTTCGATTTGCGCCGCGAAACGAAAACGAATTTTAATGCTCTTTTTTCTATCATAAACTATGTTCCTAGCTTCACTGCCTGACAAAATATGACGTTTCTATGGTGTGCGGAACTACTCTAAAAACCAGCATTTCGAAACGACGAAAAATTTCGACACTTCATTTACATGGAAAATGTCGCCTTTTTCGTGATATCGGAATTTTCCCATTACTCACATCCCATGACGAACAAGTATGCAAAATTTGGTGTTTGTATGTTTTGTGGAAGTATGCAAACAATTAAGTGTGTTTCCGACATTAGAGGTATATAATTCCACGGACGCGGGCCCGCTACGTACCAGTACTATGTGAGCAGTAAGTAGGAAGTCCAAAATCTAAGGAATTGAGTAGTGTAGGGGAACGACGTGAAACTACTGTGCAAAAGGCCTCGGTTCTATTCCCAGCAAGTTTTTCTCTCACTTTTTCTTTGTTTGAAAGTTTATTTTTATAGCATAGGTGATTGAAAGTAAGCTTGACTTTATTATATACGGCATTTCATTCCAACCGGACCCGCAACTAAAACTATTAAATCGAAAGGGCACTTTTCCACGTATCTTATATATTAAAATTATGTACGCTGCCGACGAGACAATTTTCAAACGGTGCCCATTTGTGTGTGTGTATCAGCGTGTGTGCGCAGTAGCGTACGCAGGAATTTATTTCGGGAAGGACCAAACACAATATCAGTGTATTTTATATTGAAATTCCTAAACTTGTCCCAAAAATTAGGGTAAATTTACTCAAAAGTTGGAATTTCGGGGGTGGTCCGGACCCCCAGGACCCACCCGCTGCGTAAGTCCCTGTGTGTGTGTGTGTGTATTTCCTTAAAATTAATATTTTATACTTTCCGTTTGTGGTATTCACTTCACATTTGGTATACGCATGTATCTTAACTAGGAACATAAAAGGGAAGAGAGATATTTTGCAATCGTTTCCGGTTTGAAGCAGACACTGTTGTTGCGAGACAAAATGTATTGTTGTCTTGTATGGACACTATATCGTGAAAATGATGCCCAATGTTTCTTTCAGACTCTTTTTGGGGGACACTGCCTCCTCAGAGCGCCCCTGGCAAGATCAAAATAATACGTTTATAATACAATAACAAATAGAATGTTATCAGCAGTGCCCCCGGGGTAATACTCCTTTCCCCCGAACATTGCTTCCGATAGAGACACTGGGGATCTCCATTTCCAAAGCTACATATGTTTGATTTTAAATACTTCAGTATCGTCTCGAAACTTTACAGGAACATACTGCTAGTTTCGAGACCATCTCAACAGTTAGTGTATAAATATATTCTTTTCGTCTGTGTCTGTAATAACGAAAATATTTTGTTCACGCAATGCCAACAGAAACTATTTTGATAAAACGAAGCAACGTGATAAGAAAAAAAACGTAAGAAGATTCGGCGGGGAATCGAACCCAGACCTGCTACTCAGAAAGCAGACACTTTACCGCGGAGCTAACTTACTACGTTGAGTTTTGTTTGTTTTATTCTCCTCAATATACCACATAAGAGTCCAAATGAAGGCAATTCAAAAATTTGGCAATTTTGCATTCAAGATGGCGACTTCTCCAATGATTTGTTTCTTCACTTAAACTGAACTACGTCCTTAATAACATAGCGAAACCTGGCTTACCTACCAAGAGCACAACTTACAATTTTTATAGTTACAAATTTTTGAGGCGCCATTTTGAATCGAAGATGGCGACTTTTCCAACAAGTCGGATTTTTCCCCTCACATGCCCTGTAATCTACACACTTGAACGCAATTTCGTGATTCCACCATATCTACAAGTTGTGTAGAATTAGACGCTCCCTTATAACATTCCTAGCACTTTCTTACACCGAACATGACTATTTTTTCAAGTTTAAGGGCGGATTCGCAAACTACGCATCAGAATAAACATCACCTCGAAATTTCAACGTCCTACATACAGCCATTACAAATTTCACATTTTTTCGATTTGCGCCGCGAAACGAAAACGAATTTTAATGCTCTTTTTTCTATCATAAACTATGTTCCTAGCTTCACTGCCTGACAAAATATGACGTTTCTGTGGTGTGCGGAACTACTCTAAAAACCAGCAGTTTGAAACGACGAAAAATTTCGACACTTCATTTACATGGAAAATGTCGCCTTTTTCGTGATATCGGAATTTTCCCATTACTCACATCCCATGACGAACAAGTATGCAAAATTTGGTGTTTGTATGTTTTGTGGAAGTATGCAAACAATTAAGTGTGTTTCCGATTATAGAGGTATATAATTCTGCAATAAAAATAGGGGGTTTCTATTTGCAATTTACGAGTTGGCCCCTGGGGCCTAATGATGGGACCTCTGGGGGCACATGTAATTTCAGAATTTTATAGGCACTTAACATGTGTACATTCTTACATAACTAGATTTGTCACATTTTTTATCATTTCGGAAATATTTTAGGTCGCAGAGATACACGTCTATACGATAATATTCATTTTTTGCGATTACAGCGCCATCTATTAAAATAGAGAAAAAGTTCTTCAAGTAAAAGTTTGTTAGTTTTGATAGTAGAATCAGAATCTGCAATAAAAATAGGGGCTTTTCATTCAAATTTTTCCAGTTGGCCCCTGTGACCCTTTGATGGGACACATGGGGGCACTTGTTGTTTACAGAATTTATTAGGCCCTTGACATGTGTACATTCTTACTTAAGTAGATTTGTTACATTTTTTGTTATTTCGGAAATATTTGAGGTCGCAAAGTTAGGGGACGTACGTAGGATATTATTTTTTTTTTGCAATTGCAGCGCCATCTATTAGAATAACGAAAACGTGCTTCAAGTAAAAGTTGGTTAGTTTTGATCCTAGAATTAGAATCTGCAATAAAAGTAGGGGGTTTCTATTTAAAATTTTCGAATTGCCCCTCGAGCCCTATGATGGGACCCCTGGGGCACTTGTTGTTTACAGAATTTTATAGGCCCCTGGCATGAGTACATTCTTGCGAAAATAGATTTGTCAAATTCTTTGTCATTTCAGAAATATTGGACATCGCAAAGTTAGGTGAGACACCCTATATTTATATATATATATATATATATATATATATATATATATATATATATATATATATATATCGGGTGAGGCATTTAAAACTGTTTTTGGAAATATCTGGAAAACCACAAATCTGATTTTAAAAAAGTTGTAACAAAAGTTGTTCGCCTCGAAGAGGGACATCCAACGATACCACACTCGAACCCCTACCCCCACCCATTGGGAGCGGGAGGGGGTCAACTTTGAAATCTTAAATAGGAACCACCATTTTTTGTTGCATATTCTGATTATCCGTGAAAAAATACGTAACTTTTTTTCGAACATTTTTTTCGTTGCGTGATAGGTGGCGCTGTAATCGACAAAAATCAGAATGGCTTACAAACACGAAAACTGAGGCATTTAAAACTGCGTTTCAGAATATCAGGAAAACTACAAATCGGATTTTTAAGAAGTTGTAATAAAAGTTGTTCGTCTCAAAGGGGGGCATCCAATGATACTACACTCGACCCCCTACCCTCACCCCCCGGGGCGGGATGGGGGTCAACTTTGGAATCTTAAATAGGAACCACCATTTTTTATTGCATATTCTGATTATTCGTGAAAAAATAAGTAACTTTTGTTTCGAACATTTTTTCGTTGCGTGATAGATGGCGCTGTAATCGACAGAAATCAAAATGGCTTACAAACACGAAAAATGAGGCATTTAAAACTGTTTTTCAGAATATCAGGAAAACTACAAATTGGATTTTTAAAAAGTTGTAATAAAAGTTGTTCGTCTCGAAGAGGGACATCCAATGATACCACACTCGACCCCCTACCAACACCTTCCGGGGGCGGGAGGGGGTCAACTTTGAAATCTTAAATAGGAACCACCATTTTTTATTGCACATTCTGATTCTCCGTAAAAACAAATACGTAACTTTTGTTTGGAACATTTTTTTCGTTGCGTGATAGATGGCGCTGTAATCGAAAAAAATCAAAATGGCTTACAAACGAAAACTGAGGCATTTAAAACTGTTTTTCAGAATATCAGGAAAACTACAAGTTGGATTTTTAAAAAGTTGTAATAAAAGTTGTTCGTCTCGAAGGGGGACATCCAATGATACCACACTCGACCCCCTACCCCAAGCCCTGAAGGCGGGAGCGGGTCAACTTTGAAATGTTAAATAATAACTCCGTTTTTTATTCCTGATTCCCATTCTTCATGTAAAAAAACATAACTTTTGGTTTAAAAAATTCTTTTCCTTGCGTGATAGAGAGCGCAGTGATCTTCAAACATCAAAATGGGTAAAAACTGTTAGGGATGGGCCAAGTCGAACTATGAGTTCTGAGCCGAGTCATTGTTTATGAACTCGAGTTCCGAGTCGAATCGGGTTTGATAAATAGCTCACTTATTCAGTTCGTTTTAACTCGTTTTGAAATGATGGCCATATGAGACTTCAAAGTGAAAGTCATGTAAGATGTAAGCAGTAATGTGGAATACTTTTTGTGCTGCTCACGAGAGAGGACATTGTTCGCTTCTAGTCACGTCTCGATAACAAGACGACAAGCGACTTTTATAACGACCTTAGTTCGCCTCGGCTCAACTGAGCCGATGTCTCGAGGCAGCTCGCTTGAGTGAGCCATCGGCTCGGTTGGGATGAGCCATTTCCTCTTTTTTGTTGAATTGAGTCTAGAACTCGAGCAGGGCCGGTTGGGTGAACTGTTAGCTCGGCTTATTGTTCGGCTCGGCTCGTTAGTGAATGAGATGTGAGCCGAGCTGTTTGAGCGGTTGATAGGCCTAAGCCCGGTACGAGCAGTTTTGAACTTGTTTAGCCGGCGCCTTATAACTTTTAAGTTTTTGGGTCGAGCCGGAATACTTCCTCCTCTGGATCTCAAATCCCTATGTCCTTGCTTTCTAAGCTTCACGACTACCGAGGTCGGAAGACAACTAGTTTCTAGGAATTAGTCCCAGAAGCGACAGTCCTATTAGCGACAGGAACTGTTATCTGTCCTATGAGCGACCGATTCATTTACATTGAGATGATGGAAGATGATATGATTCCATCTTTTAAAATATGTTTGCCTCTGGCGTTATTAGCGCCCGAACAACCTTGGTATGAAATATGTACGTGCCAGTGTATAACGAAATACTTTGGATAGATTATTAATTACCTGTACCTTGGGCAGAAAGTGCTCATACATGTGCACTATACTTAATAGAATGTTAATTTAATATTAACAAAAG
Organism: Thermobia domestica; assembly: GCF_964235325.1. Classification (NCBI taxonomy): domain Eukaryota; kingdom Metazoa; phylum Arthropoda; class Insecta; order Zygentoma; family Lepismatidae; genus Thermobia; species Thermobia domestica. The sequence continues at coordinate 159,039,206 of NC_137470.1, read as the reverse complement.
AAGAATGTTTTTAATATCTGTAAGAGATATTGAGAGTGTTATGTAATTAGTTGCTATGTAATTGTTTATGGATACCTAATCATCATGTCTGTGTGCATGACAGTTTGAATGAAAATACATAAAAGTGTATCAACTAATAAACCATTTGATACCGTTCATCGACTTTATAATTCTTATAGAAAAGGTGAGAATAATAATATGTATAATTATTAAAGATATTTTTACATGCAAACAATTGCTACCACTCGAGATTCATATATCAACGATCGAACCAGGTTGACGACTACCCTTGGTGAGTCGTTATAAAAATTTTGGTTTACCTCACCCGGGAATTGCTGTAAATTCATATCCCGAAGCAAAGTAAGGGTGAATTTACTTTTGTAATAAAGTTAATGAATACAAATTTCACAAGACTGAGAAGTGGTAAAATAATTATAAGAAAAATGAACGGTGAGGCAACAGAAAATGAATCCAATGATGGTGATAACGGTGAACATAGTGTAGCACCAGGAATGACATTCGAAGAACGAATCTTGCTAACCTTACAGCGGCAAGAACAATGTCGAAAGGATGATTTTGAAGCCATGAAACAAAATTTGGTCGAATTGAAGCAGACGATAGAACAGAAGATAGAACAGAAGTCCGAAGAATCTAACCAGCAATACGAGGAGTTAAAGCAGACGATAGAACAGAAGATAGAACAGAAGTCAGATGAAACGAAACAGTCAATTGTCCAGGCGATGAATGACATCACCTCGCAGTTCGAGGAAAAATTAAAAAGAATATCCGAGGATTGTCAGGATAAGCACAACCACCAAATCCAAGAAATCAGTGGTGTAAAAAAGGATTTAGAAGTAATAGAATCTTCTGTTCAACAGCAAAAGATTCAGGTCATCAATAATTCTAACAACATACGTGCAAATACGCAATTGATAGCTACTCTACAGGAAGAAATTAGAACGCTACAGGTTAAGGACAACACATACCACAATAATATGGGTAGTGATCGCTTGGATTTTCCCCACTCACCAGAGATGACTTCGCCTTCACCTGTGTCTGATGAGGATATTATTTTGGAAGAAATTCATCCGAAGAGGACAGATGGGCGGAAAAGGGATGGTGCAACGACACATCACGTCATGGATAGGAATTGTCACCCAATAAGTACATGGAATGATAAAAGGAAGGTAAAGTTAAGTGTTAAGATGAGTGAAATACGGGCTATGAGTAAATTCAGTGGTAAATGTAATGAGAACGCTACTTCTTTCCTGGAAAAATTTCAGGACGAATGGAATATAATGTGTATAGATAGATCACAATATATGAAATTAATCCCTCATGTATTACTCCCACCATGTTCTTTATGGTTTAAAGCCGTACGTGATCACATCAATATTTATGAGGAATTCAAAGCAGCGCTGATTGCGAATTATGAAAATGACTTTTTGCTTGCAAATCGAGATGCCACCATTAGAAATCAACATTTCAATCCTCGTTTGCACAAATCTGTTCTTGAATTTGTTGTAAATACATACAACGAATTAAAAGTCGTTAATCCATTGCAATCGGAATCTAGAATAATAGCATCGATTCGAAATTTGCTCCCATTTAAGTTACAACAGATCTTGTTTTCTACACAGTGTATGAGTTTCAATCATTTATTAATGCTTGTCCAATGCTATGAAACTCAATACCATGCTATGAATCAACAAGCAGGAGTAGGTAAAAATAAGAATAATTCAGATCATTTTGTACCTGTTCGGAATCTAAATATCAGAAGTGTGAACGATGCGGAACACAACCTAAGCCGAATAAATTCTAGCAATCAAAACGAGCAAAATAGGCAAAGTTATGTAGGGAATCAGCCTAACCTAATTAATCGTGGTAATCCTGATGTCAGATCACCCAACAGCAGTAGACATAAAAACAATCGAAATATAGGGCGAAATTACAGGAATACAACAAGCTACATGGATAGACGTAATTGGAGGTCAAGAGATGGCACTTCGTATCAAAATCAGAATCACGATGAAATACATGTACAGCATATTGGGGAACCTAATCATGATTGTGCGGTACAATGTACTTTATTAGAATCATATGCAAGTATGAATGTAAGCTGATTACCGTTAATGAAATTAGGTTAAACCCATATCAGTTATAGATTCTTGTGAACTTTTATTTTTAAGTTTAGGTGTTAATATCAATAATAAAAACAATTCTTATGACTTTGAAGTACAACACATTAAAGGAGTAGTTAAATATTTTATCACATTATGTTTCAACGAATGATAATTTTCAAATGATTTTAATTCTTTCTTGTTAAGGTGAGGAATTATAATTCGATTCATAATTGATTAAAAGGCAAAGGTTATTTATATTAGATTGATTTGTGCTGAAAACTTAACTGTCAAAGATTATGTTAAGTATAAGATTCATTCTATTAAGTTAATTATTCAACGACTATCTTGAATGAAATTCTTCTATATTTTGATGCCTTATTGATCCAATGTTTATTTTAAAATATCACCCAATATAATTATTATATAATGTGCCCTGGATAATGGTAACTCATGTTTTAACTGTAATTGTTTCTTACGATTTTGACTTTGCACCCTTCAAGGATTAAATAAATAGGCGACGACGTTTTAATAATAAAATATAATAATAATGTAATGAAGGATAATGAAATAAATATAATTAATGTAATAAAAGATAAGTATTAATGAAGTGAAAGATTTGTTATAAATGTATCTATATCTATGATATGTAATGAAGATACATACGAGGGGCGATCAAAATGTGATGAACATATGTAATGTAAGACCATTATTGTAAACGGACCAGTGGTTCTTGAAGATAAAAGCCAAGCTTGCTTATTACTTTTATATTCAGTCCAATTGTCGGGCGACATTTTATATAACGAAATACTTTGGATAGATTATTAATTACCTGTACCTTGGGCAGAAAGTGCTCATACATGTGCACTATACTTAACAGAATGTTAATTTAATATTAACAAAAGAAGAATGTTTTTAATATCTGTAAGAGATATTGAGAGTGTTATGTAATTAGTTGCTATATAATTGTTTATGGATACCTAATCATCATGTCTGTGTGCATGACAGTTTGAATGAAAATACATAAAAGTGTATCAACTAATAAACCATTTGATACCGTTCATCGACTTTATAATTCTTATAGAAAAGGTGAGAATAATAATATGTATAATTATTAAAGATATTTTTACATGCAAACAATTGCTACCACTCGAGATTCATATATCAACGATCGAACCAGGTTGACGACTACCCTTGGTGAGTCGTTATAAGTGATACTGTTCGTCAAATATATTTTTCCTCTACTGTGAGTGCAAATAAAACTTATTTTAATTTTGAGTTAGATTTGACATAAAACATATCAAATAACTTAATGAGACAACAGGGATATTTCCATGAAAAGTATATTCCTATGTAATTATTGAAAATCCAGTTGTAATATCCCCTTTCTCGAAAAGCTCTGTTTTCTGTACTTAATTTGGTTCAAATCTAATTACTCACTAAGAACAGTAATATATTTTATTTTAAAAAACTTAAACGTGTAACAGTTTCGCCAACTATCTACTTTTTAGACTTCCTAAGACTCTATGAATAAAATGAAAAAAATGTCAATGATAAAATACAGCTTTTGAGATCCCTTACATCTGATTGGCTATTCTCAACCAATCCCACCAATTACAATGCAGTTCACTCTAAACAATCCAAAAAGTAAACAAACTCTTTAAACTACCTTTCCCCCCCATATTGTAAGCTACTAAAACGTAAACTAATTGTTTAATTTGCCTTCCTCCCTTGTTTTGACTTATACATAAAAGCTTGTCGTGTAGCAATCTGAAATGATCCCTTATAACTAGACGAACTGTTAAGTCCTGCGAGGGATATATAACTTGTGTAATAATTTCTTCGAATACATTTTTTTTTAGATTTCTTTGATATCCTTAAATGGTGAACACCTTTTTTCCATGGGTCCCCGATTAGAAGGCAGGGGTCGCTCCCCTGGCTCACAAAAATGTATACGTAATATAGCAAGCCACGTATATTAAATACCAGTATACAAGACGTGATACAGCAACCATGGAGATGCCCCTCCCTAGAAAATTTTCTTCGGGCGCCCCTACCTCTTTCTGATTTTTTTCTTATCCCATAAACATATTCAATGTAAACTTATGCTCCGTATCAATTTAACATGAAATTTTTAATTATATTAGAATCATCGACAAATCGACATCGACATCGACTCTAAATATTTAGTTAGTTTTCCGTTTGATAGAGTGAATGTATTCATAGCAATGAATTCAAAAATATAATATTAGGAAAAACGTATAAAAGATCGTTAATATAATGAGAGCATTCTCATTATATTATTATTATTATTATTATTATTATTATTATTATTATTATTATTATTATTATTATTATTTAATTCAGGTAGAGCGAAATTTTTCATAGTACATTCTGTTAGGTTCTAAATCGCATTAGCATGAAACAAGTTAAAGAAGAGAGAACATTATCTCCTTCCATCATCTTAGTATGAACGAATCGGTGACTCATAGGACAATTAACAGAACGAATCGGTCGCTCGTAGGACACTTAACAGTTTCTGTCGCTAATAGGACGGTCGCAAGTGGGAAGACACCGTTTCTAGTATTGAGACACAAACCGCCTATCTTTCATATTTATATACGGTGTTGTATTATTATTATTATTATTATTATTATTATTATTATTATTATTATTATTATTATTATTATATGCAATAGTATCATTGATAATAGTTATATTGTCTATGTAGGATACTTGAAGAGAGTACTTGGAACTACACACAGGATTTGGCTCGTTTTCTGTCGACGCGACTCGAAACTCAAGTCGAATTGGAGGGAATTTTTCTAGTCGAGCTCAAAAATGTTTGTTTCGAGTAGAGCTCAAAGAAATCTATTTCTAGTCGAGTTGAGTTTCACAGAAAACTCTCTCGAACTTGCTCATGCCCATCCCTAAACGCCGTTGACAAGTGATAAGAAATGGTGACTATTTTCTGCGATACATTCTTTATCATTCAAATTACAGTCTATGAACCAAAGACTGCGATCGTGCGTCGCAATCCATGGTCAGACTCTCACTGTACATGTAACACTTGCAATGTGCGTTGCAGAAAACGGGCACCATTTCGAACATTTGTTTCAGTAAACAATGGAGATGTGTGAGAAACAAGGAGACTCTCCTAAAACAAGCACCACGATGGTGAGAGGCAAGAGGACTCGCCTTGAAACAAGCACCTCGATGGTCAGGGTCCATGACATTTGGGGGCGAGACGTTTAAGTGCGGCCGCTTGGGCGCGAAATGTTTGGACACAAAACCTTTTATATAAATAGGTTTCCTACCTACATATACTGTATTTCATAACTAGAATCCGGATGTTTAGGGTCTAAAATATGAAAATTCAAAAAAAATTGAAATATGAAAATATTTAAAAAAAAACTTCCACAACAATTTTGCAAAAACTAAAAATAACATCTTGAACACAGCAAAGTTTCTGCACGTCATGCACAACGTATCTGTACCAGTAAAAATAAATAAATAAATAAATAAATAAATAAATAAATAAATGCAGCAGATTCTCGACTATCCGCATCTCTAGTATCAGATTTCTGTACCAGGCCCGTATTCAGGGGTCTAGGGGGCTGGTTCCCCCGTAAATTTTTCCTGTCCCACTAAAATTTTCACGGTAGGCTTGCAAATGAACTATAACATGGTTGGATCGGGTACCTCCTAACTTCAGCCGGGTCCTCCTACATTTTTGGGCTGGCTACCGGCCTGCTCCGTACTATGCGATTTAGTTTTGGAAGAAATAAATTAAGATACATGTAATAAGGACATGTAATTTGTGTAAAAAAAAGTTTTTTTTTTCTTAACGTTTAGTTATTTTAAAAATGTGACTTAAAATGTATACAACACTGCACATATTTTCATTTTTGCATTTTCTTTTTCCATAATAAATTATTAAAACGAATATTACAAAACATAGGAAATGTTTATTAAGTAATGAATAAGAGCTGTTTTTGAAATAAAAATTAAGTTTTTAATTGTATGGGTGGGTGTTTCAGGAAGTGAGAATTTATTGAATGCTGTTTTGTTATTCGATCTTCCCATTAGGCCGGATAGTTGAGAATATTGTATTAACAGAAAGTTATTCCAGATTTCATAAAAGTAGGCACTAGCTATTCATTGAAATAGGAGGAGTGGTCCAAATAAAATTTACTGTAGGCAGCCTGTGACACCCCAAACTAAACTTCTGTCGTTTATAATATATCTAACATAAAGGAACGATATTGATCGAGTTGGCAGTTTATTGATGCACTTCGAAGGACAGAAAAAAGCAGAACTTAGTGTATGAGGCAATGCTTCGAGAAGAAACCCTTCCATGGAAAGAAGAAAATATATTCGGGCAGATGAAAAATTCGTACTGTTGTACAGAAATTTTGAAACTGTTGATATTGTAGAATACCGTAAGACACTTTGCACATCAGGGGTTACTTTGCACAAAATATGAAGAGTTTCACAGTTCTCTGTCGGCAAAAAAAAAAAAAAAAAGTTTCAACTGGTACCGTAAGATAAAACATCTAACTGTATTTTGGCTATAATGTTGGCGGTTAACATCAGTTCCAATTACCGAGAGGGTTCATTGTTGTAGAGGTATGGAAAGCAGTCACTGTAAAGGCCGCCAAAATTTGAAAGATATCACGTACAAGATTTTCCGTCAAAGTTAAGTCAGTTTCGTAGAATACTACCGTGTATAATGGAACTTTGATGCAATAGTTGAAATTGAAATGTGAAACGTTTTAAAGTCATAAAAAAAAGTAAAACTGGGAGAAGGGAGTTTTAGTCTGTACTCGGGGTTACTTTGCACCGGTCCAAAATACCGCTTAGATAGGAAATTATTATTACTGGGACCTCCTGCATTCTAAATTTAGCTAAATTTCCTATTTAGGAAGATGCTGGAATGAATTTCTTGTTGGAAAATAAATTATGAACAATGACGGATCCAGAAAAGTAGTTTGAGAGAGGCTTTACTCACAAAAACTTGTTTTTTTTTTTTTTTTTAAATGACTAGGATTTCAGCTTTTACGCATAGGAATGACTAACATTAGATTTTTAAAATAAGAAATCGTGCAATTTGGGTGGGTTTCAACCTGAAAGTCCCAAATCCCGTAAATCTCCCACTAATTTTCTTTAAAATGGCTTAAATCTTGTGCAAAGTAACCCCGTCTTACGATACTTGCTGGTTTGGCCCATAATTCCGTCATGCAATGATAATGTCATGTTAAATGTAACATAAGATTTTTTTTTTCTTCTGCATTAGGCATATACAACAATTTACTAGAACAAAACTAGGCCTAAGCATTTAATGCAACTGAGACTGTTTACCATAGAGCATACTGTAATAACGTAACGAAAATTTAGTTTTTGAAGATTTGTTTTTTTTTTTTTTAGAAAATTGATGCCAAATTTCATCTTGCTGAATTTCTTAAGTTGTGCAGTTATTTTTTATGACAGAGTATTTGTGATATTAGTGTCTATTTATAAGGTTTTTAGTGCGAAAACATCCGGGTTCTCGTTATGAAATACATTTTAATTATAACCCATTTAAGTAGATTAACCTCTTTAGATTCACGGCTGTGAGCCAAAACATCTTACGCCGAAACAGCCTTACGCCAAAACGTCCTGCTCCGGATGGTGAGAGGCAAGGGAACTCATATTAAAAAAGCGTCCCGAAGGGAACCAATTATTACTACATCCACGTCGTTGTTCCTAAGAAACGCTAAAACTAGATTTTAATACATTGATAAAAACAAACCTTAAGTGTTTTCAAATTCTCTCTCTTTGACATCTCTGCCAGAAATTACACTAACAATGTGGACATAGTAATGTATTATGTTCTGGAAGAACAAGTGTTTTTGTTATAAAACACCGGTTTATCGTTACAGATTTTAGAATAACTGCCTTTCTAATATGAGATTGTATAGGGAGAATCAACTATGGTGTAATTTGGTAGTATTTCCGAAAATATCACAAGTAATAACTTTTCTAATCTGATGTGTATTTTGTAACTTACTTTAATTTTGCCGAGTGTTTGTAACCCATCTTTATTTTGTATATTACAGCGCCAACTATCATGCAACGAAAAAAAATGTTCCAAACAAAAGTTACTTATTTTTTCACGGAAAATCAGAATATGCAATAAAAAATGGTAGTTCCTATTTAAGATTTCAAAGTTGACCTCCCTCCCGCCCCCGGGAGATGGGAGTAGGGGGTGGAGTGTGGTATCATTGGATGTCCCCCTTCGAGACGAACAACTTTTATTACAACTTTTTAAAAATCCAATTTGTAGTTTTCCTGATATTCTGAAAAACAGTTTTAAATGCCTCAGTTTTCGTGTTTGTAAGCCATTTTGATTTTTGTCGATTACAGCGCCGTCTATCACGCAACGAAAAAAAATGTTCCAAACAAAAGTTACTTATTTTTTCACGGAAAATCAGAATATGCAATAAAAAATGGTAGTTCCCATTTAAGATTTCAAAGTTGACCTCCCTCCCGCCCCCGGGGGATGGGAGTAGGGGGTGGAGTGTGGTATCATTGGATGTCCCCCTTCGAGACGAACAACTTTTATTACAACGTTTTAAAAATCCAATTTGTAGTTTTCCTGATATTCTGAAAAACAGTTTTAAATGCCTCAGTTTTCGTGTTTGTAAGCCATTTTGATTTTTGTCGATTACAGCGCCGTCTATCACGCAACGAAAAAAAATGTTCCAAACAAAAGTTACTTATTTTTTCACGGAGAATCAGAATGTGCAATAAAAAATGGTGGTTCCTATTTAAGATTTCAAAGTTGACCTCCCTCCCGCCCCCGGGGGTTGGGAGTAGGGGGTGGAGTGTGGTATCATTGGATGTCCCCCTTTGAGGCGAACAACTTTTATTACAACTTTTTTTAAAATCCGATTTGTAGTTTTCCTGATATTCTGAAAAAACAGTTTTAAATGCCTCATTTTTCGTTTGTAAGCCATTTTGATTTCTGTCGATTACAGCGTCATCTATCACGCAATGAAAAAAATGTTCCAAACAAAAGTTACATATTTTTTCACGGAGAAACGGAATATGCAATAAAAAATGGTGGTTCCTATTTAAGATTTCAAATTTGACCTCCCTCCAGCCCCCGGGGGTTGGGAGTAGGGGTGGAGTGTGGTATCATTGGATGTCCCCCTTTGAGGCGAACAACTTTTATTACAACTTTTTTAAAATCCGATTTGTAGTTTTCCTGATATTCTGAAAAAAACAGTTTTAAATGCCTCATTTTTCGTTTGTAAGCCATTTTGATTTTTGTCGATTACAGCGCCATCTATCACGCAACGAAAAAAATGTTCCAAACAAAAGTTACTTATTTTTTTTACGGAGAATCAGAATATGCAATAAAAAATGGTGGTTCCTATTTAAGATTTCAAAGTTGACCCCCCTCCCGCCCCCGGGGGGTGGGGGTAGGGGGACGAGTGTGGTATCATCGGGTGTCCCCCTTCTTGACGAACAACTTTTATTACAACTTTTTAAAAATCAGATTTGTGGTTTTCCAGATATTTCCAAAAACAGTTTTAAATGCCTCACCCGGTGGCTCTAATCCTGGAGTGATATAAAATTATTAGCAACTTTGCAAATAATTGCTAAATGTAAGATAAACACATTTTATTTTGTCTCATTGTTGTAAAAGATTTCAAACATAGATAAGCAAGTGTTTCTTTCCTCTGACAACAATACTATAAATATGACATAATAGCTGTTCATGCTTTAGCAGATTTAAGCTTCAGTATATGAACTTTAACGCAGCTAAGATACACTTGCGTTTCTTGTATTGTTTTAAACACTGCCTCTGAAGGGAAATATGGATCCAATTCTGCTTAGTTTACCTACAGAGGTGATTGAACAAATTATTTCATACCTGTCTTGTAGAGACGTTGAGAATTTGAGAGGTATATCTTGTAGGTTTAATGAGATATGCGTCTTCAATTTAATCAAAAGATTTAAGTTGGTTGAAAAGGAAATAGAAAAGCTGAAATTAGATCTTAACAGCTGCCTTCAGAATGAAATCAGAGGTTGGTGTAAATTATTTTTGGAACTGGTTGAAGACAAATCGCAGTTCATTCGTGAGTCAATTGTCAAATTGGAGAGTGAGGACTTAAGTGCGAGTTTTCCTGGTAGTGAACTAGATAAAGTATATGATGACATCATATTTTATAAAGAAATCTCGAAAACGATTGAACCTCGATCTCGTGGAAGAAATTCTTCGTACACACTTTTTGTTCATCGTGTTGTTCAGTTACTTTTCCCACACAGTGTGTAACTTCGCGTGGAGACTACACGTTTCTAAACAGGTAAGAAGGTTTTCTTCTCGTTATTTTTAGAATGCTTGTTGTGTGGTTGACATTAACCCTTTTAGGATTTATAGTATCTTTTGTTACCATGGCGTAGTGTTATCTTTGACCGCTTATTTAGGTCCTGTAACAGGTAGTTTTATTAGTTAAGTCAAGCATGGACCAAAGAACACTTCAGGTGTGTTTTGGAGCCGGATGGTCAACTTAATGGCGCCAAGTAGGGGCGGAGGGGCGTTTTTTTAAAATCATGTCCTTAGTTTTCAAGATATCAAATTGAAGTTTTGCATACGGATTGCGTGCACCTTTGAGTATTTCCCAGTTTTTTTTTAAGATTCCTGCGTGAATCCGGGCTTGAAGGGCGCAACTATTCTTAGGGGCTTTCTTTAAAAAAAAAATGTTTTTCCCGAATTTCCGGATTCAGGTGTATGATACGAACATGTGAATGGTACTAAAGAAAAGGGCGCGTTATACCAAAGAAAATGGAGTTTGAACCATGACTCTAGGCCAAATAGTAATGACGCAGTAAATTTTTAGAATATTATATATGAAATGGGTCACCTTCAGATATTCAAAATGTTTTCCGCCATTTGTTTTCAAGATACAATATTGGAATCTTGCATATGCATTGTGTACATAACTATGTATTAAAAAAATCAGATACATACATGAACCCAGACCCGTGCCAGAGGGGCACAAAATTTTGATTTTTTTTTTTTTTTTTTGAAAAACCGCGATTTCTCCGTTTCTGGTGTATAATACGGGCAAGCGAGTAATACCGTTGGAGAGGATGATTTATTCTGAAAAAACAAATGAGGTATGAATCATGATCCAACGATAAATAGTAAGGAAGCAGTAGCTGTTTGAAAGTCTAAAGTTTACTTCAAAAAGTGGAAATCCTAAAAGGGTTAATCATGATGTTATGATATATGCAGTATAGGAAGTGATCTGTTCTACTGATTAGTCATAAAATGTGCTCTTTGCAACACGTTGAATAGTCTTGAGTTCGTATGAAAAAGTAATTTGAGATGGAAGTAGATCTCTAGGTTTTCGTGTAAATTGGGCAATGTACGAAAATGAAGTTGAAAACGGTTATTAATGAGCCGTCCAGTCCCAAAACGCCTTTTGTCCATTTATATCAAATCCCAGAAAACCAAGAAAAACTGTAGGGTCGATGCGTTTTGTAAAACTTTAAAACATACAGATCCTGTTTTCTGGGATTTGCTGTAAATGGACAAAACCGTTTGGGAATATATATATATGTTCTAAAATTTTCCTACAATATTACTCTTTATCGTAGGATAATGGTTTATACCTCATTTCCTTCAGAATAAGATAACCTTTCAAACGATACCATCAATACTTGCATATCCATATCATGCACCAGGAACGGGAAATTAGGGAAAATCGGGAAATTTTCTGAAAAATTCCTTTTCGTAAAATTTGAACCCCTCTGGCCCGGGCCAGGGTTTATGTAAACATCTCAAAATTACCTGACAAATACTTAGAGGTATACACAATGCGTGTACAAAATATCTATGTGATGTCTTGAAAAATAAGGACAACAGAAGTTTTCAAGATTTGGCCGAAGATTAAAAAATATATAGATGTATAAATTTATATACCTAGTACAAAATATTTAAAAAATCCTGCAACATTACTGTTTGGCCTAGGATCATAGTTTATACGTCATTTTATTTAGCATAGCGCGCCCTTTGTAACGATACCATTCGCAAGTTCGTATCATACACCTGAACCAGGAATTTCGGGAAAAACTGGAATTCTTTTGTCAAGAAATCACCCCTCGGGCCAAGGGCTGGGTACATATAGAAATCTAAAGAAAAAAAACTGAGAAATACTCAAAGGCGCACACAATCCGTATGAAAAATTTCAATCTGATTTGAAAACTAAGGCTGTGAAAAATTTTTGAAATTTCCCTTAAGAAAAAGACAATGTCACGCCCCTCCGCCTGCACTTGGCGCAGCCAAGTTGACCATCCGGTTCCAAAACGCATCTGGGGTGTTTTGTGGTCCATGCTAGACTCGACCAATAAAAATTCCGGGTTCAATACCTATGATATGAGTTTCATAAGCGTTTTGGGGATTCTATGATACAATTTGTACCATACGGGCGTTTCATGGTACATGGCGTTATAACTCTTCTATTTGAGCTTTTTCGTCCGGATTTTTTTGTTGTTTTTCAAGTCCAGAGGCATTGTAGAAGACATTACGTATGGTTTCACACCTTCCTGCGTCCAGACATAGCGTCTGAAAGGCAGTTCTATTCTGAAGAGAATGGTGTGCAAACCATGATCCTAGGATAATTAGGGATGTGTCAAAGAATTTTTATCAAAATATAATTCTGTATAGGGGAATATGGGACATTTTCTGATTTTTTTTTTGGCGGGCTTATTCTTGCACGAAGAAGATTGAAATTGTGCACAAACATTTAGTCCACCGAGTAGTATTTACCAGATTTTTTTCAGATTTCTGCGTTAAAACAGGGGGGTCCAGAGGGGCTAAAGTTGAAAGAAAGGGATATTTTTACCCAAAAAATCCCGTTTTTTTGTCATTTTCCCGCCTTACATACATGATGGAGACAAGTGAGTCATACCATCTGAAAGGCAGTTCTATTCTGAAGAGAATGACGGTCGAATTATTATCCTAGGGTAATTAGGGATGTCTCAAGAATTTTTTCCCCTGAGATCATGGTGTTTTGCGGTAATTTGGGGCAATGTGGGGATTCTTGATAAAATTTCTCCCGCCCTTAGTATTCAAGATAGAAACTTGAAATTTGGTACACACATTTAGTCTACCAAGTACTATTTATGAGATTTATTGAGATCTCTACGTTCACACAGGGCCGCTCCAGAGGGGCCCAAAGTGTGAAAAAAAATTCCCTCCGAAATTTTCCATTTGACATCAATTTTCCCTCTTCTGGTATATGATATGGACATGGAAGTGGTACCATTTGAAAGCCAGCTTCATTTTTCAGAGAATAAGGTATGAACCATGATTCTAGGACAAATAGTGACGATGCAGTAGCTGCTTGACTGAAAGTCTAAAAAATACCCCAAAAACCCAGGATCCCCAAAAGGGTTAATGCAACAGTACGTTTTGGTAACTTTTGTTACCATAAATCCTAAAATTAAATAATGCATCCAGATCTAGTAAAATATGTAGACAGTATGAGACATTACCAGCTCCAGTGACACTGGTAAGACTTATTTTTCAAGTATACTTTGTGCATGCCATAATTATATTGACAATTGCGTTTAATTTTTTGTTTTAAATACGATGTATTATTGATGGTAGACTACAAAAATGGCATGTGCCAATTCAATCAAAGCTAGAATAAGTAAGTTTTAATAAATGCTTCAAAAGTAACTAAAGCTATTAAATTCGAACTCCGAATCGCTCAATTTTATGTGAAATAACCAGTTTCAGGTTGTTTACATTTTTTGACGAGCGATGATGTCACAATCTTAAGTGTCTTCATCCCGGCGAAATTAAAGTACCGCTAATTTTACAGTAGTTATGTGATATCTTCAAAAAGATAAAAGATAATTGAAATATGGAACAAGAGCGCCCTAGACAATATTATTTTGCGTGAGGTACCGTTATCACAAATCACCTAGCGGCTTTCCGTTTTCAGCTGTTTAGAAACGCGAAAATAAATGCCGATTTCCAAAATGGCTCGAAATCGAAAGCAGATAAGTGAGTCGTGATAACGGTTTCTCATGTAAAATAATATTGTCTAGGGCGCTCTTGTTCCACATTTCGATTATCTTGTATCTATTTGAAGATATCACATAATTACTGTAAAATTAGCGGTATTTTAATTTCGCCGGGATGAAGACTCTTAAGAGCATACGTACTCCAGGAGGGTGTCCGGTATTTCCGTTCTCAGAAGTTGGCAATCCTATTACAGAATCACAAAAAACGGACAATTTATTAACAGTTGTTGTTCCAGAACATTCGTCCCGCTCTGTACTATCGGTTGAAATTATGCTGAATTAGAACTCTAATTTTTTACATTTAACTATTTCTTTTCTTATTATTATTATATTCATTTGTTTGTTTGAAGCAAACATCTTTTTTTTTTTTAAATTACGATTTCAACTAAAAATTTACAGTTTCTCTGATGATTTATATTTATTGTAATTACGTGGGGAAGTCAGCAAATAAGTTTATCCTCTCGTTTTCCCCAGGAAACAGAACTGCAATGGGGATAACGAGACAGCGGTTGCACGCGCAACACCCAGACACAGGTGGGTATCGTTCGCCCGTGATCCTGCAGATGGCGCCTTCGCAGCGCCTGCGCGAAACGGAGACGAGTCTCTCAGTCTCAGCCAGGTAGCTATGGACAAGGGATGGGCAAAACCGTATTTTATAGAAACCTGAAACCGGTTTCTAGAAAAACCGAAATCCGAAAAACCGACACTTCGGTTTTCTCCAAAACCGGTTCGGCTTCTCACCGAAACCGGTTTCGATTTTCTCCAAAAAAGGTTCGGTTTTTCAACGGAACCGGCTTCGGCTTTCTCCAAAACCGGCTCGTTTTTTCAACGGAACCGGCTTCGGTTTTCTCCAAAACCTGTTTCGGTGAAAACTTTGAAAAATACATAAAACTATTTCTGTGGAAACGGAATCGGTTTCTGGAGAACAACGAAACACTATTCTGGTCAGAAATAGAACCAATTTTGTAAATAAACCGGAATCGATTTTGAAGAAAACCGAAACCGGATCCGGTGAAAAATCGAACCGGTTTTGCAGAAAACGAAACCGGTTTCGGTGGAAACAGAACCGGTTTTGAAGAAACCCTAACCGGTTTCGGTGAAAATTGTTTTTTGAACATTTTCAAAACCCGGTTTGGGTTTTCCTTAAAAACTAAAAACGAAGAAACGGTTTTTGTGCTCACCACTACTATGGACAGAGGGCGTGTTTTGACGTCGTTTTCAAAGGAGGATGTGCGAGCGGTCGCCTCGTGGAAGAATATGGGCCTGATGTCAAAACAAATGGTGCGGAGATGGTGTTGTCAATTAAGTGAGGAGCAGCGGTAAGTACTGGTCACATCGAGACCTGGAAGGACGCGCACGGCCACTACAGACGAAAATGTCAGGATGCTGGATGACACGACCTAGTGACTTCCATTTGTTTTCGGATTTGAAGAAGAGTTTTCCGGAAGAGCTTTGTAAGCAATGCTTAAGTCATAGAAGCTGTTCGACGGTTTTTCCGTATGCAGAACCCTGCATTTTTTCTGAAAGGGTTTTTCAAGCTTATAGACTGGTATGACATGTCTCAATGTATGTGGTACTTATGTGGAAATATAAAGGTACATCTAAACTTTAATGTCACATGCTATTTTTGGTCTTGCATCCCCAAGTCGCCAGTGGAAACGTTTTCGAACACCCCTCGTATGAAGTTTCGAAGATCTACATCTGACACTTTGTTATAATGGCGAACAACCGAAAATTATTCAAGATTGTTTGTTCCCTCCTAAGGATATATAATTAACAAAATCTTCCCTCGTTTGAAACCTGCGGTGCAACGAAAATATTAATACATAATTTCAAGGTTCTAAACCATTTAGTTTCGTAGAGCTTACAAAAAAAAAGACTATTTACTCCCCCCCCCCATCCGACTCTGAACAAACAATTCCCAAAACAAGATTTTATTTGCAACCTTGGGTTGCAAAGATCGAAAATTTTAAGGTTTGTGCCTTACAACTTCATGTACATAACAGTACATTTATGTTATTCTTTCAGCCTAGGGTGCAAGAAGGACATACAGGGTGAGGCAAAAAGATGTTAACATTAAATGGGGACACAAACAAACTATTTGCTGAGCAAAACAATATATTCACATAAAAAACTACATGCGTGTTACAGTTTCGCCAACTAACATTTTGGCTTCATCAGACACTCAGAGAGTGTCTGATGAAGCCAAAATGTTAGTTGGCGAAACTGTAACACGCATGTAGTTTTTTATGTGAATATATTGTTTTGCTCAGCAAATAGTTTGTTTGTGTTTAAGTATATACAAAGCAAAGCTTCTACTTATGGAAAATATTAAATGGGGGTTTACTCACGTGAAATTACAAGGCAAGGACTTGGTTGCAGGGTTTAAATTTCGCACACATCCCGCTCAATGCTCTTACGGAGTTGCTCCATTCTTGATTGTATGGCCCTTTAGGTCATTTGAACAGGGATGGCAGCCATGACCTGAGTGATGCTTCAGGTCGTCCAAGTGGCTAGGCTTGCTGGCCATACACACAATCCTTGACAATGCCCGACGATATGGCGTCAGGTCGGGGAAACGTGCTGGCCATGGGAGAGGACCACTTCTGCAAATCCAACTTTACAGAACGTGTCGTCCAGGTAATCCCGAAGCATCTGACTGTAATGGGCAGTGGCGCGTTCTCCTCCATGCATGTGCTGAGCATGGCAAGGGAAATAACTCCTCTAACGGCCTTTTCTTCAAAAAAGAAATGTCCAGTTATTCCAAACTTGCTCCCAGCACACCAAATGTTCACCTTGCGGGCATCCCGTAGATCATACAAATTGTCAGGCGCGAAGGTACATCCCGTCCAGTACAGGCCGTGAATGTTTCTTGTACGATGCTTGGGGACGGAAAAACCTCCATCCAGACAGCCATTTTCCTTCGTTCTTCAATGGAGTATCGGCATGGTTTAATCTGCAAAACAAAAAACAAAAAAAACACCCATTTTTGTTAACAAAATTTTGCCTCACCCTGTATATTTACAACTTCGAAGTTCAGCTATAGTTTGAGAGATCTCGTGACTGGAAAAATCATTTATGCCCTACTATCTCCTTTCAGGATATAGTATACCCCTTCTTGTCTATAGCTTACGGTAGAAGGGGAAATTTCCACAAAATTTTGTGTTTCTCTCCACAGTGGTTTCCGAGACTTGTTGATGAATGAAATCAGTGAGGCACTCGATGGATTTACAATATTGTCATTTCTTTTAGAGAAGTAAAATGCAATCTTTGAGTTTAACGTCCCGCCATTATGTCCTTTAAGCTAAGGGAGACGATAATTCAGGCAAACGAAGCTGGAAAAATTGTTGGAATGAGAAAGTGGGAGGAAACGGGAGTACTCCGCGAAAACCCACGGACACGGTGTTGCACACCACAATCTTACTTAACTGGGGATCGAGCCCGGAACTCCATGCACCAGAGGTAAGGGCTCTACCACTGAGCAACCGTGCCCCTTTTCATTTTTTCTTTTAAATTCGTGACTTCAGTGATATTATTTTGTGCCCATTTTAATAGTAAGTTTTGTTTTTCTTCTCTTATTAGATTATAAGAAAAAAAGTGATGTTGGTTAGGATCGGTTTATCTTCTTCATTTATTACAATCACTGAGTAATATCCGTGAACCTGGCCCCACCTACACCGGCACTAATTTTAAAACATATGCCAGAAATTAGAACCTATAGCAGGGCTAACAAGGGATGGTCTCTGACGTTTCTTGCCACATTGCGGAGGGACAATGCAGTCTCTACTTTGGTACTAGTGTTACAAACAACGGTTATTCTGTCTTACACCATTAATTAAATTTCCACTATAGATGCACCGAAGAAAACCTTGACACGTGAATAGTGGCAACGTCACTGCGAACTGTAAGATACCTTCTCTTGCTGGTTCCCCTATAATTAGTGCTGACGACTTACAAGGTCTTATGCCGAGTCTTTCTGACGCGTGATTAGTGCGATACTAAAGAGTTCGACTAACATATGTTTCCTGCAGTAATAAGGCTTTTAGTATGACGCTAATCATACGTCAAAACGACTCTGCATAAGGCTCATAATGTTTTAAAAATTGTGCTGTTACACAAAGATAAAAAGAAAGATTCTGGGTGGGGCTAGGTTCACGCTACCCCACCCATTCAACCGATTGAGATGAAACCGACACACAAAGTTAGTGTTATATTAGTACCACAAAAAAGGAAATATAGTGCTATTATCAGAAGGCCAGATATATTCTAAAAGTTTTAATGGCGGCATCATCAAAGAAAACAATCGATTCCTCGCTTTTACTACAAGCTACACAGTATTAATTTTCTTTCTATGCGGTAATGTCAGCACTAATTTTTGGCATAGTTTACAAAATTAGTGCTGCGTTATTAAAAGCGGGTTGTGCTATCTTCACGTAAACCTGGCTGGATTCACACCGGCACTAAGTTTAAAACACATGCCAAAAGTTAGTGCTAATGACCTACAAAGATATATATATATATATATATATATATATATATATATATATGCTGTTACACAAACGCCAAGGACCAAAAAACATTATGGGAAAATCATGCCCAAAGTTGGTGTTAAATTAATGCTATTATCACAAGGTGAAAAGATATACAAATATCTTTAATTACGATGAAAAATTACGCACCTACAGCTGGCAACACTGGAATTCTTATGGAACGAGTAGGGCCACGCTCCCAACGAAACATTAGAAACGTCAGGGAAATTTTTTGTTGACCACATCATCTCCAAAAATTTGTGGCCTGCCCGTTCTTCGAACTTAACATCACCTGACTTTTTCTTATGGCATTACCTAAAACATTTGGTGTACAAGAATAACCCCATGACCACTGAGGAACTGAATACGAACATTGAAACAGAAATTCAATCACCAGGAACACTCTTAAAAAGATGTCAAGAAACATGGCGAAGCGTGTAAATTTGTGTTTACAAGATCGCTGCAGCCACTTCGAGCATTTGCTGTAATGCGCGCTTCTCCTTCCACGAGGATTTCAGTGTTTCCAACTGTGAGTAATTTTTTAAGTAAATTTTAGCATAAAAACTCAGGTTATCAATTATATAAAAATTCAGTTGCTTAACATTACTTAACCTAATACACAACTGTTGCAGTAGCTAATTTTACAACAACATTGCTGGCAGGAGCAGCGTTTTTTGTCAGAAGCACCTATTTTACAGACTTGCATTAAATAGTATTTTTATATAGCAACACTGTATCAACTTTGCCACACTTTTGCACCAATGGATAAATGTTAATGCATACTGCACATATACGCAGGGACTCACCCGCAGGAAATCAGTGAAACAATATTGATTTTCTTCAGTTTGTGCATTTTTATTTTACACTTTTGGTTCTTTCTTTCGTTACTACACAAGAATGTTACATATTTTGACATTAGTCATGATCTCAAAATATCTACATAGAACATGCTTATATTTGTTTCAAATTTCAAGTCTTTATCTTTCTTGGTTCAAAAGATATACGCTATCAAACTTTAGGTTACCCAACTTTACGGACACACTGTAGTATGTCGATTACATTAAAAAAAGATGATTTTCTTCTCACTACTCTACAATCGGGAAAGAGATTAGGTAGATAGGATAGAATTTCAGCATCAAGGCTACTAAAGTAATCACAACCAGCGTCGTAGGTTTCCTATAGAAACTTTCGCTCAACGGACACAAAATGTTCCCTTTTGTTATCAAATTTTCCCTAGTTTATTGAGAGTTCAATTTCTATGACAGAAGTTATGTTTAACAGTAAGAATAAGGCATTTGTTTTATTCATTTGCTTCTTTTTTTTCCTTTTAATTTTCTCTTGACTTAAAAAATACACACAAATGCACTCAACTAACAAAGGGTGCTAATTATGCTACTTTGAACACACACACTCACACACACACATTATATATATATATATATATATATATATATATATATATATATATATATATATATATATATATATATATATATATATATATATATATATATAGAAGGTTGATTAATTCGTGTGTATTCCCTACAATAGCGTTTCTAAAAGATTTTTCATGTGGGATCAACTACTTTTATTAGCCAGAATTTTCAACAAATCACCCTAGTATTGTCCCCTATCGAAAACAATTTCTACTTATTATATTATTAGTATTACTTGTTCGTCTGTTTTGAGCATATATATAATATACAGGATGTTCATTTATTATGTAGCCAAAATCCACTGGTCAAATCCTCACACCTAAACAATAAAAAAACGTGCACATGAACATAGGGCGAAAAATGTGTCATTTCAAAGTAACGGAATGCCGAAATCAAGAAAATTGTAACTTTGAGTCTGCCTAGACCGAAAACTATGAGAGAAATCAACGGCAATTAAAGACATTTTAGAGGAATTAGTACACTGTCTATCTAAATAACCATGCTTCAGAGTTGAGACGTATCAGCGCAATGGATTTTATAGAGAGAGCTGTGGTATAGGTTCCGTTCTTCCTCCCCTCTCTCTAAAATCATACGCGCCGGTACAACCTAATTCTGAAAGAATTGCTAGTTAGATAGAGAGTGTGCTAGTTCCTCAAATATTTCTTAAACCGCCTTTGATATCTCTCATAGGTGCCTTCCATTTCAACTCAGGCAAAAAAATATAAAATTGTACCATCACCATCTCAGATATTGTTGAAACTTTTTTCATAGCAACTAGACATGTTTTTAAGAGACCCATATTTTTTTGTTTTGTCGAAAAAAATTTTCCCGCCAAGTACTGGGCCATCAAAGACGGGGAGTACAATTTATGAATTGTAGAAGACATGGAAAATGGTCAATTTCGGAGCCTCACCATTCGGCTATGGAGACAGGTAGAGTTATAATTCTTGTTGTGATATGTACATAGGGATATAAATAAACTATATTTTATTATAGTTTGGTTTGCGCATGCGTATCTTTTTGTACATAAATTAACAAATGAACGTCAATTTATCTGAAAAGTCGAAGTTTGCGAATTTTTTTCGAGCACTTCCAGTTCGAATTTTAAAATTCTGTTTTCACGGTTGGTAAGACCTAGTTACCCGCTTTCCGAAAAAAAAATTGTATCGCTTCTGTGGTCAACCGTTTTGTCGCAAAAAATTCGAGAAATTGTAAAATTTTCAAAAATCGCCATTTTTGGGCGCCATTTTCTCGAAAACACCATTTTTTAAAATTCTGAAACTTTGTCAGATGGTTCAACTTTACCTGAATAATAAACACACCAAATATCATTCTCGACCAATGCTTCATGGATTAACTGCAGCCTTTTAAAGTTAGCGAAGTTTCGCTAATTTTGATGTCACAGTTAGCAACATTGGGAACAATGAAAGTGCAATGATTTGATGATGTTTGTGGTTCACATTCATTAAATGAAGAATAAATGGTTTTCTTGGCTGTTTTTTTTATTATTTTGATTAAAAAGGCTCTCTGAAATAGTAAAATGAGCCTCCCTCTACTCCTCCGTTTTCTTAAACTGAAGTAATTTGAGGTGGAAATTACGATTACGAAACACACAAATTTCAAGTTGACTTACTTAAAATGGTCTTCGGAAACGAAACTTCACTTTTTTTTTTTTACATGGACCAATCATTTGCTTGGTTGTTGTCTTCTTTGCTAATAGCATGTAACCGTGCAGATGCTCCAATAGATGTTGGTTCACTCATAACTCATCCAGGAGTGGATCTGGGGGGACAATTGCCGACCCCCCAAAAAGAGGAAACTTTCTTATTTATATATAAATAAAAACCCATCCCAGAGTTTGGAGCTCTTAAAAGTAGCTCTAAGTAGCAGTATTACAATCCCCCCAGAAGTCCGTCCTGGATCCGCCCCTGCGTAGCACATTGTCGATAGTCACAAAACACTTATTTTCACTTTTCTTATGCTCTTCTGGAAACCTGTACCCTGCTGAAGGTTTATGTGGAAGCATAAACAGCACTTAAACTTCACGTAATTCATGATTTATTCATAATATTTCTGCTACGCACCACTGGTTATCATACATATATGTATATAACAAAAGTTCCTTTTTGCAGATTTCTTAAATCTACACTTTGAATTGCAAAAGTTCGATTTTGGGGGAAGTATGAAATTAGTTCATGGTGACCCGTTACTGACATAAAAACTTCGCAATTTTCCGAAAGAAAAAGATAACTTCTTGAATACCAGTTACCGGTCGCATACTTTCCCTTTTTTCTTCCGGAAGTCGTCGAATTCAGTTCCAGGTAACAAAACGAGAGTAATACCCGGAGTTTGTACTTGCACTATACTCACGAATTTTCCTGTGGTTTTAGTGGGGACTCGGTGACTGAGTGGCAGAGCGTTCACTTCCGGTGCTTGGGGTCCCTGGTTCAATCCCAGCTCGTGCCGTTCTGCATTCCACCATTTCATTCATTTCTATAAACACCGTCTCCTTTAGCCTAACCGGCATAACCGTGGAACGTAAAACTTAAAGATTTCATTTCATTTTTTTCTTCTGCGGTTTTAATACTGTGTATCTGTTTTAGCCTAAGGCTATGGCGCGTTGCCACATTCTTTGCCCCCTTCCCCCCTACCGTCGCAGAGACCCTTGCATGGCCGGTTTCACTGCAAAAACACTGCTTTATCGGACCTGTCTGCATCTCGAACATCTGAAAGCGATTTTTAAAGTGGGATGCAGCACCATCAGAAATTACTGACACGGTTTGGGAAATTGTAGACACCTATTTTCACGTATTCAAACCTTTTTCTATAAAATATATTTTCGCTTTTCTTCGAGTATGTTTAGAATCTTGTCTATGACTATGAGTACAGAGCCGAATCGTGTGTTTTATCGTCGTTTATTACAACAAAACTGTCAATTGTTTCATATTTCGGTGATAACTCTGAATTTCACTTTGCAGAATAACAGTCCAGTTTTCAACGAAGTCCACATGAAGTAAAATAGAATTTGTATCTTGAAATTTTATAGGGTGGTTTTCGGTAGCAATTGATTCTCTTTGGCTTTTCTTGATGTAGTCATGAATTACAATTCTTACAGTTAAACCGGCAATGTACGATACGAGAACAGAAAGTGTCTCAGTTTTTTTTTTTTTTTTTTTTTTTTATAACGAGATCATTATTCTCCCATATGGCATACGTAACCACTTTCATTTTCATCAGTATCAATAATTAAAGACACCACACTTATTTCTTCCACTCCAGGACATTCACCATATTCTTGAAGAAGACAGCTGTCATTTTCTACGGATCATACTACTAAAGGAAATAGGTCACTCATGACAGCTTCAGTACAGGGTGCACCTTTGATTTGTAGCAACGCAGTAGCAGCTAACTTAAAATTTGCACAATACACACACACACACACACTTCCCTCTCAGGTTGCAGACTGACACACTTTAGTCGAATACTATAAAATTCCGAGTGACCCATTTTTATGCTGGGATTGTTCTGTTTAAAAATTCAGTAAATTTCTTTGGAACGCGTAAGAAAACGTTTCGATTTTTTTTTTAACTTTTTGTCATTTTTCGATCACTGTAATGACACCGCACTTAATTGAGACTTTGTCTGGAGCATTCCAAATCATACTGAGGTAATAGTTTAGGCCTTTTATAGATCATCAGAATTCATTGGATGGCCATTTCAAGTAAACTTAAAATTTGTGTGTTTCGTAATCGTAATTTCCACCTCAGATTACTTCAGTTTAAGAAAACGGAGGAGTAGGGGGGCTCATTTTACTATTTCAGAGAGCCTCTTTGTTCAAAATAATAAAAAACCAGCCAAGAACACCTTTTATTCTTCATTTAATGAATATGAACCACAAACATCATCAAATCATTGCACTTTCATTGTTCCCAATGTTGCTAACTGTGACATCAAAATTAGCGAAACTTCGCTAACTTTAAAAGGCTGCAGTTAATCCATGAAGCATTGGTCGAGAATGGTACTTGGTGTGTTTATTATTCAGGTAAAGTTGAACCATCTGACAAAATTTCAGAATTTTAAAAAATGGTGTTTTCGAGAAAATGGCGCCCAAAAATGGCGATTTTTGAAAATTTTACAATTTCTCGAATTTTTTGCGACAAAACGGTTGACCACAGAAGCGATACAAAATTTTTTTCGGAAAGCGGGTAACTAGGTCTTACCAACCGTGAAAACAGAATTTTAAAATTCGAACCGCAAGTGCTTGAAAAAAATTCGCAAACTTCGACTTTTCAGATAAATTGACGTTCATTTGTTAATTTATGTACAAAAAGATACGCATGCGCAAACCAAACTATAATAAAATATAGTTTATTTATATCCCTATGTACATACCACAACAAGAATTATAACTCTACCTGTCTCCATAGCCGAATGGTGAGGCTCCGAAATTGACCATTTTCCATGTCTTCTACAATTCATAAATTGTACTCCCCGTCTTTGATGGACCATTACTTGGCAGGAAAATTTTTTTCGACAAAACAAAAAAATATGGGTCTCTTAAAAACATGTCTAGTTGCTATAAAAAAAGTTTCAACAATATCTGAGATGGTGATGGTACATGCTCTGCCTGAATTGAAATGGAAGGCACCCATAGTTTTTGAGCTAGGCAGCCTCAAATTTACAATTTTCTCGATTTCAGCATCGCGTAACCTTGAAACAACGCGTTTTTTTTTTTTTTGCCTTATGCCGAAATTTTTATTGTTTAGATGTGAGGATTTCACCAGGGAATTTTGGCTACATAATAAGTGAACATTTTGTATATGTGTAGATAGATATTTGTAGTATATAAATAATATTAACTAAGACGTCTGTAATTTTATGTTGGGATTAACCGTAGGAATTCTAAAGAGGAAAGGAGTTTCTCGAACCCACAAGTAGCTTTAAAAAACAGAAAAAAGATAAAAGAAAATACGCAAAATTTGTTCCTTTTAGTTATTTGTTAGTTGTGATCAGTGTTTGTAGTTTGAGGAAAATTTCCCTAATCAAGGGAAACTTCATAATTAAATTTCCCAAGAAGAGGAAAAGGGATTTTTTTCGAAAAAACGTGAAAATCCAGGGAAATTCTCGCGATGACTGATTGATCAATATAAATGCTTATTATTATTATTATTATTATTATTATTATTATTATTATTATTATTATTATTATTATTATTATTATTTGTTCTTCAGAAATAAACTAATACAATAGGAATAGTTATATATACATACAGGGGCGGATCCAGGATATGATTAAGGGAGGGGCTAAACCAAATTTTGCCGTTTTATCCAGTGTATACCTGAGCGTCAAGGGGGGCTATAGGGATATAGCCCCCCTTGGATCCGCCACTGATATATATATATACAGAGGGTTGATTAATTCGTGTGTCAATTTCATTTGTTCACTGTGCAAAAGTGTTATGAGGTAAAGCCGTGCAATTTGGTGTAACTTTAGATGAAGGACATAAGTTTTGTTTCGTCATAGAAGCATGTCACTTGAACTAAAGGTTGAAGAGATATAGGGTCAAAGGTGAAATTTCGATTTTTTCCTTATGGGACTGCAATGGTAAATTCTGAAAGAGCATGAAAAAACGTAAATCGAAGTGATAACAAAGAAAAAAGCTGTATGGTATGATTCTATGTCGCAAGCCGACCAAATATGTGTCAATCAAGTGACAAGGTCAGATGTCACTGTCAGATTAAGGTCACCTTGAGAACCCATTTGACATGATGAGTACGAACATTGCGTTGTTTTCAGAGTATTCAAATGGGTTCTCAAGATGATCTGTGACCTTGATCTGACCGTGACCTCTGACCTTGTCACTTGATTGGCGCATATTTGGTCGGCTTGCGACATAGAATCATACCATACAGCTTTTTCTTTGTTATCTCTTCGATTTATGTTTTTTCATGCTCTTTCAGAATTTACCATTGCAGTCCCATAAGGAAAAAATCGAAATTTCACCTTTGACCCTATATCTCTTCAACCTTTAGTTCAAGTGACATGCTTCTATGACGAAACAAAACTTATGTCCTTCATCTAAAGTTACACCAAATTGCACGGCTTTACCTCATAACACTTTTGCACAGTGAACAAATGAAATTGACACACGAATTAATCAACCCTCTGTATATATATATATCAGTGGCGGATCCAAGGGGGGCTATATCCCTATAGCCCCCCTTGACGCTCAGGTATACACTGGATAAAACGGCAAAATTTGGTTTAGCCCCTCTCTTAATCATATCCTGGATCCGCCCCTGTATGTATATATAACTATTCCTATTGTATTAGTTTATTTCTGAAGAACAAATAATAATAATAATAATAATAATAATAATAATAATAATAATAATAATAAGCATTTATATTGATCAATCAGTCATCGCCAGAATTTTCCTGGATTTTCACGTTTTTTCGAAAAAAATCCCTTTTCCTCTTCTTGGGAAATTTAATTATGAAGTTTCCCTTGATTAGGGAAATTTTCCTCAAACTACAAACACTGATCACAACTAACAAATAACTAAAAGGAACAAATTTTGCGTATTTTCTTTTATCTTTTTTCTGTTTTTTAAAGCTACTTGTGGGTTCGAGAAACTCCTTTCCTCTTTAGAATTCCTACGGTTAATCCCAACATAAAATTACAGACGTCTTAGTTAATATTATTTATATACTACAAATATCTATTTATCTATCTATACATATACAAAATGTTCACTTATTATGTAGCCAAAATTCACTGGTGAAATCCTCACACCTAAACAATAAAAATTTCGGCATAAGGCAAAAAAAAAAAAAAAAAAAAAAAAAAAAACGCGTTGTTTCAAGTTACGCGATGCTGAAATCGAGAAAATTGTAAATTTGAGGCTGCCTAGCTCAAAAACTATGAGAGATATCAAAGGCGGTTTAAGAAATATTAGAGGAACTAGCACACTCTCTATCTAACTAGCAATTCTTTCAGAGTTAGGTTGTACCGGCGCGTATGATTTTAGAGAGAGGGGAGGAAGAACGGAACCTATACCACAGCTCTCTCTATAAAATCCATTGCGCTGATACGTCTCAACTCTGAAGCATGGTTATTTTGATAGACAGTGTACTAATTCCTCTAAAATGTCTTTAACTGCCGTTGATTTCTCTCATAGTTTTCGGTCTAGGCAGACTCAAAGTTACAATTTTCTTGATTTCGGCATTCCGTTACTTTGAAATGACACGTTTTTTCGCCCTGTGCACGTTTTTTATTGTTTAGGTGTGAGGATTTGACCAGTGGATTTTGGCTACATAATAAATGAACATCCTGTATATTATATATATGCTCAAAACAGACGAACAAGTAATACTAATAATATAATAAGTAGAAATTGTTTTCGATAGGGGACAATACTAGGGTGATTTGTTGAAAATTCTGGCTAATAAAAGTAGTTCATCCCACATGAAAAATCTTTTAGAAACGCTATTGTAGGGAATAGCTTCTGCTCAATGCCCTCTTCTCAACACTAATGGTGGATACGATAACAAGTGTTATTTATTTATTTACTTTATAAATTAAAAATAATAAACGTCTCTACTTATTTTTGTGTTTCTTACAGGGCCATAATAAATGCTCAATTCACGACAGAAAACTCCAACCAGTTGCAAGTATATTTAGTAAAAATGACGCCACGTCGAATTACGATGAGAAGGGACCCTTGTCAGTGACATCGACAATTTTGTGAAGGAATATAAGCCTATTGTGAATGCTAAGGGGATCCTAGTTTAACAAGGGTCGAGAGGACACGGGCTGATACTGGACCTTTTCTTGTCGTGTTGCATTTTTTGATTATTAATATATGTTTGTGTTATTTGTGTATTACTTTTTTAACACAAAATATGAATAATAAATATAAAGGTATTAGTTTTGCTAGTTGGGAAAAGGACAGACCCATTGTTTCATAATGTGGTTGTAGAGTACCTTACATTTTGGATATGGTTAACATAGAAGTTAAATAGTGCAGAGCAGTGAAGAACGTTTTCGTTAAGTTTGTTCGTTTGTATGCTGTTATATGTCAGATGAATCGAGTGTTACGAACGAGACTCAGTGTCGATGTAACAACAATACAACTTAGTACAAATAATTGGTTCCGCGCTGCCCTTCAAGAGGAGAGTAGAATCAAGGGGTTATGAAATTAAAGTCAAATGAGTAGTGGCGTTTCGTCATAATGCGCAAACGAAACGTTCATAAACAATGTAGAATTAAAAAAAAAAACTCTTCATACAATAAATGTAAATAGATTAGTTTTAAATTTATGTTATTAATAAAACTGCTGGTGTTTCTAAGTATAAATATATATTTTTAAACTTAAATATTGACACAACCTTACACATTTCGTTCGTTTACGTTTTATATAGCTGCTGAAAGAATATTTAAAAATGAAAGAAATAATAACCAGTTGAGAATGCTCCAAGAGCATTGCCAGACCGAACTTAGAAAGAGTGGAGAGACAGAACGGGAAGGATAACTGATTTTACCTACATGTAAATCTTTTTTCTGCACCTTCTACTGTTTCTCGCAAAATATCATCTCTCTCTATGACTTACAGTTCCCGAGATATGACTCCTTAAATCTCCTGAAATTTGAACTTTTTTGGCCAATATCTGGGGAAGGGTAGCCAATTGGCCAGTAGCTAGTTGATCAGTGGTCACCGGTTATATTTGGTACCAAACGGTTCACCATCCTCTTAGATATTTATCAACACGAATACGATCTCTCTATAACTTACGCTTCCCGAGATATTACTCCTTAAATCTCTGAAAATCGGCCATTTTTTGGCCAATATCTCGGGAACGGTAAGAGTGACGCGAAAAATTTAATCGCTTTCTCACATAGTATTCGATAGAATATCAAAAACTGTGTTAAAAATTAAAAAATCGCAAATAACAGACAGACGGACAGACAGACACACAAACATAGAGAATTCAGTAACGAACTTTTTAAGTTCATTGAAGAATTATATTTCCCCTTCTGAGACATACTTAGAGCCAGTCATTTATAACCTAATTGTTGATGTTGAGTTTAATGTCCCTTCTAGCAGGGATACTATATATGAGACGGGACTTACTGATTAACGTGGAATCCGAACCACATGAGCTCCCTCCTGGGATCGAACCCGGGTCTCCCACGCCAAAGGCGCGTATGATAACGGCTTTGCCACGAAGGAGCTCTAGAACCTAAGTATATATATATATATATATATATATATATATATATATATATATATAAAGGTAGGTGTGCGCAATTTCGCCATGTTTGCAATTCTGCCAGGTACTTGTATTTCCGAACACGTTGGCATAATTCGATAGATGGGGCTAGTGTATAGGTAGATAGCGCATGCTGAACGTGTTTTGTCCTATTTCAATGGGAAGGAGCTAGGCGCGAAAGACAGGCAGTCAGTATATGTTATAGGCATGGTGCTCTTATAAGATCGAGAGTAACAAAGTGCGGTTCATTGTTCCAGAAGAAAAGTTCGAAGCTTTGTGGTAAGTATTGCATATATGTCTACAATGATATGTGTAACGTTGTGTGTTGTACATTGGGAGTCATACTATAACTTCATTTGTGTAGTCTTTGGAAGTGCTTACAATTTCACCATGCAGAACAAAGGGTGGCGAAATTGGAACCTATGCTAATGTACTTGATGTAATAGAGCAATGGTAGTGATATCTCCTTTTCTTCGATTTCGTTGTTGATAATGGCAGACAGATGGATAAAGGAAAGTACTGCAAGTGGTCATCGATGGACTTAAAGAACACTGTTACCAGCTTTACCTAGTATCAGCTATCTGTCAACGCTGCAAGTAAACAATTCAACATACCACGTCGAACATTAGGTGCCTATGTACAAGCACGAAAGACACAACGTGCATCATCTGATAGAAAACCTATGTTAAATGTGGCAGGCCAAGAGGATTGTGCGGCTAGCGGACGTACGATTTCACCTCATACCTCGACTGTTGAAAAAATATATCTACAAGTTTTGTAGACAAAACAAAGTGCCACATCCTTTCAACAATATACTAGGTACATCAGGTCGAAAATTGCTTCGTGGATTTTTGTTACGGCACCCTGACGTGGCGAAAAGAACAGCTTAGCATTTAAATGAAGCCAAGCTCCAGAGGTTAAAAAGATTCATTGTGAAACATTATTTTCAGAAACTACACGACTTTCACCTTGAACTGGGTCTGATGCAAACACCCGAGAGGATATTTAATGTTGATGAGAAGGGCTGTCCCTTAAGTTTACATCATCAACCTGTTGTTTTGGCCAAAACTGGATCCAGACTTGTTTACTACATAAGAAAAGAACACGGGGAAAATATGACCACCGTATGCTGTGCAAATGCAGTAGAAACTGTTATTCCGCCAATGATTATGTTCAAAAGTCGACGTCTAAAAACAGAATGTTACAATAATCTGACTAATGGAAGTGTCGTGAATGTAACAGCAAAATGTTCGATGATTACTGAAATGTTTATTCAATGGTTGGAGCATTTTGCTCGGTTCAAACCATCCGGAAAGTACTTACTAGTTTTGGATGGAGCCAAGTACTACTTCGATTACACGATTCTTGATGCTAATGAGACGTGATGTTACTCTTTTTGTATACCGAGCAACACTACACACGAGCTCCAGCGATTGGGCAAAACTGTTTCTTGATAGTTTGAGTCATATTGGGATGACGAACTCGTGAACTACTGGGCACGAAAGGAAGACATAACTTTGCCAAAACACCGCTTCGGTGCGATTCTCACACATGCTTGCGAAAAGGCGAGAGTTCCTAGAAATGTATCCGGAATTGAGGCATGTGGGTTGTTTGCATGGAATCCTCATACAATCTCTGATGAAGCGTTCGCGCCGAGTGAAGTTAGATACATGTTGTACCCGCGGAACAAAAACATGTCGCAGTCCCTGGTCCAGCAGCCTACAAGTACGGCAAGACAGCATGTTGTTACCAACGAGACGTCCGATTCTGATAGCAATTCATCCACAGAGCAATCGTAACCAGAGAACAGACGTGTTTGACAACATTCTGTTTACTCCAAAGAGAAAAGCCCCTGCGAAGAAAACGCGCAAAGTCATCAATAGCCGGGCCACCTTTGTTAACCAATCATTATCTCCAGAAACACATTCCAAGGCAAACACTTCAGCGGGAACATCCAAAACGACGAGGTCGACACAGCGTGAGACTGGGATTCCAATCAAATATTCTAATAGTTGTACAAGTTGATTTTGTTTTCTGTGCGCACAGGATGTTAAAAAAACACATGAGACTTTGTGAAAGTTGTGCACGCTATGTTCATGAAGATTGTGTTGGTATGACCAAAACAGATAAGGAATTGTTTTTCTGTCCTGAATGTTCTCTGTAACATTAACAAAGATTTAAAAGATTTACTGTTATGTAACATGCGCTACTTATTTTACTATCGCAATACTAATCACAATAATAATAAATATTCACTAATGATTATGTATTGTTTTTTTGTTTTAAAATTTATCTTTGTTTATTGTTTCTGTTTTGTTTTGTTGTATTGTTTCTTGTTCAATGTATTGTGGTTTTGCAAATCCAACCAGTTCTTGCCTCCGTCATGAAAATCCATGGACATGCTTTTGTTCACCACAAAATTACATCGCTGGCATCGAATCAGGGATCCCATGCACCAGGAATAAGCGCTCTATCATTGAACCGCCATATACAAATATAAATATATAACATTTGTTTTTAACGATCAAATTTAATTAAAGTATTTTTAAAATTATATATAAAGCAAGATCACTTTGAGAAAGCAAATGACATTTAATCACAATTGAAGAATAAATTATTGAAAATTAAAGTGAAATGAAATCCTTAAGTTTTACGTCCCACAGTTATGCCGGTTAGGCTAAAGGAGACGGTGATGATGAGAGATGAGTGAAATGAAGAAAGTGGGAGGAAACGGGAGAACCCCGAGGAAACACACGAGTACGGTGTTTGTCCACCACAAAGTCCACACGGCGCGAGCTGGGATCGAACCAGGGACCCCAAGCACCGGAGGTGAACGCTCTACCACTGAGCCACTGCGCAAATAAATGATTGAAATTGCATAATTAAAATTCCAGTTCATAAATTCCGTTTATTATTCTTAGTATTTAACACAATTATATATATATATATATATATATATATATATATATATATATATATATATATATATATATATATATTGTTATTCTATACGAGTAAATATTTTCCCCTTTATTAGTGAACGACGTTTAAGTTCTAATGGTAGTAGCAAAACCGAGAAAAAAGTAGCAGAATGACTATGTATGTTGTACGTTAACTCTTATCTTTCTCAAAAGATGGCTCTTTTGCGACGACCGCTTCTGCCACAGTGCGGCAAATAGTGAAACTATTACAACGAGGGAATGAAAGCTGACAATTAGGAAAGTTTTCAATCCTGGAATATGCAGGATTCAGCATTTCTGTCTTACTTAATTTATGTTTTAAGATCAAAATGTTTCTATCTTAACACTACACTTCCAGGTCGGGTATGAACTTTCGTTTTTTTTTTTGGGGGGGGGGGAGAGTAGAAGAATGCTGAATTTCGGAAAAGTATTTATTAAGGCTTAACAAAATGCTACGTATGAAGTATTATATTGTATAGGCCAGAAACAAGGACATACGCAAAAATTATTAAACATTACAAGAATCTTTGGAAATGTGGGTGTGGAAAAGAATGGATAGAATTATCTGGGTCGAGCGGGAAACCAATTAGAGGGTGTTAGATATGGTGGGGGAGAAAAGAACAATTTTAGACATTATTAAGAAGAGAAAGAGAAATTGGTTGGGACATTAGCTACGAAGGAATTGTATCATGAGGGACTTGCTAGAGAGGATGGTTTCAGGAAAGAGAGGGAGGGGCGAAGGAGACTACAATCCATGGACGATATAAACACAGAAGAACCATACGTGAAGACGAAGATGTTAGCGGAAGACCGTGGAGTATGGAAGCTTCTCAGTTGCGGCAAGTGACCTGCCATTAATGGCAGAAATCCTATGATGATTATTGTGATGATTGTTAACAATAACTCAAAACATATTACTACGCAAAAGTTGGCGGGTAGAAAATGTGGTTTCGGTTTGATATGGAGTACCTAATTTCTGTAGTTTTAAATATTTTGAAATGTATATTTCCAAAATAGTGTAAACAGCGTTATTGATATCTGTTTACCAAAAACTTCAACTTGCTACGCCTTATGGTTATTGAAACATGGGGAAATAAATAGTGACACCATAAAAATATGGAGTTTGCGTACTAGATGTTGAAAGTTTAAAAACATACTAAGACCTAACATATATGTATATGCAGTTTGGTGGTTCGGAAAACTCCCAATTTTAAACATGTCCAAAATATGTCTTTTAAAAGTTTTTTAAAAAACGTTACAGGTTCTGAAAACTGTAAGTAAGTACACCTAACGGTTACCGAAATATGAGGAAATAAAGAGCGATACCATAGGTATGTGGGGTTTGCGTACTAGACGGTACCATTTTGAAAAAAAAAAAAAATAATTACTGAGACCTAACGACAGCAGCAACTTATAATCTAAAACAAGCGTACATCCTTAATGGGTTTGGGGGGTTCCATTGGAGTTCGTCAAACTGCAATTCTTAATTCGAAAATATGACTTAAAGTTCTAAAGAACGGAAGAGACTCACAAAGGAAGTGAATTGCTATGTATATATGTTGGAGTGAGTTTGTAGTAAATTTGTAGAAGTAACACGATATCAAGTGGAAATATTTTTTTTCTAATAATTCCTTATCCGCTTGAGTACAACTCATTGTGACTCTTGAGGCCTTTGAAATTGCCAGCATGTAATAGGTTTTGCCATTCAGATTTAAGCAAAGCGCCTTCAATGTTCATCAACACGCCATACGTAACTTCTCTACTGGTTGCCTAACACCGTAGTTTCGGCCTCTAACAATGTTAATCTTACGGGCTCAGAACGACCCTAAAATGTTGAATAGAACAATAGCGACACGGGTTTTGTAAATTTGAATGAGAACTGGACAACCTACATAAATTTGGAATCGACCAGCGAAAACGGCACGTTTCTAGCACTTGTGGTTTTCGAGATCTCATTGTCGAAAGGATTGTGGACAAACATATAAATCTAGCATTTTAATATATCGGCTTAGCTGAACCTGCGCACTTTGCACAGCACATCATTCATATATGAGCATGAATCTCCTTGTTCTTCCTCACATCTGTACATGTTCCTTTGCAGGAGACAAGTGAAAGAAGTCATAATAAAAATCGGCAAGAAATACCGTAAAGGGGAGATTTTTTTCGATTGCTTTTTCAATATCTCGTACCGTTTGCAAGATTTGAGCCTACTTCCGGTTGGAGTTTATACTTCATGTATGATCTGTGTTTTCTTTCTTATTTCATGTAGTATGTAATAAGCAAACACATAAACTCACTCACTCTATGGCCTATGGAACCCGCACGTTCAATGTCGCGTTCACAAAAGCTCTTCACTGACTTGTATCCTTAGCCAATTGGATCCAGTTTCTACTTTATATTCCTATTTCTGCGAGATCCATCTTAATATTGTCCTCCCATCTGCACATACGTCTTCCTAATGGTCGTTTACCGGCTGGTCTTCCAGCTAAGATTTTGAAAGCGTTCGTTCTTTCTTCCATCCTGGCTACATGACCTGCCCACCTGAACCTCCTAGATTTGATGACCCTAACAATGTTGGATAAACCGTATAAATTATATAGTTCCTCGTTATGAAGATTCCGCCATTTCCTATTCCCGTTTCCCTTGGGTCCAAATATTCGTCTCAGGATCTTGTTCTCAAATACGTTCAATATATGTTCTTCGTTCCAAGTAAGCGACCATATTTCGCAACCATACAGAACAACAACCATGATTATCGTTTTATATATTTTAAAATAAGCTAATACACTACACATACAATCAATTATAATGTCAGTGATAAATGGTGTTCATTGAGCAAAACACCCCAAACAATAAAGATTCAACTTAGACTGGAGAAATGGTTATCCTTCGTTTTTCAGTATAATTTGGTCATGAAACAAACACCTGAGAGATATACAGCCCCTATATACAATCATGTGCTGTTGTAATGTATAATAGGTAGGATATGATGCTGTAGCTTTTGTTTAAAAAAAATTCAACACTTCCAGTGTACCCGTAAAAATGTAATAAATAAATAATTGATATGTTTTTTTTTAAAATATTGAGTTAGAACTGGACAATCTACGCAAAATTTGCAATCGATCAGTGAAAACATCATCTTTCTAAAGCCTGTAGTTTTCGAGATCTCATTGTCGAAAGGATTTGCCACAAACATATAAACGTCCACAAACGTATAGTTGAAAAACTTCAGAGATGGCAGCACAATTCATTTGCATTGATTTTGGAGAAGGTGCAATGCTTTGAACAATAATTTAAAAGGATAAACTTTTTGAAAAAGATCTCTTTAACTGATTTATTTAAAGTACACATTTTAGAAAAATATTTGTCTCTGTTATAAACGTGAAATCACAAATAATCGTAAATCAAAGGTTTGAAGGCTAAAGTTATAGGTTGGAGCTCGGTCGCTCTCAATTGCTATTGTAGCATTTTAATAGATAGATCAAAAAGTACATTTTCTAGTCAGAAAACCATTAATTATTTTTTTTAATATGTTGTTTTTACTTTTTAAAATCAGTAAACGAAATTTACGTCAGTGTTCTTATCAAGAGTAGAGCTCTGAGACAATCAGTAGGAGAGCAGTATATTCTAAACGCTGTCTTTTAGGTTTCTCAAAAGATGTCTCTCTCGTGATGGCAACTGCTGCCACAGTGCGGTTGAGAGGAGAACTAGTACAACGTGAAAACTAATCCTGTCTTACAGACGTATTGTATGCTGGAATCTTGAGAATTCTAGCGTCCAAAATTCTGCAATTTCAGTTGCTTTATTTTATTTCACTTTATGAATTTTTAGTGTTTAGCTTCAAAGGGAACTATGTTAATAGTATACTTCTGTTTATTAATGATTATCTGAACATTGGGAATTAATTAAGTGCATGTTCCTAACACCAGTGAAGATTTACAAATACAGGGTGGTAGGTAACTCCACCGACAAACTTTGGGAGGTGATTCCTTATATGAAATGAAAGAAAAAAAGTTCTAATAAACATGGGACGAAAAACGTCTCCTTTCAGAGTTATGAACCGCCGAAAATTCGAAAATTCACATTTCGAAACGCTCTGCCTTAGAAACTACAGGACCGATCCCAAGC
Organism: Thermobia domestica; assembly: GCF_964235325.1. Lineage (NCBI taxonomy): Eukaryota > Metazoa > Arthropoda > Insecta > Zygentoma > Lepismatidae > Thermobia > Thermobia domestica. Next base: position 159,002,672 of record NC_137470.1, on the reverse strand, counting down.
GGTATAAGGAATTACAAAGGAACTAGTATGCGCTCTCTGTCTAAATATCTATGTTCTACCGTGGTCCGTTATCGGCGAAACAAACTGTAGAAAAGAAATTGAGGTATAGGGATACTCCTTTAACTACCAATAACGCGTTCGTTTCGCCGATAACGGAGGACGGTAAAACGTAGATATTTAGATAGTTTGCATACTAGTTCCTGTGAAAGAACTTTTTCCTTTCATTTCCTATAAGGAATCACCCCCCAAAGTTTGTCGGTGGAGTTACCTACCACCCTGTATAAGCATGTAGATTCATGTCTTGCCGGGAAACCATTATTTGTTTATTTTTCTGAAATTGCAACTTTTTGTTGGAAGACATGTAGTGAGCATGGGTTTAACTTCAGAGTGGCTAGACTGGCAAAAGACTACGACCGAAAAACGAAGAGGTCTACCCAGGATGAGGTATATTTATTATTACTATTATTGTTTAAGGTTAGCGTAAAGGGACAAGTTTTGCCGATAGATGTCACTACAGTCTTTGTATCTCTCCCATGTATTTTTCACCTTTCACAAAAATATACAAAATCTTTTATAAATTTCAACCTAGAGACTTCAAATTTTAAAGAAAGAACTTCATAACCTATTAAAGGGAACAATCCTTGCCGATCTTTTATTTAGAATTTTCTTCATTGTTGAAACAATTCAATTGTTAAAGGTTTGGATATCCATTTCAACAATCAAGCCATTTCAACAATGAAGAAAATTTTAAATAAAAAATCGGCATGGATTATTGTCTTTGGCAGATTATGAAGTTCCCTTTCTAAAAATTTGAAGTCTGTAGGTTGAAATTTGTAAGAGAAATCATGAATTTTCGTGAAAGATAAAAAAAAAAATGCATGAGAGAGATACTAAGACAGTATTGCCATCTATCGGCAGAGCTTGTCCCTTTAAACCAACCTTAAAGAAAGCGCTTTTAACGTTAAAGAAAGTGAACACATGGTATTCATTACTATATCAATGCATGCTGGCGCGCATCCAGAAATTCTTGTTGGGAGGGGTCTAAAATTTGGGGGGATCCAATATTACAAATGACTATATCTATTTAGTATTGAACGGATATTATTCTGCAGCCGGAATGACAATAAGTAATTTTCAAATACTTCCACCTATATTCTCACTAAAAAGTGATACAACTAAATAGTTTTTAAAACAGAAAGAGTAAAGGCAAAGTGAAACATCAAATTTTCATGCTACGCCAATCATTCCCGTGTGAAACTAGTATAGATTTATTGAGAAAGTATACAAATGTATCAGTGGTAGAGCATTCACCTCTGGTGAATGTGGTCCTTGGTTCGATCCCAGTTCGCGCCTAGTGAAATTTCTGGTGGACAAACACCGTGTGCATGTGTTTTTTGAGGTTCTCCCGTTTCCTTCCACTTTCTTCATTCCAACATTTCCTTCATTTCTCATCATCACCGTCTTCTTTACCCTCTCCGGCATAAGCGTGGGATGTCAAACTTAAGGATTTCATTTTCATTATTTCATAATTTCCATAAACATTCAAGTAATTATCATATCTCTGCACTAGCCTAGAAAATCTATAATCATAAAAATGTTCCTCCTGTGCCTTGAGCCTGCCTATGATCATATCTTTCAACTCCTCATCATCACCAAAGCTCTGAGATCTAAGCCACTTCATGTGAATGAATAGATAACAATATTATCACAATTTGTGGAAATTCATGGGAAAGCTCCGAGATTATGAATCGTCGATTTTCATAAACTTTTCCATCAATTTTCTGAACGGGTTCATCAGTAACCACTGATGGCCTGCCACTCCTTTCTTCGTCCACTTTTAAATGAATGAATCCAGTCACGAACATCTCCTTCACTCATCACACTTGGTCCATACACGGCACAAAGTTCCCGATGAATTGCTGCTGCCGAGCATTGTCTTGCCGTAAGAAAACGTATAACAGTTCGCACCTCGCACTTGGAAGGGTTGTCTGTTGCAGCACACATTTAGAGACGCTACAAAAGTGGATCCAGTGATCAGACAACCTTCACTCTAACACGGCTGGATGCAGACTGATCTATCGCGCATGTCTGTGCAAAGGTGGTAGCACTGCCTCGAGTACATCACGCACACTGACCAATCGGAGGTTACTTTCCGAACGCTCCTCGTATATTTAAATAGCCAATTGTATGTCTACGAAAAATTCTTGAAATATATTACTGTCTATAATGCTTAAAAAGGAAGCGAAAATGAGAGAAGGGAAAGGAAACAAGAGAAAGAACAGATAAGGATCAACTTCCCAAAATTGCTGAGTACTCTTGTCGGTCATGACTAGAAGAATTGAAAAAAAAGGAGAATATGGGTAAAAAGTGGAATACTGGTACGGATACGAAAATTAATGACATGTTTTAACCTAATTTACAAGGAGGTTATTAACACAAATGACTTATTTATTTACTACAAGTATAATACCCGACAATTATACTCCTACGCTAAAATAATGATAACGACTGAAACAGTAGAATTAACAAAGTATAAAGGTAACCAAAAAAGTTCTGTCGCTTTTCCACCCATCACTTTCGTACGTCACTTAAGACGTACCTGGAAATTGAAAAATAGTCCCCATCAGCATCGACGACGTTCTACCAGCGTTGTGGAAGGCCATGGATTCCATCGCGATAGAACTCGGTGGGCCGTGAAGCGAAGAAGGTATCAAGTGCATTTTACACTTCTACTTGGGATTTGAACTAGCATCCTCTAAGGTAATTGTCCAAGGAATGGAACAGGTGATTATCGGACGGTGCAATGTCCAGGGAGTATGGCAGATGCAATAGTCTTTCCCATCCAAGGCATAAAATGGTGTTCCCGGTCATCCTAGCCACGTGGGGCTTAGCGTTATCCTGTAACAGGAAGACCTCTCTGTTTTTTTACAAGTGCTGGTTCCAGAGTTTTGAGTTTTGCTTGAACATGGTTTAACTGCTGACAATATACAGCTGCATTGATGCTCTGACGAGCTTGTAACAGTTCCCGATGCACGATGCCGCGAGCAGTCCACCAAACACATAGGAGGACCTTCTTCTGGTGTAGTGCTAGTTTCGGATGTTTTGGGACCGGTTCACGGGATACTAACCAATGATAACGGCGCCGTGGAGCTTTGTGCAGGACCGACGTCTCATCACATAACACCGTGTCCAGAAATGGCTCCTTCCTCAGATGAGACAGCAAAGAAACACAAATGTCTGCTCACGTTGCTTTCTGGGCCGGACTCAAGTCTTCTGGAACCCATTGACCCAACTTATAGTACCTCTCAAGTTGATGGAGGTGCTTCCAAATGAATTCTTCACTCACACTGAATTGTAGTCCCAGTTCCTGACATGTCTGACCACTGTTCGCCTCAATTACTACCTGAAGATCTTCATTTTGTACATGTAGATGTTCATTTTGTTGGTCTTTCGGCACTTGGTGCATCTTCGAGTGTTTCGTTACCGTCCTTAAACTTGTTAAAACATCGCTACATTGTCATCGCAGTCATGACACCCGCCTGGCACATCTTCTGTCCCGCTTCAGCAGCGTTCGAACCCAATTTGAACTCGTACAGCATACACGCCCTTATGACGCTGTGTGGAGGTCCCATTTTCACTCTGTCCTTTCTCAAGTTCACGGTATAACTGAATTGTCACAACCAGGTGGTACGTTGGACATAACCACATCAACAACTGAGCTTCGGCTTATCTCTATTCCTATTCAACTCGGTGTGAGAGCCAATGGGACACAGACCTCCACAAAAAGTGACAGAACTTTCTTGGTTACCTTTATACGAAGAAACAAGATAATCTCCACATGACATTTGCCCATCACAATGTTTACTTGGCGCGAGCTAATATCAAACTAGGGACACCACACACCAGAGGTGAGCGCTTTAAGTCTTTTTAAAATAACAAACACCAGCATATATTAGTCAGACAACATTACAACATCCGTGAAAGTGGAATGCATGACATCATGAATACAACATTTTTAATTTGCCATGTACGAGAGATACGTAGTTTGAAAACATTTTCGTTTGGTGGTTTCTGTGATTTTTCCTGTCCACTATATCTGTTCTTTGCGTATTTTCTCCAATTCTAAAAGCGTATTTCTATATCATGAATGTGTCAGTTGGAAGTGTTGTGACTCCAGTGTGGGAAAATAGAAATGTCTGTAAAGAGGTGGTTCTTTGAAAAAAAAAATACTTAAAGCGTTAAAGTCAATTCCGGAAACTACAATTAGTTTTGCACATAACCACCTGCTATAGTTAAATATTCATAACAGTGTTTAATTAATGCCTGGAAGAGTTCAGTATAGAAAGATTTGTCATTTGTTCTGAACCATTCTAAGACAGCCTTGCTCACTTCGTCACCATTATAGAAAATTTTTGTCATATTTGATGATCCGAACAAGCACTTGGCCTTCCTTTAGTTCAGTGGAGATTTCAAATCTTCTGTACCAGCTAAAAGTTGAACAAAAGTTAGGAACCCAGTGCGTACCAGAGATGGCGTGGTCAATGAAAATTTGACTCATGAGTCACTGACCCACCACCCACCGTGATCCATTCTGACCCACTCTGACCCCAAAACCCACCATGATCCACTCTGACCCACTACGACACACCACCCATAATGATGCACTCTGACCTATTATCCACCTAAACCCGTGATCATCTACTCTGATCTACGATCTATGCCCTTCTCTCATCTGAATAACGAGGTTACACTTATAATGAAACAAAGCTGTGAAACTATCACTAATCCGAGTTTTAATTTCTACGGTCACTCGCTCAAACACCACTCTGTTAATATATATAATTATTTCTTTGTTGAATCACATTCTTCGCATGGGTCAGATAAAATATCTATGCAAACAAACTGAACAACGAAAATGAAAAATATTGGTTATTTTCTACTAATTTTACATATCGCGGTAAACGCCCCCTAAGACCCCCTAGATCGAATTTTTTAAAAAATGCCTCTGGTCCCTAGGGGCTGTATTTGGAAGTCAACGCCTGTGGGAGCACCATCATTGATCTCCGCGACCGCGAAAACTATGGATTTGAGACTAATATAGGATTATTTTGGATTATTTTTACATTGATTATTTTTACATTGTCTCGGTAAATGCTCCCCTGAGACCCCCTGGTTCAAATTAGAAAAATAATTTAAAAAAACACTTCTTCTTGGTCTGGGACATGGTGCAAGGTACCCGTGATAAAAATTTGGTAACTCCCGGTACACTCGTCTGGTCCCCAGGCTGCATACAGACACACAAACAAATTCTTTATTTTATTTATATTAGATAATCGGATAAACGGTAAGTTTCCACTCTTAAAATGACATGTTCAATTACTTTATGAGGGAATCAATAGCAGGACTAAAAAATGACAGATTTAGTATCACACTTCTTGTTATTGCCAGATTTATTTAATTCCTCTTTCGAACTGAAAAGACAACATAAAGTCAAAGATTGCTATATTCTTCAGGAACTTTTGCAGCTCTAAAGATGAGACTCTCTTAACCCAATGGAGCAGATATAATAACCTAAATCTCTGTACTATTTCTTCCTTATTTTCTCAGTTATTTTTCTTTTCTTTTTTTTTTGTGAGTCTTCCGATGTTTTCTTTTCATATGCCTTTCGTCTTCGTTGAAGGTCGACCAAAGAAGATAGAATGAAGAATAACAAGGTAATAAGAAAAGCCTGAAGATAAACGTTTCGGGGAAGATTTTACTTCCAGGCACTTTAACCAGATCATTCTAAGCTTTGCGTAGATGAGATTTGATCCTACTGACCACGCGAACAAAAACAATGACCCTACTCTGACAAAAAAAAAAAAGTTTCATTGAACTTATCTAATTTTTGAAACAGATATGTTGATCTTTCATCATTGTGTCATTAACCTTATATTTAACCCCTTGCTTACCAGTGATATCCATGTGGATGTCATGAAAACGTATCCCTTATTGAAGGTTGTATTAATCCTGGAGATGATGAAATTTGTTAGTGGATGCAAGGCACAAGTTAGTTCTACTATTTCTCCTTAGATGACTAGCGTACCATTGATATCCATGCGGATGTCATGAAAACGTATCCATTATTAAGGGTCGTATTAATCCTGGAGATGATGAAATTTATTAGTGGATGCAAGGCACAAGTTAGTTCTACTATTTCTCCTTAGATGACTAGCGTACCAGTGATATCCATGTGAATGTCATGAAAACGTATCCCTTATTGAAGGTCGTATTAATCCTGGAGATGATGAAATTTTTTAGTGGATGTAAGGCACGAGTTAGTTCTACTATTTCTCCTTAGATAACTAGCGTATCATTGATATCCATGTGGATGTCATGAAAACGTATCCTTTATTAAGGGTCGTATTAATCCTGGAGATGATGAAATTTGTTAGTGGATGCAAGGCACAAGTTAGTTCTACTATTTCTCCTTAGATGACTAGCGTACCATTGATATCCATGTGGATGTCATGAAAACGTATCCTTTATTAAGGGTCGTATTAATCCTGGAGATGATGAAATTTGTTAGTGGATGCAAGGCACAAGATAGTTCTACTATTTCTCCTTAGATGACTAGCGTACCATTGATATCCATGTGGATGTCATGAAAACGTATCCTTTATTAAGGGTCGTATTAATCCTGGAGATGATGAAATTTGTTAGTGGATGTAAGGCACGAGTTAGTTCTACTATTTCTCCTTAGATGACTAGCGTACCATTGATATCCATGTGGATGTCATGAAAACGTATCCTTTATTAAGGGTCGTATTAATCCTGGAGATGATGAAATTTGTTAGTGGATGTAAGGCACGAGTTAGTTCTACTATTTCTCCTTAGATGACTAGCGTACCATTGATATCCATGTGGATGTCATGAAAACGTATCCTTTATTAAGGGTCGTATTAATCCTGGAGATGATGAAATTTGTTAGTGGATGTAAGGCACGAGTTAGTTCTACTATTTCTCCTTAGCTGACTAGCGTACCATTGATATCCATGTGGATGTCATGAAAACGTATCCTTTATTAAGGGTCGTATTAATCCTGGAGATGATGAAATTTGTTAGTGGATGCAAGGCACAAGATAGTTCTACTATTTCTCCTTAGATGACTAGCGTACCATTGATATCCATGTGGATGTCATGAAAACGTATCCTTTATTAAGGGTCGTATTAATCCTGGAGATGATGAAATTTTTTAGTGGATGTAAGGCACGAGTTAGTTCTACTATTTCTCCTTAGATGACTAGCGTACCAGTGATATCCATGTGAATGTCATGAAAACGTATCCCTTATTGAAGGTCGTATTAGTCCTGGAGATGATGAAATTTGTTAGTGGATGTAAGGCACGAGTTAGTTCTACTATTTCTCCTTAGATAACTAGCGTACCATTGATATCCATGTGGATGTCATGAAAACGTATCCTTTATTAAGGGTCGTATTAATTCTGGAGATGATGAAATTTGTTAGTGGATGCAAGGCACAAGTTAGTTCTACTATTTCTCCTTAGATGACTAGCGTACCATTGATATCCATGTGGATGTCATGAAAACGTATCCTTTATTAAGGGTCGTATTAATCCTGGAGATGATGAAATTTGTTAGTGGATGCAAGGCACAAGTTAGTTCTACTATTTCTCCTTAGATAACTAGCGTACCATTGATATCCATGTGGATGTCATGAAAACGTATCCTTTATTAAGGGTCGTATTAATCCTAGAGATGATGAAATTTTTTAGTGGTGGCAAGGCACAAGTTAGTTCTACTATTTCTCCTTAGATGACTAGCGTACCATTGATATCCATGTGGATGTCATGAAAACGTATCCCTTATTGAAGGTCGTATTAATCCTGGAGATGATGAATTTTTTTAGTGGGAGCAAGGCAAGACTTAATTCTACTATTTCTTCTTAGGTGACAGCACCTTCTGACAGAAAAGACAAAAAATGTGTTGCCTCAGTAGCTGGCACGCCTAAGGGAGCATTCAATTACAACACACATGTATTTGTTTTGAAGATAAACAATGAAAACTTTAGAGACCTTATCTCGAGATCGGAAAAGTAAAACCTATTTCTTTGATCTGCGGTCCGTGCTGCCAACTTGAAGCAGGATAAAATCCCTTCAGAACGTCAGAACTTCATTCCTCAGTCCAAACGTTAGACAATGCAAGTAATCTTTTTTATCAGTAATGTAAATGCTCTCGTTTCACGCACACAAAATATATGCCCCATATAACGGTCTAGACAGTCTATAACAGTACGCAATACATAACAGTAATAATATGCTCTATATAACAGTAAATGATACCGATATTACAGCAAGCACATAGGAAAGTGACACCTGCAACGTAAGGAGTTAACTTAGTGATGCAAATTATAAACGGTGTACAATAGTTACGATGCACAAGGCGAATAAATAAATTGTTCACTGAAAAATTAACGACTCTATGAGAAATGGGTTCAAAGTAGAGATGTTCAGACTCACGAACCTCGCACTCACTGTCAGGCTCATTGGCTACAGCTCCGTAATTGAGCTCCAGCCGCGTAACTGCGTGCCTAATAAATGGCAAGTTTAGAGCCAGCTCAGATTGTAAGAGAGCACGAGCTCAAATGGGGTTTATAAGCACAAGCAAGTGCAAGCGAGAGCGAGGTCAGGCGGCTTTATCATTTTAATGATCGCGATCCCGAAGTTTGAGATAGTTGTGTAGTGCAGAATAGCAATTTACGTAACTCCACACTAGGAAATACAGATTCTTATGTAGGCCAGTGGTTGCTTGATATATAAATGATAGTCTAAAATAATTTAGCAAAAGGATTAAGGAAAAATTAAATAATTAATTTTCATAACAATTATTACGATCAATCGGTACAGCGTAAGATGACCAACACACTTCACAATACTTCAAAAGGGAAGGATATAACCACACATTCTGATATACAAATATTAAAGGTGATCATGACAATATGTACTTAATGTAAAATAAAGAAACTACTCTATCTAAACTGAAAAAAAAACTCAAAATAATTGAAATGTCAAGAGAAGGTAATTTTGAAGTTAACATACTACCGAAAATTAATTTCTGTAGTGACACACACAAGTATCAGTGATGAGAACTGATTTCGGCTGTTTCGAATGCAATATAAACCGTAAATTTATATCCAAACAAGCAAACTAAAACTATGACGCGTACCACACATTTTTATGACTATATTATATAAAGATTACCGACAAATTTCTGTCGCTTTCCGTGGAGGTCTGTGTTCCATTGGCCCTCACACCGTGAGTTGAATGCGAATGAAGATAAGGCGAAGGTCAGTTGTTGCTGCGGGTATATCCAACTTACCATCTGGTTGTGGCAGTTCAGTTACACCGTGAACTTGCGTAAGGACAGAGCAAATATGGGACCTCCACACAGCGTCATAAGGGCGTGTATGCTGTGCAAGTTCAAAGCATGGTTAAATGCCGCTGCAGTGGGACGGAAAATATGCCAGACCTTTGATGAGGGTGTCGAGACTACACGGACAGTGCAGCTGTGATTTAACAAGTTTAAAAACGGTTATGAAACACTCGAAGACGCACCACGTGCCGGAAGACCAACACATGTATAAAATTAAGATCTTCAGGTAACACTTGAGGTGAACAGTGGCCAGGCATGTGAAGAACTGGGAGCACAATGCAACGTGAGTGGAGAAACCATTCGGCAGCACCTCCATCACCTTGGGAAGCACTACAAGTAAACTTCAGATAGTTGACTAGGTTCGTTTTCCAAGTCGGTTACCGTGGACGCAAACCCTCCGAAAGATGTGAAAAGATACAAAAAAAAGTATGAAATTCGCACGTACTGTTCTTAGCATTTTAGAATCAACTGAGTATTTTAGCATCAACACCAAGAAACTGTATGTCAGAAATCTTTAGAGCTTTCGACTTTTAGTCTCTAGCAAATATTTAGTAAGCATTGTAAGTATCTAATACTGTATTCTCGTAGGCCGTTAGTTTAATAATTTTAGTATGAAAAAATAAAACAGAAACTAAAGTAAAAATATTCTTCAGTAACTTTGGTCTGCAAATCTTTGTCATCAACACGGCTGTTCCTTCCCTTCACGCTATTACTTCTTTTTTTTTTTTGTCCGATAGTTTTTTCTTAAAACAAAAGTAACTTTGTTGTTACAGCTTCGAGATTCTGCGTTTGTTAATATTTCTAAGAGAATTTCTATCTCTAATCATTTTTCCTAACTCAATTTCTAGTTTACTAATCTAATGCTGCTTTTATTTACTTCTATAATCGTTTTCCCAATTTTTCTATATATCCATATTTGTATAACATAATGCCTTACTCAAACTGTTTAATGGGTGTTCAGTGATTGCCATTATAATAACATTAGATGTTTTTAATCTTAAAATACCTATGAGATATTAAAATAATTCAAAATATATATCTTAATTTAAATATTGATATGTAAATACAACATTTAAATATAGATATGCAAATATTACTCAATTGCCTAAGGTACCTTTCACAATTCTCCCTTCTTGGAGTTTTGAAGCGTATGTGTGAGATCACTTGAGACTTCAGAGCACATCATACAGGTAAGAAAGAAAAAAAAACTTACAATATGCATATACCACTATATAAAGATATATTGAAAAACCTTTAAAGATGTATCAAAGCTTCGGTTGACATTTATTTATTTATTTATTTGGAAATCCGAAACACTAATCCCTTCAAAGTAATATCCTTGGTAATGCTCACAACTCTCCTAGCACTTCCGCCATGTTGGGAACATTTCTGGAATGTAGTTTTTTGGCATGGTGAGCAACCATGCCGTCGCATTCCACATGATGTCTTCTCTTGACTCAAATCAGGTCCCTTCTAGTGATATTTTCAGCTTTGAGAATAACCAAAAGTCACGCGGAGCCATGTCTGGTGAGTAGGAGCCTGACAACACACAAGAATGTTTAATTTGGCGATGAAAGCCTGAATCAAATTTTGCGGACACTCTGCTCATGTCCAAATTCTCGTTCAAAATTGAATGTACCGATCTGATTCAATGGTTTCCTCTAGGGCATTGCGAAGCTTTTGACAAAAATTTGATGCAATATCGCTGCTCAACTTTTTCTGTCATTTTACAAAACTAAGATCCGACGACCACTTACGACGTCTTCACTCTTTGGCCGACTGCCAACAACTGATGCTTTCTGCAGGCGGGGTAAAATCGTGACTGCGCATGAGTGTCCCCTCTACATCCACACTGATGAAAGTCTCCTGCGCTTGATTGGTTAATGCGGGGAAAGAAATAAGGTTCAATACTTCTTGAACACATCTTGTATAGTGATTAGTTCGATTAGTACTGCTAATGCTTAAGTAATGTGTACATGAATTATGTTTAGGACATTAAGGAGTCCATAATTGAGACAGAGATATAGTACAGTCGTACAAGATTTATAAAGTGAAGTGGTATAGAAGACAAACGAGAGGCAGACAATGTGCACATACGATCCAAAACTAGTACAACTGTTCTGGGATCCTCTTAATCGTAGTCATGTATAACTCCTGGTATAAGGTACCACTGTTATGGTCGAGTAGTGCTGTAAAACTATGGTCAAACTTCAACATGTTATACGTAAAAAAAAAAAGGCCGAGCGGCACTATGAGAGTGTGTAGTACTATACCTAGCACTAGAACGAGACAGTGCTGGGTACAGTACTATACCTAGCACTAGAATGAGACAGTGCTGGGTACAGTACTATATCTAGCACTAGAATGAGACAGTGCTGGGTACAGTACTATACCTAGCACTAGAATGAGACAGTGCTGGGTACAGTACTATACCTAGCACTAGAATGAGACAAAATACAGTCTCATTAATTCGTGCACGCCTAAAATGTTCCAACTGGTAGATTTTCGAACACATGCATACAGTTCTGATCTGCTCTCCTCTGGCTACCACTGTTATTACACTTGAGAAACTATCTCTGTGGACAATCTTTTCATTCAATTGAAGCAGTATAAGATGCAACCGTTACCTAGCTTACGAACATTTTTAGCTCATCTTTTTATATAACTAGCAAGGACTATTTGGTCTCCCATTGGAATAAATATTTGAACCGCAGTGACAACTGTCTGCAATTTTAGTGTGACATCATACGTAGAACATAATACAGTTTCATATTTGTACTCTTACATATTCAGATATAAAATACAGTATTCATTTTACGTTTTGATTTTTCCTTGTGTGTATTTGTAATTCCCTTGCGTGTTTGTATAAATGTGTCGTCGTGTGTCTGTATGGATATGAATAATAAATGTATAAACTTGTAAATTTGTTAGCTACCAGAGAGGAATGAGGAAAATTTCGCATGCTAAAAAATACACTTTTAACACTTTCGCTAACATTTTTATTACACATGGAGAGAAAGATGTTGAGTGAAAAAGAAAAGGAATGAACACTGAAAGATAGAAAAGTAGGGACCGGCTTTACCATATGTGCAACATGTGCATTGCTCAGGGCGGCAAGTTCCGAGAGACGGTGGGGAGCGCGGTGGCTCAGTGGTAGAGCATTCACCTCCGGTGCTTGGGGTCCCTGGTTCGATCCCAGCTCGCGCCGTGTGGACTTTGTGGTGGACAAACACCGTGCTCGTGAGTTTTCTCGGGGTTCTCCCGTTTCCTCCTACTTTCTTCATTTCACTCATCTCTCATTATCACCGTCTCCTTTAACCTAACCGGCATAACCGAGGTACGTAAAACTTAAAGGTTTCATTTTTTTGTCGAGAGACGGCAAAATCTGTCATAACTATATTATTTAAAATAAATATTACTTGTTGGAAACAGACTTGATGATGATGTTAGTTAAATTTACAAAGCTGACCTTCTATTTGAATACTACATTCATAAATCATGTTTAGATCACATTAGTTTAAGGTTACATGGACAGTGCTAAAGCAAGTGGTCAAACAAATCCCAGCATGAATTGCTTGATTGTTGTCAAATACAAGAACGCGATTCTTGGACAGTAGCGAACACCTCTTCTATTTAGTTAGTTATCATAGTGTTGATATGAAAACTAGCCTTGTCTTTGTCACATACAAGTTTCTTATCATTGAAGGCGGAAACAAGTTTTTTAAAAACGTTTTAACACATGAAGAAGGACAATCAAGAAATAAAGATAAAAGAGCTAGTTACACTGGAATTGCAAACGGATGTATTGATATTGAATTCTATAAGAAGGATTACCATCTTTTCTCTGCAGTGTTTTCTTTATCTTTCACTAACATAACAGATTATTATTTAAAGAAAGAACAGACACAACGAGATTGAATTTGTAGTGTTTAGTCCTTTCTGAGTGTGAATGCACTTTTCCTTCCCTTCGTTGTTCATGATAGGTAGCATACTTAAAATCGTGCCTTTTAAGATTTGTTCTTTCTGGAGAAAGGAAGGGGGCGGCAAATTGTGCCATTGAACGGGGAGGCAAATTGCGTAGGGGCGTCCCCGTAAAAAAGTAAAATTAAAATATTCACATTGACGTCTTGTTAATGGTTACTGACATGACACTCATGTTGATAATGCGGAATCACTTTTTCATTCTTCAGTTTTTCTTCACACTGTATCTTTTCCCCTTCTTATCTCATGAAGAACTTGGTGAGAATTGTCCAAATATATTTTGAATTTTTTATCGAGCGAAGGAAAAAAAAAAGGAAGAAAGTATGGTGATTTTGAGAAAAATAGAATTCAATATTTTATTGTATTTACACATTTCATAAAAAAAAGATATAAAAATAAGTTTTGGACATCTATTGTCTGTTTTTCCTGATCTTCACGCGCGTGAAACCATACCGCTAAACGTAAACGAAAAAGTATACAGAGTGTTTCAGAACAATACCGACAACGTTTCGGAGATGATTCCTGATACCAAGATAAGACAAAAAGTACAGACCAACCTAGGTGCACAAATGCTTCCTTTTGGAGTTATAGGCTGCCGAAAACAGCTTTGCTCATATTAAACAATGAAAATTCTCTCAGGTAGTAACGAGTTCTTTTTGATATGCTCGGAAGGCGATGTGCTTGCTGCTGAGTTAACACACTAGTAACACCGTAAAGTGGTAGTCATTTTGTGTTGTTTCAACACCTCGTTTTTTTCTACAGTGTAGTATCACTGATATGTTATCTTGTTTGTATTTTAATGTCACGTAGTTTCGAACTGGAATTAAGTTGTTCATATGTAATTGCTACTTATTAAGATATCCCTATATACAGTAATTGAACAAAGTATGACATTTCTAGGCTAAGAATCTAAACTTTTTTTTTTAAATAAAATTTTTGAACAATTTTTATAACATTTGTGACATTACGTTCTACCTACAGTTAGAACCATGTGCTTCTCAACACGTTGGATAAAAGGTAGAATTAGAGAGAGAGGATAGGGGAGTAGAAAGCTATTATAGCAATTCGGTGAAAGAAAGTGAGACCTTTCAAAGCGAAAACGGCTTTGAATAAGCGTCAATCTTTTTGAATTGGAAAATGGACATACACAATATTCTGTTATGCGTATCAGACAGTCATTCTTCACTAGATTCAGTTATAGAATTTTGGTTTGATTTATTAACACCTTTTCAACGCCGACGACACATGACAAACGAAATATTTCAGTTTTACATCCCACCGTTATGCCGGATAGGCTAATGGGGACGGTGACGATGAGAAATGAGTGAAATGGTGGAATGAAAAAAAAAGTAAGAGGAAAGGAGAGAACCCCGAGAAAACACACACACACGGTGTTCGTCCACCACAAAGCTCACTTCGCGCGAGCTGTGACTGAATCAAGGGCCACATGCACCAGAGTGAACGCTCTACCACTGAACCACCGAAGGACTCAATGACACATGAGGCTAAACTTACTTTTAATAGGGGCTTCAAACCATTAGATGCGATTGAATAAAATACAGGCATAGGCCTACCCAATTGTATTCTACCTGAATTTTGTTACGGAACTTGTATTTTTGGAACATAGACACATTATTAAACACTTTGGTTATATATATATATAAAGTTATTCCAAACATCCTAACAATATGTGAAGGCAGGGCGTGAACGTTGGCTCAGTGGTAGATCGCTTACCTATGGTGCGTGGGGTTCCTGGTTTGATCCCCATCCAATTAAGTTTTTGGTGGAGAAGATCGTGTCCAGTGTATTTTACCGGGGTATTCCCGTTTCCTTCCACATTCTCATTCTACGAATTCTTCCATCACGAATCGTGGAGAAATTCATTTCATTTTATATGTCTAGGCAGAGCAAAACTGGACTCATATGTAGGGACCGCGGTAGCTCAGTGGTAGAGCGTTCACTTCTGGTGCATGGTGTCCGTGGTTCGATCGCAGCTCGCGCCGAGTGGGTTTTGCCGTGGACAAACATATTGTGCGTGGGTTTTCTCGGGGTTTTCCTGTTTCCTCCCATTTTCTTCATTCCACCATTTCAATCATTTTTCATAATCGCCATCTCCTTTAGCCTAACCGGCATAATCCTGGGACGTAAAACTGAGAGATTTCATTTGGACTCATATGTGGAAAATCTATTCGCAACATGTCCGCACTGGTCGCAGCGATTTCTCGTCAAGCGCTGGTTTAACTGTACTGACATAGGTCACCATGCAACTTCACACGAAGGAGTACAATCCATTGGACCCTCCTGACAAGGGAGGGTCACGAAGTGGCTCCGCTGAGATACGAACGAGACAATTGTGTTTGCATTTGATATGTTATAACTAGACGAATCCCAAAGTTATACGTGCCACAGGGCGGGATATCGTGAGTTACAACATATTTTGTAATGTAAAACCTACAAAATATTACCTGGCAGAATAGTTCATTCGAGACATTTTTTCGGAAACGGTTGGGTAAATGAAAAGCTCGGCGAACTCGTGTCCCGTCATATTCAGACACACTTTTTGGTGTAAAGAACTCTGCCCCACGGTTCCCCGCAGGGCCCTAGACAGGGTCCAACTCTAAATTTTCAAACGGCAAGGGGGTTAAGTAGCACATCGTTTGAAAGCTGTTGTAAAATGAAAGAAAATGGAGCAAATTGTCGGCTCTCTACAACAACCCTGTGCAAAATGGCGGCGGGTCAAAATGTAAACAAAAACTTAATTGAAAAGCCCATGGTCACCCCTATAAATAAGGAAAAGAAAAGACAAGTGTGTCAACAGGAAAGGAAGTATGGCATTATTTTCAAAGTACAACGATTTAAGTTAAAACGTCTTGTCCCAGGGCCCCCACAGGGTCACAGGTGGGGTCCAACTAAAAGGTTTCAAATGGCAAAAGGGATTAAGTAACACATAGTTTGAAAGATGTTAAATGAAAGAATATGTAGCAAGTCTCGACCTTCTACGACAACCCTGCGCAAAATGGCGGCCGGTCAAAATGTAAAGAAAAGCTTAATTGATAATTTATGGCTACCCTGAATACAAGATGGCCGTTTAAAACTTATATCGAAAGGATAAGCTTACCAAGCTGCTGAAGCTAGGAAAACCAAATTTGACATGAATGTTGATCAGTGGATGATGAAAAGATGCGAAATATTCAAAAACGCGACATCTTGAGTTCAAAATGCCGCACTATGTATCGAACGTATGTCCAGCTCTAACCACTGGTGTTGTAGAAGCGAAATGTGGTATTTACGTTTATGGTTAATGGCAGATATCCACAAAATATTAAAGAATATCATCTGTAATCCAATATGGCTGGCAACATGAAAAATGAGTTTGTATATTAATATACTATTTCTTGGAATATTGTGACAAACCATCAAAGTTTGCGCAAGTCGATGTACTGAAATGATTTACAGGTGGTTTGGTACTACTCGCCAATCCTGTAAATGAATGTTTTCTCTGTATTTGGTATTATTTGAAATATTGCAATCAAACCAACGAATAACACACAAATGTAACCATCACGAATACGTTACCATAGAGCCACAAACCTGACTGTTTTTTATGTATGAACTACGTATGACAAAATTAGAGAAATACCCGAAGGTATTGGACTTTTGTTTAGTAGTATGAATAGGATTGTGTGTTCATCGCATATTCGTTATATTCACGTAAATGATATCGAGAGAACCGTGACGAACGTGCATTAGGAACAAAACATATATGTGTTATTATGGAATGAAATAATAGTTGAAGCGATCGAAACTCAATTGTTCTTTAGTCTTCCTATTGTTTCTAAGTACATAATAGAGAAAAATAGAGAGTTAGATTTATACTGGTATGAATGATATGGGTTTTAAGCGGCCATCTTGCATTCAAGGTGACAGATTTTCAACCAAGCTATTGTTGACATTTTGACCTGCCGCCATTTTGCACAGGGTTGTGGTAGAAGGTCGAGACTTGCTCCATCTTCTTTCATTTAACAACATGTTTCAAAACATGCGTTACTTATCCCCTCTTGCAATTTGACACTTTTTAGTTGGACCCCACCTGGGACTCTGTGGGGGACCTGGAACAAGACGTTTTAACTTAAACCGTTCTACTTTAAAAATAATAAAACACTCCCTTTCCTGTTTTCACATTTGTTTCATCGTTTCCGATTTATAGGGATGACCATGGACTTTTCAACTAAGTTTTTGGTTACATTTTGAGCCGCCGCAATTTTGCACAGAGTTGTCGTGGTAGAGAGTCGAGAATTTGCTCCATTTTCTTTCATTTTACAACAGCTTTCAATCGATGTGCTACTTAACCCATTTTGCCATTTGAAAATTTTGAGTTGGACCCCGTGTGGGACCCTGCTGGGGACCCTGGGACAAACTATTTTCTATCCCAAACAGTGTGTCCTTGAAAATGATGGGACACGTGTTCCCCGAGGTTTTCATTCACCTAACCGTTTCCGAGCAAATGACGCAGTTCAAATTATTCTGCCAGCTTTCTACCTTTTACATTACAAAATATGTTGTCACTGACGACATTCCGCTCGGTGGCACGTATAACTTAGACTAAAGGGTATAATCGTGGGTTATTAAACTGAAAGAAATGAAATGAAATCTTTGAGTTTTACGTCCCACGATTATCCCGGTTAGGCTAAAGGAGACGGTGATGATGAGTAATGAATGAAATGGTGGAATGAAGAAAGTGGGAGGAAACGGGAGAACCCCGAGGAAACCCATGCATACGGTGTTTGTCCAACACAAAGTTCACTTGGCGGGGGCTAGGATCGAACCCAGGACCCCAAGCACCAGAGGAGAACGCTCTACCACTGAAAGATTTCTTTTCGTTTTTCATGGACAACATTGTTTAAAGATTTAAGTGCAATTAGGTCGACTTGCTAATTACTTAGTTACTTCAATGCAACTAACTTTTCGTCATATGTTTTTAATGTTTCGATTTTTGGGAAGAGGATCACTATTTAAAATATTTTAGAAACACGTGATTTTACACTGTCAAATTAAGAGCCTGAAATACTAAAAATATCCCAAAATTTACAATTTTTTTGCTTGTTTCTCGTAAGTGAAAGGAGAAAATGCTACTTACCACAATCATAGATAATGTTATTATACAAAGGAAAAGATGAACCTGAAGAATTTTCAGTGTTGCCATCCATAGAACTTACAGTGTTGCCAGAATAACATTTCCCCCAAAATCTATGTTAAGGCAGCGACTAGAGGAACGAGCTCAAAAATAAATTTGATTACGTATCGTGTTTCCTTGAAATCCCGTGAACTACTTTTTTAAAATAATACTTGTATTTAGTTTGTAATAAACAAAATAGTTTTAACATACAGCTATTATAATTAAATAATAATGTTATTTAAAAAGTAATTTACAGGACACCAAAACAATATGATATATAATCAAGTGCAGTTGAGTTTGTTCCTAGAGTCGCTGCCTTAAGTTTGATTTTGGGGAATTGTTATTCTGGCAACACTGAATTTCTATGGATGGCAACATGGAAGTTTTTTCAGGTTCATATCTTCTGTTGTAGAATAACATTATCTATGATTGTGGTAAGTTTCATCTTATTTCACTTATGAATAACAAACTAAAGAAAAATGATACACTTTGTATTATTTTTAGCACGTCAGGCTGTTACGAATCTAATTTCAGATCAATAGCAAAAAATGCAAAGGTTTGAAACCTATATTAGACAATGAAAATGATGATGATATATTTCCGTGTGGTAAGTAAAATGTGCAGAATTTGCTCTAAGTAATAAAAATAAGGTGAGAATGCTTTCAAATTATAGGATTCAAAATATACAGCAATATAAACCTAAGATAAAAAAAGAAACAAATGATGGATTTATATATAAGCTGATGTGCATATCAAAGAAAGTGATAGATGAAAAGTATGTAATTAAGTAAGAATTTGGATACGAGACTCATTAGTACTATTATTGTATTTTCTCACCAAAAACATACGTCTGCAGTGATCAAAAAAGTGTTATATGTTTCAATGTATTTACCCTGTTCGTAACTACCATGTGATAACATAAAATCTAAATATTTATTCATTGAGTAACTCAATACCAGCCTTTCAATCATGCGTAGATCACTCATTACGCCTTCATCAGCACTAGCCACATGTTTTCCCTTTTTTTTTCATTTTTGTTTTCGACATGCTTTCATTTGACATTCAGCCATTAACGGAGACAAATTATTCTGTGTTTAACAAGTAGTTGCAAGAGATATATGGTCGAATAAGCGTACCGTTTAAAACGAGTATTTACTTTATCTTACATGATGGAACTTTATATAGTACAGAGCGAAATATAAAGTGCTGCTACCCCTCTTGTGTGACATTGGTATAGTTACATCTGTATAGAAGTCACTTTTGATATGTCTTTTTATGAGTGGAACCGGAAATGCTGCTTTTTAAAAAGTTTAAAATCCATTTAAAGACTGTGGATATATACAGGGTGGTAGGTAACACCACCGACAAACTTTGGGAGGCGATTCCTTATACGAAATGAAAGAAAAAAGTTCTAATAAACATGGGCCGAAAAATGCCTCCTTTCAGAGTTATGATTAATTGCAAATTCGAAAAATCATTTTTCAAAACTCTCTAACTTAGAAACTATAGGCCCTATCCCACGCGGTTTAAGGAATTACACAGGAACTGGTATACGCTCTATCTAAATATCGATGTTTCAGAAGTCACCGGTACCAGAGAAACGAACGCACCACTAGTACTTAAATGAGTATTCCTATACTTCAACTTCCTTTCTACAGTTCCTTTCACCGATAACGGAGGATGGTAAAACATGGATATTTAGATAGAGAACATACTAGTTCCTGTGTAATTCCTTAAACCGCTTGGGATAGGTCCTATAATTGCTAAGTTAGGGAGTTTTGAGAAATGATTTTTCGAATTTTCAATGGATCATAACTCTGAAAGGAGGCAGTTTTCGGCCCATGTTTATTGGAACTTTTTCTTTCATTTCGTATAAGGAATCGCCTCCCAAAGTTTGTCAGTGGAGTTACCTACCACCCTGTATATTCGTGTATAATGAGCAGTATGATTTTATGATTGACAAATCGAATTCTACCAGAGAATGACATACTACTTTGACAATCCTGTTAATGTATACCATAGGTGTCCAAACTCGCGAGCCCAACGCTCGCGAGCTCAGCACTCACACTCAACCGGGCTCGGGCTCAATAATTGAGCGCGAGCCCGAGTGAGCGCGAGCCTCAATTAAATAAGAGCGCCAGCTCAGTTGAGAGAAGTGAGCGTGAGCTCAGCTGAGAGAAGTGAGCGCAAATCCAGTCGAGAGAATTGAGTGCGAGCCCAGTTGTGACAAGTGAGCGTGAGCCCGAGTGAATGCGAGACCAGTCGAGAGATGTGATCGAGAGCCCAGTTGAGACAAGTGATTGCGAGCGTGAGTGAGCGAGAGCCTAGTTGAAGGAAGTGATCGCGAGCCCAGTTGGAAGAAGTGAGTGCGAACGCGAGCGAACCCAGTGCAAAATGCTCATCAATGATGTACAGTATATATCGTAAAGAGAAATAAACAGCGAATATTTTAAAGTGCTACAGAGTAGAAGATTCTGAGGAAAGTCGAATTAACAAACAATTTCTCATTCTCAATAAAGTCAATGATTGGATAAAAGGGTATAACAAAACGTTTCCTGGTTATTTATAGGACGCCAAAACATGAAAACACAATGTTGTGCTCCAGCTATAGTCTACCTTGATAAGATAGTGTGCGACAAGTCATCGTTGTTTCAACAGCGAGAGAATTCTGATCATGGCTTTGAGAGCGCATTTGTACTGTTGTCTTCTATTAGAAATTGGACAAAGAGATAGAATAAGGAGCAAAGTTAGGGCTAAACTGTGCTAAATGGTCGTAGGAGAGATTCTTCGTGGCTAAGTGGTTAGCGTATGCGCCTTTGGCTTGGAAGACCTGGGTTCGATTCCCGGCAGGAGCTCATGTAGTTCGGATCCCACGTTAATCAGTAGGTCCCGTCTCATATAGCCTCGGTTCTGAAAGGGACGTTAAACTCAAAATCAACTCAAATCAACTCAATGGTCGTAGGAACGGTGGTCGTGCCGCAGCAAGCATACGACAATGAAGCAAAGACTTCTACACAATATTTCATTAATGCAGAGTTTTAAGGGAGAAATAATATCCCTTCGAAGTGGCAGTATATTCATACGATCCTCCACATCATCATTCCGAAAAAACATATTTAAGAAATTTGGCTAGTTTTGGATGCGGATTGTCGGAGAGTATTCAATGATTTTGTAGCTATATTTGGAGTTTTACGAGATAACTTGGCAGCAGCAGAGCTCACACTCATTGTTGACGTTGCAATTGTCTGCACTGACCCATTCCAAACACCTAGAATATCTGCAACCTCGTTATCGTCCTTCGAAAATTATCATGAACAAGTAATGCAATTCTTTCCACAGTTTTGAGGGTGATGCTTGTAGAAGGTTTTCCACAATTTCGACGCGCGTATGTTACCTGAAATATTGTGTAAGATACTCTTTTTCATCACCGTAAGTTTGTTAAAAGTGTATTCTGAGTCACTTTTCAAGTCAAGTGCCAGTTCTGAGTTGATCCTTGAATGGAGCCGTAGCCCGGCGCTCCTAGCAAGAAAAAATCCGTGGGAGGCCAAGGCACGGGACCGAACTCGGTTAAGGAACAAGGTGTAACCCTTTACCGTCACCTCGCCGAGGACCGGCACGTCAGCGAACAACTCACTTCCCGACCAAGCCCGACTAGCCCTGATCCTCAGAGCCAATCCTTATCCCGAAGTTACGGATCGGATTTGCCGACTTCCCTTACCTACAGTAATCTATCGACTAGAGGCTCTTCACCTTGGAGACCTGCTGCGGATCTATCAAGTTTAACTCAAAATTACAAGTTGGCTCGTTGTTCCAATTTTCCCTTCATAATGCAATCGCAGACCACCTCAGGTACGAGCTCACAAAACCACAACCACACTAACTTTGACTCTTAAAAGAACAATGCCTTTTGGTACACTGCTTTATCAAGATTGAAGGTCACTACAGTTGCAAGCTCAATGTTGTGCTTCCAAATATTGGAGCTGTGAATCTAACTCATTTATTATAATGAATTTTGTGTTAGAAAGTGCACATTAAAATATAGTTATATTTATTCACTCAATATTCAAACACAAGGGAATACATCTCTTCGGTGGCAATTAGGAAAGTTTTCTTACAACAAACCAGTAAATAAATATTGAAATCTTGGAGACTGAACCATAATTTCTATGGTTTGTTTTCAAGCTTTTTCTAAAATGTGATTGCGTCTGTCGGCTTAAGAACATAATCCAAGATTATCGATGGATCATTATTTCACGTATTGATGGGCACTTTATCTCATCGGTCGAACCTGCGTTGTTCACTCTGTATATTTTCACCGTCATTGTCCGGGAGATAGTCCTGGAAGTTTCGCAAGGTTGATTGTGCGTTTCTCTATTTGTGGAAAATTCGTATATATTACGTTACACATTCGAAAAAAAGAAACAGAAGAGAGATAGGAAGAAATGTAGAAAACACATAATTGAAACTAATTGAACCTCACTATCGCTTGCTATATCGCGGACTTTTTCACTTGTACCTCTTCTCTTTTCAAGTGTCGAATAGCTTGGAAATTTTATATTTTGAACTTGCTGGGCGTGTACACTTCGAAGAGGAAGATTGGTAAAGTTAGTGCCTGATGCCCTATTACATACAATAAAGGAGGTTCAAGTCGGTATGTCCAAAACACCAGCCACTTTACCGTGGGATTGACAAAACAACAGTTATGGTTATCAAATGAAGCATTTAACGATAACCCAAATACATTTTTTCGCCATGGATAGCATCATTGTTTTATAGAAAAATTTGTACTGTAATAGTTACGTTAGATGTCAGAGTTTCTTACATACTGGGTTTATCATGCAATCATTTTGTAACAAAACTAATGACACAAATATGGAAGTGCGTATCCATGTACTATATCCATGTACTATGTTGTATCCACTAGTACTATAAAGATTATCTGTTATGTGTTTGTCATTACGAAAACCATTACTCGGCTGCTGGATTGGTATTATAATCCCGAAAAAAATAGTTTAACGTCCGACGCTTATGCACTTTAGGCTAAAGAAGACTCATGATTTATCGAAGTTAGTGATTGTGTAAGTAATTTTTGTACTCTTCCATGAGAATCGAGCCCGCGATCACATGCCCTAGGGGCACGCGCGACTATCACTATACCAGTGCACAGTAGGACAAAACGCCAATGTAGCTGAAAAAAAAATCGAAATTTGAAATTTGGTCAAACCATGAGTGACGAAATGTAGCTGATAGGGTAATGTCAGAGGTATATTAATCTATGTTTTTTAGAACAATCACGGTCACAGTGTATGAGAACAGCCACTGTAAAGTCGTGGTTATTTATCGGCTTTACACACCTTATTTTCAGGTGTTATGGTCACGATATTTGGCTAAATACACTAATGAAGCTCGTATTTTCAAAGTTATTAACCACCTTCTTGACAATGTATCCTTTGGGATACATAATATTTTGAATATTCTTTGGTTAATTTGTGACTAATTATTATTGGCAATGTATCCTATGGGATACATTACGTCACAGCCTTGTCTAAATAAAACATATAACTAAAATGTGCAATTATGTCTTATTTTAACACTATTTGACACGGAAATCGCGTGCAATATTTTTTCTGAGCAACGCAAATCTTCTCGCCAAGAAAAGGGTTAATTTGAGTCTGTATGTAAGGTAGAACAAGCATGAACAAGCATGAAGTTTTAACAGCAAGCGAATGTGACCGCACTACCATTTATTTTGCAATATGCAAAACAAACTAGATTTATTTGCTTTTTTATGTAACTTATGTGACGTCCTACTCTTCCACTCTCAAAGACAAAGACAAAGATTATGTATTTCGGTTTTTAACAACTTAGTTAAATGCCACTGAAGAAACGCAAAAGTTGAAAAGATTACGGGCTAAGAGCCTTGAGAGAAATATAAGAGAAAATCAAAAGAGACGGTTACTTGCTGTGATCCTTTTCTTCACTGGAGAAACAGTGAAAAAATGTTAAAGAACAAAATAAAGTCTGTTGAAAAAAAAAGCCGTAAGTAAAAAAGTCTCCAGCGAGCACTTTCCGAAGCAATCTCCCGGAGAAAACAAGTGGGATTTGAGAACAGCGTGTTTCTCCATTCTAACAAACTCACATATTGACAAATTCTTTCGCCACAGATAACAATCACCTCTCAATCCCGAGACACTAAACTACAGCAAACACACAAGTTGATAAAAACTTGTGTTTAAAGAGAAATACAAACCAGCAGTGGAAGTTCCTTAAGATACTCCTATAGAAGTTTATTCTTTAACCGAAAACAGCAGCCCAAGGAATCCTAAGACATTGTGTTCAAGACAATTATACGAGAGTGATTCAGAAAGTAATGCATCCAAACTCATTACTTGACCAATAGTATTACAAACATTCTGAACTGTTTGTCACTGTTTCACCTTCCTATCTTTTCTCGTTCTAGTGTAATGGAACAATCCATAGCATCTAGTTGTGACATTCGGTTCAAACAGCGGGCTATCATTGAATTTCTGACTGCGGAAGGTTTGCGCCAGGAACATCCATCGCCGGTGACGAGTCGTGGATACACCATTATGATTCGGAAACGAAGCTTCAGTTGATGGAGTACCGCCACACGTTCTGCCAAAAGATTCAAAGCTGTCCCTTCTGTTGGCAAGGTGCTTTTTGACATTCTGTCTTCCTGCAGATAGTCCGGCTCTTGCGACTTTTGGCTCCTCCCCAAACTTAAGAATGACATTAAGGGCTAACGCAACAGTTGTGACGCGGAGGTGCAAGCAGCAATTCGGTAATGGTATCGCCACGAGCCACTACAACTCTTCGCCGATGGCACTGAAAACCTTGTTTGGCGTTAG
This sequence comes from Thermobia domestica, assembly GCF_964235325.1. Lineage (NCBI taxonomy): Eukaryota > Metazoa > Arthropoda > Insecta > Zygentoma > Lepismatidae > Thermobia > Thermobia domestica. The sequence continues at coordinate 158,977,215 of NC_137470.1, read as the reverse complement.
CGCAAGTGTGTTGCCTGTAATGGGGACTATGTTCAAAAGGGATGCCACTATTTGTAGCTGATATGGCAAGGGTTACACTGATACCTGTATCAGTTTTATCTGCCAAACAAAAATAAAAGGTATCACTTTGTAGGCATTACTTTCTGAATCACCCTCGTAATAAATAAGTTACAAGAAATTAGAATGTACAACAAAATTGCCAGGGCCAGGTTCGGTTCACCTCCTATGTTGTACTTTATTTTCTAATAACTACTGATAGAATCTGAAGCAAATTTTATTGAGAAACACCTCATAGACTAGGAAATAGATTTCACTATATTTAGTGTCCGGGCTTGGTTTGGGGCCGGCTCGACTTGTCTTTCATATAATACTTTATTTATTTGTTAACTATTGGCCGTGCCTGAACGAAATTTGGTGGCAAATATCCCATCATCTAAGAACTTAAGTCTGCTATGCTTGGTGAACTGATTTGGCAAGGGATAGGCTCGGCTCGACAATAATGGTTATGTCCCACAGCTTTATACGTTTGGAACTTCTGAGTTGAGTTCTCCTCAGCTTAAGGGCTGGAATAAAATGGTGAGAACAGAAACGCTTGAGTCAAAATGGCTCTGGTCGAAACAGCCCCTGTCAAAAGGACCAGGTTCAAAATAATCCTGCCTCAAGAGAGACCGGGTCAAAAGATTCCTGCAACAAATTATTTCACGTGTCAAAATGCCCTTTATCAGAAGAGTTCCAAGCAAAATGGGCGCAAAACAGCTACAGTCAAAAGAATCCGGTCGGAAAGTCCTTACATCAGAAATATCACGACTCAGAAAGAAACAGGTCAAAATGGCCCCATGTCACAATATTGTGGGTCGAAACCTCCGCATCAAAAGGACCTGAAATAGATAGCCTAAGATCAACGTATCAAAAGCCTACACAAGTAAAAAGAAAGAAAAAAAAACAAGAAAAAGAATAGTTATCTTGTGGAATTTAATTATTTTATTTGTGTTGAAAGGGCATGAATCTGAACTCGAGTTTGCAGTTCAACCACTCCGGGCTTGTATGAGTTAGTTGCCTTCTTTGTTTGCTTCACACCACGATTACCAGGTCGAAATTAAGCAAAATAATAGATGGTCAAATTTGTCGTATAAGGTTGAAACATTGTATATGTAAGCAACTTGACGAAAGTTGACACAAAGGGGCATTTTTAAAAACATACTTGCGATGTTTTGAACCGATTGCAAGATATGGGCCAACAGCCGGCATTGGGAGTCAAACTTCTCGGGGAAAGTTGAGAATTGTATATATATATATATATATATATATATATATATATATATATATATATAAAATGATGTTATTTTTCCGATATATCTGTGTACTGTCAAGTGTTCCTCTCATCCATTTAACATCTTCACGGATATGGCATCAAATGATGCCACATATTTATCGGGAAAATAATCGGATTTTTTTTCACGAAAAAGAGTGCGAAGTGAAGAAAAGTAAAAATACTATTCTTAAATAATTGTTTTTACTTACCTTCAGTTCGCACTCTTTTTCGTGAAAAAAAAAATTCGGATTATTTTCCCGATAAATATGTGGCATCATTTTATGCCATATCTGTGAAGAGGTTAAGGAATTATCCCTTAATATAGTTTCCATAGTTTGTTCCGTACCCCATTTTATGAACAACATGCCATCTATAACACAATAATTGATCTACAGTAAATGAAATGTTTCAAATTATTGTAGGCTTCCAATTATCTTCTGCTGGAATCTGTTCAACTTCGGTTTTTCAGTGCTGGAACTACTTTTGCAGAGTGAAGTAAAATTCAATATACTAAAGTGCATACGTGGTTTATTCTTTCAAATATTAGCTTAGTAGCATAAAAAGTAGTAAACTGAAAACGAACATTCATAAAGTAACAAAAACGAAACATTCACACGTACAGACCCATACGTAAATACTTTCAACATAAATACAAAGGGAATAATCAGCATAAAACTTTTCTTTCTTCCATTTATACGTATGGTATATGTACTATTGAAACTTTGGTCTTAGGCTCTTTTGACGTGAAGTCATTTTGACTGGGTCTCTTCTGAAGTGTGCTCTTTTTGTAATGGAGTCCTTTAAAAAATCGCCAAGCTGACGCCAGGCCGTTTCGACCTGGGTTCATTTCACGCAGATTCTTTTTGCCCATGCTCTTTTGTCACACAGGGTCTCTTTGACAGTTTCATTTTGATTCGCGCCCTTCTGAAGAGGGGCTTTTTGACCTGGCTATTTTTATGTGTAGTCATTTTGACATGGGCCCATCTGATGCAGATAATTTTGTACCGAGCCCTTTTGATGCGGAGCCGTACTTACAAGGGTCTTTTGTTTGTTATGTACCCTTATGTCCGGACGTGCCCTTGTGTCTCCTCCTTTTTTCCGGGCCCTGTTGACATGGAATTGAGATATTATACAATTATATAAATTTATAATGTGGCATCCAACTTTGACTCTGAAATAACCAGGAACGGACAAGGGAATGTTAATTTCCAAGGAACCATAAACCTGTGCAACAGGCATTGGTTTCTTGTTAAAATTCAAAATTATCCTGACATTTGGTAACCTATAGACGGAGAACATTCCCCGAATGCTCCCTGAATATTACATTTCCACATTTGCTGACTTTTCCCTGAATAATATTTAACTGTCCAAAGTCACCAACTACTAATACATTACGGATATTTGATTTTAATACTCAACAAAAATTTGAATAACAGTGCTACCTGGGATTACTCCAAAAATATAGGGAAACTATTTCAATTGACCGCTTTAAAACATAATTTAACGTGTTTTTAGTTTTAGGTTTCATGAACAAAACATATGATAAATACAGGTTGTTAATAAACTATACCGACAAACTGTAAGAGGTGATTTTTTACATCAAAATAAGAGAAAAAGTTCATATGGACCTATGGCGAAAAGTGCATAGTTTCAGAGCTAGGGCTGTCCAAATTCGCGAAAAAGCCCAATTTTAAGAGGTCCTAATTCGAATTCGAGAGACTGTGGATGGTGGTCCGTATCAGTGTAAATGAAGTAACGCATATACAATCCAAAAGTGCTTGTTCCCTTAATGTTCAATGTGTGTACAGATTATTCCCTGCATTGTGAAATTCTCAGACATGCCAGCAACCGAATTTTCAGATATGTTCTGACTTTATGATTGGTCCAAGGTAGACAAACGATAAGCCTTAACAGCAGTGAACACGTAACCCTTTGGCACAATGTCGGAAGTGTTAATGATCGGCAGCAGCACGGTCTCTCGTACTCGGGAAAACGCATGCTGCGATGTTTTGTTTCACGCTTATAAGTGAAGGAAACGTGAAATCGCCTTTTCGAAATACATCGCATCACACGTTATTCCGAACATAAAAAATCATGGAGCTGCCGGTTCCTAACACTTCCGACGTCCCTCCGAAGCATTGGATGTCCATTGTTGTCAAGGCCTCCCTCCTGTCTACTTTGGACCCTTCTTGAGATCAGGGTATATTTGAAAACTCTATTGAGAGCATATCTGAGAATTAAACCTCGTAGGGAATACCCTCTACTCCTATTGACAATTGATGAAATATGCATAGTGGGATTGTGTATTCGTGGCTTCCTTTACGCTGATAAGAACCACCATTCACAGTTTCTGGAATTCGAAATAGGGCCATTGAAATTTAGCTTTTTCGCGATTTTGGACAGCCCTAGCTCTGAAACTATGCACTTTTCGCCATAGGTCCTAATGAACATTTTTTCTTATTTTGATGTGAGGAATGACCTCTTACAGTTTGCAGCTATAGTTCATTAAAACCCTGTATATTTTGGTTCTCTTGTCAAAACAGTTTATAAGAGTTACCTTTTCTCTGAACAGAATCGTTACGTCGAAATCTATTTAGGTCCTTTTCCCGAAACCGCACCAAACCAAAATTTGTATTTAAGTTCAGGTATTGAAATCTAAAACACCGTGGTTTTCGTTTCAGTGAACAGAACCGATACGTAAACATATATGTTTCGGTTCTCCTCTCGGAACAGACCGAATAATAGCTTTTATTTAGGTTCTGCTACCAGATACCAAAACACTATGGTTGTTGGCTCCGAGAACATAAACGATACGTCGAAATGGATTTCGGTTCTATTCCCAGAATCACACCGAATTTCAACTTTCATTTAAGCTCTGGTACCGGAACGGAAAACACTGTGGCTTTTGATTCAAGGAACAGAACTCATATATCGCAATTTACTCCAGTTCTGTTCCCAGAATAGAACCAAATTAAAGAATTTATTCAGATTCTGGTACCGGAATCCAAAATATTTTCAGTTTCAAAAAACAAGTCAATCCCCACCAAATTGTCGTGGTTTTGATCGTTAAAACTTCGAGCAATCTAACCTGTAAAGTGCTCAAATTATTTAGTTTCTGATGTAGATGATTCTTTTGGCATGAAACAAGAATTTCTTGGTGTAGTTTACATCACCATAAAAAGTTGGCTTCTTCTTACTTACTATGAAAACTTATTTCTTTCTTTACCATAGGTTTACTTTAGAAAAGTTTCGTATGTCGTTGGGTGGATTGAAACAATCGATTTTGGGTTCTAATTTTCGTATTTTCCACATGGTATACTATTTTATGACTGACTGATATTTTTTTCTTTGCTACTTCATGTAGAAGAACCTTGAGTGAAGTGAGTAATTCACGTTTTCTTAAGACGACTTTAAAATGTTTACTTCATATGTATGTAAATCCATGTTATGGTACTATTCTCTCGACGGTGTTATGCATCAAATGCCCATGCGTCAAAACAGGGTTCTGAGATATTGAAGGAACCAAAAAAATGTTACCATTACAATGCAGTTCTTGGCGCTTGATCGAATAGCTTTTCCTGAACGTTTAAGCAAATAGTAGAGTTTCAAACTTTTTGTTTTACAGTATCGTACATTGTCTCGTAGACAGTAATGTAAAAATCTCGAAAATTGGAAAATGGCACTCGGTCAATTGATGCATAACACTGTAGGAAAGAATGTTAAAACAATTAAAGAAAAAGATGTTAAAATGTTAAGTTCGGATGATCCCAAGGTATGAAGTTATCTTGTGGAATCATACAGGAACATACATTGCATTATGTTGTGGAATTGAAAGGAAATATGATATAAATACTTCAGACTGAGACAATTAAACAAATCAAGGTAGCTGCTAAGTTAAACATGAACGCAATTGTGGACTTCAGTTTAACCCCTTGTGTTCCAGTGATATTCAAATGGACGTTATAAAATACTCCGTTGCTTAAATACCAGAGACATTCATTGCGATATCATGAAAACATATCCTTTATTAATTGAAGTATTAATCCTGGAGATGCTGAAATTTTTTAGTCGCTGCAAGGCGCAAGTTAGTTCTACTATTTCTCCATACGTGACAGCACCTTATTGACAAAAAAATGTTTTGTCTCAGTAGATGGCAGGCCTAAGGGAGCATTTAATTACAACACACACGTACTTGTTTTGACGATAAAAAATTAGCAACTTCGAGACCGTATTTCGGGATCAATAATAAGAAAATTTCGTATTTGATCTCTAGTCAGTGTTGCCAACCCGAAGCAACATAAAATCCCTTCAGAACATCAACATTTCTCTTTTTCAGTCGAAATGTTTCACAATGCAAATAATTGTTTTTATCAGTAATGTGAATGTTTTCCTCGCGCATGCACAATAACTATATCCTTCATAAAAGCCTAAACAGTAAATGAAAACTTGGTATTACAAGAAACACATAAAAAAATGACACCTGGTACGGAAGGGGTTAATATTGAACTACCTCACAAAAGAAAAGGAATAAGAAACAAAGGTGCAAAACTTCTTATTTGTTCTTATAGTCGCAAGTAGGATCGATATTAAGCGCAAAGTGACATAAGTATTATAAATATAAGTTACTGAAATTCTAGGAAGGAATAGTATTAGAAAAGTTCTATCTTTCTTTCAGTCGTCTTGTACTATTCATTTAAACTACATAAAGGTTATTTTCACACAATGAAGCATCAGCATTATCATTGAATTTTAGAAATTCACGCTTTTCTTCCTGCAAAAAGGTAGAATTATTTAAACAATCTTAATATAGTTTCTTTTTAAATATATTCTGATTTAAAAATTGAGAAGGTATTTTTGTTTAGTAACGTCCCAAGGTTATAGACCGAAGCTAAAGGGGAGGAGGATAGTGGTAGAGTGAAGAACGTAGGAACAAATAGGAACTCTGAGAGCTCCCACGCTCACGCTCACGCCTAGGGACTCCATGCGCCACAGAGAAAAATATCAAGTTCTTTTAAATAAAGATTTTTAATTTTAAATTTTCTTCTCATAGTTTTCCTGAGTTTGTTCTTTCATGTGTTTATTCTGACTACTAATTACAGATGTACTTGCTGAAGAACCTTACAGAAAATAAATTACAGAAGTCTTTGTCTGTTTTCCTTAAGTACATATAAGGTAGCTCAGCTTAAAAAAAAAAGGAAATAAATGAAAGTATTATGCCTTACGCGCAGTAAACTTTATTGAGAATTTTGTTAATTTTCTGCTGTAATGAATTGTATATACAAAAGTTGTAATACTAACATTGCAAGTGAATGTGATCAACGAAATTAAAAAATGTTCGTTACTGAGTTCCCTGTGTCTGTCTGTCCGTATGCATGTATGTCTGTTTGTATGTCTGTTATTTGCGAATTTTTCAATTTTGAGCCTCCATTTGATAGATCATTAAAAACTGTCTCAAAGATGTGATGGAAGTTTTTGCGTCACTCTTACCGTTTCCGAGATACTGACCAAAAACGTTACGGTTTCGGGAGATTTAAGGAGTCATATCTCGGGAACCAGAAGTCATAGAGAGATCACATTGGAGTTGATCAACACCTAAGAGGATGGTGGACATTTTGGTACCAAACAATAACCGGTGACCACTGGCAAACTGGCCACCCTTCCCCAGATGTTGGCCAAAAAGTTCGGATTTCGGGAGATGGAAGGAGCCATATCTCGAGAATCGTAAGTCATAGAGAAATGGAATTTTGCGAAGTTTTCAATTTTGAGCCCTTCATTTTGAGCATGTGTTTCATAAAACTGCATATCGTAGAACGTTTTAAGAGAACTCTTAATCAAAACATGTGGGAAAAATTAGTACTCAAGGAAATTATAAATGGATAGATATATTACAAGAATTGTTTAACCCTTTTGCGGATCCTGGCTTTTTGGGCTATTTTTTAGACTTTCAGTCAAGCAGCTACTGTATCGTCACTATTTATCCTGTTATCATGGTTCATACCTCATTCCCTTCAGAATAGAGCTGGCTTTCAAATGGTACCACCTGCATGCTCATACCATATACCAGAAGCGGGAAAAAATGTCAAAGTGAAAATTTCGGAGGGAAATTTTTTTCTCGAACTTTGGCCCCCCCTGGACCCCTCCTGTGTGAACGTAGTCATCTAAAAAAATCTGATAAATAGTACGTGGTATACTAAATGCGTGTGCCAAATTTCAAGTTTCTATCTTGAATAGTAAGGGCGAGAGAAATTTTACCAAAAATTTCCACAATGCCCCAAATTACCATAAAACACTATGATATCAGGGAAAAACTTCCCTGACACTTCCCTAATTACCCTAGGACTATAATTCGCCAATCATTCTCTTCAGAATAGAACTGTCTTTTAGGCGGTACCATTCACATGTCTCCATCATGTATCTAAGGCGGGAAATTCCTGAGAAAAGAGTTTTTTGGTCTAAATTTCCCTTTTTTCAACACTTAGCCCCTCTGGACCCGCCAGTTTTAACGCAGAGATCTGAAAAAATCTGTTAAATACTACTCGGTGGACTGAATGTTTGTGCACAATTTCAATCTTCTAGGTGCAAAAGTAAGCCCGCGAGAAAAAAAATCAGAAATTTCCCCATGTTACCCTATACAGAAGTATATTTTGAAAAAAAAATCACTGAGACGTCCCTAATTACTCTAGAATAATAATTCGACCGTCCTTCTCTTCAGAATGGAACTGCCTTTCAGGCGGTATGACTCACGTGTCTCCATCATGTATGTGAGGCGGGAAAATCCTGAAAAACGGGATTTTTGGTCTAAAAATCCCTTTTTTCAGTTTTTTCCCCTCTGGGCCCCCCTGTTTTAATGCAGAGATCTGAAAGAAATCTGATAAATACTACTAGGTAGGCTGAATGTTTGTGCACAATTTCAATCTTCTAGGTGCAAAAGTAAGCCCGCCAAAAAAAAAAAAATATACCCACTATGTCTCATTTTTCCCTATATAAAGTATATTTTTCAAAAAATCCCTAAGACGTCCCTAATTACCCTAGAATAATAATTCGACCGTCATTCTCTTCAGAATGGAACTGCCTTTCAGACGGTATGACTCACGTGTCCCCATCATGTATGTAAGGCGGGAAAATGACGAAAAACGGGATTTTGGGGGTAAAAAATCCCTTTTTTTTACCCCTTTGCCCCTCTGGTTCCCCCCTGTTTTAGCACTGACATCGGAACAAAAATATCTGGTAAATACTACTCGGTGGACTGAATGTTTGTGCAAAATTTCAATCTTCTACGTAGAAATATAAGCCCGCCAAAAAAATATTGAACATAGGCTTAGAAAATGAGAAAAGACATTTTTGACTTATGACGTCATCACCTCCTATGTCTGGACGCAGAACGGTCTGAAACCATACGTAATGTCTTCTACAAGTCCTCTGGACTTGAAAAAAAAACGGACGACAAAAGCTCAAATAGAAGAGAAATAACGCAATGTACCATGAAAAACGCGTATGGTACAAATTGTACCATAGGATCCCGAAGGGGTAAATAAGTATAATAATAAAGTACATATAATAATTGGTATTAAGACCGTAGAAATTAATAAGAAAAATTAATTCTTTTTCAGTTCGTTCTGGTTTAACTTTGACTGTTGAAGTCTCTACCACCTTTAGAAGCAAAGACCAGTTTCCTTTCAACTTCATATGTGAAAGATAGGTCGAATGAATCATATGTTATACCAAAAACACAGCAGGATGTTCACAAATGTTCTTGGCTTCATGTTGTTAATATCATTTTTTTTTTTTTTGTTTTTCATAAAATTTTTCTTGAGTTTGACTCCAAGGAAGATAACCGGACGAAGACTCTTTAGGAGACAATCTTATTGAGAATAAATAATAAATATTAAAAAGTCACGTAAAGCAGATGGTTAATCATTGTAGCCTATTTGTTGTTATAATATTTCCCCTACTTCTGTTGCTTTGTTTCTATCGTTAAAGATTAATAATATAAATAATGTATTAAATTTGTGCCTTAAAATTAAGTAACTTCCGGTATTATAGCTAGTTTATGCACAACAACATTTTCACATGCATACTGCAATAGAGTTTAATTTCCACTCCTAGCTGTTGCAAAACTGGAGACAAAATTATTCACACCTAACAGTAGGACCGGATCTACCATATATGCAACATGTGTATTTGCACAGGATGGCAAGTTTTGAGGGGCAGCAAAAATCTGCCATAACTATATTATGTAAATAATATTTTTTTTTTTTTTGTTGGCAACAGATTTCATGATGATGGTAGATAAATTTACTAAGCTGACCTTCTATTTCAATACTACATTCATAAATCATGTTTAAGTTGCATTAGTATAATGTCACATGGACAGTGCTAAAGCAAATGATCAAACAAATCCCAGCATGAATGGCTTGATTGTTTTCAAATACAAGAACTCAACTCTCGAACAGTAGCGAACACTTGTTCCATTTAGTTAATTATCACAGTTTGGATACGAAAACTAGTCTTGTCTTTGTCAGAAACAAGTTCCTTATCATTGAAGGTGGAAACAAATTTTTGAAAGATATTTTAACACATGAAGAACGAAAATCAAGAAATAAAGATAAAAGAGCTAGTTACACTGGAATTGCAAATTCAGTTATATCGAGATGAAAGCTCGATATTCAATTCTATAAAAAGGATTACCATCCTTCCTCTGCAGGTGTGTGTGCTTTATCTTTCACTAACATAATAGATTATTATTTAAAGAAAAAACAAATCGAGATCGTATTTGTAGTGTTTAGGCCTTTGTGAATGCGAGTTCTGTTTCCCTTCCGTTCGTTGTTCATGATGGGAAAGCAATGGTGGCTTTTAAGATCTGTTCTTTCTGGAGGAAGGAAGCGGCGGTAAATGATGCCAATGTATGGGGCGGCTAATTTCCTAGGGCAGTCCTGAAGGGAGGTAACTGGACGAAGACATATTACGAGACAGTTTTATTGAAAATGAAACAACAAATCACGTAAAGCAGACGACTAATCATTATAGTCTATTTGAAGTTATAATATTTTCCGTACTTTCATTTCTTTGTTTCTGTGCTTTTAGATTAATAATTTCATTATTCTAATCTAGTCGGAAGTGCCTAAACATTTTGGGAAGTAGAAAAAGTCCCATATAAAAAACATGGGAGAGATTTTTCAGTTCTTCATAAAACCACTCTAAAGTTGGAAATTCTTATTTTTGCTAATTTACTTAGGTGACGCTAACGAAAACGTATAAGCATACCGAATTTCAAGTTTGTATTCCAATTCCAAGTACCTAAAATATGAGATTATAAGTCCAAAAAAGGTCCTTTAAATAGTACGGGGATTTTTTCAACTCCCCTTTAGAGCCCCTAAAAATTAAAAATATTCACTTTTGGCAATTTTTCTGTCAGTTAGTCCCCAAAAGCTACAATTATGTCAAATTTGATTATTGTAGCCCTATAGGAAGTGCCCAATAATTTTGTGGTGCAAAAGATATCCCATATAAATAACATGGGAAAAATTTCTCAGTTCCCCATAAAACCATACTAAAGTTGGAAATTTTTATTTTTACTGATTTACTAAGGTAATGCCAACGAAAACGTACAAGCATACCGAATTTTTTATTCTAATTTCAAGTATCTAAAACATGAGATAATAGGTCCAACAAAAGGCCCATTTAAATGACATGGAGAAATTCTTCATCCCTCCTGTAGACCCCCTAAAAATTAAAAATATTCATTTTTGGCAATTTTTTTGTAGGTTAGTTCCGGAAAGCTACAGTTACTTCAAATTTCAACTTTCCATGTCAACCGGAAGTACCTCTTTAATTTATGACAGTTCATGTAGTTTTATATATAGTTAAAGTATCTATTTTCCGACTTAAAATTACAGTAATTACCAGGTAGTTTGTTTACAAGGTAGTTACCTGGTAAAATTACCGTAGGTAGTTTATTTGCCTACAATGAAATTTTCACATGCAAACTACAATATTGTTCAATTTCCACCCCTCACTGTAGCAAAAATGGACCGAAAATAATTCAGACCTAAGAGAAAATGTTCCGGTGGCTGAGTCGTAGAGCGTTAACTCTGGTGCGTGGGGTCCCAGGTTCGATCAACGCCAAGAAGATCCTTGGTGGGCATCATCGTGCCCATGGGTTTTCTCGGGGGGGTACTCCTGTTTCCTCGCACATTACCATTCCACAGATACTTCCATCATCATTCACTTGCCTTAGTCATCCGTTTCCCTTAGCCTAAACGGAATAATCATGGAACGTTAAAGTAAAAGATTTTATTTCACTTCTTTCTTGTAGTCATTTCCTGAATATAACCGTATTTCGCTACAAAACTGGGTTGGAAAGCAAATGGTGGCTCTGTGGTAGAGCTCTCTTCTCGAATGCTAGGGTAATCCTGATTCGAACTCAGGTCACGTGAGTTTGGTTTGGACATCTTGTCCAAAGGATTTATTGAGGTTATTCCTTCCACATTCTCATTCCACCAATTATTTTATAATTACTCACTTCAATTAACATTTTACCTTTAGCCTAAAGACCATAATCGTGTGGCGATAATTAAGAACGTTTTTCTTCTTTCACAAAAGAATTAGTAAAACGGTGTAAAAGCTATTCACAGAAATAGTCACTTTTACTTCTGCAGTACATTTATTTTCCATCCTTCAACTAATTTCCTTTAATACTGTGTTTCTGTAAATTCCAGTTTTCTTCTTCCCTGTCAATGTTTGCTCATGTTTATTTTTCTATGATGTACTTGTGTCAATTACCCGCTTCGCTGGGTTAAAAAAGCAGTAATATGTTCCATTAGTCAGTTACTTTTTACTATTACTAAAGCGCTCTCTGACATTTGTCATTTTCGAACATTTTTGCAGTATATTTCCCCTCCCTCTCCTCAAGTTGCGAAGCTGAATTTGGATTTAAACGGCATCGGAAGTGTCACTGTTCATCTCAACGACCCCGAAAACTATTGAATCCACACTAATATAAGTGATTTTCGATCATTTTTATATATTCCCTATCCTCCCTCCGTCAAATTGAAATGATTTAAACCATTCCGGGCCCGAACCTCATCTATGTTAAAAAGTTAATCGAGATCGGTCGGATGGTTCAAGAGGTACAAAGGCACAAACGTAGTGACTGTCATTAATATTTATATAGATTAGTTATCTGTACTTATGTATATTTTCTAGGTTCAATGAACGCAACAACATTATGTATTACTACATTAATACCATTTCTGTCCACCTGATTACCAGGGGATATTTAATAAGCATTTCATACTTACAACATATATATCATACCTACATAAACAGAAATTATGCATTGTTTGTAAATTTCAGTTCTTAAGAAGACATTTATTTTACACTTTTATTGAAAAATGAAATGAAATCTTTAAGTTTTACGTCCCACGGTTATGCCGGTTAGGCTAAAGGAGACGGTGATGATGATTGATGAATGAAATGGTGGAATTAATAAAGTGGGAGGAAACGGGAGAACCCCGAGAAAACCCACGAGCACGGTGTTTGTCCACCACAAAGTCCACACGGCGCGAGCTGGGATCGAACCAGGGACCCCAAGCACCGGAGGTGAACGCTCTACCACTGAGCCACCACGCCCCCTTACACTTTTATTTCCAGCAGTGTAGTTTCGTAGATACTAACAAGGGAAGATCCCACAAGTTGTCGTTAATATCTGATTGCCACATAGCACATCTGATAGAGAGCATCATGAGAAAAGAACATGAATGCAATTTAATGTGCTATGGACCAGAATGATAGGACCTACAGGCCATGAACAGTTGAATATCCAACAAAATTATATCATGGAAAAATATATGTTTTAAGTAAATATCTTGTAAATTATTAAATAAATCAAAACAAAAGCTATACAATACAGGGTGAGTCAAAAGTCCGTGGACACCTGCATAAGTTTGAAATAGACGGGAAAAGTAAAAAGTGATGATGGGAGCAGAGGTTCGATGAGGGTCCGTAAATTTTGGAGTGTATGTCATTCATGGCCGCCATCTTGAAATCCGCCATTTTGGATTCAAGTCATTTTTTTAAAAATGGGAAGGGAGCGTATGGCAAATCAAATAACACTAGCTTGAGTTAGGAATTTAGCGGTGTGATTTGTTTTTTTCTATCTTGTGCAGTTTAGAAGTTATTAATGTTCAAAGGTGGGAAATTACCTTGATACTGACCCAATTCTCTCTTTGTTCCAGATGATCTAAAATGGGTCTGACACGCGACAGAAGATTGAAATCATCCTTATATCAGGGGAACGCAGATTCCGAACAATAGCAGCTGACTACAACAGACGGCACCCAGACAGAGAACCGGTATCGCACAGCACAGTGGCTCACGTGATCACCAAATTCCGGGAGACGGGCTCTGTTCAAGATAGGGCACGTAGTGGGCGACCAAAGACTGCCACCAATGAGGACGGTTGTTACGTCGGCGGTTTTTGCGTCATTTGTGAAAAGTCCTAAACGAAGTACCCTTCGTGTGTCCCTAGCATGTACAATAAGCCAATCCTCCGTTGTCCGGATATCGCACGCCAATCAGTGTCATCCTTACAAGCTGCACATGCAACATAAACTGAACGAGGATGACCCTGATCGCCGGTTGGAGTTCTGCATGTGAGCTACTGAACAACACGAACTGGATCCTGCGTTTGCCAAGGGCATACTCTTCAGCGACGAGGCGTATTTCACTTTGAACGGGGAGGTTAATCGACATAATTGTCGATACTGGTGTGACGCAAATCCGAACTGGGTTGACCCGAGTCTAGAACATAGTCCAGCGAAGGTGATGGTGTGGTGTGGCATATGGGACATCCGCATCGTTGGTCCATTTTTCATTTACAACACCTTAACTGCACCACAGTATCTGATGCTGCTGCAGGACCTTGTGTTCCCTGCCACACTGAACGCTGACGGCATTTTCCCATCTTAATTTCAGCTCGATGGACCCCCTCCACACTATGGACTTGGTGTCCGTGAATGATTGGATGAACAACTGCCAGTGAAGTGGATTGGTTGCTGTGGTCCCGTGTAGTGGCCGCCCAGATCCCCTGACTTAACGCCCCTTCATTTTTATCTATGGGGGCATCTTAAGCAGATAGTGTATGCTGAGACAATCCGTGATTTGAGACACCTGGTGGAACGCATCCAACAAGTCTGTGACCAAATTTCAGGAGACATTCTGCTCTGTGTGCAATCAGAGTGGTTGTGGCGACTACAGTTGTGCATTGCATGGGATGGACAAGACGTAGAACATGTATTGTAGCATTCAGTATCATGGTAATTTCCCACCTTTGAACATTAATAACTTCTAAACTGTACAAGATAGAAAAAAAAAAAAACAAATTACACCACTAAATTTCTGAGCTCAAGCTAGTGTTACTTGATGTGTCATACACCCCTTTCCTGTTTAAAAAAGTGACTTTAATCCAAAATGGCGGATTTCAAGATGGCGGCCATGAACGAGATACACTCCAAAAGTTGCGGCCCCTCGTCAAACAAAAATTCCTATTATCACTTTTTACTTTTCCCGTCGATTTTCAAACTTATGCAGGTGTCCAAGGACTTTTGACTCACCCTGTATAATTAGAACGAAATGCCATATCGAAAACCAAAACAGTGCTATCATAGATGAAGCAGTGTTGCCAACTCAGCATAAAAGTATTTTGTTTGAAATAGCATACTATATATAATTGCACACATATTTAAAATGCACTATTATCACTAAACATAACAGTGAAGTGCATTGGCCCAATGTTGCACACTGTTCGAGCTACGTGTGTTGAAAATGTACAATGGAGAAGTCTGATATGTGGCAACAGAGGGTAATAAAGGGTCTGGGTCGCATATTATGAATTTGATTCAAATTCAGAATAACACCGATAGTATGACATAGCAAAATGTCAGCAGTGCCACAAAAGATTGATGCATTTGAAGGACGAAATTGAGTGATACCATTTTTACGTCCTGTGTCAGCACAGAAGCTATATAGGACGGGACCTACAGCGTAAAGTGGGATACGAACCACTATGAAAGACGAAAGATGACATTGAAATGCAAGGTGTAAAGGCAAGATGAAAAGTACAACAAAGACCTCCATATCCAAGGTGGGATTGGAACCCGCGATCCCTAACAAGTCCAAGGCTTAGCCTTCTAGACCACACTTCTATCCGGGCCGACTACAAACGAAATGAGGTAGTAATAAATCTTATTGAGAATAATAATAATTATATATTTCCAATGCGAATATGGTAATATTAGAGTGTACAGTAACATAATCATATGATGCGTAGGAGAGGAAGTAAAAGAATATGTCAATTAACACGAAACACATAAACTAAAAAAGTACTCTATCAAATCTGAATAAGATTATCTGGAAAAACAGTTTACAAAATTAGAAAACATAGGTTTCTTTCCTCGCGTGTAACATTTTGTTTTCGCGATTTGTTTGGTTATTCACCGGGGCTACGGAAATGTAATGCGGATCCCTTACTTTTTCTAGTGTATTTATTTATTATCCACTGTTGTCACATATCAGACTTCTCCATTGTACATTTTCAGCACACGTAGCTCTAACAGTGTGCAACACTGTACCACTACATTTCACTGTTATATTTAGTGATAATACTGTATTTTAAACCTTTGCACATTTCTATATGGCCTATTTAAAACAAAATACTTTTATGTTGGGTTGGCAACACTGTTACATCTATGGCAACACTGTTTGTGGTTTACGATACGGCACTTTGTTCTCATTATACTGTGAACCTTTTATTTTCATTGCTTTAACGATTTTCAAGATATTTAGTTAAAACATACATAATTCCATGATATTATAATGTTTTCGATATGCAAATGTTGAAGCCCCGTAGGTCCTATCATTCTGGTCCATATCACCTTAAATTTTGTTCATTTTCATTTCTCATGATGCTTTATCAGATTGTGCTATGTGGCAATCAGATTTTAGCGATAACTTGTGTGACCTTCCTTTGTAAGTTCGCTAACATATTTCGGAGAACAGTCTAGTCTTATTTGAGATATATTATTATTTTTATTTCTTCAATAATAATATTAATTGTTAATAATATTTTTATTTTTTTTTATTTGAAAGAGTCACCCTCTTTGTGAGGTCAACAGTGACTTTGACGAGAACATACACATAAAAATATGCGTTTCTGTGATTAAGTCTGTAACTGGTCCGGTATTTTGATAATATTTTTTAATAGTCGACTGTCTTTATAAAACTTTTGCAAGAGGAAGCAACTTAAGTACATAAAAGTAAACCATTGGATTATGTAACGGTGGGACTGTCAAATGTATTATAGTGAATAGAGACGTAAAAGTCAAGTTTCACGTTTATCTTAAACTTGGCAACATTGCTATACTACAGTTAAATGCTTTTATGTCATGGCTTCCACGTATCTTCCTCTAAATTTTGCGTCTAGTTTAGTATTTTTTGTCAAGGTTCTAGTATGCACTAGTATGTTTAAGATATACATGCGTGTTACAATCACCAATCATGGATACTGCAGCAGTTAAAAGGACTGGATTAAATTGGAAGGAAAATGGATATTCACTATGAAGGCAGAGGCAAAAATTGGACAATTTTCTTTGCAAGGAAATTGTTCTGCTTTTTCAGTTAGAAGAATGGAATAGAGGACTCTCTTCCATGAAACACTTCGGGTTGTAATGCTAATGGTCCCAGTGCTTCCCTCTAGGTTTGGAGGTGAAGCGAAAGAAAAACAAAATGGAACGTTTACCTCCCTGCGATCGTGTTTTGTTTTGGGATTGTCTCGTAACAAGAGGTTCTTACACTACTCTCATGGGAAACGGATTTTTTTTTCCTTAGCTTGAGTCTAAAAGATCTTGCCAATGACTTTAACCGGACTCAATTACTATTGTTTAGAACAATAATGTTACCAGTGTATGATCTTTCTCAAAATGAATATTCTACTAGTGTTAAAAGCGTAGGATCCATCTTAGAGAAAAAGGATTTACCGTTAAAACTGCCATAGGTATTTATTTACGTATTTGTTCAATTTCCCGAAGAATAACATGAATCGCTGAAATTCATGTGTGCGGAAAAAAATAAAAATATGTAACCTACACGAAAGAAAAGTGAACAATGAAATACTAAGAAAATTGGGGAATAATACTGATTTACGTAATTAAAAGAGAAATAATTAACCAAAACATACTGGTATTACATTGCAAGAAACTCGAGATAAAGTACGAGGGTTGCACGGAAAGTTTCGGGGATATGATAGAACGCAAGAACATCAAAGTACAGCGATTCTTTTAAAATGCTTTTCAAGGTACTCTCTCTGTGCAGCAATGCATTGTTTCATGCGATAGAACCATTTTGCCTCTCCGAAGATGGTACCTGTGAAATCCCTCGATGGCTTCTTCTGGAGGTGCAAAAGCGTTTCCCACGCAACATGTTTTGATTGTTGGGAACAAAAAGAAATCACTTGGCCCTGAATCAGGGAAATAATCCGGATGTGTCATGACGTGAACGTTTTCTTTATCCAGAGAATAACTTGTGGCAGGTGGTGTGTGCGAGATGGCACTGTCGTGATGCAGAATGATTCTACGGTTGGGCTTGGACTGTCTACTCATATTCAGTATTTCTGGTAGGCATATGGTTGGGTACCATTCTGAATTGACTATTCTACGATTCTCCAGTGGGACAATTGCAATGTGACCTGATTTATGAAACAATGATACCATTATTTGTTTGGAGACACTGTGTGCATGAACAACTTTGGTTGCTTTAGGTTCATCGCAGAACATCCACACAGCAGATTCTATCTTTATTTCCAGTTCGTATGCATAAATCCACATCACCTGTTACGCTGTTAAACACCAAACTAGATGACGATGTTAAACAACAAACTATTTTTCACTAGTTTGGTGACAGCAGAAACAGAACATATGTACAATGATGTTTGGCAGGTTAAAATATATTTTCGAAGGTAAAACATCCCCCATTCGGATCTCCGATTGCAGAATTACTTGGAAAATACTATTGGACGTGGAATCAAAACAAGTGGAAGATAGATAGGGGAAGAAAGACATGCAAATACAAAAGATTTAAGACAGGAACATAGGACCTACATACCATGTTACAGGGAGAGAAATTAGAAAATCTAAAAATTTCTCTGCTGCTCCGTCCATAGGTAGGATTAGAATTTTTGTAACAATCCTCGTATATAGTTTCCGTAAAAAAAAATAAATAAATAATACTGAATTTTCTAGTTTAAAAGTTAGTTTCGCTGTTTGTATGTTAATATGATTGTCAAGTGTGGCAGTAATAAGAGCTAGTTAGCTATCTGCATGAAGAGGGAATGGCCAGTTCCAGTTTTAGACTTGCCATCTACCCAGCTATATCAAATTCTGATTACATCGAGTGAGCAAAATTGTACACGGTGTCGAATAAAAATCAATTTAATTGTGTATCATATATTGATAATTTTGTAAAGTTAGTGAGATACGATTTATTCCGGTTATGTGGTATTTACAAGCATATTCGGAAGTCTGTTACTACTAGTTGAATGTAGTATGTGCGAAATCATCTGTGACTTGGTGTTTTTTTTTTTCATTTACTATTTGACTTTAATATTCCCATATTTAATACAGCGTTGAGATTAATATTCTGTGGTTTGTTTGTAAATTCAATCTCTCTCTCTCTCTCTCTCTCTCTCTCTCTCTATATATATATATATATATATATATATATATATATATATATATATATATATAGTGGGTGGGTGTGGGTGGGTGGGTGTTTGGAGATATATTTGATTATAATGTATGAATTTTGAAAGAATTTATGGGAATGTTATCATTTTTCTCATTTCATGGTTTGAAGAATTAATCTAATAGAGTTCCATGATAGTAAGACTGCAAGTATCAGTAATTCTTTGAAAGTATTTACATTTTTGAGGTTATTTTTACAAATAGAGGTTTAGTATTTGTTCAGAACCGATCGATATTTAAACTTATTATTACTTATGAAATCAACCTTCATAAACGGAATTAAATGTGGGAGCGTATTATACCGTTACTCCCTGCCAGATTTCAGCGACCGCGAAAACTATGGATTTGACACTAATAACGGTCATTTTGGATTATTTTATATGTCTCGGTATCTGTTCCCCCCTCCCCGGTGACCATCGGCTCGGAGTTGAATAGCGTGAATTTGGAAATTAATGCGATCGGAGTTTCACCATTGATTTCAGCGACCGCGAAAATATGAATTCGACACTAATATCGGCCATTTTCTACTACTTTTACATGTCTCGGTAAACGCCCCCTGAGACCCCCCTGGTTCGAACTTTGACAAAAACGTTTTAACTTTGGAACCTGGACCAAGGTATTTGTGACAAATTTGGTAAGTCACGGTCAATTTGTCTAGTTCCCAAGCCGATTCCGGTAAACGCTCCCCCCCCCGGTTCGAAATTTGAAAAATGGGCTTCATCTTGATCTGGGGCGAGGGCCAAGGTACCCCTGACCAAAATTTGTTAACTCTCGGTCCACTCGTCTGATCCCCAGGCCGCACAGACAGACAGACAGACAAACACACAAACAAACTATTTTATTTATATTAGATTTTCTCTGTATATTCTAATGAGCCAAATAAAGTACCTAACTAATACGATCATAACTACTGTAAAAGTTTACATTAAATTCGTACGATTGAAATGTCCAGTTTCACTTTTGTTGGTAATCTATCTTCTTTAACGTAAACAATGGATAGACTAGATCACGCGTGGGTCTTCACAGCTCTGTACATGTGCAGAAGACAAGCTTAAGTGTCCAGAAAGCCAGAAAATAGTGTTATTAACAGAGTCGTATGAAAGTAAATCATAGAGAACAACTAACAATTATTTACCTTTACAAGTTTATAATAGGTTATTCTACCGTATTATGTAAATCTGAGAGATACCTATGAATATTAAAATTTTATCATTTTTGTAAATACAATTTTGAGTATCTAGACAGAAAGTAGCCGAAGCTCGTTTCCTGAAAGACAAAAAGCAAAATGTAACAAAAATGAGTGAAAATATGAACAAGTATGAAACTAGGAAATCATACAGGTGAAAACCAGAGCTGATGAATATATAAACTGACCTTAGAGTAAACAAGAGGGCTCAATTTGGGCGTACGTTTCGGCTCACTTGGACTCGTCTTGCTCTACACATCGAGCAAGATGCTTGGCACAAGCATACTGGCTATCATTTATCTAAGACCAGCTTCATGTTAATTTTAAGTGTTACCTCTTTTTTTCTATTATTATGTTGAAAGATATAAAACAAAAAGTTCCTTGAATAGGAATGTCTTCCGTAAATGGAATTATTCTCATTTTCAAATTTCAAAACTCTATAAGTATCATGTTCAAAATTTATCTATTCATTATTTAATAGTTCATTAATTAAAAGAAAAAGAAAACAATCACTTGCCGTAACGGTCCATTCGTAAGCCTAAGCCTGCTCCAGCGCCATCTGCTACCGATCGGTTGAACTACGTACAGCTAAACGGCGAGAACGTTGTCGGCGCGCTGCGACGTCCTGTCTACTAACGTGCGCATCAGAAGCTTTCTAGACGTAGTGGCCGTCACGTCTTGTTTTCGCGTCACTCCCCAGTTTGCCTCACGATGCTGGGTGGACGCTGAAAATTGGGAAGCACCGGTCAGGAATCGAACCCGGGACCACGAAGACATGAGTTCAATGCTACAACCACCAGACTAGTACGGTGTTCCCTAGTAGTTCATTAATCAGAATGATGTAAATTGAATTTGAAAGATGCGTCTGAATTCATTTAGTTTTCATTACTACTGTCTGTTATAGATGGTATTCAACTCCGTAGTTCGGGGCCGCGGTGGCTCAGTGGTAGAGCGTTCACCTCTGGTGCTTGGGGTCCCGCGTTCAAACCCTGCTCCCACCAAGTGAACGTTGTGGTGGACAAACACTGAGTGCGTGGGTTTCGACGGGGTTCTCCCGTTTCCTCCCATTTTCTTCATTCCACCATTTCATTCATACCTCATCATCACCGTCTCCTTAACCTAGCCGGCATAACCGTGGAACGTAAAACTCAAAAATTTCATTTCAATTCCGTAGTTTTTTCGAAAGTTGATATGTATTAATAAAATAACTATCTTTGACTTCATTGAGAAAAATCCGTTAACCGGACAGCGGTATTTTGTATAAATATACGTAATCCTTATATTTACTACGGAAATCAGTACGAAGCGTACGTTATCCATATGCTACATACAGACTGCCCTCTTTCCCGCTTAGATGCCAGACATCCTGCAACGACATGGTATAACGTCTAACAGTATTCCGTATATTACCTACATATACCTATGTTACATACGTATACTATATGTTACGTACGTCTACTATATGTGAGATCCAGACCGCCTATATTCAGTTTAGTTCGTACTTAAAGTATACTTATTCTCGAACACTTGCACGGAAAGTAGTATAAAATATACTTTTCAGTTATACGTTTGCTGTATATTAAGTCCAGAAACTACAAGATTTACACATGTAACCTACGTTCTTACGTACGCAACATACGTTTTTTCCTCTCAGTGTTCATTTAACTTACATGGTAATAAGCAAAAGTAGAGTGCAGAAAGTAAATAACCAAAAGAATTCTGCACAAAAACAATGACAAATTGAGCTAGCTGTAAGTAAACCACATTCAGTTGCGTAAGAATTTTTCACAAAATTCAATGCAATATTGAATGAATGTTCAGGGTATAAGAGTTACCTTCAAATATTTAAACTTGTGTTAGTAAAGTTTGTAATAAACGATCAGATTGAGGTTTAGTACACATTTAAGATTGTTTCATTTTTCTACACAAAGTACGGAATTATGAAAATATATATCATGATGTCTTATTATCCTGTTGGCGCTTTCACAAATTAGTCTGTGCTCACAATGACTTAGAACTGTCTCCCTACTATGCATTTTCCTGCCTTGAAGTGATCTTAACAATTTCCTTTTCAGATTTCGTGCCGTTTCCAAGGAAAATTTCCGGAACAGTTTCCTCTCTTCTTCCTTTATTTTATTTCTTGTCACTGGTTCTTGACAACATGATTGTAGAAGTACTTTGTCTGCAGTTTTGGTAGCCGGAGGGTATGCTCCTGGCTCAGATCTTGTTCAGTTAGATTTGTTTTACTGTTTTCTTGAACTTAAAAAAATAATCCAAGATTTAATATTGTTCCTTATGTATTTTTTTTAAGAAGCTTTAGGAGAATTTTAACACAGCAGAAATCTTATTCAATCACTAATACAAAACAATCACGAAAGTAACCAGATGTAGTGGATCTTTTTTGTATCCTTAACTTATGTATATTTTATAGTTGTATATTCTATAGTTGTATATGTATGTTGTGTTAGTTTTTGTGCCAGACAAATGTGACACTAGGTATAGTGCATAAAGTAAACACACAACCCTCGCGTTGTACACAGGATTTAAAAAAAATCTGAGTTAAAATAAGTTTAGCAGTCGTGCCATATTCAGCTAATAAGCGATCTTGAGTTGCAAAAACACAAGACATACGCACTGTCAATAATTTGTCTGTCACGTTCTTTAGCTACAGCTTTTCCATTTCAAGTATGCCCTCAGAAAATATGTGAAACATATTAAGGTTCCACCTCAACTACCCTCGTACGGAGGAAACCCAGGCTTTGCTTTGGGGAAAGAAGTGAATGACCTCGGGTATGTTGCCAATTTGTCATTCAGTCGTTTGATCTTGCTGAGTGAATATTGTAGGCTACTTAGAATAGCTACTAAGACAGTGCATAGCGAAGTATGTGAAATAATTGATTGGGACAACGCTGTCCGTATCCAACTATTGAAAAGCTTGCTCATAGAAATTTGTGCCCCCACTTTCGAGGGAGGTACGGGAAAACGCGTCGACAGCAGCGCCAGCAAGGGAATACTTGAAACAGAAAGGCTCTACTTATTAACTTTGACTTGCACGGGCTCTTCTTCTCCATCTCTATTATCGAGTTACTGAAAGGTGGCCTCTGACAGAGAGCTGCACATGTTGTAAACAAAACGAGAGGCAGAATTGTTCGCCAATCACAGCAATATTCTTTCACGCTGTTGCTAGGCAACGAAGGTCACTGACCGCGCTGTTGCTGGTAGTTGAGACGACTTGTTAAACGTCTTGGGCCTTATGCAGAGTCGTTCTGACGCGCGATTAATGCCATACTAAAGAGTTCGACTAACATATGTTTCCTGCAGTAGTCAGGCTGTAATATGGCACTAATTATACATCAAAATGACTCTGCATAAGCTGGCGTAAGTTTGTCGCCAGAGCTGCTGTCTCTGTTGTGGAGCCTCTGGCAACAGCGCCTCCAATACTCCACGTGCTCTACTCAACTGTCAGAAGCCAACTTTCTTTGAGCATACAGTATGTGTGTGCTATTAACTACGTATGTGTTGGTTAAAAGTTAATATTTGTATTCGGTTTTTACCTCCTGGCATAAGCATATGGGAACTTATATTTTACTCCAAGTGTATGTGTGTGCGATTGTAGTTCTTTATTTTTCGGTAACTGTTGGCCAGATCTAAACTAAATTTGGTCGAAAAATAGCCCATACCAAAGTTAATAAAAATTCTACATTTGTTGACCGGCTTCGTCTTTGGATAGGTTTGACTAGACTAGGATTGGCTTGACCCGTTTTATATGTCGCACTGCTGGCCAGTATGCCTCGGTAACTGCCGGCCGCATCTGAACGAAATTCGATGGGCAAGTAGCCCATCGTCTTACATACAAATATCGTTATAGGCCTACCTGGTGGCCGGAATTGGCCACGGACAGGTTCAGCTCGCCTTGTATTTGGTACTTTATTTCTTGGCCAGAAACAACTGGACGTGAATTAAACCAAATTTGGTGAGCAAGTATCCCATGTCCAAGTGAATAAAAATATATTTGGTGGTCCGGCTCTGTTCAGACTCAGCTGGACTGGGCTTGGCTTGACTCGCCTTTCATCTGGTAATTTATTTCTCATTAACTACTGTCTGGATCTAAACAAACATTGTTGAGCAAGTAACCCAATATCTAGGAAATAAAGATCGCTATAGGTGGATTTTCTCTGATAATAACCTTCTGCTGGCCGAAGTGGATATTCAACTGAAAAATGCAGGTGTTGAATGCTGAAAAGTTGAAAAACGAGGAAATGGGAAAGCTTTTCGTTGAGAAATTAGAAGAAAAATACTCAAAGGCGAAAATGATAGGTGGAGATAAGTAATAGACAGTGGGAGCGTATTAAACTTTGCATACAGCAGGCTGCAAAAGAAATAGAGGTTACCGCGATCACAAAACTGTTAGAAAACTATAGTTTAAAGAACAGATATTGCAGAAAATGAGGGAAAGCAAAACGTAGAGACAGGTTGATACAGAAGGGGGTAGAAACGTACCATAAGTTAAACAACGTTGCGAAAGGAAACGGACAGAGCAAGGGAAAAGTTTTAGAAATAAAAATGTGGGAGTTGGGAAATATGAGGAAATGTACAAGAAGGTGAAATCTATGGAACTTCGGATGAAGCAAGGGGGTATTATGATGGCAGCAGAAAATAAGCATGGGAAGACAGTCAGTGAGAGAAGTGAAGTCTTAGAAAGATGCAAAGAATATGTTGAGGACTTCTAACAGAGAGGAATATAAGATAATGCCTAGAGGTTGAAGTAGAAAGTGAAGTAGGCAAGGATGATAAAGGGTTTAGTATTCTTCAGAATGAATTTGAAAAAGCTATTCCTAGATTAGGAATAGAAAGGCAACATCATAGATAATATACCAATCGAATTTATTAAGAATATGGAGGACAAGGACAAGAAAGAATTGTTCCAACTTTGCAATGAAATGTTTGAAACAGGAGAGTAGCCAGAAGACTTCCTGATGATGATGATGATAAAAAATCGAACTCAAAGAGATGTGAGGATTATAAAACTATTAGTTTCACATCTCATGCAGCAAAAATTTTGCTACGAATTTCAAACAGAAGGTTATATGGAAGAACAAATGAAGAAGCTGAGGAGGAACAGTTTGGGTTCAGAAGAGGTAAGGGCAAAAGAGGTGCAATTGGATTATTAAGAGTGATTGGTAAAACTCTTACAGAAAAAGGGAAAGAGGTGTATGTTGTATTTATTGATCTAGAAAAGGCTTTTGACCGCGCAAATTGGGAATTGTTGTTGGAAGTTCTAAAGAAGGCTAGGATGTTATGGATAGACAAAAGATTTATAAGAAACTTATATAGGAACCAACAAGTAAGTGTTAGAATAGGGAAGGAAATGACAGAGGGGAGTTCGACAGGGATGCTGTCTCTCGCCTACATCATTTGATATCCATCTAGAAGAGATAGTGAAATAAGAGCCTACAAAATTAAGATGGCATTTCAATAATAGATATAGTGAATAGGTGTATATGGTTGGCAGATCGTATGGCGCTTGTTGCAGAAACTGAAGAGAAAATCAATAAGATTGTGCGAAAGTGAGGAAGGGTTGTGTAAAAAATTGGATGAAAATCAATGTTGAAAAGACAAAAGCCATAGTGATTGAATCGAAAGATCCGGTGTCAAATATTGAAGTAGAAGGGGAGAAAATAGAACAGGTGAATAGTTTTAGATACCTGGGTAGTACTATCAGTGATGGTATGAAGTGTGAGCATGGAATAAAAGAAAGGATGGGATTGGTGGAAAAAGCCTTTAGGAGAAAGAAAATACTACTTCGCATGACCTCGAATCAAGAGTTGAGAAAATGACTCGTAAAATGCTTCGTGTGGAGTATAGTGCTGTATAGGATGGAAACATGGACGTTACACAAAAGTGATGAAAAACAACTGGAAGCTTTCGAAATATGGGTATGGTGGAGAATGGAACGAATTAGTTGGTGCGAGTGGAATATGAATGAGAACTTGTTAGAAATGGCGGGGGAGAAAATAACAATTTTAGATATTATTAAGATGAGAAAAATTAACTGGTGGGACATTGGGTAAGATGGAACTGTATCATGACGGACGTGCTAGAGGGTATGGTGGCAGGAAAGAGAAGGGGAAAGTAGACTACAATTAATGACCGATATCAAAACAGAAAAAAAAACATACGTAAAGACGAAGAAGTATGCGAAAGACCGTGGAGCATGGAAGCTTCTCAGTTGCAGCAAGTGACCTGTGAATAGTGGCAGAATACCTATGATGGTGATGATGATGATATTTGGTAGCCGTGCTCGACCAGGGCTCGATTTGTAATTGTATGTAAGATATGCAGTAACATAGATAAGGAAAAGTCAGACATTGATAACTTTAATGTGTACCTAACCTCCTGATGCCTCAATTAGAGAGGGCTCTACAAAATATGACGTTATTTCCATGCTCGTTCAATGACCTCGTGTTGCACTGCATAAAAGCCGGTTGTATATGATTCTCTACAGATAAAATTCTGTTCTGGTTTATAGATAGCAGGAAAAGTCCCAGAACTAGTCCCCCTGTGAAGGAGGCAATATGGCGTCCAGCAGTACAGAAGTCAAGATCACGCAGTCACTAGGTAATTCACTTTGTTTACTATTTAAAATCTAATTTAGTGTGTTCAAACTTTGAGTGTAGGTGTATGAGATAATGTAAATTATTTGTGTTATTTCGGATTTACGTTTCTCTGTGGTTATTAGCATGCAGCATGTTATTTGTGTGCGTGTAAAGAAGTCTCTACACTCGGTTTTCATGCATGTAGATTGTGATAAAAAATCCAATATTCAAAATAAATTATGTAAAGTTGTTTTCTTGTAGTATGATGACACTTGTTTTGCCAATAACATAAACTGAGATAAGCACCGTACCACTATGCTACTATGCACCCTTGAATCCAATTTTTAATTACTTAGTAGGAAATAGTGAGACCTGACATGTGAAATTGTAGACGAAGAATGTACAGGTGGCTGTGAAAAGACTCCGAGGAATACTGAGATAGATGCATAATAGAATTGTAGGGAATTTTGAACAACATGCTTTTGGAACTTGGAGGACAATTGACGAGGAAGAATTACCAGAGGTTTATTTTGCCAGAAGTGCAGATATTTTTCAATGTTTTATTTTAAATCATGAATATTCATAGCTGTGATAGTCTAGTTCACTCTTCGCAGCGCAGCTTGTTGGAATCCGCTAGCATTTCGATTATAAACTGCGTGAAAAATAATAACCATCTGGTGAAATAAATACACTAGTACTTGTCAGTAGCATTACCAAATCTTTTCAAAAATAGCCAAAAGTTTTCCTTCGCCATTGTCAGTATTACCTCACACTTCTCCATATATGAGATCCAGGAAGCCTCAGTGGTTGCATTCTAGACAGGATTGTGGTTGCATTTATTTAAAACAAACTGTAATCATGTATTTATTTTCTTTTCAGTATCAAAATACGAGAATGTACTGGACACTTGACACAAAAGTTCCCATTTTTGCAAGTAATATGACCCGTGATCGCTATATGATCCTCACTAAACTGAAAGTAGTGTTTGATGATGAAATTCCTTAGGAAGAGAAAGTGAGGTATATATTTTGGAAAGTGAAACCACGAACAACGTGTGTGACAAAGGTGTCTGGCTGAAACTTTACTGTACTCAGGCAATGACGGAAACCAAGAAGATGATTCGGATGAAACAGAACCATCTTTAAAGAAGTCAAAGAAAACACCTATTTCAATACCATGCTCTCCATCAGGATATGCAGACGCAGCACATCTCCTAGAAGTCGTTGGTCTCAAGAATTATGCGCGTTGCAAAAATCCAGGCTGCAAAGAATATTCGAGGGTGCAATGCATAAAATGTCAAGTATATTTTTGTGCATAGGCCAATCGAAACTGCTTCCTCACCTTTCACAAAAAGCAGTGAAGGAGTAATAAAAGTGTAGTTAGGAACAACAGAACAAAACTAGAAATGAATATGAGGAAACGTTCCAAGAAAAAGCACTATATTGTAGTGTAATATTGTAGCGTAGTATTTTGTAGGTGTTTTAAAAATATGTACAGTTATCAGATATGCTATTAAAAGCCATGCTATTTATATATGGAAAACACTTAAAGGATAAAAGTAAAAATTATGCAATTTAGAACAATTTATTTTTCGTAAACGCATGATAAAGTAACAAGAAATAATAGGCCTTATGCAGAGTTGTTTTGACGTATGATTAGCGTCATACTAAAGGTCTGACTACTGCAGAAAACACATGTTGCTCCAACTCTTTAGTATGGCACTAACCACGGGTCAGAATGACTAAATAAAGCCCAATATTTTTAATTCATATTTATGTTCTAAGTTTTAATCGTTGACTCCGAGTGTAGAGATGGCTCTACATGGTGTTACTGCACATGCGTGCAAAAATGTTCACAAAAATTTTATTTACTAATCAAAGGGCGGTAAGCATTAAAATTATCCAACATTTGTCATTAAAATACGCATAATTCATATAGTTGAATTTTCCTCGGTATCAGGAGGCTAAAGTTATGCTACATTACGCAGTTTAAATTGCAAAACTCTTCAGCATTTGTAAAAGTCTGAAGTTATGCTATTATCATTATTTTCTTGCTTTCACGGAGTTCATTACCTTGCATTTCGTAAATACTGACATAATATCGGGATTTATTACTGTAAACAGGACACTTTTTTTTTCAAAATTAATATTAATATCATTATCTTTACATCATATTGTAGTATTACTTTCATTTTTGGAAATTATATTTCAATATGCACTTAATGTGTGCAGCATTTAGTTAGGAAAATGAACTAGAAAGAGGAAAGTTAAAAAGAATACAAAAATCAAAAGTTAAATAAACTTTTAAGAGAATAGAAATGCAAATGCACAAATATGTTCTAACACGGAACTGCTAAGGAATCAGTGACGAAATTTTCTGTGTGATTTCAAGGAATGCTTCGTAGGGTTCACAAACTGTCAAAATTTCATCTTACGCACATATATTGAGCCAGCCGAACATCATCCGATGAAAACCACAAAGAAAGTCAATTCAAGAATCTAATAGCAATGAAAATACGGAAGCATTGAACCTGTGTAAAACATTACGATTTGGAAAATTCGAGGTCTTTTCCTACCTTTCGCTCCAGACCTTCGACACCAACTCTTAGCCTTCAGTTTTCAATACAAGTCTTTTCGCTCCAGTGGCTGCAGTTTTTTCTGTTAGTTTGGTCTCTCATTTGAAGTCCGAGCCTATCACATAGTGACTAGACCGTCATTATGTAGTTCTTGTATTGTGATTTTATTTTGAGACCAAATACTTCTCATTATCTAATCAACAACGACTTCAGAGAAGAGACCAACGAGAAGAGTATACAGATTCGTCGCCACAGAGTCTACAAATCTAGCATCAACAAAGACAGGATTCATCACAGGACGATGTCTAAAAAACACCAAATGAATAAAGTTAGTCTTGCTCATAGAGTATGAAGTGGTGCATTTGGTTGGCAATTCGTGAATTCTATTAGGGAATCTTGAAAACAAACAAACAAATCTTACACTAACATTAAAATCATTCCAACCTAAAGCCTCTTTGTTCTTCATTTGGATTCTACGCACAGCAAAACCAATGGGTTTTAGGCTGGTTTATCTCAGCGCTTACAATGGCGTGTGAGTGGACTCCCTTTTTCCCGCTGGTATTAAAAGTAAATTTAGTTTATCGCCCCTAAACACATACCAGAGTGAGGTAAAACGAATTATAATAATTCTGCTTATGTCTTATTGTAACTATAACCTTGTTTCCGGGACCCCGGTGGCTCACTGGTATAGCGTTCACCTCTGGTTCATGGAACCCGTGGTTCGATCCCAGCTCGCAGCAAGTGGGCTTTGTGGTGGACAAACACCGTGTGCGTGGGTTTTCCCAGGGTTCTTCCGTTTCCTCCCACTTTCTTCATTCCTCCATTTCATTCATTTCTCATCATTACAGTCTTCTTTAGCCAACACGACATAATTGTAGGACGTAAAACCGAAATATTTCATTTTTATAGTCTTCTCCCCAATATTGTTAACAAATATAAATAGCTTGATGACATCAGCATAAGGTAAAATTTTGGAATGGTTTGAAACTGTTGGCAAGTCATTAATATAAAAAAGACTGAAAAATAAAAATAATAATAGGCCCAATAATAATAATAATGGGCCTAAAAATAATAATAGGCTGTGGGTGAAGGAGGTTTCCTATAACTGTCTCCCGAGGTCGCTATGAACAAAGGAGACTCCTTCAAATATACCCGGAGGCTGCTATGAGCGAATCTGTCTTCTTGTACAAATCTGTCAAAATTGAACGTATCCGAAGCCACTATTGCGTGCTGAGGATAGATTGAATTTGGAAACACTTTTTATTTTATTACAAAAAAACTTTGAAAATTGATTATAGAAATTATTTTATAATAAATAGGTGAAGAGTTAACTCGCGATTGCTTTCATTTGACTCTACCGAAAAACTTTTTAATATATACATGAGAACAATTACATTATTAACATAAATTATGAGATATAAATAATACCATAAATTTCTGAAATTCGTACCATGGTCCATTAGGAGTCCCGTAACCACCAATCGGGAAGACTGGGGTAGGGAATAGCGCTAGAGCATAGCTTCCAAAAAGGATATGCTTTCAAAGTGACCGCAGCTGCTGCTTGTAGCCCTTCTTCTAACTGTGGATGACTCCAAAGTTAAACCTTGAATCTGGGGATAACGTATATATTTCCTGAAATGGTTTGTCGAGTAAGTTCCAAAACAAGTTTCAATTCCTTGCTCGGAAGTGACCCCACTCCTTCAGGGTTGGAAATATATAGCACATTTTGGCCTATATGTCCTAAAGTGATCTGCATGACTTGTAGATTAAGAATATAATATGCACCACTCAATTATATCCTACATTAATGAATAAAACAAAAAAATAATTATTTCACTATAAATATCCTATATTAGTGGATCTATAAAGTTGAAAAAAAGCATATTCATAATATCCATTCAAAAGTGTGTCATTTGGTACCACAACTAGTGCGACTCATTGTTACGCTAGATGTGACACATTCGGTGTACGTATTTCAATTTATATGTTTCCCGCGATTTCACCTATATACGTTCATTATACATTCGTGAACGGCTCATCTAGACGAGTTGTTTGACAGGTCACGCGGTACAAAAACTAATAGATTTTGAGTTACTATTTATTTATTTATTTATGACTTCTTTTACGTGGCGAAGTTAAGGCTCTGCAGCCTTCTCCGAGCACTTAACCACGTGCATACATTAAAAAAAAAGCACCAATACATAGAAAATATTAACAATTACAAAAGAAAAGTATTGAACCACATAAAAAAAGAATATACTACTTAAGTAAAAAAAAATAGTTAAACACTTCAAAAACAAAAATTGAAAATAATATACAATAGAGGAAACAAAATAACATGGAGAAACCTAGAAGTATGAATATATAAGCAGTACAAATTAACATAGGTTACCTATTGGTTGTGTATTCATATGTGGGTTATTAATAATCTGGTAAAACGAAGATGTCTCATGTGTTACCAGTATCCTTATCTTTACTTAAGAAAAGGGAATTTACAGATTTTTTAAATTTGGCAACTGTGAAAACGTTGTGTATTAATTGAGGTAAACTGTTCCAGAGGCGTGTAGTACTTACTGTGAAGGGTTTTGAGTATGAATCAGAATTGTGACTGGGTATGGAGAGCAAGAAATTATCTTGTGATCTTGTGCTTCTAGTATGAAAGTCTGATAAATATAAAAATCTACGGGCTAGATATGATGGTTCTGACAATTTTATACAATAGGGTAAGATTATGTAAATTTCTTCTTTCAACTAACATCAGCCATGACAGTTTTTTATAAAAGGATGTGAGATGTTCCCTGTAAGTAATTAGGGAAAACTTGTCGTGGTGGTAATTTGAGCTTATTTACTCGATCCGAACAGTTCTTTCATTACAGCTATATGAACCTGACTGGTCACCTTTTAGGGTTTTAAACCCTCTAGACACGACAAAGGCCGGGTAATAGGACGAAAGAAGATTCCGAGTAGATGTTGTTTGCGAAGTTTGGCTTTAGTTTTGGTTATGTGTGAAAGTTATATAACTCACACCGTCACGGTCCTGGCCAGATGGTGCTGCCAAGTCTTGGCCTTTGTTTTTAAGATGTGAGTGTCACGTAACCTCTCATTGTTACACGGCCACTCTACGGAGTGATATTGAGGTTCACTAATATAGGATATGTATAGTGAAATAATCATTTGGTTTATTACCTTGATATAGGATATAATTGAGTAGTGCATATTATATTCTTAATCTCCTAATCGTGTGGAGCACTTTGATATATAGTATATATAGGTCAAGTTGTTAGAGACCTGCACGGGCCGAATTTTTCGGCCCGAGCCCAATCCAGCCCGAACGTACCTAGGCCCGGCCCGGCCCGGCCCAGCCCAGCCCGGTCCCGAAAAGTTTTGGAGATTTTCGGCCCGGGCCTGGCCCGGCCCGATAAGTTTTTCAAAATTCTTGGCCCAAGCCCGGCCCGGGCCCGATAAATTTAAAAGTTTTTGGCCCGACGCCAACCCGATAAATATTTTTAAAAATTAGCTCGAACCCGAATCTTTCTCAAAATTTAGTACTAAATTTGACCTAACTCTTAGAAACATTTTCTAAGCTTTGGTTCACAATCTGACGCTTGCCTTCCGAATGGTACCATTGCCTCCTAGAACTTTGCCTGTCATCGAGAGAACGAAAACTCCATTCCCTAAAACAAAAATTTAATTTAATTGATTTTTAGCATAAAGTGAACACGACAATATTGTTTAGCGACAGGCAAAACATTTCCAGTCCTTCTTTTTATATTTTGAGTTCAGTGAAGGTCAAGGTCAGAGCTCAATTTACCGCATAATCCCTTCAATCCTCTATTGTGAAAGGGAGCCGCTAAGCAACACAAACTGTAAATAGCTATTGCATTCTTTGTTACATTTTTCACGGACACACTTCTTCAACGTTTGGCTTTATTCCAATTATCGTTTAACGAAAGTCAATAATTATTAAAGAATTGCAATTGATCGGCCCCAGCCCGGCCCGACCTGAAGAGAAATCAGTGTCGGCCAGCCCAAGCCCGGCCCGGCCCAAAGAAATAACAGTGTCAGCCCGCCCAAGCCCGGCCCGTGGAGGTCTCTACAAGTTGTTATATATATAACAACTTTGGAGTCATCCGTAGTAAGATGAACTTGCGAAATTAATTGTTATACCTCGTTCATACATATATACACACAGATTAAGGCGCAATTTCAGAGAAAAAGATCAAGTAAAGGGAGTGAAACACGTAATTATGAAGATAACGACAAACAGAGTGAGTTATATACGCAAAGATACAAAGAAACAGATGCAGAAGGGACATGAAATAATATATGAACATATACACTGAGGAACAGAAGGACATAAGTTTATAGCCAGGCGTAGGAAAATAGAGAAAAAACAAACAAATAAAATGAAATGAATCAAATATGTTGACAGGCAAAGAAAAGGAACAAATAGACAAAGTTACAGAAAGAGAAACAGAGACGTAGAAATGCATACAAACAATTAAGAGAGGATACTAAAGCTTGCTAGGTCATATAAAAATGTACAAATTGTTTTCAATTGTCAGCAAAAACATACGAACTTTGTAAAGATAAAATAGATACATTTTTCTACTATTACACTCATAATACTGTACATCTTTATATAAATCATGCATACCTGCAATAGATTTAAAGCCATTTACTCCTCGCACAACCATTCATATATGCACAACCTGGAATGCATATATACATGTCATCTTTTTGATGACACAACGGGATTTCTTTTCTCTCTCTCTCTCTTTTTCAAAAAACACATTTTCCCTAGAATTCCCGGTGAGCAGTAGATTTTATTTCCGCTACAGGTTCATGTCAAATTTATGGCACATTGCACTATTCGCTCCGAAATGTAGGCAGCGCGTAAAGTACGTGTGAGCGAGAAACTGAATAGAACATACATGTACAGGCATTCACTTCGAGATAAAACATTAAAAAGGACATGATATTGCGCGATTTATTAACGTTTTGAAAATATATTTTCCAGTTTGTCTTGTCATGATCGAAATAGAGGCACTGTGAACAATTCCCGCCAATTTCACACTGCCAGGTGAGATGTTCGTCAACTTTGAGTGTGGTACTTATATATCGTTTATGTGTAACTAAATTCGTTATCGGAATAAAAAATTGTATTTATACGGTTAAAATATTATAACTCTATAAAGCATACTTAACGAACTATAATAAAACTCTCACTTATTCAAAAAAAGCAGCATCTTGTATTTCTTTTTGAACAATAGCTATCTTGAATTTATAGTTAGTTCTTCGGAAGTAGTAATAGTAGATTTACCGACGTGGTTGGTGTGGTTATTATATTCAGCTTATTAAAGGTGATAAAAGTGTAGCGAGGGACTGTGTATACTGTAATGGTCTATTTTGCATGGCTTTTGGGTTCAGTAACTGCAACAGATACTAGACACAGCAGCCACAAAGCAACGCGCGTTAATAGGGAGCGCGGTAGCTGACTTCAGGTGCGGATCCAGGGGGGAGATTGCCCCCCCAGAAGAGGAAACTTTCTTATTATATATATGTCAAACTTTGGAGCCCTTAAAAGTAGCAGTATGACAACCCACCGCCCCCCCAGAAGTCGGTCCTGGATCCGCCTCTGGCTGACTCATAGAGCCCTTATCTCTGATACGAGTGAGTCCAGGGGTCTATTTCTCAAAACAACAAAACTTGTGATATATTTCTTACGAGTCGTAAAATATCATGAGCTAGAAATACGAGGGTCGTTAAAAAAGTTCTTAAAAAATCTGGAAGATGACACTCGTAGTATCGTAAAAGGTTTGTTTCTAGTAAGTTTTATTCCTCGATATAGTTGTTAAAGTTTCAGTTATATCTGTCACGTGGTTTGACTGTCATAGTCGATTGAAGAAACAAACTTCTGTTTATTTAGAAAAAATGGAAAGAAATGATTTTCGTGTGGGTATTAAACACTTCTATTTAAAAGATTTAACACCGAAAGAGAACAAAGAAGAGTTGGATTATATTCATGGCCCATCCTCTGTGTTTGTGACTATTTACAATTGGGTCAATGAGTTTAAACGTGGCTCTACATCCATAAATGATGAACATCGTCCGGGACCTCCAGTGGAACTATATTCCTAGGAAATAATTAACAAAACCCATTATATAGGTTTGAGTGATCGACGAATCAAAGTGTGAAAAATAGTTGAGACTACAGGAACATCATAAGATACAGTGTTTTCAATTTTGCACGAAAATTTGGGTCTGACAAAGTCTCGGCAAGATGCACCGAGAAAAAATGTAGTTGGCGTACTTAAAAAGATAGGTTACATGCGTGATTCCTGTAGTTTTTGGACTTAACGTACAGCCGACGTATAACTGAAAACGCATGTTTTGTAATACTTTCTTCATAAGCATTCCATCTACACGTACTTTCCGTATGAAACAGTGTAGGCGGTCAGGATCTCACATACAAATGGACGTATATAACATACAGCTGAGGAATGTAACATAAGTATATGCATGTGATGTACGGAAAACTGTTAGATGTCAGACATCTTGCAACGACATGGTGTAACACCCAAGGGCAGTGCCTATGTAACATACGGATAACGTATGCTCCATACTGATTTCTGTAGTAAGCAAGAGGATAACGTATATTTGTAAAATATACCGCTGTCCGGAGAACGGATTTTTCTCAGTGTGGGTTCCACGTTTGCTGTCAGTGGAGAATAAACCTAATCGTGAGATAAATTCGGAGGCTGGTTTGGCACTTTTTCATCGCAATCCCGACGAGTTTCTACGTTGATACATAACACTGGATGAGACATGAATATAATATTACATCCCAGAAACAAAAAACAGTTGAAACAGTCTGTTTTTAAAGGCAATCCAGCCCCGAAGAAGAAGAAGACAGTGAAATCGTCCGACAAGGTTAGGGCGACAATTTTTCTGGGATGCATGCGGATTAATCTACATCAATTACCTGGAAAAATAACAAACGATAAATGCAGAGTAATATGCGTCGTTATTGCACCGGTTGAGAAAAAAGTCCTCATTTGACAAAAAAAAAAAAAAAAAAAAATCAGTTCCATTAAGAAATGCACGGGTGAACACCTGTGCTGTTTCGATTGCGAAAATTATGAAATTAAAATTCAAATTATTACAAGATCCACCGTATTCACCAGATTTGGCCACAAGCGACATTTTTAACTTCGAAACTTGAAAAAAAAAGTGGCCGTCGAACGAGAAGCTCATTTCCTAAGCAGATGCCTATTTTGAGGGCTTTCCGAAATCGTACTTTTTGGACGTCTTAAGAAAGTTGGAGGAATGCAGGGAAAAAATGTCGAGCCAAAAGGAGGTTATGTTGAAAACTGAAAGCAGTGTACCTAAAATGATTTGTTTTTCTAAGAACGTATTGAACAACCATCGTATATATAACTATACAGCTTATTTCTAATATTAATGCCGATAATTCTGACTTCTCATGATTTTATAACATATATGATTTTGAAAATACACTAGTATCATAAGACTTGTCAACGAACTTAAAAAAGTTCGTTACTGAATTGTCTGTCTGTCTGTCTGTCCGTCCGTCTGTCTGTTAATTGCGATTTTTTGAATTTTGAGCCTTGCATTCGATAGACAATCAAAAAACTATCAGAAAAAGTGATTACATTTTTCGCGTCACTTTTACCGTTCCCGAGATATTGGTCAAAAATGGCTGATTTTCAGAGATTTAAGGAGCCATGTCTCGGGAACCGTAAGTCATAGAGAAATAATATTGGTGTTGATCAATCTTTAAAAGGATGCAAATATTTTGGTATTAAATAGTAACTGGTGGCCACTGTCCAACTGGCCACTACTTTGGCCAATGGCTACCAATTAATATCGATACAAAAATGTTTACCATCCTCTTAGGTATTGATTAACACCAATATAATTTCTTTATGACTTACCGTTCAAGTTATATTGGCCAAAAAATGGTCAATTTCTAGATATTTAACGAGCCATAGCTCGGGAACCATGAGTTGTAGAGAGATGATATTGATGTTGATCAATACGTAAGAGGATGGTGAACATTTTCGTTCCAAATAGTAACCGGTGGCCACTGTCCAACTGGCCAGTGCTTTGGCCAATGGCCATCAAGTCACAGAAAGATCATATTGATGTTGATCAATACCTAAGAGGATGGTCAACATTTTGGTACCAAATAGTAACTGGTGGCCACTGACTGTCTACTGGCCAACTGGCCACCGTTCCCCAGATATTGGTCAAAAAAGTTCGAATTTCTAGATACTTAAGCAGCCGTATTTCGAGAACTGTAAGTCATAGGGAGATGATATTTTGCTAATTTTTGAGAGAAAGAGAAGAAGGTGCGGATAAAACGATTTAATTATACATCTAGAAGCAATGACAGTTATCCTTCCCGCTCCATCTCTTCATTCTTTTTAAGTTCGTTCTGGCAATGGTCTTGGAGCATTCTCAACTGGCAGTTTTTAGAAATAAGCACGTGACTGTTTTCGAGACCATGTAAGTTTATGAGAGTTTTCTTAGGTTTTCTCGTTCCTTCCCACATTCTAATTCCGCTAATTCTTTTTATAACTATATTTACTTTTATTAATCACATCTCATATAGCATAAAGAGAGTAATTGGTGTACGTAAAACAAAACATCTAATTTTGTTTCACTTCATTTCACTGAATAATGTTAAATTAGTTTTTAGTAAGGCCTGTAAAAACCACAACAACTTTTCTTTTTTCTTTCCATTTTTAAACAAAAAACTGATATTCTATATGGTGTTGCAACGGCGATATAAAGCATCACCTATTAATACTACTACTGTAATCATTAACATTATTATTATTATTATTATTATTATTATTATTAATAATAATAATAATAATAGTAATTACCCTTATTGTAATGCTGCGAACAGCTTTGAGCAAATCCAATAGTACTTCACTTGAACGATAATTCTAGACTGCGCGGGAGAGACAGTAGAAGTCAAAAAACAGATTTTTAGGAGGCGATTTTTTTATTTTACCAAGCATGAGTCACTTATACTAACTGTACCAAGACGCGATTATTCAACTCACGTTTGGAATTGACTTACACCAAGTTAACCGGAGGTGG
The DNA here is from genome assembly GCF_964235325.1 of Thermobia domestica. Taxonomy (NCBI): domain Eukaryota; kingdom Metazoa; phylum Arthropoda; class Insecta; order Zygentoma; family Lepismatidae; genus Thermobia; species Thermobia domestica. The sequence continues at coordinate 158,938,616 of NC_137470.1, read as the reverse complement.
AGCATGACACATCTCACTTCGACCAACAACTCCCGCGTAGTCTAGATGTATCCTTTAGTCTCGTGTTTATCTTGGTTTGTGAGCTTAGGGATAATTTAATGTGTTATGCAACCAAAACTTCATATCCGTCACGCTGGTTGCCTGCTAATCAGTGATAATTTGTTCATGGCCAACGATCTTCCAAGATCGTGTAGGAGCCATCTGATCATTTCACCACCACGACTATAAATAGCAACGCCTATTAATACTATTACTGCAATCATCATCATTAATAATAATAATTAATAATAATAGTAATCCTTATTGTAGTGCTGCGAGCAGCTTTGAGCAATTTCAAAAGTACTTCAGTCTTACGATAATGGAGGATGTATACTTTAGTCATCTTTATCCTGGCTTGTGCACTTAGGGACATTTTGAGATGTTATGCAACCCAAACATCGCACCCGCTGCGCTGGTTGCCTACATATCAGTTGTCTACATATTTGTTCATGGACAACGCTCTTTCAAAATCGTATAGGGTGCCATCCATCTGATCATTTCACCATCACGACTATATAAAGCAACACCTATTAATACTATTACTGCAATCATAATCATCATCATTAATAATAATATTTATTATAATGCTGATAAACAGCTTTGAGCAACAATACAACACTTTGTATGGTATCGCAATATGAACATCTACACCATCATTATAAAGGAAAAGAAAGAAAAAGAGATAAAATTATAGTGACTGCAATAGATTATGAAGCTTGGATTCTACATAAGTCATAGAACAGCTTTATATCACGTGTGACGTATCGGAAGAATTCGGCACGATTTGTAGAGCTGTCTTCCGAACGCATATCTGAGAAAAACTACAGAAGTGCACCAACACTATTGTCGATTTTAGAAGACACGGCGTACTTGCGACATGAAAACAACACTTAAAGAACCATAACACGAAAACTAACATTTATTCGAATTAAATAGTAACAATACTGATAGCAAAAATATAGCACAACGACAACAACGATAACAATAAAACGAAACTTAGTTGCAATCCGACAACACTGCACCCTCAGGAGACGTTCTCTGTATAACGCGAGAGACGACAGAGAAAATTTTATGGATAGGGGTTGACGATCGGGACACGCCCTCGCGTTCTATTGGATGCTGAATTGGAAGCTTCACGACTTCGTGCGATTACTATAACAACATATAATGAGAAATAAAGGTAAACTAAACCAGAAGAAGTTTGTCGCGTTGTTATTATATTCAAACTTCTTAGATTTAATATGTTTAAAAACAAATAGACAAATAAAGAATAAACTAAAATAAAGTCGTATTAAAATAGCATTTAGTGAAACATTGCTAGCTAACACACTAAAACAAGGTCAAATTACGTAAAAGAATGAGTCAATCTTCTCAAAATATCACATTTTCGGTGTAGCGGGTCTGAAATTGTACTACTTCTTATACGGTGGTTTGAAACTTTGCAGTCAATCCAGTCCAACCAATATTTACTGTAGTATAAATATGTATTTTCAAGTACCTTTTGTTTCTAAAATTCTTTTAAAACCTAATAGTTAATCTAGTGCTCATAAGTATTAGAAAACAAGTTTATTTCGAAACTTAATAAATGTGATAAAACACTTCTGTATAAATTTCTCCTTTAGCCTCACAGGCATATCCGTGGGACGTAAAACGCAAACTCAACTTCTGTATAAATTCAATTCTGTTTGTTAAAATTTTAGAAATACTGTTCCGTATTACAGGTACAAATTCTTGTTTATGTCTAACAAGTAATTTGTATAAATGCACGTTTGTTCTACCGTTTTAAAAAAAGCTATTCTTTAAAACTAAAAGCTATTGCTCTTCTAGCTCTTTGTACAGGGCAACACAAAACAATCCCTAACATTTTAAAGGCGAATAAAACAAAATGCATGAAAATGGTACTGGAAACAGTTTGTAATTACTTTATTCTGATTTATCCTTTGTTTCATTCACCCTAGAAACCCCAACAGTTGTAGCATGCTTCGTTGCAGAACATACTGGGGACGGCAAAGTAGACTGTCTCACAGCTTCGATCTTCGAACGGTGAATCTGTTGTTCGGAAGTTCTCGACCCACTGCAGGAACATTTTCACTACGTGAAATAGCAAACTTTAAGTTAAAAGCTATTTGCACTCTAATCACAGAACTGCTGTTTTTGGGAAATATTTCTACTATGTACGGACGATAAACTCCTGGCCAAACCATAATCAGCATTGAAAACAGCGCGGGAAGTGAGTGGAAGCGATAACCCCTACTTCTCTTCACCCACAACTGAAAGCACTACAGCCGAACAAATCGTGGGTGGTTTTATTGGGTGTTATTTACAATAATTGTATTGTCAATTACTGTGTAATTTCAACAAACAATAGAACAGAATAATTGCAAACTGTTTTCATTAATATTTTATATTTTTGAATAAACAAATTTATATTCCCAATATCTTTTTTGTTTTATTAACCTTTAAAATGTGGGAAGTTTTGTTGGATCACTTGTATAATAATGTGTATATGGTGACAAAATTTTAACAGTGTGTTAAATATGATTCCTACATCCTTAATAGTGTTTCTTTACTCTATTTTCACACAATTAACTTCATATTTATTAACATAATATTGTGTTTGTTTGTATATGTCTTATATTTGGTTTTCATAATACTGATTTGAAGTAAATTGGTTTTAAACATGTATTTATTGTAATTAATTCATGCTGTAGCAGGTACTTATCGTACATCCATTTCTGACTACTCTAAACAATTTAATGTTATCAGCATACAAGAATATATTTAATTTTCTCTGGGAAATAATTTATTAATAAAAAAATAACGAAGTATTAAGATTGACCCTTGGGGTATTCCACTTCTTATATTACTTACACCGAACTATATAGGTTTAGTTTTAACTCTATATGTTATATTCGATAAGTAGAATTCAAATAAATGCGTTGTGCACATCTTTCTCTTCCGTTCCAATTATCATGATTCGATTTTAGATTTCAAGTTAGCACCCCCTATCACTCGTACATGACGCGGAATTCGACATGCAACAGGACATTTTGTCTTCTTTTGACATGACGAATCACCTCCCAAAGTATGTGCACATCTTTTTGTTCCTTTCCAAATATCAGGATTCAAGTTTCGATTCCAAGTTGGCAACCGTGTCACTCTTACACGACACGGAATTCGACAACATGCAAGATGACGTTTTGCATTCTTTTGATGCTACGAATCACCTCCTGAAGTATTTGCATATCTTTGAGGTTCACCCTATATATATATATCTTGAGAACCCCATTTTTTAAAATCGGTTAAAAAGAAATTCTGCCTATCTTACATCTCAAATTTCCTACATCCTTTTGAATTTCGAGGAGTAAGCTGCCCACCCAACTCTTTTTGACTGTCTAAGTCACATAATCAAACATGGTTATAATACGTGGAGTAGAATCATCCTTTGGATAGAGTTATCACACGAGAAACTTTAGTGGTAATATTTCCAGTTTAAGTTGCCTCGCGATGATTCTTTTAATTATTGAACAAACTAAAAAAAAATTCTAATTACTACAAGTAAAATATATTTCAAACTGTACGATGTAGCGTGATTACGAAGTTACAAATTTACTCTTGTAAGTTAATTATTTGGACAAATAATTAACATTGTGATTACAAAATGTGCTAGTCAATTTAATGTTTTCAAAACATAAAAACAATTTAAGTAGAATTTTGGTATGGCTCTGTATTTCATAGCAATTTTTGGTTATTATTGAATCTTTAAAAACAATAGGATGTTTGAGTAGGGAATAAATATCATAACACGGAAGCTGTAAATACATAAATTAACTGCAGCAAACTGCCTGAATTAGAGAGACAAAAAACGCAACTGATTTACGATGTGCAGTACGCATTGTGCGTTCTCCGAATATGTATGAGAATGCCTGCTGAAGTAAAATCAAACATTAATAAAAACCTCCCTTGTGGGAATACACAATTCAGAGTAACGAATTTCCTCTGTAGCATGAGAACGCCATTTTGTTGTGGTTGAAATAAAGTGATGTAATCAAGTTGACGTATTACAGGGTGACTAGGGGGACATTGTTGCCTGTTTGAACACTCTTTCTCTGCTCACGCACAGGAGTCGCTTCTACAGAAAACCGTAGGAGAGTAGCTCTAGATTCTCAATTCTCTCGCCGCAACAAACCTTTTGACTTTATTTTTGACATTTTGAAATTACTTCAAATGTGTTTGAATTATGTACTTTCTCCAGACGCTTTCAGAAGAAATCGCATAGCTGACAAACCCACAAGTCTACAAAAAAAATCTTCAATCACTGTTTAGAATTCTGAACATACACAGGGTGTTTCAAAAATGTGTCACAATCTTTTGGAAACAGATTCCTCCCATCAAAGTAAGACAAAAAAAGTCCTCTTGCATGTTCTCGAATTCCACGTCCTGTACGAATGACAGGGGTGCCAATTTGGAATCGAAACTCTAATCGTGACAATTGAAACGAAATAGAAAGATATGTACATACTTTGGGAGGTGATTCGTAACATCAAAATAAGGGAAAAGGTCTTCTTGCATGGTACACTGATGTGCATATCTTTCTATTCCCTTCTAATTGTCACGATTGGAGTTTGGATTCCTTGTTGGCACCCCTGCTACTCGTACAAGACGCGGAATTCGACAAAATGCAAGAGGACTTTTTTTCTTATTTTGACGTGAGGAATCTGACCCCAAAATTTTGGGGCACATTTTTGTAACACCCTATACATCCATAAGTAAAGGAAGTCTTGTAGAACTGCTAAGTTTGTCCATTTGTGTTTACGTCGATATTTATCAGAACAAAAATAAGATAGAGGGAGGAACGGTTTCATCAAGTCGATTGAGGATTCCAAGAATCCTCATCTGTATTTCTATACTACAGACTGAAGTAGTAGATACCTATTATAGCTTTTGTCTTCTACGAGGGTAATTCAGAAAGTAATGCCTTCAAGGTGATAACCTTTATTTGTGTTTGACAGATAGCATCGATACAAGTATCAGTAAAAAGCTCGCAATGTCAGCTACAAATGGTGGCATCATTTTTCAACGTAGTCCTCATTACGGGCAACATAATTGCGCCAATGCGAAACAAGGATTTTCATGCCGTCGGCGAAGAATTGTGGTGCCTCCTGGCGACATCATTGCGGAACTACTGCCACCACCTCCGCACCACAAGTGTAGCGTTGGTTCTTAAGATGAGCCTTAAGTGTAGGGAAGAGCCAAAAGTCTCAGAGCACAAGATCCGGAATACAGGCAGGATGATGCAGAATGTCAGCAACACTTTGGCATCAGGTAGGACAATTTTGAATTTTTTGGCGGAAGAGATTATGTGTGGCGGTAATCCATCTACTGACGCTTGATTTCCGGGTCGTAATAGTGTATCCACGACTCGTCGCCGGCGATGAATGATCCTGGACGCGCAACCTTCCGCAGTTAAAGATTCAGTAACAGCCCGCTGTTTCAATCGGACGTCACCAATGGATGCCATGGATTGCTCCATTACTCTAGAACGAGAAAAGATAGGAAGGTGAAACAAGTGACATTCTATAGCATAAAAATAAGTACATTAACGATAAACAGTTCAGAAGGTTCGCAGTACTATTGGCCAAATAGTGAGCTTGGAGGCATTACTTTCTGAATCACCCTCGTAGATTGATCTTCGTAGACTATAAACAATAAGCAATAGAGAGAAATGAGATTTTTTTTTATTTCGTTTCAACGTTCCAAATATAATTTTCGTTTTGATTTTTATGCATCTGCTCGAACCGAAAGTGGCAGAAATTAACGACTTCGGGTTTCAAAACTAATCACAATAATAATAATAATAAAAAAAAAAAACAAAAACAGTGATTTACGAGGTGTGATCAAAAATGCGATAAATAATGTTATTAGAAACAAGGTAATAAGCTTGCACGGAATTTGATTTAATCTCCTTCAAACTACTGTCCTTGACTAGCAATGTACTTATCCCAACTTTGAATCCATGACTGGAAGAATTTCTGGAAAGCTACTTTTGTAAGGGCATTCAGCCGGTCTATCGTGGTCCTCTCAAAGTCAGAAATGATGTCAAAGCGTTTTCCTTTAAGCATTAACTTTTCGAAAGAGCCAGAAGTCTCATGATTGAGAGAGACACTATATCTGGAGAGCACAGCGAATGTGGACATACAGGTATAGTTTTTTTTTCGGCCAAAAACAAGGTGTGAGACGGCGCATTATCGTGGTGAAGAAGGAAGTCATTTGCCAATAATGCTCTTCATGGACCCATACTAGATGTTTACTTCCTCGGAAAGCTCTCGAATAGTCATTCGCCTGTTTGAACAAATCATTTTTGCCAGTTCTTGTGCGTTTTCATCTGTTTTTGATGTCGAAGGACGTCTTGATCGTTGCTCATTTTCAACCTACACTTTGCCGTTTTGAATCGCTCATACCACTTGTAAACAGTCCCCAATGCCACCACTTCATCTGTATAGACTGATTTTTAACATTTAGTGAGTTTCTTTGGCACTGTTTTTTGAGTTTAGAACAAAAGCTAATGTTAATGCGCGACAGACACTCTTAACACGTCCTCGCTCTTCTGCCTCTGGAAGCTAACAAATATGTCACAACACGTTCAATCTCGACACGGACTGTACCAAGGATATAGGCTACCGGGCACTGTGTAACAACATTCACTGTATTTTTTGATCACACCTTGTATAATGAGATGCTCTCTGTTAACAGAATCAGTGCCAGAAGAAAACATTCAATCCGTGATTTTATTTCTATATTGGTTCCGGAAGTGGTGAAAAATGTTTGTGTTACAGTAATGATTTCCACGGAGTAAACGTGGAAAGATTTAACGGAAATGTATTTTCAAATATTCATGCAGCATCTCCATTACAGGAGTCATCTCTTCTGGGGTAATGTGGTTCAATGGTACAGATCTTACATCTTGTGCGTCGGGTTCCTGATTCGATCCCCTACCACGTAAGTTTATGGTGGACAATATCGTGTCCGTGGGTTTTCACCAGGTACTTCCATTTCCTTTTACATTCTCATTCCACCCTTCCATCATCATTCATTTGTCTCAATCATCCATCTCCCTTATCTGAAAGGGCATAATCGTAGGACGTTAAGCTGAAAAATTTTCATAAGTGTCATCTCAATCTCTATCCATTCTGTTCAAACTGAAATTGTAAGGAAAATTATTGCATATAAAGTCAGCATCAAATAGAAATGAAATGAAATGAAATCTTTCAGTTTTACGTCCCACGCTTATGACAGTTAGGCTAAAGGAGACGGTGATGATGACTGATGAATGAAATGGTGGAATGAAGAAAGTGGGAGGAAACGGGAGAACCCCGAGTAAACCCTTGAGCACTGTGTTTAGCATCAAATAGTGTCTTTATCCGGCTTTAATTTTCTATCAAATCAAAAATCAATACAATTCATTGATAAATTTCGGTTTCAACTTCACTTTCATAGAGCAAAAAATAAAAAAGGAACAATAAGAAAAGGGGTTTTGTTGCTGTTCGAGCCTTCTATATTGACAAAACGGTAAAATATACCAATATGTTTTTAAAAAATACTACTGCATCAATACCTTCTATTGAATCTACTAATACTCTACTGAAGTCCGTGATTCTGGTTGTCCCACCTAGCGTTAAGTAAATTTTGTGGTGGACAAACACCGTGTTCGTGGGTTTCTTGGGATTCTCCTGCTCGCTTCTACTTCTTCGTTGGGGCCGCGATGGCTCAGTGGTAGAGCGTTCACCTCTGGTGCTTGGGGTCCCGGGTTCGATCCCAGCCCCCGCCAAGTGAACCTTGTGGTGGACAAACACCGTGTGCGTGGGTTTTCTCGGGGTTCTCCCGTTTCATCCCACTTTGTTCATTCCACCATTTCATCCATTACTCATCATCACCGTCTCCTTTAGCCTAAGCGGCATTACCGTGGGACGTAAAACTCAAAGATTTCATTTCATTTTTACTTCTTCGTTTCACCAGTTCATCATCATCATCATCATCACCATCTCTTTAGCTTTCACGGCGTAAGCATGGGACGTAAAACTGATAGATTTTCTCTTTTCTCGAATGTCGAACGTTGTAATAAGTATTTGCGGACAAATGTATCTTCGTTTGATTCGTGAATTAGGTTAATCTCACGAGGCGTTACGATATACAATTTACATTTATTTTTGAAGTTAAAATTTGGGCATAGTATTGAAGTGAAATAGTCTTTTTATCCTATACACTTTTTGCATAGTATAAACTGATCTACATTCTGCCATGAAAGTACCAGGAATTGGTCAATAAAATTCAAAATATGCATTATTCATTCAAATTTATTGTATCGTCTTTAAAGTAGGCCCTTTCCGAAATAATACACTTATGCCAACGAATAATCCAATCATCAAAACCTTTTTGAAAAGCATTTTCCGGAATCGATTTCAAAACTCGCCGTGAATTCTCTTTGATGCTTTCTATCGACTGAAAAATGGTGCCTCGAAGTGGTAATTTGAGTTTTGGAAAAACAAAAAAGAGGGCCGGAACCTGGTCAGGGGAATACGGTGGTTGTTCGACAAAATTGGTTGAGTTTTGCCCAGAAATTCGTTCACAATGATAACCTTGTAAGATTGTGCGTCGGCACTAGTCGAGCGGCAACACGTTTCATACCCAAACAATAGTTTAAAATGGTATGAATTGATTCATGAGACACACAAATTTCAGCGTCTCTCCCTGTCGCACTTAAACGATGATTTTCAGTCATCATTTCCTTTACTTTAGCGATGTTAAGTTCAGTTGAAGACGTTGTTGGTCGACCAGAGAGAGAGGTAAATCTTCCACCACCTCTCGACCGCTTTTGAATGCGCAGTACCACTCAAGGGTACGTGGTTTTGATGAAATCTATTCACAGTAAGCGTCATGTAACAATTTTAGCGCTTGGACACACGTAATTCCATTTGTACTGCACAATTCCAAACAGATTCTTTGTTCGATAGTTTTATCTATTGTAAAAATCATCCACACACATTTGCGATGCACTGACAAATGGAGCACAGTAAACAAACTAACTGACAGATGGCGCTCAAACACTGCGCGAGCATAGAAAGTAGTTGTGCTAACGTAGTGACAAGAAGAATTTCGATGCTGCCTTCATTGGGCTTTGTAAATGTACAATTCCATGTACTTTCCTGACAGAATGTATACTAATGATCTTTATCACTTAAATTACATTTCTTGAAATAAGAGTTCAACTCTTTCACTGTGTAAGTCGACTTTTGTCGACGGATATATAATTTCTCTAACCAGCGAGTGTCAACTATAACCAATATTTTTTTAAAAACATTTTGTCCGTATCTTGGGCATGAGGCTATAGTACGGAAGGTATAATGTCGTTGCTTTCCCGCGAAAAGTTGTAGTGACGTTTATGGGGAGTTGCCAGCTTGGTTACTCGTGGCTCGCTGAGCTCGGTGAATGATGGGTGGTGATTGGCTATCCTCTTACCACACCCCCAATGACGAGCAGGTCCAAGCGCGGGAAGCCAAGGACCTTATACTTTTTGGACTTTAGTTGCTGGAACTGTTCCGTGCGATTTTTGCGTTCTGCTGCTTTCGATAGTGCCGCCATCATACGAGAACACCTTAAACCAACAATGTACACAAGAGGCCATTTATAAACGAAGCTTAAGACGACAACGGCGTTGCGGAAACGTATTCCACGTTTAAGTATTTTTATTTGGTGTTGAAAATGGCTAATGTCAAGGAAAGATGATTAGATGAGAAAAGAGATAAATGAAGTTTGGGATGATGACACGCATTTTGTAGATGATGAGAAATGGGCTGCCAAAATGATTGACAGTGAAAATAGTGATAATTATACCTTGGGCTCTGATTCTGTTATGAGTGAAGATAGTAACTCGTTCGTAAGTGAGATCGAAAATGTGTGTGATACAAATACTGAAGACTTCTTTGTTTTTCGGGAGAACACGTAACAACTAAAAAGGATATACGAATTCTATTTTTGTAAGGACTGTAACATCAATATTTTATGGCACTTCGCCGACTGCAGTCGATTTACGCAAGAAATGATTTAATAATTTTTCAATGGCCTTCACTTCTTCAACTGAGGTCATGATGCATGAAAACAAGATAAGCGGGAATATGATGTATGATGCCTTGCTCTACGAGGGTTTAACACAAAATAAACAAAAGTTAGGCTAAATTTGTATGCTTACTTTTTGGTGGAATATGATAATTTATGCCACCTCACCTCCGCAGTGAAAGGGTTAATCCTTTGACTGGCACATATTTCTGGGAATGTGTACTCCCAGGTGGAAGACGTAGTACTATACAAACCTTACAAACCTTACAAACCTTGACCGTAGTACTATACAAGCCATACAAACCTTAACCATTTATTACTTCTGCTGTCGTAACTTCATACGTAGATATCAAACACATAATCTCTCTTTCACACACACACACACACACACATTATATAACTAACTAACTAACTCTATGGCCTATGGAACCCGGAGGTTCACAAAAGCTCTCCACTGACTTCTATCCTTATCTAATTGGATCCAGTTTCTACTTTGTATTCCTATCTCTGCGAGATCCATCTTAATATTGTCCTCCCATCTGCGCCTAGGTCTTCCTAATGGTCGTTTTACGATGGGTCTTCCAGTCAAGACTTTGAAAGCGTTTCTACTTTCTTCCATTCTAGCTACATGACCTGCCCACCTAAGCCTCCTAGACTTGATGACCCTAACAATGTTGGGTAAACCGTATAACTTATGTAGTTCCTCGTTATGAAGTTTCCGCCATTCCCCGTTCCCGTTCCTCTTGGGTCCGAATATTCTTTTCAGAATTTTGTTCTCAAATACTTTCAGTCTATATTCTTCCCTCAGAGAAAGCGACCATGTTTCGCAACCATACAGAACAACAGGCATATATATTAGTTTGTTACATTCAGTTTTACACAAAATATCCCCACACAGACATACATAGGTTCTCTGACATTCTGGATGTGAATTACAAAACTGTCTGGCCACTTCACGTATCTCAAAAAAAAAAAAAAAAAAAAAGTTTCAAAATAATCTAGAGCACTAGCGTTGTCGGGAATTTGCACCTGCGTTCCTGCAGTTGTGTAAATTTCAAACGGCTTCTTAAAGAAGAATTGGAACTCCAAATCATACTGTCAGAATCGTCATTACCATCAACAGTATATTCACTTTCTGAACCATTTTCTGACATCTCTGGCTCACTTTCATCATCTGTATTAAACCAGTCAGTCCAGTCAGCCATATTGTCATTTGAACCATCATCTTCAAGCAGTCTACGCATTGTCTCTTCATTACACACCTCTTCATTCTGTTTTTGGATGGCATTCTTACTTTGTGGAACTATGAAACAATGAGATATGTTTCACGTAGACAACAATAGCACATAAGAATAAAAAAGAAAAAAAAAAAACGTTACCAAAACTCCACCCGTTTCGGCAAGACGTCTGTTACTGTTTCGAAATGTAGTTTATGCTTCTTTTACTACAGCAGCAGCAATGTTCTTACGAGCAACAACGCGCCATCTGTTATTCCAAAAGCTAATGTTGTTTGTACATTATGGGCAGTCAGAGCCATCTACTGATTTGTTTCCGATTTGAATGTAAGAAGAAAAGTTATAAATGAGACCTTCATCATTGCCAATGAACATTAGTAACTTTTTTAACAAATATGTAGTACTACGTCATAGCCGTTTAAACTGCACATATGCCATGATATAGTACTACGTAATAACCAGTTAAATTGTTAAAGTAGTGGTGAATATATCTTAGCTGTGGTAGTGCCAAGGTAATTTGTTAAGAAAGCATTCGTAGTAAGTTTGATTCGGTATCCATATAGTTTGTATTTTGAATAAGAAATATAGCATACAATGAAGAGATTCAGTAATAAGTACAGGGGGCGCAGATAAAAGTAGGCTGTGTAAGAATAAAGGAAATGCAATGAAAGTACATTACCATTAATTTACAATGACAAGTAGAGTGAAAAATACACTTACATAAGATGTTGAAAGTAACCCCCTGCGACATCAATACACAGCTCTACACGCGTAAGTATATTCAGATACACCCGGCATAAAATTCGGATATCGATTGCAACATGCTTGACTTCTAGTAAATTCTGTAAATTTGACGGAAGCCAGCACACGGATTATTAATAGATATCGTGGGAAGTATAATACTAATTGTAAAGCAACAATTTTATTAACATGAAAAAATATTTTTTTATATACACGTTAAACAAGTAGTGAAAATGTAACGAAGAACAACAAGTAATATAGATATGCAATATCGAAATAGTAATTTAAATAAGGTATCCTTTATATAAATCTTAACCATAAATTTCGTGAAGACTCAAGAATAATAACAAGATTAATAATTTTGAATGTGAGCACAAATGATCAGTTTGCATATGACCTCGTGGCAGGTTCAAATTTAGAAGGTTAATATTACCAAAAATATATATTTCCATGAGACCTTAATATTCCGGGATGATACCTTAATACTTCCTTTTCCATTTACATTCAATCTAAAAGGAATTTAATAATTACATTTAATATTCTAATCCGTAAAAAGAAGTAAGTAAATCCCTGACCCTACTTCTTACCTGCGAAATCCAAAGTGAAGACAATTCGTCACGGCCCGGATTAGTTCCCGACCTAGTACCGAAATTGCCCACCAGATTGTAACACACTTCAGACATAGGCCTGTCATTTATTGGTTCTCTCTCTCTCTATGTAGTTTTTATCTTTTGCGCTCTTACAAATATTCTTATACAAAATGCATACAAAAATACATTTATTGGGTCTATTACGTTACACGATGGCGGCAACTTTATGGCTAATATTGTCACTCAGTTCCTGTATTGTGTGTCTATGTTGTTAGATCCGGCGAACGTGGTGGTCACAAACCTTTGCTGACAGTTCGTCCCTCAGAGAGGACACCATGGACTCGTTCCAGGGATACCTTAGCAGTGTGGCATGTTGCCCCATCTTGCTGGAAGAACAGTGTTGTCTTTCATATTCAGTGAGTTGAGCACAAAACGCATCAAAAGTTTCCATGCAACCGTGTTGAGGGCAGTGACAAAAAATATCGGTCCAATGATGCGCGTTCCTGTTATACCGCACCAAACGCCCCCATTTTTTTATTATGGAGTGGTTGCTGCAGTGATGCCAACCTGTGGGAAAAATCCCATATCGTGGGAGTTTTTGACCTTATTTTCTCGGAAAGGGATAATACGCAGCATATATGGGATTTTTCGAGAAGATCAAAATTTACGGCTTATTCATTTAGATATTGTAAATGTGTCTAACACAAAGAAATTTAGTTTTTAATATTACAGCATACTTTTAATTAGTATAACGTGGGAAATTCACACGTAAAATGGGATTTTTTGCCTCTCGGCATGGGATTTCATATTGTTTCATGTTGACATCACTGGGTTGCTGATAAACAACGTTAGGGTTCTCCGTTGCCCAGTGCCTCGTGCTCTGTAAATTCACATGAACGGAAAGATGAAACTATGCTTTATCACTCATGATATAATGAAAAGGATCTAACAAACCCATCCTTGATGTTATTCAAGAATACTAACAAGAATGCTAACAATCGATAATTATTGTATGCCAATTGTATATTATCGATTGTTGAAGAAATAAATCAATAGTAAGAATATCGATAGTAAAAGGAACATCGATAATTGCATAAACTGTCCATTGTTGTAGCTGTTTATTCAATTTCAGAAGCCGAAATATTGCATTTGCATTCAAAGGAGATGCGGGCTACTTTTAATTGCGCCAGCCTGTAGTATAATAACACAATTTAAGCCTGTCTCCGTAATTTTAAAATTACGAGAACATAGTGTACTCTATGAAACTCACTTAATTCAGTCATGAGTGCTATATTATTATTATTATTATTATTATTATTATTATTTTACGGCAACAGTGTCTGCTTTAACGCAGGTGGTAGAAAGCAAATTATTATACGTACAGTTTTACAATATGTCCTTGCTTTTTTCAAAAAAATCAAACTTCCTCTATTTGCTCAATATCCAGATAACCCCTTAGGCTTCCGATACCCTCTTGGGCACCAATCACATCACTTCTGCAAAAACATGGCGTGAGGTCGTTTACAGTGAGCGGAGTTTAAAGGGCTTTTCAAAATCCATTTATTATGTTATTGTTATATATATACAACGAAATAAATACAGTGCATATTTATTTATTTATTCGGGATGCTGTCTAATTTCATCTCTGGCGGGAGAAATATACATACATATTCAATATTTCCCAGATTTTTCCTCTTCATTTTTTTTTTTTTTGTATTAATCTAATCATGCGTTGATTTATGTATACACATAACAGCCTAGATGTTGTGAATGAAGTTTAGAATTGAAACCATGACCGTAGGTAATATAATTTCAGTAAAGCTCTTCGTTAGCGATTCTACTATTTGTACTGAACCTTTCTTTCTCTTTTTTTTTTTTTTTTTGTTGTTGTTGTTAGGAATCAAAATTAAATATTAGTATTCCCGTGAGATGTAATGTTCAAGCTTGGCTACTTTAAGAGGGAAACGGGGAAACGCAAACCAAAAATAGATCTCTTCACCTTCGTGAATGATTGACGAAGTGAAATGTCATATTTTTTTCCTATCTGAGAATGCATATGTCGTTCCGGAGGACAGGAATCATTCTTGCAACGCTAGTGCTACATTAAAGCAAGCGAGTGCGAATGATATAACACACACTCGCTTCTTCCATTTTCTCTACGAATATCGAACCATAGCCTTAGTTAAGATTGACATCAACTCAGCGTTTCGCTTTAAAACAGTATCAAATGAAGTATGACGGCGAATGGAGCTCGGATCAGTGTAACACATAGTGGCTGTCACTTACGCTTCAAAGTAAGTTATTCATGTCTATTTTATGCCTCCCTCTACACTGATCTAATGGCTAGCGCGTTTGGGTTTGATGCACGAGCTTTTGAATTTAATCTCCATATGAGTGCAGTGAACACGCTACAGTAGTACAGATCCCACTTTGCATTGCAGGCCTCGTTATGAATAGCCTCTCTGTTGATCAAAGCAAACACTTTGCACTGACAAGGGAACATCTTATATTGATAGTAGCATTGCCCAATCAAACAATGTGCAATCAATAGAAGAGTGAAGAAAAGCGAGAAATCCAAAGTTTTACGGGCCGACACGCAGAAACACAGGAGAGACAGAGGAAAGAAAGATCTAGAATTATGTGAAGAATGCAATGAAAAAGATGCACTGACACAGAAAGAACTTAAAAATGATTAAAGTAATCAAAATGACATTTACACAACAGTATAGTAAGCAACATTGTACCCACAGACATGCTCAATAACATCATATGTAATGCAGTGTTGACAACTGAGAACAAAATGAAGTTTTGTTAAATGGCATGGAACACAAATTATAACATGTAGAGAATCTAATTATGAATAGAACCATACCTGTGAAGTCATGATGTACAGTGTTGCCAACATTTGAAGATAGGCCTAAATGAACTCGTACATGAATCTCGGACGTAGAAGAGTGCATACAGTACCAACACACTGCGGAGCTCTTTATCAACAGCAGCACTGAAAAATTAACTACAAATAATGTGTGAGATGATACAGTATTACATACATCAGAAAAGTGAGCCTGCTAATCAATCCAAGAGTATGCATCGTTTCAGTTGTGTGTGTTGTGTTTGATACTATTCTGATTTTCCACTTGGGTACACCTGCTTCGGCACTGTGCTTCGTCCCTTATTTTCGTATTTCAGTGATTATATTCTTGTTTGTGGTCTCATATTTTGGTTTTAACTAGTTTGAATCGTGTACTGTATATTCTCTTCTATATCCGAGATTCATATAGGAATTCATATAGCACACTGTACAACTATATCCGAGATTCATATAGGAATTCATATGGCAACACTGTACATCATGACTTCATAGGTATGGTTCTAAACATAATTAGATTTTATACATGTTGTAATTTGTGTTCCGTGCCATTTAATAAAACTTCATTTTGTGCTCAGTTGGCAACACTGCATTACATATGATGTTATTGAGCATGTCCGTGGGTACAATATTTGCTTACTATAGTGTATGAATGTCACTCTGTTTACTTTAATCATTTTGAAGTTCTTTGTGTGTCAGTGTATATTTGCCATTACTGTCTTCACATAATTCTAGATTCTTCTTTCCTCTGTATCTCCTGTGTTTTTGGGTGTCGGCCCGTAAAACTTCGGATTTCTCACTTTTCTTCACTCCTCTATCGATTATACATTGCTTGATTAGGCAATGCTACTATCAAAATAAGATGTTCCCTTGTGAGGATATGATGAATTCTACCATTTAAATAGGTGGCGCGGTGGCTCAGTGGTAGAGCGTTCACCCCCGGTGCTTGGGGTCCCTGGTTTGATCCCAGCTCCCGCCGTGCGGACTTTGTGGTGGACAAACACCGTGCTCGTGGGTTTTCTCGGGGTTCTCCCGTTTCCTCCCACTTTCTTCATTCCACCATTTCACTCATCTCTCATCATCACCGTCTCCTTTAGCCTGACCGGCATAACCGTGGGACGTAAAACTTAAAGATTTCATTTCATTTCTACCATTTAAATTTGTTAAAGTTTATTACACTTCGAATGGTCCCGGGTTCGATTCCGAATGGGTACATTCGGTACGGTTCTTCAGGCTAGCCAGCCATACTGAGTGGCTTTTCTTAATTCACACCAGGCAAATGCCGGGACAATACCCAACATATAGGTCCGAGGTCGCTTCTTTCTTCCTACATTCCTTTGTTCCTTCCCTTTATTCGGACAGTGTGATCACCGAGGGACATCCTCCCTCGTGTATGACGGGCTAACATGCTTAGGGATGCGCACGAGACAAGATTTGTGGCTGTCTCGTCTCGAAAATGTGCTGTAAAAGTGATGTCTCGACTCGAAAAAATGTATATTTTTTTCTATTGGAAGAGCCGTGTCTCTATTCGAATTTTGTCAGGAAAATCTTGTCTCGACTCGTCTCGTGCGCATCCCTAAAAATGGTCACAGAAGCCGAAAGCCCAGAAAGCTAAATCATCCTCCTTCTTCTATGATACATATACTTAAGAAACATTGGAACAAAATCATTCAAGTTGTTTTGGAGAGGAATAGTCATAAATCTTAATAAATCACCTCCAGTGGTAAAATATTCATTGAAGATGTTCTCGGATAAACTACTTGTTACAGAATTACCATATTAAGTACTCAAAAATACCACATTTTGAAAATTGTTATTGAACAACACGTTTCTGAAAAATAAACCAAAACTATAAACTTATTTTTATAATTATTACTTAGCATCGCACTTACGTAAACTTTCCTCTTTGGGTGTAGTAAAAAGAATAAAAATGTTACCTGTACAGTTAGCGACAAAAGTTTTTTTTTCCGCCTGGTAAAATTTATTTTGGGAATAACGGTGGAACGTACATCGTTTCACCGAGTTTCAAGGCTGGAACGTACAGAAAATTTTGTTCTTTTTAATTTACTGAAAACTGTACTCAAATTGTTCTTCCATTCTGAAATTATTTACGGAACTAATTTCATCAAACAAAAAGAACTTTTGACACTGACTGTACAATTTAATAAAAAAAAATCTTAAGTTTAGAATGTAGTCGGTGAATGTTGAACGATATGTACACTCATGTCCAAAATGATTGTCGCATATCTATAACTATCTTCTTGTAAGAATATAATTTGATAATTATTTTGCAGGGTACTTTTAATATTGATACTAAGTGTACAATCGGGAAATGTATATTTGTGGTAAATTCGATGGGAAAAGAATTATAAATACGAAAATTAGAGTGGGTAAAACAAAATATTGCTAAATGAACAAGAAAGTTTTATTTCCGTTTTATTGTTCTTATTTACTGTTCTTTTGACATGAAATTTGCCACATACATGTCTTTACCGATTATACGCACACTAACATTATAAGAAATACCGGACAAATTCGTTATCAAATTATATTCTTATAACAACATATTTATAGACATACGACAATAATTTTGGACATGAGTGTACCATAGGCAACCGTACATATATGAGGACGAAGAAATTTCATTTTTGACATAAAAAAAAATCTTGATATCTAGGGGCCATGAAACTGATAAATTAGTTTAAAAATATAACTGGATTTCATTCCTCGCACACCATAATTCTCTCCTATCATCGCTCCATACTAAAAAAATCAAACGAAGGTGCCAGCCGGATATCATTGAGGAAGAAGGAAACAATACTAGGATAATAAGAACTTCTTCATGATCTATACACTGACAGTAAGTTTTTTTCGACAAAAATTGCTTTGTTTCAATCAAGGAGCTTATAAAATACAGGATCTGCCCTTACAACAAAATTTTGAAGCCATACGTCACAGTTTCGCCACCCCTACTCTGCCCACTCCGCCCAATAAGATCGTAATGTTTTGAGCCAACAATCATGGCGGAAACGAAAGTAGCCAATCAGACGATGGCAGATACGAGAGTAGCCAATCAGACGTGCCGATGCTCGGTTTTTTTTGGCTTCATCGATTTAATAGGATGAAGATACATATGGGCAACGTCCTTGGTTTCAATTCCAATTGAAAGTATAAATGTTTCACGCATTTTAGTATATACCATAAATTTTTGTCAACAAACTGAGATTGTATTTCCGCAGATTTTGAAACTGAAACTTTGGGTCTTGTTTTTCATAATTTGATGAAATTCCAAACGACATGAAGGTTTCTCAAAATCCTTTTAGCGCCGATATAGAAACCCTTGTCCCAGAACTTCAAATGGAAATAACTGATTTACAACGTAGTGATATTTTAAAAGAAATATATTCCAATTCATTATCGCTGCAGTTTATAAGTGTCTTCCATTCACACAGTTTGATCAGTTGCATAAATTTGCTCATGGTATTCTTTCCATTTTCTGAACTATTTATCTATGTGAAAAACATTTTCAAAAATGGAATTAAAAAAAAAAATACACATATACGTTAGCTGATAAAATTTGTGTAGCTCTAACTTTCCACTGACAATTGTTTGCAATTGTGGTTCAAGCTTACTGGTGGAAATTATCACCAATGACTTCAAACACTTATTATTCATAATTACAATGATTAATTTCATTATGTGGATTATCTATGTGCGTCACTTATTGTAGTTTTGAGGATAAATGTTATTTATTTTGTTAAAGTTAGAACCTTTATTTTAATTATGAATTTAACATATTGTGTTCCTGAATTGGTCGTAGAAAAACGTCTGATTATTTAAAGAACTAATACTTTTCTGACCAGAGTATATACTTAATTGTTAAAACGAAAATAAATCTTAACAGTTTGAATAACTTGTTATTTTCATCTTAGTTTAGGGTGATATTACTGCCAATTAACGTCTGAGGAAGATAACGTAAAGTTATGGAAACAGTTACGACTTGTTTTATTTTAATAAATAAGCATATACTCTTGTCAGAAGGGGGCGCGGTGGCTCAGTGGTAGAGCGTTCACCTCTGATGCTTGGGGTCCCGGGTTCGATCCCAGCCCCCGCCAGTGAACTTTGTGGTGGACAAACACCGTGCTCTCTCGGTTTTCTCGGGGCTCTCCCGTTTCCTCCCACTTTCTTCATTCCACCATTTCACTCATCCCTCATCATCACCGTCTCCTTTAGCCTACCCGGCATAATCGTGGGACGTAAAACTCAAAGATTTCATTTCATTTTACTATTGTCAGAAAAGTATTAGTTATTTAAGTAATAGTTCCAGAGTCAAGATTGGAGAAGTTACATCTGATTATTGTTTTGTATGGTTTACTTAGTAAATTTTACAATTTAATCAAAATAAACTGCAACAGGCTTGATTGTTGGTGCTCGCGGGCCAGTGCTGGCCTGCGGGCTATACTTTGAAGA
The DNA here is from genome assembly GCF_964235325.1 of Thermobia domestica. Taxonomy (NCBI): domain Eukaryota; kingdom Metazoa; phylum Arthropoda; class Insecta; order Zygentoma; family Lepismatidae; genus Thermobia; species Thermobia domestica. Next base: position 158,918,559 of record NC_137470.1, on the reverse strand, counting down.
CACCTGTAGTAGACTTTTGATGTTGATACAACAGAACAGGGTACATTCTGTGGAATAATTAACAGCTAGCATTAACATACTTTAACAGTGGACAAACCAAGAGTGTATCTGAGCAAACAGTTTACCAAACACTGTTAGATATGAGCCCTCGCGGCCGGGGTCTCACTGTGCACCAATTTTAACAGCACGACATCATCGACTAGGCCTACGACAAGAATTGACACTTGGTCATCGTTATTGGACAGCACAGCAATGGCATAACGATGCATGTGGTCCGGTAAATCATGATACTGCCTTCAACACATCGATGACCAGGTAAGAGTCCGTTGTCTTGCAAGAAAACACTTGCTCGAGATGTACACACCTGGACAACGACAGGCTAGTGGTGGTTCCATTATGATTTGGGAAATCTGTACATGGTCACACGACCACAAGTTAAAATTTTAGCAGGGAACTTTCCTTGTTACAAGGATAATGTTTGTTGCAGTTTCACGAAGAACACAGAGGTGAATTTCAAATATTGCTATGGCCCGCAAATTCACCCGATCTTAATCAAAATAAGTACATTTGACATTTAAATACGATTTTTTGCTCATACACCTTCCTCCTCTGCGGAATTTGCCCGAATTAAAAGTTGTGTTTGAAGAAGTGGTGCACTATGCACGCAGCAATCTGCGAAAGCTTCATTACTTCCAATCTTCCCCATCCCCCCCCCCCCTCATGGAATTGAGTGATGCTGCCGAAATAGTGTAATATTCTATTCACTACGTCTCATTGTAGTTTTTCTAAGGAAAAAGAAACTAGTGTTAAATGCCATACTCTTGTAAAATTAACTTTTTTCAAGTGTTTACGTTATTCTCATAACCATCCGTATGTTCTAAAATGGACTTCCAATGGTAATTATAATCTACAGCGTGTTTCAAAAGAACACCTACACGTTTGGGAGGTGATACCTGACACCAAGATAAGACAAAAGGAAAGACCAACCTAAGTGCATAAATGCTTTCTTTTGGAGTTATAGGCGCGGAAAACACGACGAAATGAACTTTAGGCAGTCCATAGCTCCAAAACTATGAGACCTACCGTAGTCGGGTCAAGACTTCACTTAGAAACTGGTGTATGCTCTATCCAAAAATGCATGTTTCAGAATCCTGTGGTAGTACCAAAACTTTCATAGAGGTAGTTGGAGAGTACTTCAAATTATATGTCCGTAGTCAAACTCCCTCTGTAAAAATTGTTGCGTGAGTACCTGCGAATTCTGAAACATGTATTTTTGGTTCCCATACTAGTCCCGACTACGGCAGGACACACAGTTGTGGAGCTATGGAACTTTAAAGTTATTTCTTATGTTTTCTGCAGCGTATAACTCCGAAATGACGGATTTCTGCACCCAGGTTGGTCTATACTTTTTTTGGTCTTATCTTTGTGTCAGGTTTTACCGTTGTCAGTGTTATTTTGAAACGCTCTTTATTTATATCATTATTATTATCACTGAAAAGATTTCTTTTTTTAAGAATGATCCGTTTAAGTACCTCTAAATCTCGGATAATTGCATAATTACTAGTTATGTATAGAAGGTGTGCTTAATAGTAAGGAGACCATGACATTAGATAGAAGTCATGCATCTGTAGTTAAGTACAGGTTTCTCATAATTAATAATAATAATAATAAACAATTTAAATACTGTGGACAGAAGTCTTTCGAAATGGGCACAGTGACATCCTGGCTTTTACACTTTGATATTTTCTGCACGGAGAAGTTTCCACTCTAAAAATTCGATACGTATATCCATTATCTCCTTGAAAAAGAAAATATCCATTACAATATCTGTTTCGGATTGAGTAAAGAAAGAAATGCGATGCAACGTTCGGCAAAGTATGCTGAGAATGCATAGTGCGTGAATATAGGGTGGTATAATAGTCCATAGCAAATGTTGCAAGTGAATGGTGTATTTTTGTGATAACAGTGGAAACATCAAAGTAATCATTGTGATTGGGATCAAAGTTTCTGATCACATGACCAATTTGATCACCACCCTGGATGTCAGAAATCTGAAATTCAAGTAGCTTTTTAAATCTGAAGGGGCCATTCGATATATCGATTGAAAGTATAAAGGTAACCAAGAAAGTTTTCTCGCCTTTTATGGAGGTCTATGTTCCATTGGCCTTCACATCGTGAGTTGAATGCCAATGGAGATAAGGCGAAGGTCAGTTGTTGATGTCGGTATATCCAACATACTACCTGGTTGTTGCAGTTTAGTTACACCGTGAACTTGTGTAAGAACAGAGTGAACATGGGACCTCCACACAGCGTCATAAGGCGTGTATGATGTTTGAGTTCAAACTGGGGTCAAACGCCACTGCAGCAAGGCAGAAGATATGCCAGGCCTTTCGTGAGGATGTCGTGACTACGCAGACAGTGCAGCGATGGTTTAGCAAGTTTAAGGATGGTGATGAAACACTCGAAGACGCACCAAGTGCCGGAAGACCGACAGATATACAAAATGAAGATCTTCAGCCAGCAATTGAAGCGAACAGTGGCCAGACATGAGGAACTGGGACTACAATTCAGTGTGAGCGGAGAAACCATTCGGCGGTACCTCCATCAACTTGGGAAGCACTCACTACACGTTGGGTCAATGTGTCCCACATAATTTGACTCAGGCCAGAAGGCAACGCGAACAGACACCTGTGTTTCTTTGCTGTCTCATCTGAGGAACGAGCCATTTCTGGACAAGGTGTTGACATGAGATGAGAAGCGGATCTCTACGAAGCTCCACGGCGCCGTCATCATTGGTTAGCATACCATGAACCGGTTCCAAAGCAACCAAAACCAGAAGTGCACCAGAAGAAGGTCCTCCTAAGTTTTTGGTGGACTGCTCGTGGCATCAAGCATCGGTAAGTGCTACCAGGTGGTCAAAGCATCAATGCAACTGTGCACTGTCAGCAGTTGAGCCGTGTTCAAGAAAATCTCAAAACTCTGGAACCAGCCCTTCTGAATCGCAAAGGGACCTCCCGTTATTGGAGATTGCTAAGCCCTCCGTGGCTAGGATGACCCGGGACACCGTTCTACGGCTTGGATGGGAAACAGTATTGCATCCGCCATACTTCCCAGACATTGTACCGTCCGATTATCACTTGTTCCATTCCTTGGGCAATCACCTTTGAGGATGCCAGTTCAATAATCTAGTAGAGGTGCAGAACGCACTTGATATCTTCTTCGCTTCACGCCCACCAAGCTCAACCGCGATGGAATCCATGGCCTTCTATCGATGTTCGAAGGTAGTGGGTGGAAAAACGACAGAATGTTCTTAGTTGCCTTATAGCAAGACTCAGTAAAATATTGGTTCCATCAGATCTTACCAGAATGCAACAATATGACCATGGAGAGGGAACGTTCCTGGTATAGCGGCACAGCTCATTATACTTTCTCTTTGACAGTATCCTTAGTTGCCCAGAATATCATTAGTTGTTAGATCAGCTCGTTATGCTAGAATTGCCCGATGGATCATTCCCCAATTCTATCAGCAGGGTAGCGCCCACACTACGCAAACGCGGTGTGGGAGTACGTAAAGAATGCTGTTCTCTGGAATGTAAATAAGAAATCGAGGACCACTTAAGTGGCCACCACGTTCATCATTGTGTTCTTTCCTTATACAATTCTGCATCTAAGGCCACTGGAAGGCAATACTGTAATACTCTGGGTGGTTCATCTCTCACGGAAAATTCACGAGGTATGTGGCAACATTAGACCTAACGTTCAGCTACGGTTACTTGCGGACTGGATAAAGAGCATAACACTCTCTTCGGTTCACAACTGGGAGAATTTAAATGTGCTATTTAAAAATAATTATCTCTAAATCCTCCTCCAGGAAACCTTTACTATTAGCCATGTCATTGCGTTCAGATAAGATATAATACTACCATTCTTTCTAGATTTCTGCCAGTGTCAATCGATGTTACAGCATTACATGAACTCTCATCCTATTAACGAAAAAGGGACTCTGATTCAAGATGATGAACTTCAAGATGACCAACTTGGTCGTTTCAACAAAAGCTTTACCACATCCACAGTGCCAATTTCGACATTTATCCTGACGACATATGTATACACTATTTATTCACAAATAAGAACTGTTTCAAAATGTTGGATCATTCTAATCAATTTTTAAAAACTTGGAGGAAAAAACTTTTCATTAGTTTCCCAGACACTTACTTAATGAATTTAAAAAATTATATCTATATATATATATATATTTTTTTTTTTTCTGGACATTCAACATCTGATACAGCCTTTAAATTTACAGTACCCAGGAAAATGGTAAAGGGAGGAAGAAAGCGGTCTCGGATTTGTATGTTAGGTGCCACCACGGCATTTGTCTAGTGTGAGCAAAAAGGAATTAAGAAAATCCTCGCTCAGAATGGTTGGTCTGAACAAGCTTTTACACTTTTTGTACTCAGTGTAACCGTCGGGAATCGAACCTGGATTATTCGAACTGCAATAAAATTTAAGAAGTGAAAGAAAAGTTAATCGTATTCTCATTGAAAGCGTTTGTTTTCAGTTTACATGGTCTCAGGTACAATTTGTGGTAACATAATATTGTTCGACCTGATTGTTGTTTCGTTTTTATATGTGGTCTATCTCCGTCAGGTAATGGCGTAACCAAAAAAAAAAAAAAAAATCAGCGATGTAAAATAGTCTCGAGGAAAACCTGCTTACAGTATTCATATGCTTTAAGTAACAAACCATATGGCCTATGGAACCCGGAGGTTTAATGCGCGTTCACGAAAGCTCTCCATATATCTCTGTCCTTAGATATAGGAATGCAAAGTAGAAACTGGATCCAGTTGGCTACGAGATCCATCTTAATATTGTCCTTCATCTTCGCCTAGGTCTTCCTGATGATAGTTTCCCGTTTGGATTTCCAGTTAAAACTTTGAAAGCATTCCTACTTTCTTCCATTCTGGTTACATGACCTGCTCACATCAGCCTACTAGACTTGATTACCCTAATAATGTTTTGTAAACCGTATGAATTATGTAATTCCTCGTTATGAAGTTTCCGCCATTCACCATTCCCACTACTCTTGGGTCCGAATATTCGTCTCAGGATCTTGTTCTCAAATATTTTCAGTCTACGTTCTTCCCTTAAAGTAAGAGATCATGTTTCGCAACCATACAGCACAACAGGCATGATTATTGTTTTATAGATTTTGAGTTTCAATTTCTTCGACATAATTCACAGCGACAAGAGATTTGAACTGAATAATAACATGCATTTCCTGCTTTTGGTAGACATTTAATTTCCTTGTGCACATGATTTTCGTGTAATAATATTGATCCTAGTTATTTGAAAGCATCCACTTTATCGAAAATATTGTTCAATATTTTAATGCATCCATAATTTGCAGTATTACGATCTCGACGAACTTCAATGTATTTAGTTTTCTCTGCATTTACTTCTAAACCCATGTTCCTGCAAGCGTTTAATAGAACATTTTTTCTATTGTTCTCCTATCATCTCCTATTAAATTCACATCATCAGTATATGTCATAACTTGGTGAATACCAACAGCATCCCTGATCTTTAGAGTGAGTGTTACTGTACACTATCCCTGTTCTCTCTATTTTAATTAAACTATGTTGATACTAAGAAGATAAAGTATTAAATTAAAAAAAATGTCATTATTCTATGACCTCACTGTACTTATTTGAAGGATATGTTCATTATTTATAAACGTTCATTATCTCTGTTTTCTGTTCTTGTCCCTTTATGCCATTCCTGTGTTTCTCTTTTATTTTAATGTTGATGCTGTCTCGTTCCTGAGAAGAAAGATCGCATACTTTCCTTACTGTTTTATGAATAGGGAAGCACCTCTGGACCTACTTGAACGAAGAGCGTATAAATCTTTGATACTCCAACTCAGGCACGTTTGATCTACAGAAAAGCTACCAAGGCGCTAGGTTTCATTTTTTTGCTCTTTCAAAGATAAAACATAGCACATATTCCTGGAAGCAACTTTCGTTCTCTTTGCGTACTTTATTTCTTGCCATAAGGGCTTCCTTAAGGAGATATAGTTCTCTAAAGGTTACACGTTTTGGTTCATAACCACAAAACGATCAAAAAGTTCCTCTGCACATAATTTAATCTAACCTCAAAGACTTTGGGACTTAATTCAAGACTTAGAGAGAAAGGTCTTGTTTCCTATGAATTGACACATAGAGCTTAAATGGCGCCTCTGTTTTAACCGTTAAAAATTCTCAAATGTTGTAACAATAGTTTTTATATAGTATCTTTTTCAATTGTAACAATACTCGCAAACTAGTGTGTTAGTACTAGTTGAACTACAGGGTGGTTGTAAATTCAGTAACTATTTTTAATTTAGATTATCCTAGAAGCTAGCATCAGCTCTAGCTAGCATTTAGTACTGTTTATTAATATGAGGTTTTCCATTTATGATTTCAGAAGTTGATCCAGTGAAAACCGCAAAATGGTTGTTGTATATATCGTAGAAGACAGAGTTAAAATTGCCGACGGGTGTGAAGTTCGGAGGTCGGCGGTGCAAGTGCAGACATGGAGGAGGCAAGAGCGAGGTAGAATGGCCTGCACGCAGCCCTGATCTAACCCCATGCGACTTCTTCCTTTGGGTTTGAGCTAAGGAACAAGTGTACAAGTTAAAACCAACGTCTTGAACAAAATATCCTTGAAGTGTTTGCAAATGTTCCAGTTGAGATGTTAAGAAGAGCCATGGAGTCTGTTGCTGAAAGATTCCAGAAGTGGAAAACACTGATGCACACGTTGAAATGTAACCAAATGATACACCCTCTAATAATGTACTCAATGAAAACAGAACTGTGATTACTGTGGTTGTTTACTTTTTGAAATATCCTTTGTAAAAAATAGCTACTGTCTTTTCAATCACCCTGTATATACACTAGGTGAGTCCAAAATTGCACTCCAAACTTTTTTCGAAATTGAAAACAGCTTAGAGTGGAAAAATTGTGAACAGATGCATGTAGTAAACGTGAACAATTTGGTTGCATTCGGACAAGATCTTAAGGTGTCAGACGAGATCTTTTAAAAATGTTTTTCAAGGACCTTTCTTCCATATTTTTGTTAAACAAAAGGTAAGCAAGATACTGAAGTTTTAATTAATGGTTTTAAATGTTTGATTAAACGATAGTTTCAAAAATCTTGCCACCGTAATCCTCGATTTTCGTCAAAATTGATTTCTTAAAGTAAAAATCCCTCTAGGCAGCAGCTTACTTTAGAACTAGTTAACACAAAATTCGTTTATTGCATTATTATTATTCAAATTAAGAAATAAAGGAAGAAGTACCAACGGACTCGAAAATATTTTGTACTACATAACTAAAGCCATTAGCAATGATGTAGCAACAAATTTATCGAAAACTACTAATATTTTATTAAAACCCGGTGAGTTCCCTTTAAAATGGAAACAAGTACATGTTGTGATGGTTTACAAATTAGGTGATCGTTAAAACGTTAAAATCTATTATTCTATAAGTTTAGTGAATGTGTTTCTATTTTGTTGAATTATTTATACGTGAATATTTATAATGTAAAAAAAAATTGAAGCACACGTTGATTCTACAAAGGCAGTTCGATTGTTACTTATTCATTTTATTGACTTCACACACGTTGCCTTAAAAAAGCAATTTACAAGTTAATGCTATACATACGGGTATGTCAAAGGTTTTCGACTCCATTGATTACAAATTACTCCTGAATATAAGTTATCAAATATTGGATTAGCATAATCATACATAAGGTGGTTTGCAAGCTAATCTATCTGTAAATGGAACTGTTGAGAGCAATGGAACATTTAAGACTGGAAGCTTTCGAAATGTGAGTATGTAGAAGAATGGAGAAAATTAGTTGTGTCGAGCGGGAAACGAATAAGAGGGTGTTAGCAATAGTGGGTCAGAAAAGAACAGTTTTAAATATTATTAAGAAGAGAAAAATAAACTGGTTGGGATATTGGTTAAAAAGGAACTGCATCATGACGGACGCGCTAGAGCGTACGGTGGCAGGAAAGAGAGGGAAAGGGCGAAGGAGACAATTATTGGTAGATATCAAAACAGAAAAATCGTACGCGAAGACGAAGAGGTTAGTGGAAGACCGTGGAGCATGGAAGCTTCTCAGTTGCAGCAAGGGATCTGCCAATAATGACAGAATACCTATAATGATGTGATGAAGGTAAAAATTGGCCATGTATCACCTATTGAAGATCAAATAGCGAAGGGAATACCCTTAGAGTCCCGTAGGAGCCATTCTTTCCCTTATTTATAAATGATTTACCAAAATAAAAATCAAATATTCAGATATATTACTGTACACTACACAGATGGCAAGACTTTTTTAGAATAATTAACAATGAATATAATAATGATTGTATCAGCCTCTTCTTGTGTTGTTACTAGAGCTTCAACATAAATCTGGCTAGTTCAACTCAAGATGAAGGAAAAATATATTCATCAGTCGCATTTGTTCATGGAATGGCAGAGGTCCACAAACTGAAAGCAGGAAAGCAACGAGGACAATTTCTAATTTGACAAATCAGTTCTGCAATATTGTTTTTTTTTTAATATGGCGTTTTTCTGAGATTTATGTTGTTTTTGACACATACGTAGATAATTCTCTTAAATATGCAATAAGAGATCGAATACAACAAGGTAATGTTCCTGTCATGCACAAGATACAATCCAACATAAACATAAAAAAAATATATTTCTTTCAAAATACTTCTTTCACTCGATAAAAACAAGGAAAGACTAACGGAGGATTTCAGTACTTCTCTAGTGAAAACCAGCTTGGATAATGAGAAAAATATTGTACTATCCTACCGGAATCAGACTCTTGCTACTAATCGATGCGTTGAATAACTAGTAACAACACGAGAAGATGATACAAAAATCATATTACATGCACTCTTCGCAAGTTTAAATGGAGCATAACTCTAAAGATATTTTCTCCTGATACTGATGTCCTAGTACTAGCGATGAATTTCTACCCTCAACTTCCACAGGATACCTGGTTTGTTGTCTCGAAGCTAAAACACGTGAGATTTCTGTTCATATGATATATCAAACGTTAGGTCACAAACGAGCTGAGGCTTTGATTAGATTGCATTCTCTCTCAGGGACCGATATCACCTGATCATTTTATGGTAAGACGAAAACAAGTTCCTTCAATACATTTATGGACGCTGATGAGACAGTGCTTGACGCTTTGTCATCACTGGGAAAAGATACTTTTAATGAAGAAACGTTCCGAGTTCTGGAAGCATTTATACGCTCTGTATACTTAAGAGTTCCAAAGATAACATCCCTGAAAGATTTGCGGTGGTGGTTTTTCACTACAAAACAAGTCGATGAATCATGCATGCCTCCAGCACAAGATACTCTGATCCGGCCATAAAAAGAGCAGATTTTCAAGCCGTAATATGACGTAAAGCACATATTGCGAATCCTAAACTACCTACAGTGACTGACTGGGGTTGAATTGTTAATGGGAAAGGGCAATACGAGCCAATAATGTGTGATATTCCTTGTGGAACTAAAGAGCTTCTCTCAGCGATGAATTTGAATCTTGGTTATGAAAGGGGTACCTCGAAGCGGACTACGCAGATAGAGAATCTGTTACTAGGATAATGCAAAGGAAATAATATCTCATGAAACAAGAAGGAACTGAGCACTGTCATAACTCGATTAAGGGGATATCTTTGTTATGTGACTTCTTATTCTATTCTTTCGTTAATCAGTCCGTTCGTCTTTCGATCTGCTGTCGATCAGTTGAACAGCGTAAAATCCCTGTGACATGAAGGAACGGAAATCAGGAAATGTTTGTGTGTTTCCTTTGTCCCCCTTTTAACCATTTCTTAATCTTTTCTTAGTGCGTTCTGAATGTGGTGTCATAGTGTAGTGTAGTGTAGTGTATATTAAAATATGAAGAAGAATTAATGTTACGAAGATTGAAGTGAGAAGGACAACCTCGGATTCTCGAAGTGTCTCGACGACTAATGTGTGGATTCACACCAGAAGAAGAGTATCCTTTATTTTTTCAGTAAATGAATATAATAAGAAAACATATGACTGGAGTACTTATTCCATGATAATTAAAACATATTTGTAAGATACTTGTGAACATATACAGACTTAATATTAATACGGATCACATAATATAATAAATTGTAGGAATAGGTGTAATGGTAATTAAAAAAGAAATATTGCTTCTCTTGAGTGAAATATTAGATTTTGTATACTGTTCTTTTCCTTACGTTCTATGTGACAACGTTTTTGAAAATAAAAATTAATTCGTATTTCATGCTCCTTTTATAAATTTAGGTATTAGGCATAAATAAATAATACAAAAATGATTATTTTGTCAAATGAAATTTTTTTTCTTATGAAAAATGCTTTTTTTAAAAAAAAAATAAGCAAAACGGCTACATTTACGTAAAAGTTGCTAATAAGATAATGTGTAGAACGTAGACCTTTCTTTTTTCAAAAAGAAAATTAAAATCCAATGATTAGGAGCGAAGTTATAAAGGATTAAGCGAATGATAACTCATCGTTTCCCCCACTCCCTCCCCCTCCCAGTCGCGGGTCTTGGGTGTCCACCATCACTTTTCTTATTCTATATCTTATAAGGGACACAATGATACCATCCACAATACTTAAACATTAAATTGCACACGGGATACCACTAGAAAACCCACTAAAATGACGATAAAAAGGGTTTGGTTTTGAATTAAATAACCCTAAAAATCTCAAACCTTAATAACCGTATTATTCAGAACCACTTCATAAAGCTAGTTTGGAAAACAATTATCAAAATTTGTATTATATGCAACTTGAATAAAGTACTAATTGAAGTTAAAACGTAAGGTATTATTATTTAAGGAAATAACAAAAGATAAACGTTACCTAGAGAGGGGATCGAACACAGGATCTCTGAGTCCACAATCCAGGACTCTAACAGTATGGCCACAAAACACTGGACTGACAATTCATATTTTCTTAATGTTTTGTTATCACCCCAACTTTGTTAAGTGTCGATTTAAGCACCATCCGTGAAAGCATTGTTTTCAGTTTTGGATCAAATCACTGCCACTTTTTTCTGGATAATTTAAATGTGCATTATGAAGCAGAGGTTTCCATTTAAAATTTTAAAGTTATCCCGTACCCACAAAGGGGCTGGGAATAAGGGTGTTGCATTTGGTATCAATGAATAGCCTTTTTCGAAACTATTTAACATGCGATTTTTTTTTGTTTTGCTGATCTATATATTTCGCGATATATTGGACAGTTCTGGAACTTTTTTCCACACACTGTATATACACTCTGTATATAGGCTTATAGAGAAGAGGTTTTCTGTGATCACTTAAGCGTCTCAAGAATATTGCCAACCTTCCTTCTAATTCTCTGCTAGAACCGGAAGTGATATAAATATAGTCACTGTGTATTTCAATAATTGAAAAATTATCACGCTATACAAACCAAACTCCTTTTCATGGTGTGCACGTGACACGGCTACTTGTTCTTTTGTTAAGTAACTTCCTTTCAAATGATTGGGTGAACAGTATAAATCCGAAATAAGCCGTTATACTCAACGTCAGAGTTGAGAGCACAGTAAAATGAATTTCTGTGGATTGATGTAACAGCTTTCAAGTTATTAGGTAACTTAAAAATGAACTTCATGACTAGTATAGTATTACATGATTTTCTCGTTGAAACATTCATCAAGGGCAATTTTGGTTATACAGGATGTTTCAAAACAACACCGACAAAGTTTGGGAGGGAATTCCTGACACCAAGATAAGACAATAAGTATAGACCATCCTGGGTGCACAAATGCTTTCTATCGGAGTTATAGGCTGCCGAAAACATGAAAAAATAAATTTAAATGTCCAGAGCTCTAAAACTATGGGACCTACCGCACTCGGGTCAAGACTTCACTTAGGAACTAGTATGTGATCTATCCAAGTATCCATGTTTCAGAATCCTGCGGTACTTCCACAACAATTCTTATAGAGGCAGTTAGAGAGTACATCAAATTATATGACCGTAGCCAAACTCCCTCTATAAAAATTGGTTCGTGAGTTCCTTAGGATTCTGAAACATGTATTTTTGGATAGAACACATACTAGTTTCTAAGTGAAGTCTTGACCTGACTACGGTAGGTCTCATAGTTTTGGAGCTATGGACCTTTAAACTTTATTTTTTTTCAAGTTTCCGACAGCCTATAACTCCGAAAGAAAGCATTTGTGCACCCACGATGGTCTATACTTTTTGTCTTATCTTGGTGCGAGGAATCACCTCCCAAATTGTCCGCGCTGTTTTGAAACACCCTGTATAATGTCCTTCCACTCATCAATTCATTTTTTCTCAATCCCTAAAAAGTTGTGTACAACAGTGAAATAAAGTATCAGACTTATATAACTTGCAATATAAAAATGACAAATATGGATTAGAAAACCAAGACATGAAGATAATTGGTTACGATGTTTGAATCATATATCTATGAAGTTTGTCGAGATGGAAACTTGAGTAAGAGGAGAAAAAGGGGTCAGGGGATGGGCTTCATTTCAGCGGTCGGCGAGAGGTTAATTAAACTTATAACGAATTTCAGTTGAAGAGAGCAGGATTCCTGTAATTCGAAACCGTCTTAGGAAACACCTATAGATTGATCTGATAATTTATAACTTAGAAAGAAAATGGCTCTCTTAGAAAAAAAAATGGAGTGCTGCTAGTAGACATTATAGACACAGCACGCTTATTTCCACGTTTACTTCTAAAATGCGTAAATGAATTTACCCCTAATGAATTGTTGGCTAGGACCCTGTTAGAGGGTTATGCCCTCTCTTAGGGAACTGAAGTATGAGAACAGTAGATGTGCCTGACTTTGAGAGGGTCTCAGAGTTCTTTATTAAAGCTTGTTATAGCGATCAAAGAATTAAGGACCTGTGCGGGCCTTAACATCTGGCAGGGAAACCAGAGTATATTACTCTTCTAATCGTTTCTGTAAAATTGTAAGAAAATAGGTTATTGCTCAATATGTTTGGCCAAAGCGTATACCTTACAGTCGTTCAAATTGAATGTTTGTGTGTCTAATAAAATTTACTATTTTAAGTTGATGAGCACAAAGTATCCCTCCCCCGTCGGTAGGACTGTGACTGACATTTAGTAGTCTCCATCCTAGATGGCAGTATAATAAAAGCAGTATCCCGCCTTTTCTGAATTTGGCGGTTAGTCTTATCCCATGCACTGTTCATTTTAAGAGCTTCACATTAGTGTGTCTTATAAATTTGCTATTTTAAGTTGGTGGACACAAATTATACCCCTCCTCAGTTGGTAGGATACATTTAGAAGTGTCAATTGTAGATGGCAGGATATAATAAATAGCTGTTAGTCCCATTCTTTGTACAGTTCACTTCGGTCTCTTTAGGTTTTTGTGAGAATTTCTAATTTGTTTGTTTCGCGTGATATATTTAATATTAACAGATGGACACAAAATACCCACCCTTGGTAGTCCGTGTTATAAAACAAATACCTAGGTAATGCGAGAGTTAATTGTCAGGCCAGTGGTGGCTGTGGCAGAGCGTTCACCTCTGGTGCATGGGGTCCTTGGTTCGATCCCAGCTCGCGCCAAGTGAGCTTTGTGGTGACAAACACTGTGCATGGAGGTTTCCTCGGGGTTCTCCCGTTTGCTCCCACTTTCTTCATTCCACCATTTCCTTCATTTCTCATCATCACAGTCTTCTTTAGCCTAGCCGGCATAACCGTGGGACGTAAAAGTTAATGATTTCATTTAAAAAATAATTTTGAATGATGTACTAACTATCATGTACCTATTACAAATTCGTTAATCCCATAATGGAATTATTTCTCCGTTGGATGTACGAAGAATGAACTCAATTCCGTTTTATAATGATTAACGATACTTTGTCTTGAAACTTGTTCTAAATCCTAATTCCATACTGGCATGTGTAAACGCAACACCAATTTTTCGTTTTAGTTTGCTATAGTTAGCATTGCAATTACAACTTCACATTGTATTACTAGCGTTGAATTGCAGTCCATAAAATTTGCGGAGCCCGATACGGTATAAGATCCTGACTCTTTCACGTTTTGCTCATAGTCAGTTCATTAATGGTGACCTCACAGAATTTCTGTATGTCTGAAAGTTTTTATCAGTTAAGCACAACTAGACCACCTGTACACACGGAAAAGAAAGTATTTGCCAGTTGACAAATTTTCTTTTGCCAATAACTCGGGAACAAATAAATTAATTTGAATCTTTTTGTTGTTATTCATAAGATATGTTATAATTTGATCACTTGCCAAAGTCGGTACTGTAATAGGCTAATTTATTGTTGAGTTATTAAGAAAAGAATTTTTTTTTAACTGGAAAATACTTTCTTTTGTGACTGTGTGATGCAGCACGGACATTGAGGTTTTACGATTAAGAACGACCCTGCCCGTGGCAGCACAGAGGTAGGATTAGAAAAGTGTCTCTCGCCCGTTGCAGCTTGGAGAGAAAGGATTCTCTCTTGCCCGTTACAGCTAGAGATATTAGATGGAAAGTGACCAGTGGACAACTGACGACTCCTGCCTCGAAGTGTCCGCTTATATAGCCAGTCATCAGCGGCGCTAGTGAGGAAGTGTCGGAGGTTGCCTGTTCGTGTCCTCTTTGTGTTCCATCAGTGGCAATGATATTCGTAGTCTGCTTGCTAGTATTTGTGCTGAAGCACATGGTTTTGCTTACCAATGTAAGACGCTTCCGATATAAGATAATACTACAATATAAACCACTTCAGTCAATAAGTTTGTGTACTGGACGCAGCGTGTCGCTAGTGGTGTACTACAGTTGATAAGTGACGTCCTGGAGGAAACAGTAGAATTTTATTTTTTGACCCAGGGAGAGGCAAGTGTGTGCATAGAGTATAAACAGACGTTGCAAAAACTATAAACAATATAGTCTTTTCTAGACAAGAACTCCATGCACAAGCTCAACCACTCAAGAATTCAATCAATCATTCAGTAATAAAAAACCAACTATTTTCATAACCAATAATAGAAACATGTAAAAAGTATAAAATACACATTCACTATATCAACTTATTTCGCAATTATTTAATTTCGTTCCAGCCATTATTTTCCTTCCACCATCTAATATCAAGTGAAGCAGTCATTGACTATCCATTCGTCCATGATTCATTATTTATTATTAGCCAATCAGTTATTTACCATACAATAATTCATGCCGTATGCAAGAAAGAACTGTGTATAGGTGGTCAGGATCTCACATACAGATGGACGTATGTAACATACAGCTGACGTAAGTAACATACGTATACAAGGTGTTTCAAAACAACACCAACAACGTTTGGGAGGTGATTCCTGACACCAAAAGAAGACAAAAAGCATAGATCAACCTGTGTGCACAAATGCTTCCTTTCGGAGTGAAGGCTGCCGAAAACAAAAACAATTAAATTTAAAGGTCCATAGCTCCAATACTATGGGACTTACTGTAGTCGGGTCAAAACTTCACTTAAGAAGTAGCATGTGCCCCATCCAAAAGTACAGTTTCAAAATCCTGCAGTACTCACGCAACAATTTTTATAGAGACAGTTTGGCCACGGGCATATAATTTGAAGGACTCAGCAACTATCTCTATAAAAAATATTGGATAAGTAAGATTCTGAAACATGGATATGTGGATAGGATACATACTAGTTCCTAAATAAAGTTTTGACCCGGCTACGGTAGGTCCCATAGTATTGGGGCTATGGATGTTTAAGGTTCATCTTTTTACGTTTTAGGCAGCCTATACCTCCGAAAGGAAATATTTGTGCACCCATATTGGTCTATACATTTGTCTTATCCTGCTGTCAGGAATCAAATCCCAAACGTTGTCGGTGTTATTTTGAAACATCCTGTATGTATGTAATATACGGAAGAGTGTTAAATGTCATACATCCTGTAACGGTATGATGTAACATCTAAGCGAGAAAGGTATGAGCATATGGATAACGAATGTTACGTACTGATTTCTGTAGTAAACATAAGGATTCCGTATATTTGTACAATATACCGCTGTCCGGATAACGGATTTTTTCTCAGTTTAATTGTCTATTATTATTTAATTATCGATCATTCAAACCACTAGTTTCTCAGTTGTTTAAATTATCTCTACTTATCCAGTCAACGAATGTAATTATCTAAAATTTCACCTTTGATACCTCTAGTCATCTAATAAGCTAAGTATCCAACTATTTGAATAATAAAGCATCTTGAAATTTTCAATTTTTGGTATTTGTCAAACGAAGGTGAATTTAATTTGAAAGAAGGATACTGAAAGTAAAGTAAAATGTTTGGTAGGAAATCCCTATTAAGTCCTTAATAAAGGATTGTTGGTGTTATGTTTTTTATGAGTTTTGTTTGCACAAATGTGAAGAATCGAAATATCACACATTTAAGCAATTTATGAAGGTGTATTAAAAAATATCCACAATTGTGATACAACTCTCCTTACACAGCTCATACTGAGCTCTGTCTTCCTGTATTTTGTTATGCTGTTGTGGTTCTGCTATGAAAGTTTGATCCTAATTACTGCATTTGTTTTTTTTTTTCAGATGAATCATGGTCACTCCGTTAGAAGTTTGCACCAAAAGGGAACAACGAGCAATGATCCGGCGAATGTTATAAATGAATATGCAACGTTGCCATTTTCCTTGACCCACAACATAAGTGAATGAAGTTACTGTCTTTTATGCTAACGTGTCGATGACCCCATTTCAAACAGTAACTTCATTCACTTATGTTGTAGGTTCAGGTAAATGGCAACGTTGCATTTTCTTTAACATTGGGCACATAAAGAGTGTGGAGCCAAAATGGGTTACATGCACAGGACCGACACGGCGTAGGATCGACACGGCATAGGATCGACACGGCGTAGGATCGACACGGCATAGGATCGACACGGCATAGGATCGACACGGCATAGGATCGACACGGCACAGGATCGACACGGCATAGGATCGACAGCAGAACTTTCATACGATCGAAATAATAAAAAATACATTATTTTATAATTACGCAATATTAAGTAACAATTATTTTCTCAAGGATATATAGGAGAGAACGATACGATCGAAACGAACGATACGTAGAGGAGGATACGATCGAAACGGCATAGGAACGAAACGGCGTAGGATCGACACGGCATAGGACCGAAACGGTACAGGGCCGACACGGCACAGGATCGACACGGCACAGGACCGAAACGGCATAGGATCGACACGGCACAGGATCGACATGGCACAGGATCGACATTCTGTAGGGTGGTCAACACTTTCTGAAAATATCAATATCGCATATCCCTCACCTTGAATTTGTGGATATAAAAAAATGTAAGGATAAATAATTCTAAATGGTCTATTTTTAAAAAAAAGTATATATATATATATATATATATATATATATATATATATATATATATATATATATATATATATATACAAATTGTATAAAAATATTGTGCGTAATATATCCATGCCGTAATAAATACACCTTTAATTTTGTGATATTAAAAAAAATACGCTAAATAACTCCAATAGTTGATTCGAGGTTTTCAATACCGAATAAATAATATTATTTGTCTGATATTTTTATAATGCTGTAATTTTTTATGTATACTAATTTGAAGTATGTACATGTAACTGCAATTTTAAAACTGTAGGCTTAGAATTTGCGTTTGGATTTTTTTTTTAAGCGAAGCAATGCACCTATGTTAAGTTGCCTCCTTTCAAATTTCGAATTGAAATCGGAAGCCAATCGTTTGTTTTTCGTTTGTTATTGACTTTTTTGAAGAAAAATAGTAAAAATCGTATCTTTCTTAAAACATAAAGAGATGTTTACAAAATAAAGTTGGTATATGGCCAAATTTACCCTTGTTCCTCCACTTAAAATTTTGATTGAAAATCAAAATCAATTGTTTGATATGCGTATGCTACTAATTATTTTGAAAAAGAATAGTCTGTTTCGAAAAACATAAAGAGTCTTTTCAAGAGAAATGGGTGTTGGAATTTCATATTGGCTCCACTTTAAAGTCTCGAATCAAAACCGAAGCCAAGCGTTTCTTATTGGTTGTTTTTAAGAGCAAATCGCTTGTTTCGAAAAAATAGAGAAAGAGATTTACAAAATAAATTTAGAATGTGATCAAATTCAATCTGATTCCTTTACTTACAAATTTCGATTCAAGACCAAAATCAATCGTTTGATATGGATTTGTTGTTGCTTGTTTGGAAGAAAAGTAATTTGATTCGAAAAACATAAGAATATAATTAAGAAATAATGTTGATGAAGGTGATTTGTTTCGGGGCGGTTTGCTTATTTTGAAGAAAAAATCACTTGTTTCAAAACAACCAGTAAAATATATCTATTTCCAGGATACATTTGGTGGTCAACTCCATACTGTTTTTTCTGCTTTTAAATATCGATTCAATACTCAATCTAATAACATGTTTTCCTTTCTTATTGTTTGGTTTGAAGAGGAAATAGTTTGTTTTGAAAATTATTAAGAGTCATTTACAAAATAAGGTTGGGTGGGCCAACTTTTTGGTGGTATTTCAAATTTCGATTTAAAATCAAACTCAATCATTTATTTTTCGTTCGTTATTGATTGTTTTGAAGAAAAACTAAGAGCCATTAAAGAAATTTTTATAGTAAAGGTGGTCACCTTCACAGGGTTCCTGCACTTCAAATTTCGTTCAAAGCATAAAACGGTTAAAATAATAAGAGAAACACAATCAGTACTCTACGCAAATGTTTAGGGGGTTCAGGGGCTTTAGGAACACAAGTTTATATAATATCAAGTGTTTATATATATAAACTTGCTAATATGATAAACGTGCTTAATTTTGCATAATACCTTGCTCAAGGGGGGTTTCAAAGTCCTTAATCCCTTTACTTCAGTACGCCACTAAACATCAATTATAAGTCATTCGTTATCCAAATTGTACTTCTTGTACTGATTCAATCCTTAATTTTAAAGTTCAAAATTATATGAGCACTTATTATGTAACAAATCTTAAAAAAATAATATGATTGATTGAATGCCATAGGGCAGGTAGTATAGAGTTAGAAATTCACTTTTATAGGCTTTACATGAAGAAAACTAATTTATTACAACAATATATAACAAAGTGCATATAAGATAAACCATTACCAAAAGAGCTTATTAAATGAATGATATTTACAAGATAATTGAAGGGTTCACATTCTCGTCTTACATGTCAGGACTGTCTATGTGTATTTTTCACCAGAGTCACTAACAGAGCTCTATGCGAGCGTACTTACAGTGTCTTTACGTCCATTGCCATCAGTAACAGAACTACTCCTTCCCAATGTCACTTTTCTACGGAGCAAGAGTGGTAACTAGGAGGTTGATAGATTATCTGCACACCTAGACTGAATTGTCTACGGTTTTTATAATACTTTCATTTCACGGAACTGGAATTGTTTTTGTTTTCACTTTTCTAAATTCGTCCGCGTTACCTACAAACGTGCTGTTAGTTCTATTTAAAAATGTTTTCACTCTGCTATATTGTTCTAGAAACTTAGAGTTGATCCGTTAACTGTGTACTTCTATATTATTATTTTTAAACCTCAAAATGAGGAATGTCTTAATCCTCGGCTCAAAAAAATGTCTGTCATCTGTTCTTATGAACTAGTGACTTTTAAACCTCAAAATAAAACACTAAAGGGTGTGAACACATGGGATGAAAAAAAAACACTGACATGCGAAGAAGGTCCATGTGAAAATGCAGAAGGCTGCAAACTGGAATGCCGTGGAGAAGTGCTGGTTGCATATCGTACCGGAGCACTAGGAGCAGGGCTGGCTGCGTCGCTCTGAAGCTAGAAGTCTCTGGAGACAGGGCTGTTTGGATCTCTCAGGAACAGGAAATCTCTGGAGACATTGCTGGCTGCATTTCTCAAGAACAAGACTGTTTGCATCTCTCAGGAACAGGAATTCTCTGGAGGCATGCTGGCTGCATTTCTCAAGAACAGGGCTGTTTGCATCTCTCAGGAACAGGAAATCTCTGGAGACATTTCTGGCTGCATTTCTCAGGAACAGGGCTGTTTGCATCTCTCAGGAACAGGAAATCTCTGGAGACATTGCTGGCTGCATTTCTCAGGAACAGGGCTGTTTGTATCTCTCAGGAACAGGAAATCTCTGGAGACATTGCTGGCTGCATTTCTCAGGAACAAGGCTGTTTGCATCTCTCAGGAACAGGAAATCTCTGGAGACATTGCTGGCTGCATCCCTCTGGGTTCTGGAAATGGCTGTCCCAGGGCGGGTGGAGCACGGGTCCAGGAAGTAGGACGTGAATGAAAGGAACTCAAAAAAAGGACGTGGATCAAAAAAATGAAAGTACGTCTGTGTACGAGTATCTCTGTTAGGTTGTAGGCAAGGCTGTTTATAATCAAATTTCAGTATATGAAAAGAAGAAAAAAAATGGAAAGAAAGGTGAAAAGAAAAATAATGAGAAGACATGTCTGATACCATGTATGCACCACAAAATTACTGTTGACAAAGGTCACGGGTGAAAAAAAATGTAATCGGCGACAGACAGAAAATAGTGCAAGATGTTTGTAGGAGGCAATAATTATTGCAAGTGTTGGAGCTAATCGGGAGTCGAAGGCAGGAATTTGTGGAACGAGGGACAACACAATAAACTGCAAGGAGGAAAAGGGATGGAAGTAGGAGTGAATTATTATTATTATTATTATTATTATTATTATTATTATTATTATTATTATTATTATATTATTATTATTATTATTATTATTATTATTATTATTATGGTAGTCCCTATAATCTGGTGTAGTTCTTTTGTTGTGGTCCTCAACAGAAACAAAATATTTTGGTAGAAGAGTAACGGTATGGAGAGGCGGTTTTGTCCACTAGCATAAGTAGGTCATACTGCATCATAGAGAATTCAGGGTAAATGACCTGTGCGAAAGTGTTGTCTTGGTGATTTGTACCGTAATTTTGTGCGAGTAGAAGGAAGGTTCAAGGGTGAAAGTTTAATGTGTATGTGAGTAGGACATAAACAGGATGTTATTATGACCGTCCGGAAGAAGAAATTTGGTACGTATTACCTAGAAATTCTCTTTTTATTTTTATTTATTTATTTTGTTGTTGTTGTTGTGGAAATAAAGTAAACACCTAAGTTTAAAGATAAACAGTATGTTACGCTGAATTAGTGAGTGATCAGATGTATCGAAGGCAAAGGGGTCGTAGGAAAGGAAAGGACATAGTGGCGGAGTAGTATTTCGTGGGGGTGGGTCACGACGTAACCGTATATTTGAATCGAAAGAAACGGATTTTAGTCGCTTTGTATTAAGATGCTATGAAAATGGTAAAGGGTGGGTGTGTCTATTCTGA
This sequence comes from Thermobia domestica, assembly GCF_964235325.1. Classification (NCBI taxonomy): domain Eukaryota; kingdom Metazoa; phylum Arthropoda; class Insecta; order Zygentoma; family Lepismatidae; genus Thermobia; species Thermobia domestica. The sequence goes on along the minus strand of NC_137470.1, from coordinate 158,897,082 downwards.
TATAAACAATGTCTATTGAGCGTGAGTTGTATGAAGTATTCAACAGATTTCGTTCATGTATCCTTAGAGCGCTCAAGTTTTTGAACAGAACCAGCTGTTCAAGATTAAGATACAGGAAGGAAATACGTGAATATAAACAAGTACTTTTCCTTGCATGCTTAGGAAAAGGTGTGTTGAGAACATTCAGTGTCGCTATTGTTTAAGTGGCGTGTTACGTACGTGAAGGGAAGGAAGGGGAAAAGAGATAAGAGGTTAAGGTGGTATGTCGGGCAGTGAACCAATGCCTCAACATGAAATCAGGATTTGGGAGGTGAGATATGAATGCATTGTATGGCCGAAAATGATTGCACGGGAGAAAGATTTTTGGGAAGTGTGTTGCCTACCTAACAGGGAATTTGAAAATAAAGTTCCTTTTGAAATATGAGTCATGGCAGAACGAGAAACAAAGTCGGAAGTTTTGCCAGCTTAAACTTTAATTAGGTGATTTCAAAAAACGCTTATATTTCATTTCGAACTCTGAATTAGGTGTTGTTGGTGGTACGTAATGTTTCAAACGAGTCTTTCCTATAAGGGTGGGTTTACCCTCTATGTCAACGAGGACTTCGTTTGGAGAAACAGTTGATATGAGCCTATAAGGTCCTTTATAAATTCTGGACAGTGGTTTACAAGTACCAGGCTGAGAAGATGTGTCCAAAATCATAACTTGAGAGTCTGGTAGGAACTCTGTGGGCGGTTTGCTTGATTCGACTTTTTTCTTGAAGTCAAGAAATGCTTGATGCTTCCTATATTCAACTAAATCCCTCATGTCTTTTAGTGCCAAAAGGCGGTCCTGTAAATCTAGATGTTCTTTCTCAACATGCAGCAAGTTATCTATGGGTAGGCGAGGAGGTACTCCATATAACAATTCATGAGATGAGACACCTAAAGATGTTAATGGAGTCTTGTTAAGTGCGGAAGTGGCGTGAGGCAAATATTTTGGCCAGAGTTTTTGGTTAGATTGACACAGAAATTTAAGACTGGTTTGCAATGTGCCCAGACGTTGTTCAACTTTTCCTAGTGTGAAATGCTGATATGGTAATCCATACTTAACTGTAATGTTGAGTGATTTGAGAAAGCTCAGGGATAAAGTGGAAGTGTGGCTTGACTGACGGTCAGTATAAATACAGGAAGGAACACCAAAGGGAATGATTATTTGATTTGTAATGAAGGAAATGAAATTGTCAGTATTTGGGGTAGTGATGGGTTGTGTAATGGTAAAGCCTGTGCAATGTTCGGTTGCGGCATAGAAATATTGGTATTTCTCTGGGTCACTGGCTATGAATTTCCCTGCTAAGTCCAAGCTATAAACCGAAAATAGGGGAGCTTGGGGAAAACGTTGTATGTTGGGGTTGTTGGGCAAATAATTGCGTTTGAAAATTGCACACTGTTTGCAAGATTTGAGTTCACTCGCTAACCAAGATTTCAAGCGTGGTACGTAATATTTATAACGTATCATCCAGTAAAGTTTGTTAAAGCCTACATGAGTAAGTTCACCGTGATATTCCTGAAATAAAGCGGGTTTTAGCGCGTCCGGAATACAGACAAGCAAACGGGTTTGCGAGGCACGATACATTTTTCTGTACAAGATGTTGTTCTTAAGAACGTACTGTTTCGTGAGACGTTGAAAGGCCGGGTCTGATTTATTTTTGGTATTTAGAGTCGTAATAATTTTGCCAAAAAAACGGTCCTGAAGCTGGAGATTTGGTAGGTCAGTGTTGTCACCTATTGTAGTTAGAACAGTAGGAGGAGTGTCCTCCAAGGATGGGTGGGTCTGGTCAGTATCAGTCGTGTTGGAAAAGAGGACGGCATCGGGAGTGTCATCCTGTTCTAAGGCAATGGCGTCTGGTGAGACGTCCAGAGGAAAACGGCTAAGTAGGTCGGCGACTGCGTTAGACTGACTTTTTACGTGTTTGATTGTAAAAGTGAAAGTGTTGATATAAGTGATCCACCGGAGAATTTTTGCGTTTGGGATAACAGTTTTCCTAATAGCGAGAAGGGAAATGTTATCAGTGATCAAAGTAAAATGTTTTCCCAGAAGGTATTTTTCTAATTTCTTAAGCGAAAAGAAAATTGCATATAATTCCTGATGAAAAATCGGGAGTGGGTTGACAGTTTTTGGATGCCTGGAAGAAACATAACAGACGGGCTGAATGACATTAGAGCTAAGGTCTTTTTGTAACAATACGGCGCCAACGCCTAGGGCTGAGGAATCGCACGTTAAAATATGTTCTGTGTTCTTTGTTGAGTACAAAGCAAGCACTGGTGGGGAAGTGAGGAGGTGCTTCATCTGGTCGAAGGCACGGTCTCTTTCAGGTGTCCATATCAATTTGCGATTTCCATTCGAAATAGCTTCATAAAGTGGGGCTAATATGAGAGAAATGTGATGGAAAAATTTCCTAAAGTAATTAGCTGAAGCTAACCAACTTTTTAACCCTTTGATGGTGGTTAGTTTGGGTGCATTGGCGAGGGCAGCGGTTTTCTCGGGATCAGGTTTGACTGTATGATTTTCCACAATATGACCTAAGCATTTAATCCGTCTAGCGCCAAATACTGATTTGTTGATATTGAACAGCAAAGAATGTTTTGCAGCTGTATGAAAAAATGCGCGTAAAACTGTCATCATGTGATCAAAAGAATCAGCATGAATATACATGTCATCTACGAACGAAGTGATGTTATTGGTATATAAATCCCGAAAGATAGTTTGCAGTACCTGTTGTAATAAAATAGATGAATTTTTGAAACCCTGTGGAATTGAAGTGAGTTGCATATGATTGAAGGGCAAAGAGAGGCCCTTTAAACTAAAGGCTGTTGCAGGGCGATCATCAGGATGAAGGGATAACTGATGAAAAGAGGAATGGAGATCGAAACTCGAAAAAAAAGTGGAATCACTAAGCGAATCTATAACGTCCTGTATGTCCTCTAATGGAGAAGCTAAAGTCCGACATTTCCCATTTAAAACCCTCAAATCAAATACGGCTCTAAGAGATTCAGAATTCGGTTTTAAAACAAATAGGATGTTGTTTTTATAGGGGGAATCCGACTTTTCAAAAATCCCTTGGTTCAAAAGTTGTATAACTAACTCTCTCGCTTTGGGACGTAATTTGTGCGGAATGACAAAAGAGTTACACTGAAATGGAGTTTTGTCTTCTAAATCTAATGTTGCCACAAAAGAATCTATCTTGGTGAAATGGTCACTTGACCACTGAAATAAAAAGGCATATTCGGAGAGTAATTCCCGCATTTGAGCTTGTTGTTCCTCATTCATGTCTGGAGACAGCTTAAATTTACTAATATCTATGAGATGACCAATTTCTTTAAGACGCTTTTCTTTGTTGCGTGCCGCATCTTCGTCTGTAGGAAAATATATTTGCCTAACAGTCAGGATATTGTGGTTATTGTCTTGTTGGGAAAAGAGAGAACCTATAACTACCGGATTATGAGCCTGAATCGTTTGCTTTTTGTTTGTGAGATTAGCTAACGGGAGAACAAGGTTTTGTGTGGAGACTACAGTATGTGCCATATAACATTTACTTAAATTCCGAGAAATCGGTGTATGTAGGCGAAACTGTGTATCAGGGAAATAACAATTAGTAGCCAGTGGTATGAATCTAACAGAATGAGGGGGAATAACGGTAGTGCGCCGCGCAAAAAATACAACCTGAGGTTTGGAGTGTTTTTGAAAGAAATGCGAGATGTTAATACTAACTGGGTTTTTATCCTTTACAGTATGTGGCATTTTTCCAAAATGTTTCAAGGACAAAGTGCTTTGTGAGTAATCCAAAATTGATTGGTGATCTTGCAAAAAACGTGATGAAAGAAGGGGTGGGAAATTTTTGAAGGGAACTAACCGAAAAAGAATGGAGTAATTACGACCATTAAAGTTAATTTTGAGAATGGTAGCGCGATTTAATTGGACGGGTTTGTCTGACAAACCGTGAAGAAGGGACGGAAGATGGAAAGTATGCGCATTCGGTTCCAATAATTCAAATGGAAATAATCCTACGTCTGCACCACTATCGAGGCAGAAAAGTAATTCTTTGTTTGCGTACGTGCCCTGTATATACGGAGAATTTCCTTTAAATTGCAAGGGAAGGGTATGGTAGTCCTGGCTAGTCGCTGTGGGAGATGAAGAGGAAGGGGGGAGCGAAGATTGGGTGGTTAATGCGCGGTGAGGTGACTCCCGCGCTAATTTTGGCCGTTTTTTGAATTCTTAGGTGTGTTTAGTGTGGTCCCAGGGGCAGAAGGAGGGAACGGAGGTGGGAGATACTGGAAAAAAGGATGATAAAACAGGTAGGGAGGAATAGGTATTTGGGTAGATTGTGTGGAAAAAACATTCTGGGATGGAGGTTGTTTGTTCTGACTGGAACGCCACTGTTTCTTGGAGTTGTTTCGTTTGGTATTGTTTGTAGATGAAGGTTCGTTTGTGAAGTTATGAGAAGGATGGGAAGGGGTTGAAGAAACGTGTTGGCAACATTGATGTTGCTGTGTGATACAGTTAGTGCAGGAGGGTGTACTGGGATTGGTGGTATGGGAATGTGGGAGGGAAATGGAGTGCATAGCGCAAGCTGCACATGAGGTAGAGGTGGAAGCAGTGGAATGAAAATGTGGAGGAGTCGGTGAAGAGCAGTGTTGATAGGAGGTTGTGAGAGAATTGGTGGGATGGGAATGTGGGAGGAAGGAAGAGGAAGGTGAGTGAGTTGGGTTCGGGGAAGAAGGTCGGGATGGTTTGGAGGAGTAGAAGCGGTTATGAGGACTTGGAGAACGGGAACGGGAGGGAGCAAAATGGACAGAAGCGGATTGGGAATTTGAAAGAGTATTAACATGGAGACGGAGTTGAGATATTTGATCTGTTAGTTCGAAAATAGCCTGCGCTGTGGTATCGGTCGCGGTTGTGGAATGTGTCTTTGTTTCGTTTTCCCGTTTGTGAACAAGGTGGTTGGTCCGTTCCAGTAAGGTTACTTCATCTAAGAGGGTGGGATAATCTGAAATTGTGCGCGTTCCAAACCAACGAATATATTCAGGTAACATATTAGAAACACATTCTAACAAAAATTCCTGAAAGTCTAGCTGGGTATAAGCTTGGTCTGCTAAATGCTTTTTGGAAAAGACATAATGAGAGAGAGGTTCGTTGGGGAGCTGAACGCGTGAGCGGTATTGGTGAATACGGGAACGGGGGACCTGATCTTGACCAAACTGACGTAAGAATTTTGATTGGATGGTTGTCCAAGGTTGGGATGAAAGGTTCTGGGTGGAAAACCAGAAATGAGCGGGTCCAGCTAAGGATTTCTCAAAAATTTGCACACATTTTGAGTCTGACCAATTATTAACTAATGCAATTTTGAGAAAATTCTTTAAAAATAATTCCGCGGATGGGTGCGTACTTGGATCATATATGTCGGGAATGATAGAAACTGTTCCAGAAGTATTATTGATATTGTTGTCTGAAGTGGAATTCATGGTGAGAGGTATGAAAGATGCTTGTCTACGAGTTATAGGCATATCATAACAGAAAATATAAGTATAATGAAATATGAAAATAAAAGTCTTGCCTTACAAGTATGTGAAATGTACACAAGACAGTCTTAACAACGAGAGCTTAAATTCCTCGGGGGGAGCCATAACAAATCTTTGAAAAATAATATGATAGATTGAATGATCGACTAAGATTGAGAGAGGTAGTATAGAGTTAGAAATTCACTTTTATAGGCTTTACATGAAGAAAACTAATTTATTACAACAATATATAACAAAGTGCATATAAGATAAACCATTACCAAAAGAGCTTATTAAATGAATGATATTTACAAGATAATTGAAGGGTTCACATTCTCGTCTTACATGTCAGGACTGTCTATGTGTATTTTTCACCAGAGTCACTAACAGAGCTCTATGCGAGCGTACTTACAGTGTCTTTACGTCCATTGCCATCAGTAACAGAACTACTCCTTCCCAATGTCACTTTTCTACGGAGCAAGAGTGGTAACTAGGAGGTTGATAGATTATCTGCACACCTAGACTGAATTGTCTACGGTTTTTATAATACTTTCATTTCACGGAACTGGAATTGTTTTTGTTTTCACTTTTCTAAATTCGTCCGCGTTACCTACAAACGTGCTGTTAGTTCTATTTAAAAATGTTTTCACTCTGCTATATTGTTCTAGAAACTTAGAGTTGATCCGTTAACTGTGTACTTCTATATTATTATTTTTAAACCTCAAAATGAGGAATGTCTTATATGCTATTGGAAAAGAGCACATATTTTATGACAGTGCAAGGTAGTTTCTTGTTTTAACAATTGAAAGAAAGGAAAACACCAATAAATGTAATAATAATACCTGACACGAATTCCGATAGTAAATCATATTTTATTATCTTATTTGAAACTTTGAGAAAATTGAAGCTCTACACCGAATACAAATTGGATAATAAGCAATGCTTTATAATTGCTTGATAAATTTCAAATTGAGAACAAAGAGAGTGATACTGTTTAAAAGAAAGATTGAATAAAAACAAGAATTTTAGGAATGATCTAAAAAATGGATCAAAATATTATGATCTTGGCTAATATTAATTTTTGAATCAGTTACCATAAAATATTCGAACGGTCTCTAAATCGAGTTTTCTCCAGATATGTAGTTCTCCAGGTATAAGGAGTACAAGAAAAATTTCGATTAATTAAATATTTTGGATTTTTTTTTATAACGGGCCACAAAATTTTTGGACGGTCCCTAAATCGACTTTTCATATTTTTTACGCAATAAGCATATCACACTGAGTTAAGTGATATCTTGGGTTGGGTTACACTATATGTAGTTCTCCATATATAAGACATACAATAAAATTATTGATTGAATGAAATATATTGGACTTTTTGGATCAGGGGCTACAAACGTTTGGACGGTCCCTAAATCAAGGTTTCGTATTACTTTCGGAATAAGCACATAATGCTGAGTAAAGTGATAGTTTTGGTTTGGCTGCACTATATGTAGTTCTTCAGATATAAGACGTACAAGATTTTTTTTTTTATTATTGAATGAAATATATTAGATTTTTTGGATCAAGGGCAACAGAATTTTTGAATGGCCCCTAAATCGAGCTTTCGTTTTATTCAGGCACTAAGCACATCATACTGAGTTCAGTCATAGTTTAGGTTTGGGTACACTATATGTTGTTCTCCAGATATAAAGCCTACAAGAAATTTATTGTCTGAAATATATTGGATCTTTTGATCCAATAATAGTCCTTCATCCTCCATTTATACATTAAGCAAGTAACAGTATAACGTATACATTACGCGATACACTTTGTATTTTATGGTGTGATGTTTAATAATAAATTATTAACAGAATACCCGTTCTTCGCACGGGGAGAATAGTTTCATTTTGAGCATAAAGGGCAATGGAATCTGAGTATGGATTTAAACTGCATCGGGAGTGTTACTGTTCGTCTGAGTGACTCCAAATACTATTTCATCGACACTAATATCGGTATTATTTTTTATCATTATATATATAGTGTGTAACTTCATTAATGTAATGAACGTCTGGAGGTGATTCCTGGACTCGGAAGAAGAATTTAAATGAAACGAAGTCTTTAGCTTATCATAATTATAACTTCTATGCCAATGGTAACGGATGATCAATCAACGGCTTCCTGTTCAACTTAAGAGTGTGTAAAAATGAGAAAAAAATAACTTTGATCCAGAGTAGGTTTATAACGACTGTGCATAAGACAGTCAGGGGCAAAAGATCATGTACGATGAACTAGAGTATAAGGGATTCTTCACATAACAACAATGATTCCCACAAATTATGTGAATATAATTTGAGCCAAAGTAAGCTAGATTAAAAGATTTCCTCCCCGTAATGCGTAAATTCGTGGAAGATAATAACTACGAGTACAGAAGGAATGAAACTCGACGATACTCAAGGTTTTGCGCGTGTTGCACAAGGAAAGAAAGAAATACAATTTCAAATTATCGATTTATTCTGTTTCGGAGAAGGTAGGATAACTGAAATACTCAGAGGTACCTTGTACAGTATTTGTGCAATGCAGTATGTGTACACGAGACAGCTATGAAGAATAACAGTTCACAGTCTGATATTGTCGACCGTTGACCGCATTGCAAAGATGACATCGGCGAAGCAAATTTTTCCGCGTGTGATCAAGCACATCTGAAATTTCGTAGATGATTGCCGCAGCTATATTACATCGAGCTACAAGTTCTTCGACTGTCGTGGCCGGAGTTTCATACGTATCCCCGAAATAAAAATTCAAGCAGCGTGAGGTAGAATGAACGAGGTTGTCATAACACAGGTTTTTCTCTCCCAATCTGGGAATGTTTCATTTAGGTAAGTCTGCATATTCCTGTCAAAATATGCAGGTGTACTATCATACTGAAATCACATCTGCTGTCTTATGTTCAAGGGCACATGTTCTATCAATTTTGGGAGAAAATTACGTAAAAATAAAAGATACGTACTCCCACACAGGCAGACCGATAATAAATAAGATCCTACCACAAAATTATCCACCACACCACACCAAATTTCTGCTGCTGATCGTTTACTAGAGTTGCATGTGGGTTTTTACGCCATACACATGATAGTTTCAAGACGGTTTTGATCATTCGACGTACGCTGTCTTCAAGTTCAGCTGTCCATATGGGGCTATTTCCTCCGATTTCACGTACGAGAAACCGAAGGGACCCCTCTCTCGAAGTCGAATATGGAGGCGTGGAAAAATACAAGGAAAGTTACTCTCTTTTGAGGGCGACGGTCACGATATAAACGCCTCACTTCTGGGCTATTGCCCTTTGCTACTCCATAAATGAGTTGCATATCTGCCAGCTCGTGGACAGGGTAATCTTCCATCGCGCAGGCGTGTACAGGTTAACACAATCAATTTTACTTAAACACCAAAGTCTACACTTTTACACGACCTTAAATACCTGGACACAACCCTCTACCGTTGAACACAACATTTCCCATCCTGTTATACAGAAATTACACGTGTAACAGTAGAGCATCTGACTATGTATATCACTCACAAGTTGCGTAGATGCTTATTACAACTCAGCCATGCTAACTGAAGCCATTCCACAATAAAACTTCAAGACAGCCTTCTGTAAGCCACTCGCAATTGGCACACAAGGGACGATAGTTCCGTAGGTATTCCTCCGTGTAGGTATTCCATACAGCTCTAAGGTATGTACATTAGAATGTCGAAAAAAGACTAACCTTTTTTTAAAATGTACTTTCAACGAGCTTCCTTTGAGAAAATTTCTCCGGCAATGATAAAATCAAAATGTAAATGGTCTACACTAGGATATTATTTTGGTATATTCACAATAGCAATGAAGTTTTTCATAGCTCAGGGAAAAGTTGAGGTTTGCCAACTCGAAGGAAGGGGAAAACGCCATCAAAAGTATTCCTGGGAGAAGATTCATCTAACGGATAAATCAAGTATACTATTCTAGCGCACTTCTTGGTATCGTTATGCAACGTGTACAACATCCCTTGTTTCTCCACTTTTGTTGCTTCTGTGCACAGAAGTACCATATTCCACGGAATTACATATTACGAGGAAGAAACCGTTTAATGCAGCTTACTTTTGCCCCATATCTATTCACACAATATTTGGAATCCCTGGGTCATGTGGAGAATTCCTTGTACACTCGTTCATCACATATGATCTTTGCATTTTTCGATGTTTTATTTATTTACATGCCGCCTGACTGTCCTATGCACAGTCGTTTTAAACCTAATCTGGATCAAAGTTATTTTTCCTTTTTCACACACTCTTGGACAGGAAGCCGTTCATTTATCATCCGTTACCATTAGCCTAGAAGATATAAGTGTGATACGTTAAAGACTTCGTTCCATTTAAAATCTTCTTCCGAGACGTCATTATGTACTGAGACAAAATAGATGAATCACACATGTGTATCTCTCTTTCTTTCGAATTCTGAGTGTTCTTCTAACTTGAACGATGCACTATTATTTTTTAATGTTAAATCTTGTACTTGATTGATCATTTCTTCATTCAACGTTTGATAAAATACTCAAAGGAATACTCCAGTTTCTTTGGAAGTCATCCTTGCATCGTCACTGTACACTAATCGAATCTACGACTAAAAACAATGGACATTCTTTTGCCCGACTTCAATCCGACGTTTTGTTCATGAGTTATGGCGGTTTATACATTTTTCCGATAAATTTTCGGGTGTTACACCCAGGTTGTTGTATAGTTTTTGTTTTATTTCGGTGTCAGGAATCACCTAACGACGTTTGTTATATTAATTAAGTTACACCCTATATATATACGGGCGCCATTTTATGTATTAAAAAAACCAAATTTGTTTAGTAACGTAAATAGCTAAACTATGAAAACGTATTTACTAGAGAAACACTTTTTAGTTCTTGTAATAATTTTCTCTCAAACAAACTGAAGGTAAATATATACCAATAAATCAATACAGCTATATTTTAGAAAATGAAATGAAATCTTTGAGTTTTACGTCCCACGGTTATGCCGGTTAGGCTGAAGGAGACGGTGATTATGAGAAATGAATGAAATGGTGGAATGAAGAAAGTGGGAGGAAACGGGAGAACCCCGAGAATATCCACGCACACGGCGTTTATCGACCACAAAGTTCACTTGGCGGGAGCAGGGTTTGAACCCGAGACCCCATGCACCAGGGGTGAACGCTCTACCACTGACCCACCGCGGCTCCAGCTATATTTTAGAAATACAATAGGCACGGATTTTTCGAAGACTGCTCTAATACATAGGAACAATCAAATTTGTAAATAGAGAGTTTTCTTTTTAAATAAAACAAACTGAATTGCTTAAACTGCGCTATATCGATTGGTTTCAGCATCTGATTTTTTTAAAAATAAATAATTAGCAGCACGAAAAATTCCTATATTATCTTCGAAAATAGACCTACATGTTAATTGCTTTACTGGCTTTATACATTTTTTTTTGAAAAAAAGTGATTGTAGGGGAAGATGGGGCTAGTTGCAACAATTTTCAGGTCTGTTTTTTTACTCGAAAATTATTATAGATATAAAAACTATATTGAGTGTACTAAAAGGTACATGCCTTAACTACATACCAAAAAAAGAGAAGTGCAAAACATCGAACGGCAGTTTTGATAGCACCCACTTTTTGAACTAAGTCCGACTGTTGACACTTGCCCCACCCATGGGGTAAATTGCAACATCATCTGGGGTAAGTTGCAACAATCGGACTTGATTCAGAAATTTAATGCTATCAAATCTACAGCTTGAACATCGCTTCACTCATTTTCACTGTGGCAGTCAATGTCTATAATCTATACAGATGTAGTACGGATTTCTCTCGGAACACGACCAATGAGACCACTTCTCACAACATAAACACTGTACCCAGTCTTCTTCTGTATCCTGTTCTTCGTACGGTTCTTCAGAAACCAAACAGACGACTTGAGAATAAATTCTTCTCAGCTGATGATTTTACGTTTTCGGTTGCTTTTAGATGCTTCTTTTTCATTTCGAAAGTACTTTTTTCTAGAGTGTCTGTGAGAATAGCACATCTCTTCCTTTTCCGAGCTGTCAGTTTTCTAGTTCCAGATTTTGGATAGAACCATACATGTTCAGGAGATCATCTGAAGGATTCTACACTATCTTCTTAGATGCATTTGCAGGTGATTCATGAAGCTCACTTTGACCTGCAGTCTGAAGTTCTAACTGAGAAGATGAAAGGAAACAACTACTACTAGGCACTGCAAGCAATAAGCCATCACTGTTGTCCTATAATCATAATAATAATAATAATAATAATAATAATAATAATAATAATAATAATAATAATAATAATGGAATAATAAGCCAGCAAGTTTTTCTAGAGGGCCTTCATTTTTACAAACTAAAAACAAATCAAAAGTTTCTTTCAAGATTATGAAAGAATTAATAACACATAGATACATATGTATTTCAGAAGTACATATTATTATTATTATTATTGTTGTATTATTGTTATTATTATTATTGTTATTAATATTTAGTAGTAGTAGTAGAAGTAGTATATTTCATATATGCTACATTTCTGAGACTTGAGTCTTGATAGTACGTGAAGTTTAAATCAAAGGTTATGTTACGGACGGCAAATGATGGCTTAACACCAAAAACATATTCTGGCCGGGACCGGAGGTTAGTCTGTTTTATGTTTATTAAACGTGTTTAATAATTACAGCAAATGAAATATGTTTATAATAGAATGTGAAAGAATACAGTTTTAAAAGAATTAAACTACGTCAACATGTTAAAATAATTAAAAGAACCTAATTAATCAGCCACTTTGTACTCTCGTTTGCTTAACTGGATGAACCGAGGCCTAAAGGAAAAAGAGTTTTCTGCCCAAATCTCATAAGCAGTGGGATATTTTAATATTATAGAAACTGACTCTCCTTTCGCTTAGAAGTGTAATTTTCAAGACGCTGAAACATATAGTATTTTATTACTTTTAGTTAAAAGTTCAAATGCCGAGTTTCACGCATCTAGCTTAAACAAATTCTTCCTTAATTTATTTACATATTTTCTGAGTAAGTAATGGGGAAATCGAACATAAAAAAATGTGCTCCCTTTGCTCTTTCCCTTTTATGTGTTCAATTTTCAGTTTTTTTTTAAATAGGAAAGCTTATATGCCAAGTTTTATTTTACTAGCTTTAGAAACTTGCGAGATACACTACCCTTTAAAAAAAATCTTACCCCACCCTTTTTACGATACTTATTTCCAAAAATTCTTTCTTATGTACTGCTTTCATAAGAAAATTATATTTTATAACTAAAATTTATCGACTCTACTTGTAGTAGTATGCCCAAAAATCACTCATCTTTACTCTTTTATATAAGAGTACAGAAGATAAATACAGTCAAACAAATGGACTTCCATGAACAGTTTCCGATTTCTTATAACTAACTTATTCGTACATTTCCCACAAGCTGTGATTTTAAATTTACGCTCTGTCAAGGTCCAGGTTTCAAAAAGGAAGTAACTGGAAATACAATAATATTATGTATTTATGTACATGTGTAATATGTATAAATTTATTGTCTTATTGAAGCTTTCGTAATCTGAAAATAAACTTTTGATTTGCTTTTAATATATAAAAATCAAGCTCCCCTAGAAAAAATTGCAGGCTACACCCCTAAATGACTATGTAGCAATTTCTGCAAAAATGGCACAGGACCTAAAATTTAGGTCTAGTGCCTATATTTTTAGGACTTGTGCCGTTTAGAACTTATGAATGTCATCCAATGTATTGCATAGTAAATGTTCTTTGTTCAATTTTAAATCTACTGCGTTCTTTATGTATACAGTTGGTATTTAATGTTCACTCGTGAAATGTCAAGTGAGCTTTTGTCTTAATTAAGTAAACTTTGGTGGATTTTTGTCTTACTCTTAATAAAATTCGCTCCACACAGTATATATTGAAATTCTGAATGTTTTCTTGCTTTCAGAAGTCTGGTAAAATATGCTTTTTAAACATTTTTTCAATTTTTTATTTATTTATTTTTGTTTTAGGAATTTGTCTTGGGATTCTCGTATCTCCATTCGAAAGAAACGAATTTCTTAACTAATTATGTAATTAATTCTTAGAATGAAATAAGTTGTATTATGTAATTCACGTATAAGTGCAGAACAGATAGTGATAATAATAATAATCTTAGTAGTACAAATATAGCTGTTATTGTTGGAATTAGCTACGTTCGTGACATTATTGCCAACTAGTTGCTGCATCGTCGCAATTTCGTGGGGTGGTGGCGAATTTCAGAACTAAAGCAAGTGAATGAAAAAGGCACAAGACCTAAACGGCACAAGTCCTAAAAGGCAGAAGTCCTAAACGCCAGAAGTCCTAAAAATCATATCGCGGCACAAGTCCTAAACGGCAGAAATCCTAAAAATCATACCGTGCCACAAGTCCTAAACTGCAGAAGTACTAAAATTCAGGTCTAGTGCCTATATTTTTTAGGAGTTCTGCCGTTTAGGACTTCTGGATGACACCCGACACATCATGCTGCCTCAGTGATGGTTTAGTGGGGAGTGAGCTACTCAAGCACAACCCAGCTGTATTTTTGCGAACAAGGTGTTAAAACATCTGCCAAAGTATACCAGAACACAGTGCTAACACCTATAGTGTAACCACTATCTGCTACCATGTTCCCTGGAGAAAGGTGGACCTTCCAACAGGATTCCGCTCCAGGCCACACAGCGAAACCAACTTAGGACTGGCTGGCGCGGAACGTCCCTCACTTCATTTCTACCACTGATTGGCCTTCTAGCAGCCCGGATCTTAACCCGTTGGACTACAAACTTTGGGCAGTACTTCAGGCAAAGGTCTGCCATAAACGGCATCCATCTGTCGACAGTCAGAAACAATCTTGGCCCGAGCAGTGAACAATTTTCCCATGGACAGTTTTGGGTAAGTTACATGTAAAAATGTAACGCGTTACAAGTTACTTTACTTTTTCCTAAAATGTAACGCGTTACTTGCCCCCAAAAAGTAACTATTACTTTACTTCGAAAGTAACGCGTTACTTTTAGGTCTGAAACTTAGAATATGTGAACAAATGTTATCACTTCAATTTTCCGTACTACTATTACTATCGCTTTTATTATTATTATTATTATTATTATTATTATTATTATTATTATTATTATTATTATTATTATTATTGCCCTTTCTGAATTGCTTTATGTAAATGCAAGGACACATTTTTACTTGACAGCTATAAGTTATGAATATTTTCATATAAGGTAACATTGGCTAAAATGCCATACTGCGTTACTCGTAGGGATGGGCTAGGGTAACCAGACGTACTGATTTTCGCAGTACAGTACTGTTTTTCAAAGAGCTATCCTGCGTGTTGCGAAGATGTCTAGGAAATCGAGAAATATCCTTCTTTAAAATGTCCTGCGAAATGTCCAGAGTTAATTTATTTGCAATATCTTAATGTTTCATTCTTTATTCACAATATTTTGAATCAAACACACTCTTTTCCTGAATGATGAACAGCTGTGTTTTTTAACACTCCTCAGAAGACTAGGGATGGAGAACAATCAACAAACCATTTTTTACAATATATCGCTTTTACTGAGAAGGCCTTGTTGAGATATCGGTAAAGTGGGAAAGGTTTCTTATTGAACTTATGACAGTGATGCTAACCAAGTTAAATAGAAGTTCCTTTGTGCCGGTCTAAATTTTCTTTCATTTCTTAAAATTATACCACGCTTCGAAATTTATTATTATTATTATTATTATTATTATTATTTAGCCCAACACGAACTTTGACTGTACGTTCATAAAATAAACCAATTTGTTATTCATCAAAGCATTTGGAGTTGTGTTTAATTCCTTTAATAATTTTGTTCAGTGCTTCTTCTTAACAAAAATGTTCATTAACTTAAGGTTAACATTAATTGAAATAATGATATGCGTATTGCTGACGCAGTAAGATATCATATACAGTACTATTATACTTGTGTCCTACTTTTCGATTGTTAGAATGTGGTCATCCTACGATGGGCACGAGTGAGTAAGAGCGAGTATTCTTTGAAACTCGATTCGACTAAAAACAGACATCTTTGAACGCGATTCGAAAAATTTCCTCCAACTCGACTCGAATTCGGGTCGAGTCGAACCAAATCTGGTTTGTAGTTTCGAGTATTCTCTTCAAGTATCTTGCATAGACAATATAGGTTATCAATGATACTAGTACTACTACTAGTACAACTTTTATTATTATTATTATTAATAATAATAAATAATAATTATAATTATAATTATAACAACACTGTGTTTAAACATGAAAGAAACGCGGTCTGTGTTTGAATACTAAAAAACTAGTTGATTGCTAAGCTCGGTAATCGTGAATTCTAGGAGTCAAGGATATTGTTCACGAGCTTGTGAATTTGGGTTGAGGGTATAGGTTGAGTATTCGGGCTCGAGCCAAACATTGTTAAAAGTTATAGGGCACTGGCCAAATATCTTCAAAACTGTTCGGTCCGGGTTTACAATTGTAAACAACTTGAGCAGCTGGGCTCACAGCTCACTCACTATGGACCCGAACCGAGAAGTGAGCCGAGCCAACAGCTCACCGAACCGTGTCAGCAAGAGCCTTCGGCCCAGATGAGCCGAACCGAGCAGATGGTTCATCCAACCAAGCCAGCTCGAGCCGATGGTTCACCCCAAGCGAGCCGGCTCGAGCCATCGGCTCAGTTATTACTTCCCAACTGAGCTTCTTATTAAAAAAGTCTCTTGTGGTCTCGATATCGAGACGAGAAGACATGCGAGCATGTTTCCTCTAGTGAGCAACATTAAAAGTATTCCATATTACTACTTAGCTTACATTTCTCATGGCTTTCGCTTTCTAGTGCAATCAGGCCATGATTTCAAAACGAGTTAAAACGTAATAATAATAATAATAATAATAATAATAATAATAATAATAATAATAATAATAATAATAATAATAATAATAATAATAATAAATATAAGTATTCCATACATATAGAAATGCTTTTGACCAAGCACACAAGAAATTATATTTTGTCCATTTAGCACTATCATTCTTTTGTCACTCACAATTATTAATATTCATATAGTAAATATCTTATAATTCTTATATTTTAAAATCAATTGACAGGTCTCTGATTGCTTTTATGAGAAATAAATATTTGGTTTTATATATACTACGCAGTGGGGATGATCGTGCGTCGTTTCGGTCCTATGCCGTTTCGGTCCTGCGCCGTGTCGATCCTGTGCCGTGTCGATCCTGTGCCGTTTCGTTCCTATGCCGTGTCGATCCTGTGCCGTTTCGGTCCTATGCCGTGTCGATCCTGTGCCGTTTCGGTCCTATGCCGTGTCGGCTCTATGCCGTTTCGATCGTACGTATTCTATGCATATAACTTGCACAGGCATAGAATCGACAGGAGTTTATAATTTGTAAGAGCAAAGATTAAACAGATAATAAAAATATTATTTTTTTTAGGCACATGATTAAAAGTTAAATTATTTCAGAGCAGCGGCGTGAGAGCAAAACGGCACAGGATCGACACGGCATAGGATCGACACGGCATAGGACCGAAACGGCACAGGATCGACACGGCACAGGACCGAAACAGGTTTCTGAGCTGAATTGTCGGTCGTATGCCGTGTCGATCCTGTGCCGTGTCGATCCTGTGCCGCATCCCCGCCAAAATGACTAGTCCGATTTAAAAAAAAAGTCTTTCACTTTAGATAGAAAACATCATATTTGGAGACGGTTTCCCCTTTTACATTTTGTTGTAACTGTGATAATAAGAGAGTTACCTTAGGTCAGGGGACTTTTGAGACACACTATATTTAAGAAATGCATCGAAAAGCAACTATAAGCATTGGTAACGCTGTAGTACACGCGACAGGCAGCTCAAAAGGGAAGTCACGCAGTCCTTGAGTCAATTGACGGGTTATACATAGCGTCTGTAGCGTATTGAGTGCTATGTTAGGAATTACATAAGAAATTAGGTGGATTTCACACAAAATGAAGTGTAATATTGTGCACATTTGTTGTAAGAAGGTAAGAACCCACAACCAGATAACAAAACAGATAAAAGTTCATCTTCCAAGTGTGAAATAAATTATTGAAAATTTTGGCGAACATTATTTTTGCATATTTCATGAGATTAGGGCAAAAGAGGGGTGCACGTAACTCGAAATTCAACCAAAAAGTGGTGAGGTTAGTCAACAAAATCAATCATTGTGTGTTTGCAATTTGGCTGAAAAGGCAGGTACTACAACCGCAGGGATTCAATGAATCAAAGCTAGACACAATTTGAAAACCTACAAGAAGCAAGAAAAGTCAAACAATCGTCTGTTCAGAAAGTGAGAGTACAATCAAGAGCTCTTAGATTGTATGAACG
Organism: Thermobia domestica; assembly: GCF_964235325.1. Lineage (NCBI taxonomy): Eukaryota > Metazoa > Arthropoda > Insecta > Zygentoma > Lepismatidae > Thermobia > Thermobia domestica. The sequence goes on along the minus strand of NC_137470.1, from coordinate 158,879,094 downwards.
AATTGTGAGAAAGAGATAGCAGTGTGTTTTGATGGAGGACAAAACGTAGGTGAAATAGGACTCCGATACACTTCATGGCTTGTAATATTATACAAAAAACAAAGGTGAAGATATGGACGAATCAAACCAATATATGTCAGTGGAAAAGTTTATACCAAAGTGTTCATGTTGCAAGCTTACAATCAGATATTTTCTATACAAAGGGAACTATTAATGCAGAAATTTGTGAAAATTGATGTCCGCAGAAAAGATTACCGTACCCTCCTTGTATAGAAAGCAGTGTGCCCCCACTGTTTTGCCCAGATTTGGCAAGTACCACTACGCTAAATTTACGGTAAACTGGTACATTAAACGCAAGAAGGATTTGTTAAAGAACATATGTGAAACCACCTGTCTACAACTCCGACGAATAGAACGATGTTGGGCAGTTGTGAAGAATATTGTCAAAAGGGGTGGTAAAACTGCTTGAAACATGACTAAATTCAAAATGTACTTGTCTGCCGCATCTTGAAAATGCACTGCAAACATTGGCCTCATGCAAAGTCGTAATGACGCGTGATTAGTGTCATACTAAAGAGTTCGACTATCATATGTTTCCTGAAGTAGGCAGGCGTTTAATATGATGCTAATCATACGTCAAAACGACTCTGTATAAGGCGGATTGTGTTTATGGCTAGCGTCGGACGAAAGTTTCGTTTATTCATCAGACATGAACTGTAATTTTTCTTGTCTTTTTATTCAACAGGTATTGTAGAGTAATCAATAGTAACTTCCTCCTGTATGTCTTCTTTCATTTTTGTTTATGTTTATTATAAGTGCTAATAGTTATTTTCCATACACTCCTTAGCAGTGTTAACACTACTAAATTTCCAACAATCGTAAAAGAACACACAGTTTGCAGCTGCGATAACATATAATTCCTTTGATGCACAAAATACATTAATTATTCACTGGGAGAGAAGAAATGGACGACCTTGAAACAAACGGTAGTATCAGTAAAAATCTATGCCCTTAACCACTCATGTGTTGACATACCGATAAAATAACGTTGTATTATATTCACCGTAGAAGACCAGCATGATTGTCGTAGTCTACAATAGAACAGTTCTGGTATTTAAACTAGAGCACTACACAAAATCATACCTTCAACGAATTACAATGTGATCGATAGACAAACGAAATACTCAAAATCTTAAAACATCAACCTTCGTTTGATTTATACAAGGTGTGATCAAAAAGCACAGTGAATCTAGTTGCACAGTGCCATCTGTCGATGCTGTATCTATTTCAACTAGCAATTCCAATAGCCTAAACCTTTGGTATAGTCAGTGTCGAGTTTGAAGGAGTTGTGACATGTCACTTGGCTTCCAAAGGCGGAAGATTGAGGACGTGTTGAGAGTGCCTGTCGCGCGTCAATATTAGGTTTTGTTCTAAGCTGCAATAAAGTGTCAAACAAGCTCACGAAATGTTAAAATCAGTGTATGGCGATGAAGCGCTGGCATTGAAAACTGTTTACAAGTGGTATGAGCGATTCAAAAGCGGCAAGGAGTCGTTTGAAAACGAGCAGCGATCGAGACGTCCTTCGACGTCAAAAACATACGAAGAGGTGCACAAAGTAGCATAAATGATTTGTTCAAACAGGCGAATGACTACTCGAGAGCTTTTCAATGAACTAAACATCTTGTATGGGTCCGCGTAAAATATTTTAACCGCCGATTTATTGGGCAAATGGCTTCTTTCTTCCCCATAAAACGCGCCGTAACACAACTTGCTTTTGATCCATGAGTTTTTGACAAAAAAAATCCTGTCTGTCCACATCTACATCCACATTATTCTCCGGATGTAGCATTATGCTTTTCTACCTTTTCCCATAAATTAAAATCACGCTGAAAGGAAAACGTTTTGACACAATATCTGACCAGAGCAGATGAACTCCCTTCCAAAAGAAGGCTTCCAGAAATGTTTCCAGTCATGGATTCAGCGTTGAGATAAGAGCATTGCTAGTCAATAACACTATTTTGAAGGATATTAAATCGAATTCCATGTAAGCTTATTGCTTTGTTTCTAATAAAAATACGGTGAATAGTTTTATGATACCCCATATATTACTAGTTGAAATGCCTATTCTTCGCACGGAAAGAACATGTTTATGTACGTACAATATTTGAATCGCCTTACTTACGATACGCATTTCAATGAAAATATATTTATAAAAATCCAGAAGATACTTTACTTTTGGTATAAATTTTAAGCGTCCCTACACTCTTAGTAAAGGTCCGTTAATCAATGTGACATGATAAAACATTTGAGGTAGATACTTTGTTTACAAATTCATTTTAAAAAACAGCCCTGTATTCGAAATATTTTTATAAACAAAAAATAACATTAGTTTCAATATGGAGGAAAATATAAAATGTTCCTTTTCCTTTATTTCCGAAAACACTGGCGCACATGTTCGCTAATTCTCTTTTAAGAAGAAGTGTATTTGTCAAATATCGTCTCCGTAACTTCAGGATTGCATATGGTATTCTACTTTGGGTAAATTATTTGAACACTTTTACCTCAGCATACACATTAAAAAAATCCTTTCTAATTCATGGGTAAGTCACTTTCATTCTTTCATTTAATTATTAAAAAATGACCCTTTTTCTCCATTTAAGATCAGAATTTTCGAAAATGAGGAAGTATATACATTGTCACTTTTTGAAATTTCTGGGCTTCGATAGGAGAGTATGGTAATCGTGAAAAAATACCGAATTCGAGATTTTAAGGGATTTACACGTTTCACATGTCCCCTATATACCGAAACAGTGATTTTTCGATGTTTGTGTGTCTGATTGCCCCTTTATTCTGATGTAAACTTGCCTAGAGTCTATCCATATGCCAAACATACTAGGACAGTCAACAGAAACAACTGCTCAACTGCTCCTGCCATTGCTGGAAACACAGACGAGAGTAGTTTTTTGATATCTTCCGTAGTTCAACGGTCATATTATTTTTGATCGTATTCTACGGTGGTGAAACGGACACCTTTGAGGCTAATTTTTCCTTCAAGCATTGTCACCGTAAACTGTATCAAGGCTATCGAAGTCTCTGAAGCAGATTTCCCCAAGAACTTGATATTTGTGCCTTGCTTGAACTGCGACATTGCGCAAACAGATCACCACGCAGTCCTCCATCCAGTCACACTACTCGCATAAGCCTGTTATTACCTGTTATGACATGTTCATACTTGTCACGTTCATAATTAGACAACCTATGGACTTTGCTGTACAAGAATCATTGTGATTCCATCACAAATGCCAAAACTAGAACATTCCGGGTACTTTCGGATTGCCCTGGTAGTCTGGCTTAGTGCGGTGTCTCTTTCTGTGTCCAATAAATCTATTGTTATACTGGCATATATTTATTATTGAGAAAATATAATCCAAGGGTAATGAACTGTAAGTACTCTAGTTCATTAAGGTTTAATTGAAATACCTGTATTATACAAACTGTTATATCAATAAAGTACAATCTTTATTCGTGCTTATAGGAGTATCAAATATAAACAAATGCCAGACATTATAGAGATGTTCTCGGAATATCAGCTAGGTGAAGTCCGACGATAGAGCCGACGTTTCAAGAACTGACATCGTTCTCGTCTTCAGGACTATTATACTGACACAGAAACAGAAAAGTTAAAAGTAAGGACGTCCATCAGAAAAAGCCCGCGTCCTGATGGAGAGTAAGGTATCAACCATATGTCTACATGCCTCTCCTCACATGCTGTTAGTAAACTAAAGAATCTGTCGGGGGGAGTGTGTGTATCGCGGTTTCTATCTTTCGGAAAACATTTACACGCAAATCTGTAGCTGTGTAGATAGCAGGAACGAAGGGTAAAGTAGAAGATAGGAAAGCAGGAAAGCAGAGTTATTTTGATTTTCATAGAGGGGCAAAAAACCTGGGAACCTGGAAAAAATCTTATTCGTTCGTGCTGCATGCGTAAGTATTTACATGGCAAAACCACTTTAGAAGGGTGCTAAAAATGTATGTAAGCATGTCTGTAATACATTAAATTAGCTGTGAAAGCAAATAAACTATCTGAATATTATTGATGCAAATCTGTGTTGTCTGTAATGGGGAAATGTGTTATTAGTGGGTTGAGTTGATTTTGAGTTTAACGTCCCTTTTCAGCAGCGAGGCTATATGAGACGTGGACCTACTGATTAACGTGGAATCCGAACCACATGAGCTCCCGCCGGGAATCGAACCCGGGTCTCCCGCGCCAAAGGCGCGTATGCTAACCGCTTAGCCACGGAGGAGCTCGTGTTATTAGTGGGAAACTTTGCTATTTTTTGAACATGCTATCCTTAATCATCTTGCCTTCTTCTTCTGCCCGGTTGTTGCCTGTACCTGAAAAGAGATTTATGTGGCTTTTGATATTAGTGAAGTACATGTCTCAGGTTTGTCAGTTTTAAGCCAAGTTAATATTGTTAGTATGTTCTACACTGATATTTACATATTTACACTTACCATAGATGTTACAATATATATTCTTCACATACCTTTTGCATAAATGTACAGTATATATACATACGGATATATACACATACATACATAACATATACATACTTGTTTTGCACCGTCGGTGAGTTCGTCATTTTATAATTTGTTAGCTATTATTATTGTTTGTTATTAGTTTTTTATTTTTATTGTTTTTTGTATGTTTGGTATTTTATGCTTTTTAAAAATTTTTATATGGTTATTTGTCATATATTTGATTATAGTTGGTAGTTAGTAAGTTTTTTTTTTTTTTTAGTTAAGACAGTGAATCCAGTAGTTGTTAGTAAGTTGAATAATCACCTGAGTACATGTATATCAGATTAGTCTGTTTGCTATAGAAAGATTTGTTTCGGTCTTTTATGTTTGTTGTAGGGTCCTATGTCATAATTTCCTAATGAATTCACTAATTTGTTTTCTGGTTTTCCTTTATCTGTATAAAATTTTGTTGGCACGTTCTTGATTACTTATTCGATGGGTAGGGTGTTTAGCTCATATTGTAGTGGAATTAGTCTGGTGTATCTTGGGAAATTAGTGATTTTTTAAGTACTTTGTTTTGAAATAGTTGTAATTTTCTTAGGTTAAGTTTCAACGCGTGTCCCCATGCGGACGCTGCATAAGTTAATATTGGTCCTATTAATGTTTTATATAGAATTGACTTTGCATAATCGCTAATATGCTGAATGCTTAGTAGGCTTTTCAGTTCATTTGCTCTGCCGGTAGCTTTTCCGATTTGTGATATTTAAATGTTAGTTTGGAGTCTAGTAGAATTCCTAGATATTTTGCCTTGGTGGTCCAACGAACCGGTTCATTGAAAATTTCGACTTGTATTGTCGGTGTCTTTTTGCGCTTTGTGAACTAGATGGATCCACACTTATTTGCGTTAATTTTGATTTTCCATTTTTCAAACCAATTTTCTAGCTTTGGCATATGTTTTTGCATATATTTTACGGCTTGATTGGGTTGCCAACTATTAGCGAAGATGCAAGTGTCATCCGCGAAGAGGGCCAGGTTTGTGTCATCATGTTTGGGTATGTCGTTTATAAATAAATTGAATAAAACTGGTCCTAATAGAGAGCCTTATGGCACGCCTGCTTCTATTTTACGGGTGCTGGAGTTTGCTGGAGTTCTTCGGTCCAGACTCTATCAAACGCCTTTTCAATGTCTAAGAATAGGGCTGCTGTGCCTTTGTCTTTATTGAAGTTATCTGTTACGTTTTCTATTAATCATACTAGTTCCTCTGTAGTTAAGTACTTATTTCTGAATCCAAACTGTTCGTTGATAAGGGTATTGTGTGTTTTAATGAATATATTAATTTTAGTGAGGAGCATTGATTCGGTTACTTTTGTAAGTGTGCATAGTAAGCTGGTTGATCTGTAGTTTTGCGGGAATAGGGGATCTTTACCCGGCTTTGGCAATGCTATTACTTTATTTATTTTCCAGCTCTTGGGAAAATAGGTTAGTCTCATTATTGCATTGAGGATTTGGACTAGAAATCGTATTGCTTTTTGTAGTAAGTTTTGATGCAAATGTTTTGTATGTTATTATGGCCCGGTGCTTTAAGTGGTCTAAATTTGGTGATTATTTTTGTGATTTTGTTTCGGTTAGTTCTTTTGGTTGACGTACCTAAATTGGCCATTTTTATGCTTTCAATTTTTTGCTTGACAACTCTTTCATGCCTTCTATTGTCACCAATGTCAATAGGCCTGAAAGTTTTCTCAAGCGTGTTTGCGAGTGCGTTTGCTTTTTCTTCGACTGAGTAGACTGATCCTTTTTCACCATGGAGGGAAGGGGTGGGTGTGTAAGGCTTCGTCAAGTTTTTGGTTATTTTCCATATGCTACCGTCTGTAAAGTTTGGAATCAGGAATATAAGATGTATTCTTGAGACAGAAAAGTAGAAACTCTATATTTAATATTTTTTCTTAGTCTGTTGATGTTATATTTCGTTACTGAATTTTTATTGCTTTGAGAATCTTTTCTTAAGCTGTTTCTGAGTTTTATGTCTTTAATATGCTCTGGTAACTTAATTCGATTGTGCTGATTGCCTGATAGTTTAGGAATAGCTTTATGTGCTGCTTTTATTATATTTTCTGTTAGTATTTCTACTGCCTGATCTATGTGGTCATTGTTTATTATTTCGTACCCGTCTGGAATGCTTTTTTCTATTTCTTCTTTATATACGTTCCAATTTACTTTCTTGTAATTTAATCCGATTTGCTCAGTGGTTAGGTCTGGTTTGCCTTTTATGGTAATGATGATAGGTTGGTGGTAAGAGTCTAGTTCATTTTCAGTGAATATTTCCAAGTTACCTTTTATGTTCTTGTGTAGAGCATAGTTTAAGGCATCTTGTTTGTTGCCATTCGGTGGGTAGTGGGTTGATCTGTGCTGAGATAATACTTGTAAGGGAGATCCCTGCGAGAAATTATATAATCGTGTTCCGTTGTTGTTGGTTACTTTACTGGAAAATAAGGGATGTTTGGAGTTAAAGTCCGCGGCTAGTATTAAGGATGGTGCTGTATTTGTTAATTTAGGTATGCCATCTGTATTAATAGGTATAGAGGGTGAGTTATATATACCGAAAATTGAAATTGGTTTGTTATTTAGGTATATTTTCACCTCCGCTGCCTCAACCGTATTAAGTACTGGTAATTTTAATTCTGCATGTTTAATATTATCTCTGACTATAGGTAGTGTTCGTAATTTACTTGTTCCTACATTTCTGTCGTTTCTAAATAGTTTGTAGCCTGAAATTTTTATTTTTCTTTGTGGTACCAGGTTGGTTTTTAGGCCTACGTCAATTTTGTTTTCTTGCATATAGTCCGCAGGTCCGTCTACTTTTTCATTAAGCCGCAAGCATTCGAGGCGAGTATTTTGAAACTATTATTATTATTTAGCTGTTTACCCATCTCTTTCTATGGTGTTAACCTGCTTTTAAGTAATTTTCCTACCCATCTTATGAAATGCATTAAGAAGTTTTGTACGTAGTCAAAAACAGAGTCTATGTCAGAATTTCCTGCAATGTGAAATTCTAAGAAGTGAAGTTTAGATTCTTTATTTTCTTCAATGATAGATTCTTTTTTGTTTGTGGTATGATTGTCGTTTGTTTGGTTTTGTGACTTTTGTGTATGTGCTTGTTTCATCATCTGTTGTGGAGCTGTCGTCTTGGTTCCAGGTGTTTGGTTTTCTAGGTTTGCTGGGTATGGTCCTTTTCTTAGGAGTAGGATTGGATTTTGTTGGTTTTTGTTTTGATGGTGTTGGTTGAGGTTCTAGGCGCAGAGATTAGGGTTTGGCTAGATTTTGGTCCGTTTCAGTATTGTTCATTGTAGGGGCATGTGCTGTGGTGTTGTTTTTTCGTGTTCTGTCAGCCACTCTTTCACTTTTCTTACCAGCTGTATATGCCATGAGTTTTCGGTACTCCGCGCAACCTCTGTAATTGCTTGAGTGGGGGCCTTTGCAATTAGCGCAGGTAGGCGGGACACCTCTGGGTTTTCCGCACTGCTCAGACCAGTGGTCTTGATTTTTGAGTTTTTACGTCCCATTCAGCAGCGAGGCTATATGAGACGTGGACCTACTGATTAACGTGGAATCCGAACCACATGAGCTCCCGCTGGGAATCAAACCCGGGTCTCCCGCGACAAAGGCGCGCATGCTAACCGCTTAGCCACGAAGGAGCTCAATCAGACCAGTGGTCCTGTTCACATTTCACACACTGGGCTGCAGAGGGCAGTTGATTGCTGAGTGTAGAAAACCCTGGCATATGTGGCACTGTATTAATTCTATTGGGGGGGGGCTATATTCGTCGATTTTTACTGCCATACATAAAATCTGGCGCAAGTTCGCGAATCTCTGTTTATGAGCTACATCTGGTAATTTTATTAGAAAAAGTCCCCAGTGCTTTGTTACTTTTGTCTCTGTATTGTCTCCTGCACATTTGATGCACTGTGATTACCTGTGTCTGTAATGCAGTGTTTATGTCTTTAGCTATCTCGTCTGTGGGTATGTCAATTGGAAGCCCCCTAATTACCATCCTGATACATTACCATCCTGATACACTTGTTGTTTGATTTAGTAGCGTGGATGTGCGTTATTTTGCGTTTTTGTACATAATTAAGGATTTCTTTGTAAGTGGATTTATTCTACGCTGTGATTTTGTATCCTTGCTGTGTATGTTTTCCTGGAATGTTCCCGTGTTTCCTGAATACAGTAATGAAGTCCTGTCTATTTTGTATGATTATGGGGGGGAGTGTTTTTTTAGTCCCTGGCTCATCATTTCCTGACCTGCTTTGATTATTCACATTAGGTTTAGCTTTTTGATTTAAGATTTCTGCATAAGTTAGTCCTCTTGTTTTAGCTGAAGCATCCTTACTATCTGAGTTATATTCTGAATTTACGTCTGACAGTTCTGACAGTCTAATGTCTGACAGTACTAATTGTGAAAAGCTAACGTCTTTTGAGATCTTTATGGTGGCTATTGTTACTCCTATAGCTAAGTTTGCTCTGGTTACTGTTGCTACCTTTCATACTAGATTTGCTTTTACTACTGCTTACGCTGTTGACACTTTTCTGGCTGTCACTATCTAAATTATTACTAGTATTGGTGCAACTTGATTTAATATCTCAGTTACTATATTCGTCTTTAGATTCTGAACTTGTGAGGGAACTAGTAACGACAGGTAAGTGTCTTGAGACTACCTGAACTAGAGCTTTTGCTGTCTCCATCTTTTTGGGCTCATGCTCCTTTCCCCTTCATGGTTCACTCCCTGTCCTCACACAACCGTTGTTGAACACTCACTTGAGCAAAATTAATTGGATTTAGGCACTACTATGATTTATTTTTTACTTATTGATTTCTGCTTTTTTTTTCTTTCTCTTTAACACTCAATGATAGCTTTTGGTAGCTAACGCGTGTTTGTCAGGCGGCGCGCGTCCTGGATGGTTCTTCAAAGGGCTGGTTACGTTACACGTTTATGCTAACAAAATTTGTTAGGGGGCGTTACCCTTACCCTATCTCTCCGGGTTTAGGTCTCCCTTGGGGGATGAAGACTAGGGATGGCCAGACGGATCCGGATCTCGGATATCCGGATCCTATAATATCCGGATCCGGATCCTATAAGATCCGGATCTCGGATCCGGATCCGAAATTTCGGATCTTGGATCCGGATCCGGATATCCGGATCTTGGATCCGTATCCAGAATTTCGGATCTTGGATTCGGATCCGGATATCCGGTTCCTGGATCCAGATCCGAAATTTCGGATCTTGGATCCGGATCCGAAATTTCGGATCTTGGATCCGGATCCGGAATTTCGGATCTTGGATCCGGATCCGGAATTTTGTATCTTGGATCCGGATCCGAAGTTTTGTATCTTGAATCCGGATCCGGAATTTTGAATCTTGGATCCGGATCCGAAGTTTCGAATATTGGATCCGGATATTCGGTTCCTCTATCCACACCCGAAATTTCGAAGTTTAGATTCGGACTCCTGATTTGAATATTTTAGGCCTTAGATTGAGACCCAGAACTAAAATATCCATATGTATAAAATTGACTAGGTGAATTTTATCTAACTCAGTGGGAAGACAATTCAATTTAAATGACAAAAGATTACATGAAAATCTCATTTTCACATTTTTCGGGGTTAGACCACTGTTGCGCACACCCCATCATTTAGTCTTTAGTATATCTTTAAACGTACTACAAGTATGCCACTTTCATCTCAAGTCAGTAATTATATAGATCTGCCTTTTGTTATATATTAATCGAGTTAGGATTAAAACTCGATTGTTTGTGAGACCTATGATAATATTTTCAGAATGAGTTATAACGTTGAAAAACTGCATAGTAATGCTGCATATTTTCTTTGTGCCACATTGGAATTTAATGTAGTCTATCTTATACAGTCGGCTCTTATGATTAATTCAATGATCTGAACTCCTGCAGAATTACGCTAAAATCATGGATGTCTTTGAATTTTCGTCATTATTTCTATTTTTTATTACGAGCAAAATAAATATCATAAGCGGCATTTTACATAATACATATAGACGCAGTTCAGTCAGTTGATTGCTTAAAGTTTATAGCAAAGCTATTACATTTCTAAGACACTGGCGGCTTTAGGACAAAATCCATGGCTTTCCCATAAAATTTTAAATCTCTCTATATAAAAAGGGCAAAGTCCTGAGTGAGTGAGTGACAGATCACCGTACAGGCCAAATCGCTTAAGCTACAAACGTGAAATTTGGACAGTTTATAGGCTTTGTGACGTAGGATACTACCAAGGAAGGACTTTGGGAAATTCGACGAGGAAGGGGGGAAATGGGGTGGAAAATAATGATGATTCTTGACGTTAGATACTTCAAATTTGGTATTTGGGTTTCTCATTGAAAATAATTTGATACTTGTTAAAGTGCTTTTTGATAGCTATTTAAATTAGAAGGGGCAGGGAAGATGTAGAAAGTAAAACAACGGGTGGTAATTGCAATTATTGCAATTAGTATAATAATATGCCTATATCTCGGAAGCTTAAAGGGTTAGAAACATGGAATTTGGTATTTGAACTTCTCACTTAAAATAATTAGATACGTATTTCAACGTTTTTTTAATATGTGGCCCAGAAGGGAAGAAAAAGGGCGAGAAGAAAATTAAGTGGAGATTAGAATTATTGTATTAATATGTTAAATCATTTAAGGTTAGAGACTTGAAATTTGGTATTTGCATTTCTCATTGAAAATAATTTGACATGTGTTTCAGTGTTTTTTGACGTTTTAGTAAAAAGGAAAAGAGAAGAGATGGAAAGGAAAGAGGGTGGGGATTGTAATTATTATAATAACATGTCGATATCTGGGAACCTCTGAAGGTTAGGAGCATAGAATTTGGTATTTGGACTTTGCATTTGAAATAATTAGGTATGTACTTAAGCGTTTTTTGATGTATGTCTTAGAGGGGAAGAAAAGGGGCGGGGAGAAAAGACTTTTATATCTCGGAATCCTGGAATGTTAGAGAAATGAAACTTGTTATTTGAACAAAAATTCGTTATGAAATGAAATCTTTGAGTTTTACGTCCCACGCTTATGCCGGTTAGGCTAAAGGAGACGGTGATTATGAGAAATAAATGAAATGAAGAAAGTGGTAGGAAACGGGAAAACCCGAGAAAACCCACGAGCACGATGTTTGTCCACCACAAAGTCCATACGGCGCGAGCTGGGATCGAACCAGGGACCCCAAGCACCGGAGGTGAACGCTCTACCACTTTTTTTAAGATAATTTATTGTAACTCAAGAATCAATTACATTGGTTATGCATTTGTAACAAAAAAAGGAAGTTACGAGAACAATGAGTTGGCTATAAAATTTGCAAATAGTTTATTACGTACATCCTTTGCTAATTTGGAGTATTCTTTTTGTAAATACTGTACATAGAAGGCTCCCCCTGCTTCTAAGTTGGAATTTAAAATATATGTGACGGTCGTTCCTCTATACCAATTGACACTATGTTGTTTACTAACGGGATAAAAACGATAATCAGGTCTTAAAACTATGCTAATATTTATATTGCGTTCCGAACTACGAGTAAGAATGGCTAAAAAGTGACGTAACTGAGACCAGATTTTTGTGGATTCCAGATATGTCGTGATTCTATGAATCAACGTATCTATATTGTTACATCTATTGCAAAGAGCATCAGGACTAAAACCATATTTGTTTCTCTTTTCTTTAGTATCAATAACATTATGAACAATCATAAACCAGATAGATTTGCTGGCAACACTCAAGGTCGAGTCATTAATATTGGCCCAAATATTGGACCAATTACACAAGCACTCATCTAACACAATTTTAGGTGGGACATATAATCTAGTCATTTTAAAAACATACAGCTTTTTACTACTTAAAGTTTTAAAATCAAAAAGCTGAGACAGATATATATAATCACACAAAACAGTTTCCAAGTACTTACAGCTTTGAGAGAGGTCAGCCATACACAGGGGTAGACTCCTGTCTGTTCGTTCTAATACGTAAGTGAGCAGTTGTTGTGTTACACTATTAGCTTCGTCTGTGTACAAGGTCATTGAGCGAGTAACATACAAACTTGCAGCTTTTTCTTGCACATTGACCAGACCGATGGGAGCAAGGCTAATAGCAAAACTCAACATTGAAAGGGGATCACCTTGTCTTATTGAACGTTTGATGGGAATGTTGTTGGATAGGTGACCGTTAACATTTAACTTCGTATGAGCGTCTTTATAAAAATATTTCATCCATGTAACAAATTGTTCATTAAAACCGAATTTTCTGAAAACAGACCATAAGTACGAGTGTTCAATATTATCAAAGGCATTTTTAAAGTCTAAATTTATCAGAGCCGCTTTAAGAGCGCAATCATTACAAATAGTAATACTATCTCGAATAGTTAATAAAAGGTGATAGATGGTTTTCTGTTTAACAGCCACATATTGCAAATTTTGTAATAACTTATCCATGTAGTCCTGTAGTCTGTTTTTAATACATCTACTAAAAATTTTGATATCTGTATTAAGAAGGGATATAGGTCTATAATGGCTAACATTAGATGGTTGAACAGTTTTAGGGATAAAGACCGTGACGGCTGTATTAGGGCGCTTGATAGTCTCTGAAGGAAAGAACCATTCATTTACAATCAATGTTAGTGTATCGCCCATTATATCCCAAAATTTAACATATAAACGGCCAGAGATAGAGTCGGGGCCAGGAGATTTTCCTTTTTTTGCAGCATTTACAGCTCTTTGTACTTAATTTTTAGTAAACGGAGCACATAAAATTTGATTGTCTTCATCATTTAGCACTGCAGGCACACTGTCAAGTAATTTATTTTCGCAGCCGGTAGCAGCAGCGACCCCAAATAACTGGTAGTAATAATCATACAGGGTGTTACGAATATTGTCCTGAGTAGTTTGAATAGAGCCTTGAGCATCTGTGAGTGACGTAATAAGTTTCCTCCGTCCACGTTTGGCTTCTGTTAACACATGTGTAAGAGAGCATTGTTCTTCTTCCGGAAACCCTGGAACTTTACTACGTAACCTAATCCCTTCCATTTTCTGTTTATGGAATTGTAATAATTTGGCTTTGTATTTACGGACAGAGATAAGGGCCGAGCGATTTGTCATCGCTTCAGTTTGTGCCTCTAATAGACATCTATAATAGAAATTATAAAGTTTTCGCTTATCAGCATAAATTTCAGAGGAATACCACCTACAAAAGCTTCGGATTTTGTCCTTACAGTATTGATTCCACCACTCAATATATGTTTTAAACCACTTCTTTTGTTTAAGCCAATAAGCCCACTTTTTAGAAAAGAGCTGACAAAATGACTCATCATTGAGCAGACTTTCATTCATGTGATAATATCCCCGTCCCCGAGCAATCTTCTGGTCATTAATTTTAATTTCCATTATTAAACAGAGATGATCAGTGAAACACGTGGGATATCGGTATACAGAAACAACCTGTGATTTGAAGTTATTATTTACATAAATCCTATCTATCCTTGAGCTCGAAGTTTTTGTAATAAATGTGTCCCCCCTTAAATCTGGGTGTTTGAAGTCCCACACATCTACCAAAGACAAATTCTTTACCAATTCATTTAAGGTAGGGCAATAATTGTTAGTTGTTTCTGTTGTGTGAGTTATACTTGAATTATGATCTCCGCCAAAGATAACATGAATTGGGCCACTAAAAAACGGCGCTACCTCATTTGCATAAAAATTATTCCGTTCTTTTCTATTATGGCTTCCACTGGGCGCATAAACATTGATTAGAGTTATATCATTGACCTGACCTTTGATAATTCGACCATTAGGATGTAATTCTACATTTGTAAGCGGGATGCCTTCTTTAACCAAAATTGCAGTACCAAGGCTATTATATGTACAATTATTATATACATTATATGATGGATGTACGTTTACAATCTTTGGACCAACTTCTTGGAGAAAAGCTACATCTATTTCAGATTTAAGTAGAAAGTCATTGAGAGCTTCAAGTTTGACTGGCGATTGTATTCCGTTGATATTTATAGTTGCTAGTTTTAAGATAGTACACATAAATATTGTTATAGGAAGTTGTCTAATGGTAGCAACACACTTCATAATCCCACACCACTATTTGGCTGCAAGCACTGTTTCTGAATGTTTAGGTAGGAGTAGAAACTGTTTGTGACTCACCTGAAGAAGGAACTGCGGTATCAGGTAGATATTCCGTACTCACTAATTTAGCTACAGACGACCTGGTGATCCTAGGTGATACTTCTAAGGGTCCCTGATCCGTCTTCTTAGGTTGCTTTACTTGAGCTATAGCCGTTCCTGCTTTCTTCCGTTTCTTGTCTTGGGAGGCTTCCTGGGAATTCCGGGCATCAGATCCTTTTTTCCCCACTAGGACAACTCACAGGGGAGAAAGGATGATCTTTTTCCTTGGACTGAACTGGAAAAATGGGACTTAGAGAGGAAACTTCCGATACACTATAGATGCACTCTAGCTTCTGATCACCATCAACAATGCTAGTGGAGGAGGAATCACTGTCTATCAAAAGCTTCTTTGTATCTTGTTCAATGACAACTTGATGTTCCCGTGGAAAATCTGATTCAGCCAGTGAAGAAGTACCATGTAAAGCTGGAGGGGCTGCAGATGAGGTCCTGTCCTGACTATCACTAATATCCTTGGGAGAGACGTTTTCCTTAATTTCTCCGGAACATGGTCGGCTAGGAACACTGTCTTTTGGCACTATCGGAGTAGTGTTTAGAGAACGGCCCTGTATCACAGGGGTAGTAAGCTCAGTCATTAACTTTGGAAAGTCAACATCTGACGTTAAAGTAGGCAAATTAGCAGGTTTAACCACATTAATTTCTGGGGTTGGCGAACCCCGAGAGCGTTCCTTATCACTTTCAGTATGTTCTATGGTTGTTGTTGAAACAAAGGCCCGTTTTTGACGCTGAAAACATTGATCTTGTAAATGATCTCTAGATTGGCAGTAATAACAAGTACGGTCCTGACCGAAATAAGTTACTAGGAACTTCTGGTTACGAATATCCAGGAAGGACGGTATAGGTTTAAACAAATACATAGTCACGATCTTTCGTCCAGATCTAACTTTATAAATATGAGTATCGTCATAAATTTCGTCTTTTATACTTTTACACTCTCCATAGATAGACAAGGCACGCGTGACATCATTATCACTATATTCCGTCGGAATGGCATGTATTCGCACATAGGTTAAAGGTCGATCAGCTAATTCTAAAGTTACTGGGTATGTTCCACTATCATCTTGAAATTTAACACTATCACCATGATCTCTTAACAATTTGTCACACAACAAGTCAGACAATAACTTAATATACACACATTTACGATAAATATCCAACTCAATACTTAGTATTTGTTCTTCCTTTAACTTAAACGTATTTTGAATAAACTCATGGATTTTTATTGTGGACGGACGGTTAGGAATCGCACGAAATCCTAATTTTAATGTATTGACACGTTTGATAGAAATTTTATAATTCTAAATAAACTCACTAGTTACCACTAAACTGAAATATATTAGAATCAAGTCAGCGTAAATTCCAAGCAAACACAAAGTACACTGGGCGCATTCAATGCCTCTCGCACGATACGACACTGGAGGAACGACCAGCGAAAGACGTGTTACCTCTTGGGCAGCTAACACGCGAATACATAAACTTGTTATTTGAACAAAAATTCGTTATGAAATGAAATCTTTGAGTTTTACGTCCCACGCTTATGCCGGTTAGGCTAAAGGAGACGGTGATTATGAGAAATAAATGAAATGAAGAAAGTGGTAGGAAACGGGAAAACCCGAGAAAACCCACGAGCACGATGTTTGTCCACCACAAAGTCCACACGGCGCGAGCTGGGATCGAACCAGGGACCCCAAGCACCGGAGGTGAACGCTCTACCACTGAGCCACCGCGCCCCCTTAAAAATTCGTTGTGTTTGCAGGCGTATGATGTGCGAGGCCGTAGACCGAGCAAATGTGTGGGCTGGGGGGAAAGCCCCCATGTACTCGCACTGAAATTCGGTATGTCTCGGGATACCGGAATGTTATTACATACAACTTGATATTTGAAATGAGATTCGGTATGGTTGTAGGTTTACGAGGTACGAGGTCATAGGCCGATCAAATGAGATATCAGAGGGTCTAAGGGCAAATCCCCAGACATTTCTTTTTAAATTGATTATGATTAGAGGCTTTAGTGGTGCGAGGCCCTAGTAACGGGGGTCTAGTGGCGAAGCCCCCCACTAGCCGAGGTCTATTAAGTACATAAGTGTATTTGTGTAATGACTGGAAATTGCATGTATGCCTGTGGACAAAATTGCATAAGTAGCCACGAGAAATGACAATCCTTTAAGATAAAAATTTTAAAAAGCTACCAAAATGTACTCTTGAATGAGTTGTATATTACGTTTGCGCAGGGCCGAATCCAGAACGGACTCCTGGAGGGGGCGGATGGATTCTTAGGGGGCGGTTGGGGATGCTAGCAGTGAAAAATTACTTAGATGATCTGAAATTGCCACAAATTACTACTAAAGTGGTGCTGATTCTAGTGCTTTCTGCTCGAAGCTTTCCTTGAAAAAGTTTGCCACTGCTGGTGAGAGAGGTGACCCCATGGCAACGCCGTCCGTTTGTTCATAGTACTGTCCGTCGAAGAGGAAATACGTGGAAGTTAAAGTGATTTTGAATAAATCAACAATCTCCGTCGGGAAGTACTCACTGAGTAAATGTAACGTGTCTTGTACTGGAACTCTGGTAAACAGAGAGACCACATCAAAACTGACTATATGTCGTCTGGAGAAAGTGCGAATGGAAGCCCAACTTACCGTTTGGCTAAGTACCTCGCCTCTCTTCTTCAACCGCTAGTTGTGAACACCACGTCAAGAACTCACGAATTCGTGGAAATATTGAAGGCCATACGCATGACAATGGGTCTCATTGGAATGTCAATCTTGTGTACCTTCGGCAGTCCATACAGTCTCGGTGGTTGGCATTTATGTGGCGTGATTTTCTTGCGTATTTCTTTTGGTACGTTGGTTTTCTTCAGAAGTGTAGTAATTCTACGCTCAATACTGTAGGCGGGATTCTTCTTGAGTTGTCTATAGGCCGGGTCGTTGAGTAAATCCGACATAATCTTCTTGTAGACTTCAGTGGGTATTTGTATGGCGGCGTGCCGTTGTCCGCTGGCAGTACAGTGGTGCTGGCGTCTTGACAAAGTTTCTTGGAATTTATTGGAGGAGTACAATGAAGTATATCGCATCGCATCGTGGTCGATTTTACGATTACATTGCTTCTTGTTAACAAACAATTTAGAACTTTGAACTATAAATAATTTCCAATGAAGAGTCATTTTCATGCATATAAGTAACTAAGTATATACTAACCTCTATACTATTTAATAGTAACATTCGAGGATGCATTGTACCATATTTTTCCCTTACAAGTACTTTCTTGTTTCATTCAGGAAATGGGAATTTGCAGCAAATGTTCTAAACCTATAGCTCGACAAGAAGTCAATAAAAAAAAGTCAATGTGAAAAAAATGTCATAGCGAAAGAAGCATTTAACAAGAAAAAATCACTCTTAATTTGCAGGGTTAATTTCGGACTAAGGAAGAAGTTGGTCAAGTGCTATTTATGAAGTACTAGACTATATGGTTCAGAGACTTGGGCATTATGAAAGTTAGAGAAGAAATATTTAGATAGCTTCGAAATGTGGTGTAGGAGGAAGACGGAGAAGATAAAATGAATAGAAGGAATAACAAATGAAAAGATGTTAAAGCGGATAGGAGAGAAGATGACATTTTTAACCAATATCCTTCGTAGGAAGGGCAATTAGATTGGAGACATCTTGCAAAGAAATTGTCTTCTTCATACTGCCATAGAAGGAAAGACGAAATGAAAGCGAGGAGTTGGACGAAGAACACAATTGATCGAAGATTTGAAAAAAATGGAAGAAAATATTGGGAATTAAAAATAGCTGAAAATCAACAAAAGTGGGAGAAGTATTTCCAGGCTCAAACCTAAAACAATAATAATGAAAAAATCTCCTTAGTCCCAGGACCTGCCAACAGACAGAATACTTACTACTACTACTACTACTACTACTACTACTACTACTACTACTACTACTACTAATAATAATAATAATAATAATGTTTTTGGTGTGCTAGTGATATTCACAAATACAGTGTTCTAACGCGATGATGCTCCACGTGTATACTTTCAAAAAATAATCTTGAGATTATTTTTTTTTCAGTGTGGAGGTGAAAGGAAGAGGAATTGTACACCTACTCGTACTATAAGTCACATTATTTTACTATAAACACGTGTTTTCATGATATGTAAACAAATTGTGGCAGACGACAGAAGGAAACTACACTTTGAGCAAGAAACGAAGAAGACACGGAGAACGACGAAAATATCCGACAACCCCTCTACAGGTTCTCCCTCCGCAGGATGACTATAAAAGAGGACGTCGGGACTAAGAAATCATCAATGTCTTGTAATGATCACTAACTTACAATACCTTCTTCCGAGACCGTCATGAGCTACGAAGTATAAAATTATAATACCTTCTGCCGAGGCCGCTATGGACTATGAAGACAATATCACGTCTGAGGCCGCTCGGGTTAAGACAACCATCCTATCTACCCGAGGCAATATTGTGTGCCGAAGGGATTTATTTATATCCTACAGTGAATACATTTATTTAGAGTGTTTATAAACTTCGAGAAAGACTTATAGAAACTTTGTACGATATGGATATTCGATATTTTTGTAATAAGAGGGTGAAAGGTTAAAACTCCTGTGTACGTTATTGACTATCTACAGAATATTATAATATTCACTGTACAACCAGAACATAATGACCAGCTACCTGATATCTGGCATATCCATTTTTGGCTAGCAGGGCAACAACAATGTGTTAGGCATGGAAGCAATTATACTTTGATAAATGGATGTAAAGATGACGCATCACGTCTGAACACATGTATGACCAAACTGAAGCCACCACCTGCTTGCAGTTGTCCTGCTGTGCACGTCAAGAGTAGTGTTTCTCTGGAAGACGACGGCTTCTGACAATTTCGTCAACGTGATGAAGATAGTATCGGGATTCATGGGATCATGTAACTGTGTCATTGTCCGACTTTCCCATGACGATGTCCACATGAACATTCTAATCGTTATCTATGGTGTCTTGTGCTAAACACGTTACGCATGTGGGACGTTGGCTACGGAAGCACATATCTAACAGTGTACGGTCAACTGTGCTGAAACACAATCGTGCTTTTGCCACTATTCAAATTTGCTAAAATCTGCTTTTAAATGCGCTACAGTTTGCGACCTGTCGTGCCTGTTTTGCCAACTTTGACAGTCTACAACTACCGATACTTTAGTGAGGCATGGTTGCTTTATGTATTCTGGTTTGGTACTGGTTTAATCGTTCTCTTCCCACGTTTGGTAAACAGTAACCAAAACAGCTCGAGAATACCTAACAAGTAACGCTGTTTTTGAAATGGTCGTTACCAGCCGCTTGGCCATATCTATCTGGCCTCTATCAAATTCCGTTACCGGCTTTACCCATTCTACGCCCAAGCACGACATTGACAGATCAAGCGACATCTGTCATCGTATGGTGAGCAATTCTGCTGCGCCACATTTCTCCTACATTAGCCCAATTACTTCGTTCAGAAAGTAGCCGGTGGTCATAAAGTTTTGGTTGGTCAGTGTATATCTTGTCATTTAAAAATACATAGCATTAAAGTTCCTCTAATGTACGCAATATTTTTGTTTCTATTGAAAAAATAAATATTTTTAATATCTGCATAAATACGCACCATGATAGAGACCTTCTCGAACTTCTATAAAAATTATTATTATTATGTGTACGGAAATTTCTAGTACTGACAACACTACCTATACCGTGGAATGCGATGAACTGTCTAACGTAGAAGATTCTACCTCTCTGACACGCTTTAACTGACGCCTCACTGATGTACACCATATGTAAGAAAACAAATGGCGAAGATTTTTTTGAGACGATTCGCTATTGGGCTTTTTGAAATATAGACTAAATTAATTTGATATGTTAACATATTAGTGCTCTTATAAACAATAAAAATATTATTTATAAAATACACATGAAAACTATATACTTTTGTTCTGTGAAGGCACTAAATTAGTAGCAAATTAGAGGTAGAGTTCGTCTCATCTTGGTAATCAAGTGATGTAACTGTTATTTGGGAAAGCAACACTGCTGTGGCATAGCGGCTATTCCTCCGACAAGTAATTTAACAGATCCTTGCAAATCCCAAGTGGTTTGTTCCGAATCTTTGCCGCTGACCAATTACTCGTTTCCACATCACACTGGATAATCAGGAAACCTACAGCCAAAGTAAAACAAGATGATTTTTATCCATTCGAGTCTTTTAGTCTCCTCCACGTCTTTCCTTTTTGGTCTGAATTGTTAGTTGCGTTACTTGTAATTTATGATTTTTTTTTAACTAAATGTTTAATGTATATTTTATATAATTTATTCCTGAACTTCTTATGTGGATCTTTTATCATATTTGAAGGAAACACGTGAGACCAGAGACATAGCCAAGGGGAAAGAGGCTGACCCGACTCATGCACCCGGTAATATAGTGATACCGAATATGATTGATTGAATTCAGCATATTCCATTCTGAATCCCAATGTTACGAAATGTTTTTTTTTTTTTTAATAATTTGTCAGAATAAAAATGAGATATTGTGCACTCACGGAATTAATTGGTTCACCCTCTATCATGCACCTTGATGAGATTACAATGGTGTAGCAGGTCTTAGTATTCTGACATATGTACTCTTCAATATAGTAAAATAATATAATATATACTGTATTGTTATACATATAAGTTCACTTAAGAAATTGCAGGGGCTGCGGTGGCTCAGTGGTAAGCGTTCACCTCTGGTGCATGGGGTCGTTGGTTCGATCCCAGATCGCACCAAGTGGATTTTGTGGTGCATAAACGCCGTGTGCGTGGATTTCCTCGCGGTTCTCCCGTTTCCTCCCACTTTATTCATTC
This sequence comes from Thermobia domestica, assembly GCF_964235325.1. Classification (NCBI taxonomy): domain Eukaryota; kingdom Metazoa; phylum Arthropoda; class Insecta; order Zygentoma; family Lepismatidae; genus Thermobia; species Thermobia domestica. The sequence continues at coordinate 158,857,438 of NC_137470.1, read as the reverse complement.
CACCATTTCATTCATTTCTCATCATCACCATCTCCTTTAGACTAGCCGCCATAAACGTGGGAAGTAAAACTCAAAGATTTAATTTCATTTAAGAAATTGCAAATTTTCTTACTCAAAGGGTGATGAAAAATTGTGCAGAAGTTCCACTAAAAGCATAAAATTTGAATCAGCACTAGCTTGCTTGTCAGCCCGCAACAACCAAATTTGTGACTCTGTGGCAGAATTGTTTAAGCATCGGATTCGTTATTCACAAATGTATGTTTGAATGTATGTTATTTTTTCTTTATTTCTACAATCCAGACTGTGGTTATCACTATTCTTGATTTTGTTTACTTGTTTGTATGCAGCTTGTTGTCATTAATGCAATAAATAAAATAAAAAGGTACGTCAATAGCACTAAAATTTCTCTCTTCAATTTCTTAAACTAAATAATGTTATGTTTCCATATTTATTTATTAAAAATGAACAAAATTCTACCCACCACTCTCATCTTACAAATAGTGGAGTCGCCGGTGTTCTAGGCGCCCAAGCCTCCACTACACACAACAAGAAATGAGGTGTTGAAACAACACAAAATGTCTAACACTTTAGCGTGTTACTTGTATGTCAATACAACACCAAGCATTTTTTTTTTTTTACTGTTTTCCGCAGACGATAGCGTCGTGTCTTCGGGAGAGACTTGAGTTTAATTTCAGTGAAAAGTGGAACACATGTATGGGCTATGAGGTTTTGCCAACAACAATAATAAAGAAGCTCACTTTATTCATACATATAGGTGAATTATTATTATTGTTGTTGTAATCATGGCAGGAGACATAAGGATAAATACACAGAGCCTGAGTAACATCAAGATGAGACTGCAATAATCATAGGTTTTACATTAGGAATGAAAAATAAACAAGGGACGAAAATTATAAAATCTGAGTAGTCGTAAGGTTATGATGATGAGAAGTGCATGGACGCCACAGTTCACAGGGCAGTGTTAGTAGTCACAAATGAGGTTATCTTCTGTGTTGGGGCTACTCAACACTGATGTTCGACATGGGGAAGCCCTTGTTAGAATGAGAGTCACTGTGCAAGCGATGGATAAACGTGATGATTGAATTCTGGTGATTGATATGATTGAAAGAAATGTTGATCCGGATGCTCTGGATGTTTCTGACTATAGATTGTAAGTAGATGCTGTAAAGGTGTATAAGCGTACTTAGGAGGAGTGGAAAGACTGGCATCAATGTGTATGGTTTCTAAGAGGGTGTGATGCTGAGTTGTCCACTTTTTATCTATGTACCAGGAGCGAAGATCTTCAAGACGTCAAGTGATATGCGGAAAGGTCAGCTTATCGTACAAAAGATGAGTAGAGCTAGGCAAGGTGATGCGGTAGGCAAGACGTATTGCATGACGTTCGATTATAAGAAGCCGCTTATAAAACTCATCCCCAGCGCTAACCCAGGCAGTGTAGCCATGTGTCAGACAGGGGTGGAAAAACGCTTCATACGTATTTAACACTGTGTCAGCGTGTAAGCCCCAGGTAGTACCGGAAAGACGTTTCAATAAATTTAAGCGGTTTTGGGCCTTCTCTTTGATAGAAAGAAGGTGATGTTTCACATCAAGCATATCGCCTTCCGAGCATATCACAAATACCTCCTTACTGGCTGTAAGAATTTGCATTGTATTTTTATTGTTTGGTATGAGCAAAGCTTTGCGAAATATATTTCCCATTTATGGCAAGTAACTAGTAACATTCTATGTTTTCTGTAATTGGTCATAATAATATTATTGTAAACCTGTGAATCATCTGACAACAGTTACAAATATAGCAGTATTTCCATCTATTTTCTTTATCTGTTATTTTTGTGTCTTACCACGTATGAACAGAAGATGGCAGGACTGTTGCCTATGTAACTGTTGTCAGACGATTCACAGGTTTACAACAGTATTATTCTGACCTATTACAGAAAACATAGAATATTATTCGTTACTTGGCATAAGTGTCAAATATATTTCGCAAAGCTTTACTCATATCAAACGATAAATACAAATGCAAATTCTCTCAGGTAGTAACAAGTTATTTCTAATATGCTCGGAAGGCGATGTGCTTGGTGCTGAATTAACACGCAAGTAACACGCTAAAGTGGTAGTCATTTTGTGTAGTTTCAACACCTCATTTTTTATAGTGTACTTTTGAGATTCTTCTTCTTCTTATTATTATTATTATTAGTTTGCCTTTCGGCAGGTCCTGGGACAAATGAGGTCTTAGTCCTTCTTAATTTTCAGTTTGGGCCTGGAACAGTTTTTTTTTCATATTTCTCGATTTTCAGCTTCCTCTTGTAACTCCTAATATTTTCTTCTATTTTTCAAATCATCGATCACTTGTGTTCTTCCTATTCCGCGCGTTTCTTCCATCTTCCCCTCTATGGCGGCATGAAGAAGACAATTTCTTTGCAAGGTGGGTTCAATCCATTTGGCCTTTCTACGAAGGATGATTCATATACGTCATTACAATAATTTACCCGAGCTTGTTACTGCAATTAACACATATCACAAAACAACGAGCTTATACATTTCTTAGGAAACAATGTGTGTTTAATGAGATAACCGTATAACTAAATCAATATGATTGTGACGTTCTCACCAAGTGTTAATTTACTGCAGTGAGGTGAACGAAAAAGTGATTTAAAGAAATGCAACAAGGAGAATATGCATCATGTGTACGCCTTGATTTGCCATATCAAATTATGTGTGTTGTGACATCATGAATCGGTCACCGTTGAAAACACAGTGGTTACGATGCTACATATTCTCAACACTGATCCTGTAAATCAAACACTCGTAGGTAATATTGTTCTAATATTTAATGATGTATATTATGCTCCTGTGAGAAAATGCATTTTGAACAAACACAATTCAAAGTAAGGAACAACACAGGTCATTACAAGGAACAACACTATGCCATTCATCTTCGAAACAGTTGCGCTAAACTTCACTTCAGTCGTCGTGGTCACGTCTGATCTTAATTTAGAATACTTTCAGAAGCAGGCGCTATCTGGAGTCGGAAATACGTACGTATGAAGTTCATACCAAACAGAGCAAATAGTTACTAGCTTTCTCGGTGGGTTATTTCGTTCAGTGTTACCATTAGTGAAACAGGAAACTAAAGTTACAGAAAAATAATTGTCTTGTTCAAATATGATAAGTGATATAATTGTATCAAACCAGCTGATTGAAGAATAAATTCATTAACGAATACATGAAGAAAAATCAAATGTACAAGAAAAGGCCAAAAATAAGTTGGAAACCATGTTAGAAGTGGATACCATAACAGGAAACGTGAGCATGTTTCTCTGTTTAAGTTTGAACTTCCTACGATCAACAGAACTCAAATGCTGTGATGAGACGTACATTGACATACAAGAAGATGATGACATTACCATTGTCACCAAATAATTTTTTTTCTTAAGATTAAGCAATGGCTTTCTTTCTTCATTGATTTTCTAACTGTGTGAAAAGCGAATTGGACACTTTCTCAACATTATTAGAGCAAATAAGTGTGCTGTAATGATAAATCAAATAGTTCTGTAGCTGAAATTTCACAAACACAATTTACAGCGAGTAGAAGTAGTAATGATTACATTAACTCACTACAAACATTACTCTACACTGAAGCACATACTGTGAAATTAGACGATTCTTTATTCACCGTGATCGATAAACCATTAACACCTCCAAATGATTTTCTAAATGCTATATTTACTGAAGTGAAAATCTATTGAAACAACATATTTCATTCCACCAATTATTATCGGTATCTCTCATACCTTGAAAAAGTGTCCAATCATAGTGATGCAGCTAAAAATACATATATGCAACACTTAATGTGATTTCTAGATACTTCTGATCATAAGAATACAACCACCAGTGAGAACAAAGTATTTCAAGAACGATATGAACCGATAAAACATAGTGTGAAATTTCACAGGCATGAACATCTTCATTTTGATATTTTCAATCAAGATTATTTATTTGTAATTTATGGAGTGGAATTACATCTGAAATTTATTTATGCAAAACCAAGTTTTTCTCTTATGACCGGTGGAAGTGATATGGTTGTAAAACAAAATATCTTATACGTAACATCAAATGGAAAAATTCAGCATTAGTTACAGTGTAGAGTTGGTTCACAATAAGATTCTAGCAACTATACTATCCATTTACAATAGTTCAGATTACATCTTTATAATTCCATATATATATATATATATATATATATATATATATATATATATATATATAAGGTGTTTCAAAACAACTCCGATAACGTTTGGGAGGTGATTCCTGACACCAAGATAAGACAAAAGGCATAGACCAACCTCGGTGCACAAATGCTTCGTTTCAGAGTTATAGGCTGCCAAAAACATGAAAAAAATGAATTTTCAAGGTCCATAGCTCCAAAACTATGAGGCCTACCGTAGTCGGGTCAAGACTTCACTTAGGAATTAATATGTGCTCTATCCAAAAATACATATTTCAGAATCCTGCAGTTCTTCCGCAACAATTTTTATAGAGGTAGTTAGTGAGTACTTCAGGTTATCTGCATGCCCGTAACCGAACTGCCTGTACAAAATTCGTTGCGTGAGTACAATGTATTCTGATTATTAGGATTCTGAAATATGTATTTTTGGATAGAGCACATATTAATTCCTCAGTGAAGTCTTTACCCGACTACGATAGGTCCTATAGTTTTGGAGCTATATACCTTTAAAATTAATGTTTTTATGACTTCGGCAGCCCATAACTCCGAAAGGAAGCATTTGCGCTCTCAGGTTGGTCTATACTTTTCGTATTATTTTGGTGTGAGGAATCATCTCCCGAACCGTTGTCAGTGTTGTTTTGAAACACCCAGTATATATATATATATATATATATATATATATATATATATATATATATATATATATATATATATATATATATATATATATTATATATCCAGGACTTGGAGAAAAACATCTAAAACGTTTGCAAAAGTGTGAAAATCATACCTACTATGGTGTGGGGCCTCCTTTTGCGTCCAAAACAGCGTGAATCCGACACGGAATGGACGTATACAGCTCCTGAATCGTGGTGTGTGGAATTTTGTACCATTGTTCCTCCAAAACATGCTCCAGTTCCTTGAGGGATGCCGGTAGAGGGTAACGAGACCGAACACACCTTTCTAACTCAGACCACAATGGCTCAATGATGTTCAGATCTGCTGATTGTGGGACTCAGGGGAGGTGTGATAGCTCCTGTTCATGCTCCTCAAACCATGATTTTACCGTTTTTGCAGCGTAATAGGGTGCCAAATCATCTTGCTAGATGCCATCACCATCACGGAACAATATTTGGGCCATGGGTAGAACCTGGTCCCCCAAAATGGCCTCATACGCCCTAGCATTCATCATTCTATGCAGGACTATGATGGGACCTGCAGAAAACCACAATATCACTGTCCATACTGTAACAGAACCAACCCCATGCTTTACAGTTGGGAGCAGACAGTCTGAATCATAGGCCTGCGACACTGTTCTCCATACGCAAACAAGATCGGTTGTTGGAAACAAGGTGAAAGTCGATTCATCGGACCACATTACGTGTTTCCACTGCTCATGAGTCCACGCCTTGTGGTCCTTGCACAACTAGATACACCTCTTCGCATTTACTGCTGTAACCAGGGGTTTGGCGATAGCGGCCCGGCCATGAATTTTCATTTTATGAAGTTCCCGTCGCACTGTTTTGATGAAACCGGGTTCTGTAGGCCGGAATTGAGTTCAGATGTAATTTTCATTGCAGTGGTCTTCTTTTTAGCTGTTACAATCCGTTTTAATGCCCTCCGGTCCCTATCGGACATGATTGGCTTTCGACCACTGCTGTGCTCTGCAGACGTCGATTGCCCATGAATTGTGTATGCCCTCGTGACACTGGACCCAGTGTCTTTCGATACCCCCCTTCCAATGTTCGCCGCTATTGCCACTGAAGCTCCAACCAGACGGGCACCAATTTGGAAGTCTGTCAGGTCGCCCATTTTACCGCACCACTTTCACACCACGACACTCACAGGTGAACTGGTTACTGCTGACGGAATAGGAAGGGCCACATGACACACTGAAAATAAAAGAACGATCGGCAACCGCAACACGTGTTGTACAGTGGAGGGCCAAACTTACGTGTCCTGTATGAAGTGTTCTTTGGGTTTTTTGTCCACCCCTGTATATTATAGCCTATATATATATATATATATATATATATATATATATATATATATATATATATATATAGAGAGAGAGAGAGAGAGAGAGAGAGAGACTATTAACTTATTTATGGGAACATTATATCGTACAATAATCCAATTTAGCAAAGAAACGAAGCAGCAAGAGGAACAAACACTACTAATCCATTTATATTTCAACATTTGAACACTAATTTCTTCACATTGTGTAGGTGGGAAAGCTGTACCATCAAGGCGACTACAGCCTAACTGTTAAGAAAACATTTACACTTCATTATATGACAGCTTGTTCTCAGGACCTGAAATGTATTTTACCAATTCTGGAAATACGGTTTCGAGAAAGAATTACAAGGATGAATATAACCCGCTTGTATTCGACCTTATATCTCATTCTTCACCTGGATATTGCTCTTTTTGGAACTAAATTTGTTTTCTACCAAAATATTGTGTAAAAGTTTCAAACTGAATTCATTCTTGTAAAATGTTTGAAAGAAAAGAATTGTGTCAAACTTTCAAAGACATGGGACTATATGCTGAAGGTGAATTTATAGAAGGATTTAACATTGTCAGCAAAATGTATTCTTTATGAAGAGTTATCATCTATACTAGAAATTGATTATCAATGAAACATTATTCTGGATGTTTAGATATTAAGTATGCATTCGTTATTTACATTTTCATTCACAATGTCGAACATATTACAACCAACCAGTTCCTTAAAGAGAAGTCCTTTGATTAGAAACTACTTTACACGAAATACCTTTGCATATTTCTTTCTCATAGTTAATAATTGTTAACGCAGACCCATACACAAAATTACGTACACCTTGCATTGAAATTTATATTGACAACAAAGACCATTTCTAATATTTTGATAGTTTTGGTCTTCTTTCTTAGGTACCAGATCATATTGCATTCTTTAAACTTCATTGTGTTTATTATATGTATATGTAGATGAAAATTTAGGTTCAACAGCATGTGAACACTATACTTATTTTTATCTAAACTGTAAAGTCCAAGGGAAAACAGTTCGGGAGACTGAATTTATGTTCACAAAAGCGCTCCAAGTTAGTGATCACAAACTACTTGAATTTACATTGCAGATGTTATAACACTTTTTATGTTCCTTCTTTCAGTAACAAAACAAATAAATGCATATATCCATTCTAAACAATAGTTTTTGTACTTCTCTTTTAATAACTCACAATATCAGAATTTAAAAACAAATGCTACGCTACACATCCTGGAGACAAATTATAACCACTACAAAGAAGAAGGAATTCAATTACGTGTATACAAATTGATTTTGTAAAGATACTTTTAGCCTCAAGTGATAACATCTGCACCATTCACAGGTAATTATTTTTCAATAAACTGTTTGTAAGTACAAAAAAATATATATATACAAAACATTTTGTAAATAGAATGTATCATCAAAATTATTTTTATAAATCATATTACTTGAAAAACTATTTCTTTGTGAACAATTACTGCTGATGAAGGTTATAAACATTTGTATGTAAGAGCTACTTAAATTTCTGTATTTTACCAAATTAGTTTGTGAATAATATTAGTTGAAAAAAATAATCTTAGATTTACGTTGGTTTAAACTTGTTTTCCGAAACACTTACACAAAATATTTCATTAAAGTTTTTATGCGAAGTTTTCTCTTAGTTTCAAATTTTGTAAATAAATTATGTGTAGAAAGGGCATCTCCAATGACTTCCTACTTTCTTGACCGCTGAGTACTACGGTCGATATGGGTATGCAGAGAACCGATAGGCCCTGTAGTTCACTAGTACGTTGATTTCGATGTCGCAAAATGAGATGTGTTCGAACAGGTGTCGAAAAACCAATCGACTGTTTCAAAACAGTGATGTAGTCACTTCTCGGGTTACCGTGCGCCACTGGAGAGGCTTTTAGTAGAGACTTTTGAGTCTATCCTCATCTCCTGACTCTACTGCGTAATTCTATGTTGCACGTTACCCATAAAACTACAGAAATCCAGCAGGATCCTCACAAGAAGTGACGAAAACCGGAACAGAAGCACGCATTGTTTATTTGTGGGGGCGCGTATCTCTAGTGACCGACAGGCCCCCCGAACAACGTGAGTATGGGGAGTATCTTCTAGACACGTTAGTTTCCGAATATACATTCTGCGGTTTCGCATTTGAAGTTATTCCAGTGCCAGGACCCAAAACAGACAGACACTGGTGATCGCTCTCGGCTATTTCGACCCATACGTCAGCTGAGCTTGGTGTGTGTGTGTGTGTCAGGAAACAAATTGAAATGTGCCTCCCCCATAAAACACTCCTACCCACGGGCCTGATGGGTACCACAACTAAGCTCAAGAATGGATTCGAACTGGTACCAAACCAAGCTCAGCTGACTCGTGGTCAAAATAACCGAGAGCGATCAGCAGTATCTGCCCGTTTTGAGCTTCGGCACTGGAACAACTTGACAAATGTGATACCAGGGTTTGCTTATTTGGAAACCAGTGTGTCTTCTCGTTCCCCTTATACCCAAAATGCCCGAGGGGCCCTAGGTCACCGGAGATAAGCATCCCCACGATTAAACAATATGTGCTTCCGGGCCGGTTCTCGTCACTTCTTGTAAGGATCCTGCTAGATTTCGTAGTTTTCTGGGTTATGTGTGCAATAGAATTAGATACGCAGCAGAGTCACGAGATGAGGATAGAGACAAAGATTTCCATCGGAACCTGCCCAGTGGTGCACGGTGACACGACAAATGACTATAACACCGTTGGGACTGTCAATAGGTTTTTCGACTCCTGTTCGCACACACCTTACTTTGCGACATCGAAGTTGACGTATTCGTAATATACAAAGTCTGCCGATTCTCTGCATACCCATATCGACCCTGATACTCACCGTTCCACAAAGTAGGGACTCAACAATGCATCGGGTAGAGGTGACATTTTAGAGTAAAACTATTAAAAATATATTTTAGTTTAATTTTTAATAAAAAAAAAACTAGTTAAAATTTGACACTGTTCTTTTTCTCAAAACGTTTACAAGAATGAGTTTTAAAGTTTTACGCAATTTTTTGGTAGAAAATAAATTTTTGTTTGAAAATGTTTTATTTGCTAAAATAATTATAAGCGTGACACAATAATAATTTTAAAGACTTGGAACTGTTTACAAAAATTGAAATTACACCAAAAATATATTTAAACAAAATAAACATTTAGTTTGAAAGCTTTTGAATAAATAAATTTATTTTAAAAATATTACACAAAAGAAATTATTTGGATAAATTGTACATAAATAAATCGTTTAAAAAATATACAAATAATTTAGTTTGAAAATTTTGTTAACTGAAAAAATGTCTAATAAAAAAATCGTTTAGAAAATAAGAACAGTTAAGAACACAAATTTTTCACAGAGCGTAAATTATGCACTTAGTTCAGTTAGGGTTTTACTTGTCGCAACTTATTTTAAGGTAAAAATTGTCCACCTTTGTTAGTAAAAAAATCGCTCAATCCATTAACAATTTAAATCATTGTTAATAGCAAGTCACATTTGTTTCATTCAGTTAGTGTGGTTAACAAACAATATTTATAAACAATCATTATTATAATCAATAAATGAAAAAAAAACTCCATAATTGTTAGTGTAAATAATTATTTCGGCAAACAAAATTCATTATAAATCATTATCTTGTGTGAACCTGTGAACATTCGATTAGATCTAGGGATGTATTTCTCAACATCTTAAAACTATATAAAGTGCAACATTTCGGAATTTTCTGCATGTTAAGACGATTTTAGCTAGGTACTAGCTGTAAAGTGACAGGTATGTGTGTAAATAAAATGTTCTATTAGCTATCAGGAACTCACTAACGTGACTACATATCACCTGAGAGGAAGGTGAGAGAAAACATGTGTTGAAAGTAACGAATGACAAGTGATGCCACGCGATAGATGTGAACCACAACATACAAATGTAATGTATATATAAGCATAAGAAAAGTTCAGTTAGTTGCTGTAAAGTTGGTATCTAAAATGGATGACTAAAGTTTTACAGAAAACCAAAAGTCAATGGTATATACTGTGATTTTAAGTAGTTAGATGTTCTGCAAGAGCAACGTACACGTATGTACAACTCATATGCAAATTTAAGAAGAAATCTAGACACAAAGAAGGTAAATAAGCCAATACAAATCATCCAATAGAGGCCATTTTCTTTCGTAGTTGAACTTGCACTTCAATCGCGATAACGCTAACGTCACACGAAGGAACAACAGAGGAGAAACTTCTAATTCGTGACTTTCCTCTTCAGTATACAGACCCTTCCTCTAGACTACACCATGGAACATTGTCAAAGGGATGACCCACCTTAGAGCGTGAAGAGTCATGTGACTCTAAACAACAAATCAGAGTAATTTATTTATGCATCATGTGATCTGAGTCATGTGAGTACAATGACTAATCAGAAGGATGAGTCACGTCGTGGCTGGTATTCAGCAGCTATGAAAGAGAGTGATGTACACTCTATAGGTCTTCAAACTGTCATATATAAGCATAGAGCCACAAGCACCCATCTTGGAACATGAAGGACAAAAGGTTAGCTCATTTTACACCCATCCCAGGGAGCCACTGGGGTACGTAACTAGTTCTTAATAGATGCGAAACAGAGCAAGATACTCCCTATAGATTCATAAACGTTCATATTTAGGCATAGGACTACAAGCACTCATCTTAAAACATGAGAGGTACGAAGTTAATCCACCTCACACCTGTTCAGTGGAACTACCGGGGTACGTAGCTGATCCTCAATGGCCATGAAAAGAGTGAGGTCCTTTTATAGGTCCAGATGTACCCACTCATAAGCATAGGATCACAAACACTTATCTATAAACATGAGAGGTAGAAGGTTAAACCACCTTACATCCATTCAAGGGAACTAGTGGGGAACGTAGCTGACTCTTCATAGTTATGAAAGTGAGTGAGGGGACCTTTATGAGTACATAAGCACACATATATGAGCATTGGGTAACAATGACCCATCTTAAAAGATAAGGGGTAAAAGGTTAGTCCCTCACGTTCAAGGAAACCAGTGGGGTGCGTAACTGCTTCTTAATAGCTCTGAAAGAGAGTGAGATACCCTCTACATATCTGTAAGCATAGGCCACGAAAACCCATCTTGATACATGAAGTGCAGAAGGTTGACCCATCTGATACTCATTTAAAGCCCCCATAGGCATACAATACTGATCCTTAATAGCCATGAAACAGAGCGAACTACACTAAAATAGCTATAGAAGAGAGTGAGGTCTACAAAACACCCTAATGACTTCAAAAGCTCCGAAATTATCAATTTTTAACATTTTTTACCCTTCCAAAGCGAGCGAGCCAAGAGCTCAGAAGTACATATTTATAATCCAAAAACCGTCCCAGTCACATAACCTTGTGACACCATAATACCTGGTAGAGGTCAATAACATGTTCACATTACAACATGATGATATACCTAGTCAATGACCTGACGCACTTGACCATTCGGGCTAGTTGCAGCCAATCAGAGAAAAGTGTCCTTTAACACCTTCTCGTTCTACTACGTTAAACTGAAGGCTTGCGTATTTCACGAATAAATATTTACGTAGCAATTGCACAATAACATATTTTAGTTCTTTTTTTCTAGAAAGATTATAGTGATGGCCTCTAACTTTCCGACGAACTTAAAAAAATCGTTACTGAATTCTCTATGCCTGTGTGTCTGTGTGTCTGTCTGTCTGTATGTTCGTCTGTCTGTTATTTGCGATTTTTTAATTTAGAACCCTGCATTCGGTAGAGCATCAAAAAGTATCAGAGGAAATGATTAAATTTTTCGCATCACTCTTACCGTTCCCGAGATATTGGCCGATTTCCAGAGATAAAAGGAGCCATATCTCGGGAACCGTACGTCATAGAGAGATCATATTGGTGTTGATCTATATCTAAAAGGATGGTAAATATTTTGGTACCAAATAGTAACCGATGGCCACTGTATTCGTGTTAATCAATACCTAAAAGGATGGTAAACATTTTGGTACCGATATTAATTGGTGGCCACTGGCCAGTTGGCCAGTGGCCACAGATTAATATCGGTACAAAAATATATACCATCCTCTTAGGTATTGATTAACACCAATATCCCTATGACTTACTGTTTCCGTGATTTTGGCCAAAAAATGATCAATTTCTAGATATTTAAAGAGCCATAGCTCGGGAACCGTACGTCATAGAGAGATCATATTGGTGTTGATCAATATCTAAAAGGTTGGTAAATATTCTGGTACCAAATAGTAACCGGTGGCCATAGGTTAAAATGTTTACCATCCTCTTAGGTATTGATTAACACCAATATCATCTCTCTATGACTTACCGTTTCCGTGATTTTGGCAAAAAAAAAGGCCAATTTTAGATATTTAAGTAGTCATAGTTCGGGAAGCATAAGCTGTAGAGAGATGATATTGATGTTGAGCAATACCTAAAAGGACGGTAAATATTTGGTAGGAAATAGTAACCGGTGGACACTGTCCAACTGGTAACTGGTTTGGCCAATGGCTAGTGGCCGCCAATTATTATCGGTACCAAGATTTTTTACCATCTTCTTAGGTATTGACTAACATCAATATCATCTCTCTACGGCTTACCGTTCCCGTGATATTGGCCAAAAATGGCCAATTTCTACATTTTTAAGGAGCCATAGTTCGGGAACCATAAGTTGTAAGGCAACACATAGATGATATTGATGATGTTGATCAATACCTAAAAGGATGGTAAAGATTTTGGTATCAAATAGTAACCGGTGGCCATTGTCCAACTGGGCACGGTTTGGTCAATTGCCAGTGGCCACCAATTATTATCGATACCAAAATGTTTACCATCCTCTTAGGTATTGATTAACACCAATATCGTCTCTCTACCGTTCCCGTGATATTGGCCAAGAAAGGCCTATTTCTAGATATTTAAGTAGCCATAGCTCGGGAACCATAAGTTGCAGAGAGATGATATTGATGTTGATCAATACCTAAGAGAATGGTAAATATTTAGGTATCAAGCAGTAACTGGTAGCCACTGTGGAAGTCACACAGAGATCATATTGGTGTTGATCAATATCTAAGAGGATGGTGAACATTTTGGTACCAAACAGTAACCGGTGGTCACTGATTAACTGTCTACTAGCCAAATGGTCACGGTTCCCCAGATATTGGTCAATAAAGTTCGAGTTACTAGATATTTATGTTGCCATATTTCGAGAACTGTAAATCATTGAGAGATGATATTTTGCTTATTTTTGCGAGAAAAAGAAGAATGTACGGATAAAAATATTTACTTGTATACCTAGGAACAATGACAGTTATCCTTCCCGCTCCATCTCTCCATTCTTTTTAAGTTCGTTCTGGCAATGCTCTTGGAGCATTCTCAAGTGGTTTATTTTGAACCTTTTTACTGCAATTTCTGCATAACTGTTTAAGCATGATAATTACTTACTGAAATGGGGAAAATCTCAAATGGCAATGAGGTTTCATCTACGGTTTGCCAAAAAATCCTCAGAAAAAAGTACATCTTGCTTCACACCACTGTTTCTGGATTTCAAATCTTCATCACTTGGCACAACAGAATAGGGATCTCAGAAACTCCTAAAGTTCAAATACGGAGAATTTTAAATTATTGATTATGTTTTGGACACAAGCAAATTGGAAAATTATTAAATGCTCAAGCATGATGGCTGAAGCTGTAAGATGTCCCAACATTTTGAAGCTAATTAAATATATTTATTATCTAAAACATAAGAAATATCACATGAGAATCTCTCAGGTCCATGTTGCTTGTCTAATGGCTAAATAATCAGTTTTACACTAATGTATCAATGGATGTTACAATAAACCACATGTTTCATTTTATCGAAGTCAAAATGAAATCCGTTGAGATTGGAAATAGGGTATACGATGAACCATTTTTCTCTTTCTGCCAGGGGAAAGAACCGGGTAATGTAAGCTTTTATTTAAGCCACGTATAAGATAAAGTCAAAATGATACACCGCACATGCTATAAAGGTAACCAAGAAAGTTCTATCGCTTTTCACCCACCACCTTCGAACATCGATATGTCACCTAAGACGTACCTGGAAGATCAAAAATAGTTCCAGTTAGCATTGATGACCTTCTGCCAGCATTATGGAAGGCCATGGATTCCATCGCGTTAGAACTTGGAGGGCCATTAAGCGTAGGATGTATCAAGAGAATTTTGCACCTCTACTTGTGATTTGAACTGGCGTCTTCTAAGGTGCTTTTCCAAGGAATGGAACAGGTGATAATCTGGCAGTGCAGTGTCCACGGAGTATGATGGATGCATTAGTGTTTCCCATTCAAGGCGTAGAATGGTGTCCAGTGTCATCCTAGCCACGTAGGGCTAAGTGTTGTCTTGTAACAGGAGGACCCCTTTGCGATTCAAAAGTGTTGGCTCAAGATTTTTAGGTTTCTCTTTAACATGGCTCAACTGTTGACAGTACACAGTTGCATTAATGCTCTGACCAGTCGGCAGCAGTTCCCGATGTACGATGATGCAAGCAGTACACTAAACACACAGGAGGACCTTCTTCTGGTGCAGTGCTGGTTTCGGCTGCTTTGGAATCAGTTCATGGGATGCTAACCAATCATGACGGCGCCGTGGAGTTTTGTACAGGACCCGCTTCTCATCACATGTCAACACCCTGTCCAGAAATGGCTCCTTCCTCAGAAGAGACAGCAAAGAAATCCAGATGTCTGCTCGCGTTGCCTTCTGGCCAAGAGTCAAGTCAAGTGAGACCCATCGACCTAACTTGTAGTGCTTCCCAAGTTGATGGAGGTGCTGCCGAATGGTATCTCCACTTACACTGCATTGTAGTCCCAGTTCCTCCCAAGTCTTGCCACTGTTCGCCTCCATTTCTAGCTTGAAGATCTTCATTTTGTACACGTGTTGGTCTTCCGGAACGTGGTGTGTCTTCCAGTGTTTCGTTACCGTTTTTAAACTTGTTAAACCACCGCTGTACTCTCCGGGTAGTCACGAGACGCTCACCAAAGGCCTGGTATATCTTCTGTATTCCTGCAGTGGCGTTTGACCCCAGTTTGAACTTGTACAGCATGCAGTTCCTTATGACGCTCTGTGTATATCCCATGTTCACTCTGTCCTTAGTCACGTTCGCAGTGTAACTGAACTGCCACAACTAAGTAGTATGTTGGACATACCCACACCAACAACTCTCCTTCTCCTTATTTCCATTTGCATTCAACTTACGATATTAGGGCCAATTAAACACATACCTCCACAAAAAAGCGACAGAACCTTCTTGGTTACCTTTATATTATGAAAGTCATGATACTATAGTCATGAAGCGATGAGTCATGAAGCTTGATATAGATTTACAAATTTCACCACTCAATAGAACGTCATCAAGTCCCGGTAATCAACTCCCAGACACCCATGAAATTTTGACAACAGTGACGGCTCTGGCGCTACACGAAGAACATCTGAGGCTGCAGTATTGTCACATTGCTAAGAAGTTTCCGCTTGTCGTTCATTGTTGTAGTTTTATACTTTTGCTATTATTATTGTCACGAAATAATTATGTGTTCGTGCTAAAGTTTCTTTAAGTGCTGTTTTATTTGTCGCTCGTTTGCTATGTATTTTAAATTTCGCAACGTTGTTTGTGAACTTCTGCGGTTTCACTTTTTCTCAAGTGTGCATTCGGGAGGCAGGACCACGAATCGTTCCGAATTTTTCCTATGCATCACACGTGACGAATAGCAGCTCTATCATTCGCATAGAGCCCAGGTTTCACGAGTCGTCGCGGTCATTACCTATTCTCAATAATCTGTTGCATATATTTGGTCTAGGAATTAATTCGTGCGGTTGGTACGCACACATTGAAGCTGTAGTACAAACACAAAATACATAAATACCTTAAGAAAAATATTGTCCATCGCTAGCCACCACTTTCGCCCATCTGTCAGGCAATGTACGGATTCCGTGGCGAAAGAAGTCCTCATCCTTGGAAGCGATCCAGTCAGAGACCCATGTTTCGATATCTTCTGAAGAAGTAAACCGCTGTCCAATCAAATCGTTGTTCATGCAATCGAACAAGTAGTAGTCCGAAGGAGCAACGTCTGGTGAATACGGCGGGTGGGGTAAAACTTCCCATCCGACATTTTCTAAATAGGTTTTGACCGGTTTTGCGACATGTGGGCGAGCGTTATCGTGTTGAACAATAAGTTTATCATGTCTGTTCTCCCATTCTGGTCGTGTTCTGGCCAGAGCTTGCTTCAAACGCATTAATTGTCGTCGATAACGTTCTCCATTCATAGTTTCACCCGGTTGCAGCAGCTCATAGTACACCACACCTTTCATATCCCACCATATGCACAGCATAACCTTTGCACAGTGAATATCTCGTTTTGGTTGTGATGGACCTGGTTCACCTGGTTTCACCCAGGCCTTTTTTCGTTTAGGGTTCTCGTAATGGATCCACTTCTCATCACCCGTAATAATTCGATGCAGAAACCCCTTTCTGCTCTGTCGTTGAAGCAGCAATTCGCAAATGGTTTTTCGTCTTTCAACGTCTCTGTCTTTCAATTCATGTGGAACCCAATGTGACATCTTTTGAATCATTCCCATGGCTTTCAAACGTTTGGAGACTGTTGTTTGATCAACGCCTAATGCTGCTGCAAGCTGTTCCTGCGTTTGACACGAATCCTGCTCGAGCAATGCTGTCAATTCTTCGTCTTGAAATTTTTTTGGCTGTCCAGCTCGCTCTTGGTCTGCCAAGCCGAAATCACCACTTCTAAACCGTGCAAACCACTTCTGACACGTTCGCTCATCTAGAGCATGGTCACCATACACTTCTACCAAAATACGATGACTTTCAGTCGCACTTTTCTGCATGTTAAAGTAATGCAGCAGGACACCCCGCAAAAACACTTTATCAGGCACAAATTGCGCCATGTTCACTTAACTACAAACTGGTGTTGTTGACGCTTTAATCCACAGCCCTATACTACGAACGATACGCGATGACAGGGGTTTGCAACACATGTGTGGATACACGGAACTGTGGGACGCTCCGTTCGTTGCGCCATCTCTTGTCCACCCGCACGAATTAATTCCTAGACCAATATATATTTTACCTCGTCAAGTAGCATACCATAGGTAGACATGTTGAACATCTCTTTTTGTAGGGAATATAAATTTCTTACTAAGAACGGACATTGATTAACACTGAAATTCAAAAGATCTGAGTATACAATTGGTACCATTATTTTAACGTAATTTTCGTTACAATATAACCGATAGCAAGTCATTTACGTAAGTAAATACTGTATGCAACGCTACAGGTAACAACACTTACACTGCGAAATATAAAATTTCTCAGTTTCCGAAACGCATTTATGCTAGATGTGTGTTTCCGTTATTTTTCTCTGGTGCAAGGTATTCCGGGTGCGATTTCCTGTGGGAAATCCTTGAAATTTCAAAGTATTACAGAGGTTCAGATTTAACCATATTATACTATAGATATAGGTCTCATATACGGAAAACAAACTAATATGTCCCGTAGATACGAGGTGCAATCAAAAAGCACGGTAAATATTTTTTTTTATAAACAAAGTAATAAGCTTACATGGAATTTGATTTAATCTCCCTCAAAGTACTGTCCTTGGCTAGCAATGCACTTATCCCAACGTTGAATCCATGGCTGGAATCATTTCTGGAAGGCTTCTTTTGAAAGGGCGTTCGTGGCCTTCTCAATCTCACGAACGGTGTCAAACCACTAAAGAATTTTCTCATCCACTTTCCTCACCAACTTATCAGTCACAGTAGAAGGCTGCCCACTTCGTGGTTCGTAGTGGACATTTTGTCCACCATTCTCTGAACTACCCCACCAACTTTCGCACCATTCCATTATTCACTGCATGTTCACCGTAAGTCTCTACAATTTGACGAAGAATTTCTGCCGGCGTAACGTTTCTTGCATGCAGAAACACGATAGCAGAACTAATCTCACAGTCAGCGGATTCAACAATTGTTTTAAACATTATAAACAATCCAAGGACACAGTCCACTCGCGACAATTCAACCGTACTGGCGTCAGTCGAGAGGCAATGAACCAGTGGAACTAGGCACATGCGCGGAGCGCTGACACTATTGCTGCGGCGGCATTCAAACGAAAGGATACTTACTTTTCGAACACGAATCGTATAATTTATTATCTCCATTAAGATGGATCACTAGGTGTTCCCGGTGCTATGCTAAATGCTGCTTGTATAATGTGACGTTGCCAGATAGCCAGATAAGAAAGGAAGTTATCAAGGAATTCTGCTTGGATACTTACTGGAGAAATTAATTTTCGATCCTTACCGGAATTCACAGCTAAGTTTTGCTTCTCGAACTACAACACTACAATCCAGGAATTCCCTTATTGTGACTACCAAAGTAAACGTACAAATTTGGCAATAACGCATTATGGCGTTCTGAGTATTTTTTTTCTCAAAATCTATTTCCTTAAATGTAAATTAATATTTAAATAAAATGTAAAACATAACACGAGAAACGGTCAAACAATATATCTATTTCGTGATAAGATTGTTACTTTAGCATACTTTACATATACAAATAAACATTTCATAAAAATGAGCACTTCTAGTAAGATGTAACAGCAAGCGCCATCTTGTATGCTCACTGTAAAACGATTCAAATATTTTCTTTTATTTGTTACCTTTTTCGATATCAGAAGACACAACCAAATGAATCAGTGTCCTGTGTTGTAGCTGAAACATAATTCTATCTTATAGTGCAATATTTATAATATGTAACGTTTCATTGCGCAGTAGTTAAGAGAATGAGATAAAATATGTACAGACTTCCGGATGGTGATCCATCTTAAATATAATGATTTATCTAATTATGAAGCTGCATATAACTCTATACGGCGACGTCATTTTAATAGATAAATTCTAGTCAGCTATTGCCAACCTTTCTTGTTATTATTTAAATTTTGTTATTTATTATTATTATTATCTCTTAAATTTGTTAGATATTGCAGCGTAAACTGGCGTTGAGCTGTATCGGGAATTATGTTCGTAAATAAATACTACTGTACATCAAGATTTTAGAGTTTGGACCTGACTGGAAGTTTAGAAACTAATTTTAATAACAAACACATTTTATTGACAAATACAATATTCGTCCTCTACATTAATCTCTTTAATTGGAGTGCACAACGTCATTCATTGGACTGGAATAATGAAAAACTGAGGTATTTCGCAAATTTGTTGTACAACTCACAGGAAAAATAATAAGAGCTTACATCCACTCCCATACTTAGTACTGTATTTGTAAACTGCCATTTAGGTCCATCGTAGGGATCCTACAAGTTTTGACTACTGCGTCACATTACGCTTGATTGTCCAGAACATAAGTGGGCTAAAGCAATCTCAAGAGGGTTCGAGAGGCAGTTCTGGAGAAAACGATGGAAAAGTTCTGTATGATTGCATAATTATATTTATAGAGAAAAAACACAGACTATCGAGAACCATTTAATAATGTCCTTATGGATTAAAACACTTCTTACAGATTAGAGCTCCAATGAGCCTGAAGGGAACCTCTTAAACTACCAGGAGAACAAAATAATTTTAATTCCATTAATTTATTGCAAAACTTTTGAGCAAAGCAGAAACATGATATGGCATCCAATAGCGTTCTACTTCAGGAATTACACATAATTTTATTTGTCCAACTTTACTCAAGGAAATAACTCGTAGAAATTGTTTGGAGAAAAAAAACGAGATTAACTGATGAGTGAATGAAGTTTATATATCACATAGCTTCATAATATGTGTGCTTCAATTTGCAATTAGGTAAATGCGTTTCAAGAACAACTCTTTGTATAGATCTATACTCTGTAAGCAGAAATTGAAAAGCGGGGAAATGCAACGGAAAGCAAAAGTCTTTAAAGAAATGCACCAAGGAATATCTTTCTTTACTCAAATCTTACATGCAGTTCAGGGTATAGAAGGTCAGCAACTGAAGTGAATTGTTCATGCAGGGTGTTCCAATACAATATCAACAACGTTTTGGAAGTGATTCTTGACATCAAGATAGGACAAAAAGTATAGTCCAACCTGGGTGAACAAATGCTTCCTTTCGGAGTTTTGGGCTGCAGAAAACAAACAAAAAAAATGAAATTTAGAGGTCCATAGCAGCAATACTACGGGCCCTTCCGTAGTCAGGTCATGACTTCACTTAGGAACCAGTATGTGCGTTATCCAAAGATGTATGCTTCAGAATCCTGCAGTACTCATCACGCAACAATTTTTACATAGGGAGTTTGGCTATGGGCATATAATTTGAAGTATTCACCAACTATCTCTATAAAAATTGTTGTCGAAGTATCGCAGTATTATGAAACATGTTTTTTTTTGGATAGCACACATGTTAGTTTCTAAGTGAAATCTTGTCCCACTACAGAGGTCCCATATTATTGGAGCTGCGGAACTTGAAATTCATTTTCCATGTTTTCTGTGTGTTGGTGTTTTCCATGTGTTGGTGTTCCCAAAAGGAAGCATTTCTGCACCCAGTTTGGTCTATACTTTTTGTCTTATCTTGATGTTAGGAACCACCTCCCAAACATTGTCGGTGTCTTTTTAAACACACTGCATATATTACAGTAAAATTAGGAAATCCGTTAAAACTAGGTTTTACTACTTGAAACCGGAAACTCGTAATCGCCGTCAAAAATACGTGCTTGTTTTCTCTAGTAAAAACTGGAGGAGATTACCTTAAGTAGTAAAAATAAGAAGCAATTAACACCCCTGCCCTAAACGCTGACTGTTTTTCTGATCCAGCAATGTTTTAACTTTTTACAGTTTTATTTGTTGACAACAACCTGACATTTCTTTAGCAGTCACATATTTGAAACTCTATTTGTCTTTCTTAGCGTACGCGTCTTTGGCGCGGGAGACCCGGGTTCGATTCCCGGCGGGAGCTCATGTGGTTCGGATTCCACGTTAATCAGTAGGTCCACGTCTCATATAGCCTCGCTGCTGAACGGGACGTAAAACTCAAAATCAATCAATCTATTTGTCTTTCGACCCAAAGTTCCCAGGTTTTCAAAAACAATATCACTCTCACAGGATTATTATAATATCATGCAACAATATTTTACGGAAAAGCTGTGAATGTGTGGTTGTAATAAATTTAAAAGTAATGAAATGAAAAATGAAATGAAATCTTTGAGTTTTAGGTCCCACGGTTATGCCGGTGAGGCTAAAGGAGACGGTGATGATGAGTAATGAATGAAATGGTGGAATGAAGAAAGTGGGAGGAAACGGGAGAACCCTGAGGAAACCCACGCACACGGTGTTTGTCCACCACAAAGTTCACTTGGCGAGGGTTGCGATCGAACCCGGGACCCCAAGCACCAGAGGTGAACGCTCTACCACTGAGCCACCGCGGCCCAGAAAGCTCTGAAGAGGTTTGCATCTCGTGAATATTGAAAGTACTCATGCCATACTCATAATTTGACACGAAAAGATTTAAAAGAAAGAAATGAGGCGGTCATAATATCAATTGTGCACTTTTTATACCCCCTGAAAAAATATACTTTTTTCTCATATAAAGGTCTGCAAATATTACTCTCTAAAATAATTCATAATTTATGTAATTTTGTTTTGTATAGATGGCATATTCATAATATTCTGCCTCCAATCTTGTATGCATTGTTTAGTAGTAATAACAACAATAACTAAAATCTTGTTCTTGTACTAATAAGAAATGAAATGAAATTTTTGAGTTTTACGTCCCACGGTTATGCCGGTTAGGCTAAAGGAGACGGTGAAAAAAATGAATGAAATGGTGGAATGAAGAAAGTGGAAGAAAACGGGAGAACCCCGGGAAAAACCACGAACACGGTGTTTGTCCACCATAAAGTCCACACGGTGCGACCTGGGATCGAACCAGGGACCCCAAGCAGCGGAGGTGAACGCTCTACCACTGAGCCACAGCGCCTCCTTTGTACTGATAAGAATAATAGGTACAATCCTCGGAACAATGCTTTACATTGACAAGGATAAATATTAAATAAATATGCTTGTGCATGGAAGCAAACAAATTGTGTAATTCAAAATGTCATAACAGTGCTTTATGTAGAAATAAATAGCTAAAATTGTTATTACCTTTTGTTCTATTATGTTCCAAATATAGTGGCTATTCTAATTAAAAATTTGGTTTTTTCTAGTATTTTGTGTGATATGTTTCTGTAAAATGCACGTTATAAGATCTGAGCAAAAATAAGGTGAATGTAGTTGCAGAGTGTCATTTATCAATGTTGTATCCATTTTAACTAATTAGCCCGGTAGCGTAAACCTTTAGTACAGTCAGTGTCGAGTTTGAACGAGTTGTGACATGTTTGTTGGCTTCCAGAAACAGAAGAGTAAGGACGTGTTAAGAGTGTCTGTCGCAGGCCAACACTAAGGTTTATTCTAAGCTGCAAACAAAGTACCAAAGAAGCTCACGAAATGTCAAAATCAGTGTATTTCGATGAAGTGGTGGCGTTAAATACTGTTTACAAGTGGTATGAGCAACTCAAAAACGGCAAGGAGTCAGCTGAAAATGAGAAATATTCCAGACGTCCTTCGACGTCAAAAATAGATGAAAACGTGCAAAAAGTTGTACAAATGATTTGTTCGAACAGACAAATGACCATTCACAAGCGTTTCGAGGAAATAAACATCTCGTATGGGTCCGTGAAAAGCATGTTAACAGCCGATTAAATAGACAAATGGTTTCGTTCTTTACCAGAAAAACACGCCGGAGCACACCTGGCTTCTGATCCGCGAGTTTTGGGCCAAAAAAAGGTATTCATGTCTGTTCACATTCGCTGTGCTCTAAAGATATATAGCACGACTTCAAGGTCTTGCCAAAAATTAAAATCATGCTTAAAGGAAAATGTTTTGATACCATTCTTGACATTGGGAGGCAACGAGAGAGCAGCTGAACGCCATCCGAAAGAAGCGTTCCAGAAATGCTACCTGTCATGGATTCAACGTTGGGATAAGTGCATTGGTAGCCAAGGACAGTACTTTGAATAAAATTAAATCAAATTCCATGTAAGGTTATTACTTTGTTTCTAATATTATTATTCAAAGTACACTTTGATCACGCCTCGTACAAAGTGAAGGTTCTTATCGAGTTTTGCACCGAGTTTTGCAAATATTGAAACTTACTTATATTACAATCATCATTTGTCACAAAAAGATAGTGACTGAAGAGAAATACTATTAAGTAAACAGAAAATTTGGAGGCGTATACGGCGAAGTCAAAGGATGCACTTTACACAATTATTGTCTTACTCCACCTTCCTACGTTTACAAGTTCACCAGACAACAAGTAAGTTATTTCATATTAATATTGCTGGTTGGCAGAAGGAAACTATGCGAACAATTTTGTCTATAACAAAACATACACTCTAATAATTAAAAGAAAAAGTAGTAAGGCATAATCAAATTTATTTGAGTGTTGTGCATCTCTAATTAACAAGAATCATACGATAGTTCTTTAGTTTGTAGTCAAAGTATGGTTATTAGCATTTTCCTTTAAAGTGGACTTCTGAACATAGGAGGCTAGAGGTAGACAAAGATTGGTTAGATTTTCCGCATATTTTTTAATGTTATATTTATTTCAATGTAGTTATAGTGTACAGAAGGTTCTTCGCTGTACATCCAATCTTTTTTCGATTCGGTGCTGCCATCTGGCGTATCATGCTGAAACTATGAATTTGCTGGCTGTATCTATGTGACCTTGATGTGCGTGCGTGTTATCAAATTGCGCCGAAAGCAACCGGTACTGAGAAGGTTACGTAATGGCTCTTTTTCATGTAAAGTTTTCGTATGTACACATTGTACAACTTTGTCGGAAGAATGGGTTAACACTCTGCGTGACTACTGCAAAAGCTATTGTGGCCTGTTACATACAATAGGCTTCCCTTGCGAAACATTCACACATGAAAACTACTATGAAAAAGCTGCAAACAAAGTGACACTCTCAGTCCTAAGGAGGATCCACCTAGGGGTGTTCGATAAGGCTGAGGACCTATCGAACTTTGGGAGTAAATATTTATCGAGTTGTCATTGGTTACTCGAAACCGTTCGAGTATTTGAAATTATCGAAGTTTCGGGTATTATCGAAATTTAGAGTATTATCGAAGTTTCGGGTATCATCGAAATTTCGAGTATTATCGAAGTTTCGGGTATTATCGAAGTTTCGGGTATTATCGAAATTTCGAATATTATCGAAGTTTCGGGTATTATCGAAAGTTCGAGTATTATCGAAGTTTCGGGTATTATCGACATTTCGAGTATTATTGAAGTTTCGGGTATTATCAAAAGTAGTGATGGACAGTTCGGTTCCTTCACCTCTTCAATGATTCCTTCTTTCAGCAAAACTAGTCAAACAACTTTTTTCATCTGATAAGTTATTGCAAAGTTGTATTTGTCGAAATCATGCGTAAAATTATTTTCTGCCTGTCCCCTTATTGGCGCAGTCGGCAAAGTGACTATTAATAGACTAATGGTGTCTTGGGTTCCAATTCCGTTCGGGTGATGCATGTTTTCTCTTCCCCCTTTCTCTCTTCTGACACACTGCTTAAACCTTGTACAGATCTGTGAGGAAAAAACTTTTCCTTCACTTCATTGTCAAGGAGAGAAGTTTTAATATCAACACCCTGCATACAAGTAATACATATTATACACAATTATGATAACCTCGAATGCACTGTTTCTTCCGAACACTCCGATAATCCCGAACTTTTCAAAATATTCAAGCGACTCGACAAATGCGATCATATTGATATATTTCTGTATTTGCTGCTTTCAAACAATTCGAGACTCTCGAACAGTTCGAGTGTCTCGAAGTTGTCTAATGTTTCTTACATTTCGAGTGCCTCAAACACCTCGAGAGTCCCGAACATTTCGGGAGTCTCGATCATTTCGAGAGTCTCGAACATTTCGAGAGTCTCGATCATTTCGAGAGTCTCGTACATTTCGAGAGTCTCAAACATTTCGGGAGTCTCAAACATTTCGGGAGTCTCGAAAGTTCGATAATTCGATAAAATTAAAATTCTTTATCGATGAAGCGGTTTTTAAATTTTATCGAATTGTTATCGATTACTCGATTATCGGAACAGCCCTAGATCCACCGAATGAAGTGCAAAGAAAATCCTCAAACAGGAATAAATCGTATGAAAAGTACCTGAAATGTTCTAAATGGAAGAAAGATGTCACAATGGATGAATAATTTGTCCATCTCACTGCTCTGCCGTGTCGTGACAAAACGCTGTAACTTTGGCGAAGAAGTTTTGCGAAAATGAGCCTTAAAGTTTTCATCCGAAAATGTGATCTGTATCGTGTAGAACCAGTGTAACTAGGCAATAATGGTCAACCAATCAATTTTCACCAAATTTAATCACACAACATGCATTTACGTAACATTACATGTAACCACGTGTTTCCAAAGTCAAGATACACTATTTCTACACGATACAGATCACATTTTCGGATGAAAACTTTAAGGCTCATTTTCGCAAAACTTCTTCGCCAAAGTTACAGCGTTTTGTCATGACACGGCAGTGCTGGTGCTCACGTTTGGGAGATCACATACCGTGACATTGACGACAAGGAGCGCAGCAGCTTTGTTCGTCAGTGCAGGGTAAATATACGTTGTAGCTTTATGGTTGTTACGGGTTCGTATATAAGAATAAGTTGGTGATACGCAACTTGGGCAAAAACGTGAAGAAAAATGCAAGATACTTCCAAGAAGCCATTCTGACACCTATCTATCGAAGAGACATCCGAAAATCGGATGACGTGGACGCGAACCAGGTGATAACCATATGGACCAGGCTTCGAGTCATACCGTCAAAACATCACTATGTTTTTTCTATCAGGAAAAGGCAGAGGAATTAGGAACTCTTATCATTCCGTTTGAAGACATTACTGTAAAATGCCCAGATGCAAGTACAATGGATTTTTTGCGCAATTGGCCTGCTAAAACCACGTCTTCCACATCGCCTCCCACACATTCTGGATGGTCTCTGGAAAGCATGCAGGAAGGGGTGGGACATAATTTCCATGCCTGTCCATCGCCGAAGCTTGCTACAACGGAAACTGCGATGCCGTGTGCGAGTTCAATTGAACAATGCTGAGAGTTACATAGAAAATGATCAGTGTTGGCGAGGCGGTATCTTCTAAGGTGAGTACCCGTCCAAAATGGCCGGATATAAAGCGAACAACCTTCTGTAATATTCTCTTTGTTTTCAATTACAGTTCCAAGAACCATAGATTGCCCTAGAAAACATTAAGTAACGTTGAAAATCGAGCTGAGCAGAGATTGAGCTAAAAGTTTTTTGCTGACATTAGGTTGCACTTCTTATAATTTGGAATATGCTGTTTTAAAGTTCGATATTACAATTGATTTTGCTCCTGAAACACGGAGTATCACTGAAAAGAGAAATTCCACCTTGAAATGAACTCAGTACAGTACGATTGAATAGCGTGTGTTCGATGGCTACGAAGTATATGTTTAAATCTTGTGTCGACTATAAAGTAATTCAATGAAATGTCAGATTTTGTTATGTGCTATTTTATTTTGTGTCTGTCATAATTAATCACATGACTGGTCTCTATCAGGGTCGGAGAAAATAGAAATTGCTTTAAAGCTTGTTTTCAGATTTTTCGTTGTTACGTTAATATTTCTGCAATATTGAATTAAATTTTCGTCCACACATTTTCAAATAACCATAGTTAAACAGGTCATATCACTTCGTTTTTTAAAATGTGTTATTTATGTTTTACACAATTATCAAATTAAAATAATTAAATTTTGTCTCTTATTCCATTGTTTACTTCAGCATGACTTTTTTTTTTAAAAAAAAAAGTTAATTCTGATATTACTTTATGATAACAATTTAGTCAAATAATGTACACTCAGAATCTCTCTCCCGCTCTCCACATACGTACAGATACCTAGTCACATAACTCAACAAAATTATATGTGACAAGTCTGTCGATTACGTTATTTCATTAAAAGCAAAATCAATACAAAGTAGAAATTGCACAGAAGAGAAAACGGAAGAAAACAAGAGAGAGATATAACAAAGCAAAAATAAATCCATGAAAGTACAACAAGAAATGAATATATTGTTTGTTTATACTCTCATATATGAGCCTCTGTGTTCTTCTGAAGAGAGTTGTACATATAGATCCTAAGAGATTTCCTCACTTATTGAAAAACCCTCTTGTACCATATAATGATTGAAGCACATTTATCAACAAAATTGACATTTGTGGCACTCACAATTACGGTGAATTTTAAATAGAAGACTATTAACATGGAAATCTACTTTCATGTTATTAAATATAGTCATACAAAAAAAATTTCCTCTTCAAATTCCCAATAGTCAGTTCATAATAATCACAATAAGTAATAAAAGCTTCTAAAGTACAAATACGCACAATTTCCTTCACATGAACAGTTCAAAACCGTACATCAAAATTTGTTTCAGTTCCTCCACGTATAAGAAGAAAACAATGTTGTTTGCTATTGTAAACGTAGATTATTTCTACTCCAAATGGAGGGCATTATAATTCTTTATAATTTATTTTATTTAACCACACAGTCCAGCCAAACTTTCATAGATTTAGTTTCAACATGCAAATGCAAACGTCTAAAATCATACTGAATTCCTTCATTTGTATAGCTTTCCAAACAGGTTCGGCCCTTGGCAATTTCTCGCCTCATGCAATGGTATCATTTTCCTTCCTCCCTTTCTCCAGAAAGAGCAAATCTTAAAGCCATGATTTTAAGTATGTTACCCCGTGATGCACAACGAAGGGGAGGTAAAAAGAAATCGCACTTAGAAAGGTCTAAGCATTACAAATTCAATCTTCTTGCGTTTCTTTTTTCTTTAAATAATAATGTATTATGTTAGTGAAAGATAAAGCAAACCTGCAGAGGTAAGGTAGTAATCCTTTTTATACAATCCAATATTGAGCTTCAATCTTAATATATCAGTTTGCAATTCCAGTGTAACTAGCTCTTTTATCTTTACTTCTTGACTTTTCCTTCTAACTCTGTTAAAAAATAAAAAAGAACTTGTTTCCATCTCCAATGATAAGAAACTTGTTTGTGACAAAGGTAAATCTAGTTTTCATATCAAAACAATATTCATTTCTCTGACCCATACAGCACAATATTCCACACAAAGGACTTTATGAGTCTTTTCCACAACTCTTTATTCAAGGTCCTACAGAATAGTATTTTCTTCTCCTAGAAGCTTCTTTCGCGATTCCTATCCTTTCTTTTATTTCATGTTCACATTTCATATCATCACTAATAATAATGACTATCGAAAAGTAGTCACCTGTGCTAACTTCTATATTTGACACCTACCCCTTCGTTCCAATCGCCATGCCTTTTCTCTTTCTAACATTTATTTTCATCCCTTATAATTCACAACCCTTTATTTTCATCCAATATTCTTCACAACACTTAATCAAGTTTTCGAACATATTATAGATTTTCTCTTCAGATTCTGCAACAAGCACCATATGATCTACAAACCTTATACACTTAATAATTCTACCTCCTACTGATATGCCCTCTTCATTCTGTACGATCTTTTTCACTATCTTTTCTAGATAGATATTAAATAATTTAGGCTTGAGACAACAACCCTGTCGAACTCTCCTTCTATTTGCAGTAAGATTGTGACCAAATATAAATTTGTTCAGAAATATGTAGATTGAGGAGAGGTACACTGATGTCCAAAGTTATCGTCGCATGTCTATAAATATGTTTTTTCTAGAAATATAATTTGATAACGAATTCGCCCGGTATTTCTTATAATGTTAGTATGTGTATAATCGGCAAAGACATGTATGTGGCAAATTTCATGTCAAAAGGGCAGCAAATAAGAAGAATAAAACGAATTTTTTTTGTCCATTTAGCAACATTTTATTTCACTCATTATAATTTTCGTATTTATAATTCTTTTCCTATGAAATTTACCACAGATACACATTTCCCGATTACACTTACACTTAGTGCCAGTATTAAAACTACCCTGCAAAATCATTATCAAATTATATTCTTACAAGAAGACAGTTATAGATATGCGACAATAATTTTGGACATAAGTGTACATAGATTGGTGGTTAGTTGAATGTAATTAATACAAAATATACTGACGCTAATTAAGATGCGATAATTTGATGCTCAATCAATTCAAGCAACATGCACAGAAGAACTAATGCATGAGCATGTACATATTGCACTAGGGTGTTTTTCCAACTCAATACACAGAAAAGAAACGTGTATAGCTTATGTAAAACGTAGATTACATGCGTTAATCATGTAGTTTTTGGACTTAACGCATGACTATAAGTAAGATCCTGCAACAAACGTATAACGTATGCTTTGTAATACTTTCCGTGTAAGTGTTCCTTCTATGTGACCCTTCCGCATGAAAGAAAGAACCGCATAGGATCTCACATACAGATAGACATATATAACATATAACTGATGCACGTAATATGAGGAAACCATCCTTTACAGAATTTATGTTAACTTTTGTTACCATAGCGTAGTGTTGACTTCAACAGTTTGTTTAGGTCCTATAATAGACATTTAAGCCGGGATTTTCTATTGTTGAAGTCAAGCATGGACCAACAAACACACCAGAAGCGCTTTGGAACCAGATGGTCAACTTCGCAGTGCCAAATGGGGGCCGAGGGGCGTCATGTTTATTTTTTCTAACGCAAATTTCAAATATTTTTCACGACCTTAGTTTTTAAGATACCATATTGAAGTTTTGCATACTGATTGTGTGGACCTTTTGGTATTTCTCATTGTTTTCTTCTGAGATCCCTACGTGAACCCGGGCCACAGGGGCGCAACTGTTCGAGGAGGGTAATTTTTCAGAAAAAAAAATCGTTTTTCCCGAACTTCTCGGTTCAGTGCATGATACGGACATGCTGGTGGTAGCGTTGGAAAGGGCGCGTTATACTGAATAAAGTGGCGTTTGAACCATGACCCTAGGCCAAATAGTAATTACGCAGTAAATTTTTAGAATATAATGTGTCACCTTCAGATTTTCAATTTTCTTCGCCGTCTGTTTTGAAGATACAAGATTAAAATTTTGCCCACGCATTTTTCATGGCTACGAATTTTTCTTTTTTTCTTTTTCTTTTTTTTCTTTTTCTTTTTTTCCTTTTCTTTTTTTTTGTAGAAATTCTTAGATCCCTACGTGAACCTAGGCTCGGGATAGAGGAGAACAAATATTTTGATTTTTTTTAAAAAAAAAAAAAAAAACCTCCCGGGTTTTCCTGATATTCGCGTTTTTGGTGTGTAATACGGACAAGAGGTACCGTTGGAAAGGATGCTCTATTCTGAACAAAACGTTATATGAACCATCATCCTACGATAAATAGTAAGGAAGCAGTAGTTGTTTGACTGAACATGTAAAATTTACCTCAAAAAGTGGAAATCCTAAAAAGGGCTATTAAATGCCATACATTCTGCAGCGTCATGATCTAAGCGGAAAAGGGGCAGTACGTATGTAGCACATAAATAAAATTTGCTCTGTATTGATTTCCGTAGTAAACATAAGGATTCCGTATATTTGTACAATACACTGCTGTTCAGATTTTTCTCAATGTAATACAAGTAATAAGAACTTTTACAGTAAGTTTGATAATAAGTCATCTAAGCTCCTTCATTTGGTTATCCGAAAATAGGCCAGTGCCTACTATATAATCAACAATAGGAAATTTGAATGCTATCATCCGTATAGACTAAATAAGGAAATATAGGCATACATAAACAAAATATAATGTATAGGTTGTTCAGTGGTAAAATGTTCATCTCTAGTGCGAGGGGCCCGTGCTTCAAATAAAGACCATTTAAGATTCTTTGTGGAGAACACCGTATTCATGGGCTTTCCTGAGGTTTCCCGTTCCCTTCCACGTAAGCCTTTGGGGATCTCATGGTACAATTTGTACCATACGGGGTATTTCATGGTACATTGCATTATAACTCTTCTATTTGAGCTTTTTCGTCCCGGTTTTTTTTTGTTTTTTTTTGTTTTTCAAAACCAGAGGCATTGCAGAAGACATTACGGATGGTTTCACACCTTCCTGTGTCGAGACATAGGAGGTGATGACGTCATAAGTCTAAACTTTATATTTTCATGTAATACCTTTTTTTTTGGGGGGGGGTTATGTAAAGTATTTTTGCGGGCTTATTTTTGCACGTAGAAGATTGCAATTTTGCACAAACATGCAGTTTACCGAGTAGTATTTACCAGATTTTTTCTTCAGATTTCTGCGTTAAAACAGGGGGGGATCCGGAGGGTCAAAAAGTTGAAAATAGGGATATTTTTACCCCAAAATCCCGTTTTTCCTTATTTTCCCGCCTTAGATACACGATGGAGACAAGTGAATAATATCGCCTGAAAGGCAGTCCTATTCTGAAGAGAATGATGTGCGACACATGATCCTAGGGTAATTAGGGAAGTGTCAGGGAATTTTTATCAAAATATACTTCTGTATAGGGGAATTTTGGACATTTTCGGTACTATATTTGTGCTGGCTTATTTTTGCACCAAGAAGATTGAAATTGTGCAGAAACATTCAGTCCACCGAATAGTATTTACCAGATTTTTTTCAGATCTCTGCGTTAAAACAGGGGGGTCCAGGGGGGCTAAAAGTTGAAAAAAGGATATTTAGACCCAAAAAATCCCGTTTTCCCTCATTTTCCCGCCTTAGATACACGATGGAGACACGTGAACCATACCGCCTGAAAGGCAGTTCTATTCTGAAGAGAATGATGGGCGAAACGTGACCCTAGGGTAATTAGGGATGTCTCAGGATATTTTTTACCTGAGATCATGGTGTTTTACGGTAATTTGGGGCATGGTGGGAATTCCTGATAAAATTTATCCCGCCCTTGTTATTCAAGATAGAAACTTGAAATTTAGCACACACATTCAGTATACCAAGTACTATTTACCAGATTTTTCTAGATGGCTATATTTACACAGGGTCGCTCCAGGGGGGCCCGAAGTGCGAGAAAAAAATATTCCCTCCGTAATTTTCCCTTTGACATCATTTTTCCCGCTCCTGGTATATGGTATGAGCATGCAAGTGGTATTATTTGAAAGCCAGCTTTATTTTGAAGAGAATGAGATATGAACCATGATCCTAGGATAAATAGTGACGATGCAGTAGCTGCTTGACTGAAAGTCTAAAAAATAGCCCACAAATCCCGGATCTCTTAAGGGTTAATAACACGCTTCTATTAATCATTTTTTTTAGACAAACGGTATAACCGTAAGACTGAAGAACAATAAACTTTATTTATTTTATACAAACGTTGGTGCTATATTGAACCTAAAATCGACCATTAACTGAAAAGTAGCAAATGGTGATTGTAATGTTTCTTCACAGACGGTCCCAGGTAATTTCCCGCCCCGTGCAATGCATCATTTGCTACCCCCCTTTCTCAAGAAAGAACAAATCTTAAAAACCACAATTTTAAGTATGCTACCCCATCATGAATAACGAAGGAGAAGTAAAGTGCACTCGCACTCAGAAACGCCTAGACACTACAAATACAATATCCTTGTGTCTGTTTCTTTGTTTATATAATAATCTATTATGTTAATGAACGATAAAGCAAACACATGCAGAGGAAAGATGGTAATTCTTTTCGTAGAATTTAATATCAAGCTTCAATTTTAATATATCAGTTTGCAATTCCAGCGCAACTAGCTCTTTTATCGTTATTTCTTGATTTTCCTTATATATTTGTTAAAAAAAAGTAACTTTAAAAATGTTCCCAAGTTCAATGATAAGGAACTTGTTTTTAACAAAGACAATACTGGTTTTCATATAAGCTCTGTAGTATTTAACAAAGACAATACTGGTTTTCATATAAGCTCTGTAGTATTTAACAAAGACAATACTGGTTTTCATATAAGCTCTGTAGTATTTAACAAAGACAACACTGGTTTTCATATAAGCTCTGTAGTATTTAACAAAGACAATACTGGTTTTCATATAAGCTCTGTAGTATTTAACAAAGACAATACTGGTTTTCATATAAGCTCTGTAGTATTTAACTAAATGGAACAGATGTTCGCTACTGTTCGAGGAATGTAGCATTCAAATATAAGATTAGCTTAGTAAATTTAACTACCATCAGCATGAAGTCTGTTTCCAACAACACAAAAAATATTTATTTTAAATAATATAGTTATGATAGATTGTCCTGCCCCTCGAAACTTACCACCCCGTGCAAATGCACATATGGTAGAGCAGGCCCTGTATAGAGTGAGAAAAATCTGTTATTCGGACAGCGGTATATTATGTAAATATTCAAAATCTTTATGTTTACTACAGAAATCAGTACGAAGCATACGCCATCGATATCCTACATATATACTGCCCGCTTAGATATTACATCATGTCGTTGCAGGATATCAGATATTTAACAATATTCCGTATATTACTTACGTATGCATATGCTCGTCAGCTATATGTTTATATGCGTCCATCCGTGTGTGAGATCCTGACCACCTATATACATATCTTCTTTTTGTACGGAAAGTACGTTTATTCGAAACATTTATACGGAAAATACGTATTAAAGTATACTTTTTCAGTTGTACGTCTGTTCTACGTTAAGTCCAGAAAACTACAGGATTTACACATGTAACCTACGTTTTAACGTATACTACATACGATTTTTTCTCTGTGTATAGTTGAGACAAAGAAACAATAGTATCTAAGGAAATATCTAAGGGTAAATGTTTCATTATTACTTAATATGTAGATATTACTTTCAGTTACAAGTTCTATTTGAGATTTCACAGGTTGTATATTCAATGTAAGTTTCACCTTCAAAATATAAGTAATGTGAAATAGAGAGCACATCCGTACGTGGGTTTGGACCATCGACTATATTAGAGAGAAATTATACTGTGGTCTTCGATCGTATACGCAATCTTTTTTTTTTTTTTTTTTTTTTTTTTTTACGAACTTCTTCGGGTTAGGTAATCGATTTTCCATGTCTTCGTCTTCTCTCTCTCAATCCGAGAACACTCAATCACTGCCTTTACCAGCTGCCAGTTTCCGATGTAGGTCGCTGAGTCTCTCAACAGATGCCTCCTTTTGACTCTTCATGTTATCTCGGGGTTTGCTCTACGGCTTCTCCCAGAATCTGGAAACTTTTGTTCATTTGTTTTGCGAACGTAATCTATCGTGAGAAATTCGTGTCACCCCGTAGTGGGTATCATACTTGAAGTTTGTGAACGTTTTGGAGTAGGAAAATGTGGAAACTTCACGTGCTAGGCAGGAACAATATGAAATATGTAAATAAGCTGTTGTTTCAATATAAATTTGTGTTATTTTCGCTTAAAAAAAAGTCATTTTAGAAAAAAAAAACACTCATGAAATGAGATACATATTCAGCTGTTGTCCATTATGAACTAATAGCGTCAATTAGGAGCTTCGCTGTGTTAAAATAAGAATAAAATAATAATTTGTTCCGTTAGTCAATCACTTTTTACTATTACTAAAGCGCTCTTTTATATCGGTCATTTTCGGTCATTTTTATATATCTCCCCCTAATCCAAGCTGCGGGATTGAATTTGGATTTAAATGGCATACGAAGTGTCACTGTTCATCTCAGCAAAAAGTATGGATTCGACACTAATATCGGTCATTTTCGATCATTTTTATATATCTTCCTTTACCTAGGTGCTAACGTAAAAGTAAAATGACAAAAAAAAAAAAAAAAGGAAGAATTTTAGGAATAATCCAAAAAAATGATCAAAAGATTGTGGTCTTGTCCAAGAATTTTAGGAATGATCCAAAAAGTACATAAAAAGATTGCGATTTTGGCGAATAATTAGTTTTTGGATCAGGGCCCACAAAAGTTTGGAACGGCTCCTAATTCGGGTTCTCGTATTTTTTACGGAATAAGCACATATTCTGAGTTAAGTCATAGTTTGGCTTTGGCTACACTATATGTAGTTCTCAAAATATGGGGCGTACAACAAAATGTCTGATTGTTTGAAATATATTGAATTTTTTGGATCAGGGATCACAAAATTTTTGAACGGTCGTTAAATCAAGTTTTCGTATTTTTTGCGGAATAAGCACATCATAATGAGTAACTTGGTAGTTTTGGGTTGGCTACACTATATGTAGTTCACGAGATATAAGGCCTACAAGAAATTTTTTGCCTGAAATATATTGAATCTTTTGATCCAAAAAACCTCCCAGGCCCAGACTTCATATATATATATATATATATATATATATATATATATATATATATATATATATATATATATATATATATATATATATATATATATGCAGCCCAGGGGCAACAGAGTATTATAGTTCAGGTCAAAATAAAGCAAAAATGTTATATATTTGTATACCATCCGAGGCCTCCTACAGCCGTTATAGAGAATCAAAAGTTTCACTATGTGGCAACGTCGCATTTTAACTTAGAACTATTAAGCCTATCATTGCCCTACGAACCCATCAACGAGTTACATCAATTGTTACGCTAATAATTTGTGCTAGTCTCAACATGTATCGACTTTAACTGCCATCTGGGAAAAATCGATGTAACTATTTGATGGATTAGTTGATCTACTCAATAATTCTTTATCTGCTATGTTGCCACATAGTGCAATTCGTGTCCATAGACAAGGACCTGAAAGGTATCCAAACATATATATGTTTTGCTTTATTTTGACTTGTATACTATGTTGTCGGTGGGCGCCATTTTTAGAACACCCGATATATATTAGTATATGCTAGCTGCAAGCTCGTTGTTACAGCTAATTGAGAACTTGAGAGAGTGAACTGCAGTGCACTTCGCCAAGAGTGAAGAAAATTTCTCTCAAAACATACGTTAACATTGATAAATAGCTGCTGTACTAAACTAGCATTTAATGGCATTGATTCAATATTCCGGGTGATGTTTGGTTTGGTTTAGTTTTTTTAATTGACTTGTTTTAAATTCAGTGACTAAACAATTGCTTCCAAAGTATGCTGTAATTCTTGTTATCACACAGCCTAAACTAAGATTCCGGTTGGTCTGGTGGATAACGCACGCGCTTAACAGCCGCGCGGTGTGAGTTCGAATCCAGGTCATGCCAGAGGTTTTTATTTTTTACTAGTTTTGACTTCTCGTATTGTTATTATAACCATATTTTCTGATTTCTAAGACAATACGGCGTGGTTGTCACTTTTTCAACCCAGAATTCTGGGTTATTCCAACTATACAGTTTTTACAGTGTGCTCTTATGTAAAACCGCAATATCAAAACGTAATGCAGCCCTGCGTAGCGTTGTCGCTAACGCTCGCTGACTGAAATTTGTGACAAGGAGAAAATCACCGGAACAATGCGCGCGTCCACAAGTCCTTTCCATCCATGGTAAAAATTCATTCCTGTAGGTTCGTACTGTTGCTGCACCCGCCCTATTCGCCTGATATGCTCCCCGAACTTGTTTAGGAACCTGAAAAAGTTTTTAAGGAGCCAGTGATTTTCTTCGGATGCAAAAGTGAAAAGTGCTGACTGGGATATTTTGCAGGGCTCTAGAAGTCATTTTTTAAAAGTGGTCTAGAAACGTTGGCGAAGAGGTGGCCTAAATTAATCTTTGTCGTAGGGAACTACGTGGAAAAATAAAACACAACATATCCAAATATTTTCTAATTTTGTAGGCCAGGCTACGAACTTTCCAATCCACCCTCGTATTTGAGACAACGAATTTGTATTTTATGTACTATATTTGAGAAGAGATAAAAAGTAGTAATTTTTGTTGCTGCTGCTGGTTATACGTACTTTGTTCTTTAGTTGTTGCATTGTATGGTATCGCTACCTATTTTGTCGAATCCTTTTAACAATAAGCGCTCAGAGAGAAACACTTTGTTTGCGATTTTTTCTAAAAGCTGAATATTGTCAAATAGCGCTGTTCTCTTTTATGTTAAAAGAAATATAATATTGTGCAAACTGAAGAGAAATACATATAATGCTTTCATTTATGTTTTTTTTTCGTTGGTGGAGAAATTCTTTTTTTGTGATTTTTATTAATACGAGGGCAGTCAAAAAGTACCCGGAACGTATTTTTCTAGTTTTGGCATATCCTATGTGATGCAATCGCAGTGAATCTTGTACAGTGAAGTTCTTAGATTGCCTAATTATGAATTCGACAAGTATTAACATGTCATAACATGAGTTTACGAGAATTGTAGCTGAACGCAGGAGTGTTTGGTGATCAGTTGGTACAGTCCGCAGCAAAAAACCTGCAACATGAGCATGTTAGTTTATTGTGAAACGACAAAGTCTTTTGATCCAAAATATGTGTGCAGTTGAGGATGCCGAGGTTTCTCCTGGCGTGATTTGTGCCACTCAGCGTTATGTTGATTCCCTGCGCTATTATGCGTAGTTTCACAATCAACTTACATGCTCATGTTGCAGGTTTTTTTTTTTTTTTTTGGTGCGGACTGTACAATTTTACAGATCAAGCAACGTGCAAACATCAAGTTCATGTGGAAAATCTGCTTCAGAGACTTTGTTAGCCTTAGAAACAGTCTAGCCCATCGAATGTTTAGCTCTTTCCAAAGCTAAAAGTGAGCCTTTTCCGTTTCGAAACCCTAGAAGAGATCAAAACCAACGCGACGCCTGAACTTAGGAAGATACGAAAAGAGGCCTTTAATCGATGTTTTGACCAATCACAGGAGGAGAAGAATAAATGTGTGTGTGTTCCGAAGGTGTCAACTTTGAAGGCGATTAAGAAAAAGTGTATGATACTTATATTGTGGTGATAAAGAGCTACAACAAAATTCACGAAATTTTTTGACTGGCCCTTGTATTTCCGTCTCTAATATTAATACTAATAATTCTATTCTAATTTCAACGATTGTACAGCACTATTTATACATAATAAGTTCTATTTCTGCTCTAAGGAAATTTAATCCATGTAAAACTTTAGCAAATTACAAGCCTGATCTGAATCAAGTTCCCTAAATTTGCTCTACGTGACCAAAATGGAGGACTTTATATTTAATCGGTTACGCTTGAAAGTTGCTCAAATTTTGCTAATTACTAATTCATAGTAATAAGACGTCAGTACATTACTGTTAAAGAAAGAATAACATATTTCAACTTTAAGTAACCATTGGTAATTGCTTATTTTTTTTTATTTCCGTAAGGAAACCAATTTAAAAATAAGGTTTCTAAAATTCCCCTTGAAGCACAGTGGGTAGCCGTTCGACCAGTTAGAAACACGGATTTTTTTTTTTTTTTTTTTTTTTACGTTTTCCCGGTTCTATTGCAAGAAACAGAATTAAACGTTTTGCTTACCAGCATGGAATATACATGGTGGTCGAAAAGTAGGTATACAGTACTGTACAGATCAGTTCATTTTATTTTATATCATTTCTTACTGTTATCCATCACGTAGACTTAGTTTCCTTATTATTTGTTTCTGATGTATTTTTACTTACATCTTAAGCTCGGAACAGCCAAAGCAACTAAACACATAAACTAGAATGCTATACTAGATCAATGCAGGGTGTATACCTACTTTTGGGTCACCCTGTAGAATATATACCCACCGTTGATATCGGTATTACCAGACCGCTGTTGTAAGAAGAGATCGGAAGGAAGCAAGAATAAGCAAAGAAGTAACGCAAGGATGTGTATTTTCACCTTACCTGTTCAATGGCTATATATATATTTAGGATTTAGATTTTTGGGTCTCGACATCTAAAGCCATTTAGCCCGTCACGTTTTGAGGGATGACGTCCCTAGGCGAGAACACTATCCGGGGAAAGGGAAGGAAGGAAGCAGCCTGGGACATATAAGTTAGGTACCACCCAGGCATTTACCTGGTGCGAATGAGAAAACCCCAGGAAAACCTCATTCAGGGTGGCTGACCTGAAAAACCGTTATACACTTTTTCTACCGAGTGCCCCTGGTGGGAATCGAACTCGGAACCGCTCTCACCGAAGGCGAGAGCGTTAGCGACTATGCTACGCAGGGCAACAATGCCTATATAGAAGAGGCTATAAAAGAATTCTTTGACAAAAACAAGAAAAGCGGAAAAGTAAATGGTCAGTTTTCAGCATAATAACGTTTGCTAATGACATAGCACTGATAGCAGAGAACGAAAATGATTTGCAGGAAGCATTTTCGAACTTCAACGGCCAACTGGAAAACACATACAAAATAAAGATAAATAAGAACAAAACCAAAGTGATAAAGTGCACAAGAGCATAACAGGAAGGGAAAACGTATGTCTAGAGGAAGAGAAAATCGAAGACGTTAAGACGTCCCCCTATTTAGGAAGTCTAATATCCTGGGATGGAAGAAGTGAAAAAGACGTAAGTTCCAGAATAGCACAGGCTAAACATCTGCAACAACGCTCCATAGCAAAGAACGTTTACTCGTAATGCTGCGCTTGCGGAGTTTCTTTTCGAGTAAATGCCGTAAATGTTCAATCGGATTGAGACCAGGCGATTGAGGAGGAGTGGCCAGTTGCTTTGGCACGTTGTGTAGTAACCAGAACTTTGTATTGTGTGTCATATGTTCGGGATCATTCTTCTGTTGAAATACAAAATGGTCTTGCAGGCCCATTTGTTCAGCACTAGGACGTAGATTGTTCCTCAAGATGTCAATGTATACATGCTGATCCATAATACCGTCGATAATTGTCAACTTTCCCACTCCCGAAGCACTCATGCACCCCGAAACTAGCGCAACTCCACTTCAATTCTTGATGGTTTGCCGCATATTTTTCGGGTCCACCTCTGTATTTAGCTACCGCCACACTATTTGTTTACCGTCGGAACCAAACACACTAAATTTACTATCGTCTGAGAATAAAGCATTTTCCCAGAAAGCCACGCCTTTGTTCAATTAAGCTTTTGCAAAGCGGAGCCACTTTTTCTATTCACCTTTTTTAAAAAAAATCTTTCGAGCAACACGCCCATTATAACCTTGTTTGCTGAAAGCACGACGCACAGTGCTTTCTTAAACTAACATACCTCATTTGGTTGCTTCTGCCACCATCTGCAGAGCATTGGTTCTTGGGTTCTTAATTTCATTCAGCAGTATGCGCTCACATCTTCCAAAGGCCTTCCGTGGACGTCCACTTTGTGCCATGTTTTTGACTGTGTTTGTTTCGCAGTATCGATCTATGATTGACTGCACGGTCGAACGTGGTCTTCTGATAATATCTGGTATCTCCTGTAAGGATTTGCAGTCAATGATAAATCGTTATGAAGCCTTATAACCATTTTTCTTTCTGCATCTGTTGTCTCCGTCCCTTTCTGACCGTTTACATCTTCCGTCTTGAATCACTCTTTGAACTTCAATGACATTTCGCTGGCCTGTGGTTGTGTTTAGCTTTGCAAACCGCCAGGGGGCGTTCTATGTGAACAACAGCTCGAACAGCTGGACGTTTTTGTCTTTTAATTGTAGTGTGCGAATACTTTTGACACATCAAAACCATGTTCATTTTTGTTTCTTTTGCCATTATTTGTCTATGTTTTCGCATTCGCGGAACGTTTGTTTGGTAAAGAATAAAGATCTTAATGGAGAATGCAATGCCGTGTGTTTCAATGTTCTATCTCCAACAAAGTCGGAGCTACAGGCATGTAACCACAACTTGCAGTCGGTGTACGAATACTTATGACTTTCAGTGTATGTGAAATAACTGATTGAAACAGTCAACACTTCCTTTAGTTTCGTTATAGATATGCATAATTTCAGGTCAAGTGTGTTCAGTACAAGGTCTGTAAATTTTCTTGAACCAGCACTTACTTCCACCATCAGAAAATATTACATAAACATAAGTAAAATACTTACAACGATTTTCGACAACACTGGATTTGACAAACGAAAATATGCACATGTGATGCTGCAGAATCCCAGCCCTTATATTCTATTCTGACACGAAAGAAATGGCTTGAAAACTGTCACCAGGAATGTCATTCTCTAAGATAAGAACACACGAAAGTACTAACCAATAGGCCTGAAAATAATGCTCGAGTGGCGATTAATATAACTACTGTAGTTCTTCAGCACCCCAGTGTGTTGTCAAGAGTTAAGAAGAAACACGTGTTCAACAGAAATGCCGTGAGTGTCCGCAACTCAAATAACTTCACTGTATTGTGCTCTTGAGGGTGACCAATTGTTTTGGAGAAAACTGTACATTTAAATTACTATGTAAATAAATTTATGCACTTTGTAATTGGATTGTTATGTTTTCATTCAAAGAAAACTTGACGAGAACCATACATGAGTTATATATTATGGAAGAAAGGAATAAAATACTCCTAGAGAACGAGACAGAGGTCGTGTAGACGAAAAATGAATTGAATCAAGTGAGAAGAAACAACTCCATAAACTTTTCGACAAGTTTTGTGCTCGACGCAGTACTACTGTGGACAGACAGGAAGGAATTTCGTGTGAACATTGCCGATGGTAGGGAAGTCCCCGAAGATCCTTCCACAATTGGTTTGAGCCGCTGACGAGGTAGGGAAGAGACGCGGAAATTTCATTTGAAACGGGAGACCGACGCTGTGTAGGGAGTGCAGCTCAAGTCTCCCTAATCCTGATTCTATCCTGTCTGGTACCAAACTCTGAAACTATACGAATAGAAAGTTAAGTCTTACACTGCTGAATTTCGAATTAAAACAATAGACAAATAAATGATAATACGAAATAAGGCAGTAAAGAAAATAAACAACTCAGAGTGATTTAAAATTATACAGAAATACTTACAAGTTATCAGGCGTTCTAACGTGAAAAAATATAATAGGGAGTAAGCAACTCAGACGTTCAACGGCGCAGATAATTCTAAATGCATATGTTGGCCGCAGTGGCTCAGCGGTAGAGCGTTCACCTGTGGTGCGCGGGTCTGTGGTTCGATTTCCGCTCATTTCAAATGAACTTTGTGGTGGACAAATATCGTGTACTTGGGTTTTCCCTGGGTTCTCCCGTTTCCCCCCCACTTTCTTCATTCCACTATTTCATTCATTTCTTATCATGGCAGTCTCATTTAGACTAGCTGGCATAATTGTGGGACGTAAAGCTGAAAGATTTCATTTCATTTTTATAAATGCATATATAACCCACAGATTTTGTCCATTACCTCCACCCACCCAACTGCTCATCAGCCTACTCAAACAAGCGATCAAACGACTAACGCTGTACTTCGTGGCTAGTAATACAAATTATGTACTTCTACAAATAGCATTTCAAATTCTAGTATTTTTGGTCTCTTTTCGCTCAGAAAATGTATCCGATTTTGGTTTCCATACCGAAGAATATACGAGGATAGGTCAATACGTATATGTAATTCTTCTTCTTCTTCTTCTTCTTCTTCTTATTATTATTATTATTATTAGCACAAGAGTACAAAGTTTTTATTCAAATCATTTTTCGACATAGTCACCCTGCTTTTCAATGCACCTGATCCACCGTTGCCAAGCTTTCCGATACGCTCTGCCAAAAAGTCTGGTTGCTCAGCAAGCCACGAATGCACCACCTCCTTCATTTTTTGATCGGAGCAGAATCGACGGCCAATGGGACCATCTTTAAGTAGACCAA
Source organism: Thermobia domestica (assembly GCF_964235325.1). Lineage (NCBI taxonomy): Eukaryota > Metazoa > Arthropoda > Insecta > Zygentoma > Lepismatidae > Thermobia > Thermobia domestica. The sequence continues at coordinate 158,814,440 of NC_137470.1, read as the reverse complement.
ACAGATGGTAATCCAACGAGGTGAGATCGGGACTGTATGTAGAATGCTCCAATGTCTAGAAACGCAGTGTCTCAAGAGTTTGAGCGGTATAGGCGGCGGTATGTGGACGTGCATTGTCACGCAACACAAGAACGCCTTCCGACACTAGACTTCTACGTTTATTACCAATTGCAGGCTTCAACTTGCTTACTATCATATTACTGTACGTTTTTTGTTGATTGATGACCTCTCTTCTAAGTAATGCTCCAGGATTGGTCTTTGTGATTCAAAGAACACTGTGGGCATTACTTTTATTCTGTAGAATGTTCACTCTTAAATTTCTTCCTGACGGGAGAAGGTGCTTCCATTTCATGATCTGGTGTTTGCACTCTGGTTCAGTAATGAATCCACGTTTTATCTCCAGTGATGATTCGCCTGAGAAACGCTTCAACTTCGTTAGCATAACAATCCAGTAGGTGCTGACAAATTCTCACACGGTTTACTTGTGCTCTTCATCGAATTTTCTCGGAACCAATAGCACAATGTCTTTGTGAATGTTGAGCCTCGTTCAATAATGTAACCAGGCAAGGCAAGGCAAGGGCTCGTTCAATGCTACCAGTTGTTGTTGTAGCTGGACACTCTTTTCTTTCCACATTCTTTACGCTTGTTCGACAACATTCGAAATGTTCAATCTACTGGTAAGCACTTTGCTGCGACAGCTCATTGTCTTGTATTGAAGTAAAGTCTTCTATACTTTAGACCACAAAAACGAATGACAAAATTCTGTTCTTGTTTGGTACACACAGACAGTTGCGCGGCCATCTTTACTTCGCAACAGCGCAAAATAGACTGATGTGATAACGCTGCAACTACCACATGTAAAGCAGACTAACACACCTAACTCTGGTGAGCACAGAATGAAAAGAAATAGAAAAAATATTGCAGTTACTTATTGACTTATCTTCGCATAATAGTGTCTGAGTTTCAGCGCTCAACTTTGAGATCAACATAGTAATGTAGAATAAACTAGAGTTAACGAACGCATATCTGCATCTAAACTTCTGAGTTTGTATGTCGAGAACTGACATTATGACTGAGGTTTCCTTTACCAGGCCTTCTTCAGTTTCAAAACTGGTACGATGAGATACTGCTCTGAGTAGAGAATCTGGAAATTTTCATCGCACCAAAATTATTTCCCATTTCTTTGCTAATTATATCTAATCAAGAGGTGAAGCAGTTATTAGTAATCTATATAGTCCCTACATACCAACAAGACAGTGACAATGCTAACGTCAATTCTGGTGGAAGCGCAGTTACCTCCGATCACCGGCAAATGTAACACAGGATCCACTGGATAGCGGGATATTGGAGCTCCAGAATAACAGAGCCGCCGCCATGTTTTACGGTTGCGGAAATATATTCTGGATCATACGGTTATAAAGGCATCGACGACACACAAACACAAACTGTGGTTTGAAATAAGGTGAACCATGAGTCATCTAATCATACCAGAAATTTCCAATCATCAACGGTCCATGTTGCATATTCGTGGCACCAGTAGCGTAGCGCGAAAGCATTATGCTCTCCTATCAGTGGCTTCACTAGACCAACTTGACCTTGTATGCCCATGTCTCGTAGCCTAACCCGCGGGGAACTGTCATTGTCCATGTAGACTGTGGGAAGTTTTACCTGAGTTCCTTCGTCACTTGTACTGCAGTTCTGAGTGACAATCTGCTTTAATGCTTGACGAGACCACTCACTGAAGGTTTTATTCCAACCACTGTTTCTTTTTACCGATGTTGTTTTGCCGCGAGTTTTGTAGACCGTTGTAATCTTGGACAACGTCTCTTGCGACACTCAACACATTTGTCAATTTGGTTATACACATACCACATAACCTAGGGCAAACAATATTTCCTCTTCGAAAATCAAAGTTGTCGCTTATTCCACATAACCACCGTCTGCTCAATTCACTTTAGATTGCAGTTCAATTGCTTCTCACGTAGTACGGAGTTTGCCCTAACACACTTGCACCAACAGTCAGACGCTGTGGTGGCGATATGTGTTCTCATTTTTGTTTTGTTTGTTTTTTTGAAAAGTTGGATGCAAAGTTTGACCGCTCTTAACTCGGTAACCACAAACCTGAACAAAATCTTTCCTACTTCTATATCACGTAAAAAAACTTTCATTGTGCCTAGTTTGATACTCATTTGGTGAGCTTGATGTATAGACTTCAGTTTTGAAAATCAAAAGCCCATAACTCGGGAACTGCAAGAGTGTACTATATAACATTTTATACGCACATAAAGCATACCACCTTATCAACTTTGAACTTGATGGAATGAGTTTGGAAGAACTCGTATGATATATAGTGTCATAAATTTCTCAGGGAGAATTATTGTCCCGCATAGTGCAGTGGTGGGGACACTTGGTCAAAAAAGTGTAAAAACTTTCAAATACCTGTCTTCCTGAGTGAGGGTTTCCTCGGATTTCCACATTCAAACCAGACAAATGCCAGAATGGTATTTAACATATTGTAATGTCCCACCTGATGTAGTGAATAAACAATTCCACACGCCAGTGTTTACAAACACCACCACGTGGTTTGGCAAGAGGATTTCACACCAGATGGATCTACAATCACCTGCAGACGACGGACTTCCAGCCCCTCCCACGGAGCAGATGACAACGGAGCAGCAGCGCCACCACCACCCAAGGAACCCTATAAAATGGGTGGACGACGGCAATTCTATACCAGTTTTCTGGTGACCCTCCTACTGTTTGCCACGGAACATTAGAAGTAACCTAACCCCAGGCCTCTAGTTTGCTATGGATCTACGCTTAGCCTACTTCCTGGCGTAGCCTGCTACGGGGCTCTGTCTGGGAATCATAGCCTCTGCCGCTTAGGCTGCTACGGGGCTATGTTGGCCACTTAACACTCCTCTGCTTGCTACGGAGCATTGGGTCCTTATTTCCCCTCTGTTTAGCCTGCTACGGGGCTCTGTAGATATCCTGTCTGCGACCTTATGATCAAAGACTACCTATAACTAACCTTGTATACTAGAGAGATTATTTGTACAGTATTTTGTAAAAATATTTTTATAGTGAAACTTTTATAATAAAAGCCGGTAGTGGAAGTCGATTCCGGACACTCTTTTTATTAACGTTCTACCTATACCTATATGGGACAAAGTTTTACGTCCACTTCCTTCCTTCCTCAATAATTTCTGCTTTCCTTTTCCTCGGATAGTGTAATCGTCGAGGGACATCATCCATCATATGTGACGGGCTAATATGGTCATATATGCCGAAAACCTAGAAATCTAAATTCTCCTTTTCAGGTAGAATTAAATAAAATACTTAAATGAATGTGTGTGTGTGTGTGTGTGCGCATGTTCTAGCAAAATTCTGGTACGTCTGAAGCAATTTCAACCATTTCTTTACATATATCACTTACTATCTAGGAAAACACACTGTAGAGGTAATCACCCCATAGACCCTCTAGGGAGAATAGAGAAGGATGGCATATAAAAATAATCGAAAAGAGTCTACATTAGTGACAAATACATAGTTTTCTGAATCACTAAGATGAATACTACTGAATGAAAGTGACCGATATTAGCAACGAATTCACATTTTTCGGACTCACGAGGATGAATAGTGACACTCCTAATACCGCTCAAGTTTCAGTTCAGCCCTAGTTAGAACCTTTGGGGAAACTGGTAACATTTAAAAACGATTTAAAATCACAAATATTATCGAATTTATAGTTTTCGGTTTCCGAACTTGATATTGATAGCTCCAATGCCCTTCAAGTCAAAACTAAGCCCCCAGTGACGTTAGTCCTCGCAGAACACTTTGAACGATTGGAAGGGGTGTCATAAAATATTCGAAAACAACCTATACTAGTATCTAATCCACAACTTTTGGGGACGCTCTGATGACTAGACTCGAGCTAGTCAGGATTGCTAAGAATATTGAAGACAGTTTGAAGAAGGGGAAACAGTCGAAGAAATTTAAAGAAATGTAAGCGGAGATCGATTGGAAGACAGTGGTCACTGAATCACTATTCACTAATCTTATCTTGGGAAATGCATACAGTGAGAACATTGAAGAAGATATAACAGTTATTTTACTGCACTTTTACACAAACTATCTGAAGGTGAAAATGACCAAATAGCCAGAGTAAAATTGTATAATTTTCTTCTTTAAAAAAATCCAGTCTACTCTTTCTCTACTAAATTCTTAGCAGATTTGAGTTTAATCATTCAACGAGTTCATACATGTTAGTAACCTTGTAGTATATAACATAATCGACACATAAATGAAAATAAAGTTATAATTGCGTTCATTACCTATACGAAAATATATCTTATGGAATGAGGAATTTAAGTCTGGAATCCGGATCTTTATCTTCAGTCAACTGCTGCTGCCTGTACCGGCAGTTTCAAAAACTATTTATTTGCTTAGTGTTTGGGATATATTATTCTGCATTGGAGAATCACAATCCTGGTCAGCTGGTGGTAAAAACACTTGTTGCTCTAAAAGGGAGAGAGTACAATGTAACATAAGATATGAGGAATTTACAATTATTTGAAATGTAGTGCAGATATGCTTTTACATATTCTGTTAATATTGTAATGGCTTTGAAGTAGAGTCAATAACGATCCGGGTGTTTCCTCTTCACCAATTTTATTGCAAAATCTACATACAGTTATCTTTGAATTTACAAAGAGTAGTCCAATGTCTTTTCTTATGAGTGACCAAGATGAAGGGGAAATGTGTTTTGCACGGTGCTCCTTTTGCTCAAAGCAGCCTCCAGATCATATACAGGGTTTAGCTGAACTTGCAGGAAACTTCCTCAGCCGATAGCAGCTTTGCGAGGTTTGGTTGTGGTTAGGATTCCCTAGTCCAAAGCGACCTCAGATTTAGGCATAGGCTGAAGGTGGGGATCTTTGATAATGTCAGTTTAAAAAATAATCTTGTAGATTATTTTTTCCAGTGTGGGGGTGTAATGTACTTGGGTGCGTTGTCGGAAAAAGCACTGATTTACACAAAACTAAGGCGCACACTATTATAGTTTGAAGACACATAAAAACTCCTTAAAGCACTGAACACAGTTGTACTGAAAGACATAAAATACAATAAAATGGTAATAAAGTGTTGATCCTGCTCAGTCAGAACAGATAATAGTATATCATTTCCCTCAAAGTGATCAAAAAGTGTCATCACTGTATTTAATAAATATATACTAAGTCACTGATTGTGGGAGCAGTTCGATTTTGTTGTTCACTAAATACGGTGGGTACTGTTGTGTCGAGTACGGTGGTATTTATCAGCGATGGTTGTACGTCCGTTGCAATAGTAGGCGCCGACAATGTAATCCTCTCCAGAGGTAGTGAAATGGCCAGACTTATTAGTGGATGTTGGAGCTTATAACCGGACTTATTAATGATGAGGCACAAAAAGGTGATTACAAAAATTAAGGAAAGAAGAATAATCGGAATTAGAATCCTGAAAATTTTCCTTTAAAAAAGAAAGAAATAGTGAGCGTGAATTTTTGGTCACTCTGTATAATGTTACCAGATGCCTGATTTCATGAACACACTGTATAAGGAAAAGAAACAATTACTTTCAAAATGGCGGAAAAGGGAAGAAACAACGGGGACCACCGCAGAATCAAGGCACCCCAGTAGAAGATCAAATACTAGTCTGTGCGGTTTGTGGAAAGCCCGGTCACGGTGCTTCTATGTGTTTTAAACGAAAAAAAAAAACATAAGGTTGACCCTTGAGAAGGGGCTCAATACTCAAAAACAGTAAAATTCTAATACAGATAATATAATCCAGGTGAGGATCCTTGCAATATAATTGGTGTAGGAAGTATGTAGATTTAATATGGTACTATTCCCGGCATACGAAAGCATTTATTGTCTTTACATAAGTGTGTCAAAATTGCACTTTTTTTGGTACCAGTTCTTCATTCCGACATGTTACTTGGTATATAGTTATTAATGGTAATTACTGTCGTTCTAAATTCAGCACATATTTAGTGATACTAAATTCAATTCGGAAATCATTGAGAAATTTTCTATGTAATTTAATGTTAGCATGTGTTGCAAGTTGAAACTTGTTTTATGTTATCAGTTAATCGAACTCTAACCTAAAGAATTATGACAAAAACAGACTCACAGTATTAAAGATTAAAGAACTGAAAATTAGGAAGACGTGAATATTAAAGTTGAAAAGAAAGTTGTATATTATATTATTCTCGTTACAAAATAAAAATGAAAATAAAGTCGTTGAGAGTGTCGAGCACAATTATTTCCATGGAATCAATATTCGGCCGCCAATTATGGTGTGGTATGTAAAATTGAATGTTTTATATATTGAAATTGTTACAAGTTAACTTAGCCGTGGAATGTGAAAAAACTAAACAAGATAAACATTTGCGGTAAGAAGTACTATTGGGGTCTGTCCGAGCCCATAAGAGTGTAAGTGTAATTATTTTTACTATTGTGGTAAAGGGTTAATTATGCAATAATAAAGGGTCTGGACCCAACTGGGTCCAATATTCTCTCATCAAGACCTGATACCAGTAATTAAAATGAACTAAATTAGATTCGCAAATTAAATAAAATTTAGTATAGATGAAATGGTATTCACCAGGTTATGGCATAGGCTGATGATCTAAATTTAATAGGTGATGATAGGAGAACAATAGAAAGAAATGCAGAGATCTTATTAAACGCTTGCATGGACATGGGTTTAGAAGTAAATGAAGAGAAAACTAAATACATGGAAGTGCGTCGGGACCGGAATACAGCAAATTACGGATGCGTTAAAATATTAAATAATACTTTTGATAAAGTGGATAGTTTCAAATATCTAGGATCAATATTAACAGAGGAAAATCATATTCACGAAGAAATTAAATGTCGAATAGAAGCAGGGAATTCGTGTTACTATTCGGTTCAAAATCTCTTGTCGTCGCGAATTCTGTCGAGGAATTTGAAGCTTAAAATATACAAAACGATAATTATGCCTGTTGTTCTGTATGGTTGTGAAACATGGTCGCTTACTCTGAGGGAAGAACATAGACTGAAAGTATTTGAGGACAAGATCCTGAGACGAATATTCGGACCTAAGAGGAACGGGAATGGGGAATGGCGGAAACTTCATAACGAGGAACTACATCATTTATACGGTTTACCCAACATTGTTAGGGTCGTCAAGTCTAGAAGGTTTAGGTGGGCGGGTCATGTAGCTAGAATGGAAGAAAGTAGAAACGCTTTCAAAGTCTTGACTGGAAGACCAGTCGGAAAACGACCATTAGTAAGACCTAGGCGCAGATGGGAGGACAATATTAAGATGGATCTCGCAGAAATTGGAATACAAAGTAGAAACTGGGTGCAGTTAGCTAAGGATAGAAGTCAGTAGAGAGCTTTTGTGAACGCGGCATTGAACCGCCGGGTTCCATAGGCCATAGAGTTAGTTAGTTATAGATGAAATGTCAAATATTGCATCACCTACCTTCTTTTCTTAGATTCGTATCCATATACAGTGCACTAGTAGGATGATAATAAGAAATAATATTCCTGCAAAGATAAATGAAAGGGATCAGTTACGTATGCTACTAATTCGCAAATAAACAGTAAACATGTCTGCATAATTGAGAAAAACCAACATGTAAAAATAAGCTATGAAATGAATACCATTTTTATATCCCATTCTTTCAATTTTACATATAAAGTAATAAATGTTGAATAAACAATTAATGAGTAGGATATTAACCCTGAATTACAAACTTTATTTTGTGCCTACGTGGCTACAAACCATTCGTAAATTTTACGACTCAATTTTAGTCGTTTTATTATTTCCGTCTATATTATTATTTTTTAAATCTGAAAAAGGGCTTGTTTATAGAATTATATCGACAATAATATTGGATGCTTTAGAATACTTTATTGAACAAGTATATATAAAAAAGTTGTGCATATAACTTGCCAGCTGTATACTTGAATTACAAGTATGACGTCATGAAGAAATAGTTACAATTATGTGGGGAATTTGTTTTAGAGATATTACAATAATAGATAACTAAAGTAAAAGGACCAGAACACCTAAGAGACGTAGCATTTTGCATATCAACTTCGAAAAACAAAGTAATTAGGTGCAAACTTGAAAGTCGTCTTTCCAAGCTCTTTCATTTTTCCTCGTCATACACCACGCAACACACAACTTTTCAGCACAAATCGTCTACCTCGAGTGTTTACGCAAGTTTGTTACCATTCTTCTCTTCACTGACGGACAGGAAAAACAGGTTTTTCTTGTTCCTTGTGGCGGGTTAGTGATGGTGATGTGCTTCATTAACAGTATCATTAGTCTTCATCAGAAGATCTCATACAACAACCATTCTTATTTATTTTCCCGTTCTTCCTCACTGTCACTCATAGTTTCTCCACCAACGAAGACAAGAAATAGTTACAATAGTATGACACAGCTCTTTGCTCTGTTTATAGTGCAAACAAACACTCATTTAATGTTAAAAAGAAGAAACTAGATTTGTCAAAATTGATTTAAAAAAATACTTGGTTACAAACTTTTCGTAAAAATTACCTTCGAAATATGCATGATACAACCTTCAAAATATGCATGATACAACCAACATATATGACTCTCAAACCAAAATTTGCCTCTACCGTAAGAGCTAGGAAGGTATTGGGGAGGAGGGTGGCCGCGCATTCACAGTTTGGTGAGTTCAAAAATTTTGGACATACTGTTTTGCAAAATTTACGAATGGTTTTAATCCAGGGTTAAAATGTATAGAACTAACTGACTAACTAACTCTATGACCTATGGAACCCGGAGGTTCAATGCCGCGTTCACAAAAGCTCTCCATTGATTTCTGTCTATAGACAACTGGATCCAGTTTCTACTGTGTATTTATATTTGTGCGAGATCCGTCTTCCATCTGCACCTACGACTTCCTAATGGTCGTTTCTCGATTGGATGTCCAGTTAAAACTTTGAAACCGTTTCTATTTTCTTCCATTCTGGCTACATGACCTGCTCACTTAAGCCTTCCAGATTTGAAGATTCTAACAATATTTGGTAAACGGAATAAATTATGCAGTTCCTCCTTATGAAGTTTCCGCCATTGAACATTCCCGTTCCTCTTGGGTCTTAATATTTGTCTAAGGATTTTGTTCCCAAATACTTTGAATCTGCGTTCTTCTCTCAGAGCAAGCGACTATGTTTCGCCACCATATAGCACAATAGGCATAATTATCATTTTATATCATTTTATAACAGGCATGGTTATATCCTTCAATTTTCTCGACAGAATTAGCGACAACAGAAGATTTTGAACTGAATAATGACACGAAATTCCTTCTTTCAGTTATTTAATTTATTCGTGGATATAACTTTGGTTAGCTAATATCGATCCTAGGTATTTGAAAGTAACACTTTGTGAAATATATATATATATATATATATATATATATATATATATATATATATATATATATATATATATATATATATAGTAATGTTAGCACCCGGGAAGCAAACAGTGATGTTCGTTTTTCTGCAAGATGCTGTAAACGTCCGCAAGAGCAGGGCAAAGTAGAGCACGTGCTATAAATGCAGGGTGTCTATACTGTCTGACTTCGGACCATTTTCTGCAAAAAAGGATTAGGTAAATGGAAAAATAGGCGAACACGTGTCCCATTGTTTTTAGTGGTACACTTTTTGAATGAAAAAATTGTGTCCCAGGGTTACCCGAAGGGTCACAAACAGGGTCCAACCAAAATTTTCAAATGGTAAGGGGGTCAAGTAGTATATAATTGGAAAGGTATTGTGAAGAGAAACAAGGTAAAGCAAGTCCCAAGTCTCTACGATCACCCTGTACAGAACGGTAAACAGTCAAAATATTAACACAGCTGCCATGAAGGAGTCTATGACTACCATTTTGCATAGGGTGCGCATACAGACTTGGGACTTGTTGCAGATTGTTGTTGTTGTTGTTGTTTTTTTTTTTTTCACAATACTTTCCAAACGATATACTACTTCACCGACTTACCATTTGAAAATTGTGAGCTGGACCATGCTTGGGACCCTCGGAGCCCTCTGGGGCAATACGTTTTCATTCAACACGTGTGCCTCAAATAATAGTGGAATACGTGTGTGCAGATGTTTCCATCTACGCAAACGTTTCCGCAAAAATGACCCGGAGTCAGAATTTATAGACGCTCTGTCAGCATGCACGTGCTCTTGTGGACGTTTACACCAGCTTGCAGAAAAAACGGACATTACTGTTTGCTTCAGGGATGCTAACATTAAACATGCTTTCATATTTATGCTTATTTGACCGTCAAGGAAAGTACGTGAGCTTGACCGAAAAAATAAGCATAGAAATAAGAGTATGTATAGTGTTAGTACCCCTAAAGCGATAGCGGATGTCAGTTTGTCTGCAAGGTGGTGCAAAATTGCACCAATAGATGGCGCTACGCAGGGGCACCTCATGTCTACCGCTACACTACTTCCAACAGTGAAGCTGCAAACGCTAGTTCTTCCCGTGAGGAAAGTTTGAATGTGTAGTGAGACGTCAAATGGTGAGGAGAGTGGTGATCAATCCAATGAATGTAGTGCGATTGGTTGGAATGAAAATGTGATGCAATGTACGTCATTAGGCAGGAATTGGTCGGGAAGCCGAATTAGAAACCCAAAGTCTCCGAACGTTAGAGCGCAGTGGTAAGATTCTGTAGAGAATGAAAAGGAAGAAGTGAGAACGTATAATGACACTGTAAGTCCTGCAAGAAACAATGAAAGTAGCCAAAGTGAACACGAACTGTCGCTGAAAAGGTGCAATGTCGACAGTGTGATCAAACAGTTTACTGATGCCCACTAGAGAACATATTCGTGGATTATCATGTGCGCAGATTCAATTCATAAAAATAACTCCTGCAGCGATACCCGAAACTGAAGACAAAAAGATATATTAAATGTGTCTTACAATGTGTAGCAAAGAAACAGCAAAACACGGTTGCTTTCAAAGGAAATCGTACACTACAGTTAAAGACAATCAAGCAGGGCACCATAGCAAAGTTTGATGAAGCGCAAGCTATGGGAGCTAACGCCCTGTAATTATGGCACGTGCTCTACTTTGCCCTGCTCTTGCGTACGTTTACAGCATCTTGCAGAAAAACGGACATCACTGTTTGCTTCCGGATTGCTAACATTACAATGCTTTCATTTTCGTTCGTATTCATTCGTTCGAGCCCAAGTACTTTCCTTGTGAGTCCTGATTAGTGTCTTCTGATTTTTCTTATAGCGTACTCCAGAACAAAGCTGAATAATAATAGCAACAAAGCTGAATAATTATTGCAACAAAGCTGAATAATAATAGCAACAACGCATCTCCTTGTTTCAGGCCATTCTTGACGTGGAAGTTCTATGACAAGAATTCAGCTACACGTATTTTACTTTGGGATTCATTTAAACAAGATTCCAGAATATGCTGCATGGTTAATTTCAATTTGCAAGACGGTATATGAATGCTTCGAGTTCCCGTTTTGCAACTGAGAGGTTCAAGTTTTACTTAAAGTTAACAACTTGACTTTCAAATTTCTTGCAGTTGCTATCACTAAAGTGAATTGAACTCTCTGTAGAAATTTTTGGATTTATCCTGTCCCTTATGCCTTATTAAAAATTTTCCCCGCACTTGGAATGAGAAAACTACGGATATGTTATATAATGGAAAAAACAATGATAAGCATAAGAAAATGTAAAATGCATTAATGCCGTGCACACTAAATGGTAAAGCGCTTACCACTGGCACGTGGGGTTCTTGGTTCGATTCTAGGTCGCATCAAGTGAGCTGTGTGAATGACAAACATAGTTAGTGTGGTTTTCATCCATCTTTCTCATTTCACAATTTTATTTTCATCTTCACTGCCTGCCTTAGTTTCAGAGCATAGTCATGGGCGTTAAACTAGTTAACTTAATGATGATAGTTTAATTCAATTTGATAACATACAGAGTGCGCCAGAAAAAAATGTATACACTCTTTCGTCCTGGATCAGGATACTGGTATTGACAATTGTTCTGAAATTTAAATATGTTGTAGTATGTTTTTCGCCCAACAGATGTCGGAATTGTCAGTTGTTTTCAGTTGGGACGCTCGAGAACCTTCGCCAGAAGATCACACAGGCATGTGCATTGGTCTCATTGACTGCTGTAACTGCAGCGAACGCTCGTCCTTCTATGCGCCTCAAACTTGTCAACAAAGCGTTTGATTCTTAGGTGGGTTGGTGGTTTAGTACCAAACTTCCCTCTCCACTGGCGCTACACTTAGATGACATTCTCAAACTTGCTAAAACACTTCAAAACTTACTTACACTGCTCGAAAGTCAAATGTGCTCCTGCCATTTTCTTATCTCACAAACCGTGCTGATAGTTCCGACATCTGTTGAGCTAAAAAGCGTACTACAACATAATTTTAACTGAAAACAACTGACAATTCCGACATCTATTGGGCGTAAAAGCATACTACAACATACCTCAATTTCAGAGCAATTGAGGGGGTTAGCACAACAGTGGTCTAACCCACATTTTTAAAAATGGAGAAAAATCAAGCGAAACATAAACACATGCGGTTTTTTGTACAATATATGTATGTACACTCATATCCAAAATTATTGTCGCATGTCTATAAATATGTTGTTGTAGGAATATAATTTGATAACGAATTCGCCCGGTATTTCTTATAATGTTAATATGTGTATAATCGGCAAAGACATATATGTGGCAAATTTCATGTCAAAAGAGCAGTAAATAAGAATGATAAAACGAAAATAAACAATTTTTGTCCATTTCGCAACATTTTGTTTTACTCATTCTAATTGTCGTATTTGTAATTCTTTTCCTATGCAATTTACCACAAAAATACATTTCCCGATTATATACATAGTAGCAGTATTAAAAGTACCCTACAAAATCATTATCAAATTATATTTTTACAAGAAGACAGTTATAGATATGCGACAATTATTTTGGACATGATTGTACAATGTATGACACATTCAACCACTTGTACTTGCTTTTGTTATATTGTACAAAAAAAAAACGCATGTGTTTAACTTGATTTTTCTCTATTTTTAAAAATGTCGGTTAGACCACTGTTGCGCTAACTCCCTCAATTGTCAATGCCAGTATCATGATACATGAAGATACCTATACATTCTTCTGGTGGATTCTGTGTTTAAAGAACTATGAATAGCGTTAGCCAAGTAATTACTGTACATGGTAATTGAATATTTTGTCCATAATACAATTTAAAGGCTTAAAATTCATTGTTAATACCATGTAAGAGTACATTTTTTAGTATTTTAAAATTGCCATATGAAGTAATATATAAGAAAATGATACCACTAAAATAACCATAATCTTAATAATTTGATTGTCTAATAATAAAATGTAACTATTTATAAAAGTGCCTCATGTATGAATTGTTATTATAACAGAACAAGACATTATGAAAATGCTAAAAAAACTAACACAACCATAAGAGTCCGTTCTTATGTTATTAAACATAGTAAGTAAGGTTCTTAATACAGAGTTCTTTGTACTGTTCTTACACAATAAATCTACCTGCTTTACTCTGTGAGCTGATACTCTGTATAAGATATTATTTACAAGGTAGTGACCATATAATTTATTTTCTAGAATGGACTTTAAGAATCTTAACGATTGTTGTTCTCTTCTTTGTGATAAAAGGTTTAGATTAAAAATCTCTAATAATCTATCGTAGAAAATAGTATTGGCACAAATGCAAATGGAAATACATATATTTTATAAACTTTTTGGTTACTTTCTATCATTATTTATTCTGATAATGTTTAACCAAATCTCACTTGCAAATTCAAGCTAATAATAATAATTGTCTGAGTTTTTGAAACAATGTCAGTCCTCTTACGTAGGTGTAAATATTCAGTCGCTCATTCTCATCATTTTGCAACATTTTCTAATATAAATTTGGGTTTCATTAGGGATTAAACCCAGATCTATGCACTAACTAGTAAGATGCATAAGACACTCACCATTAAGTTGCAATACTCAGTTTTCTCATTTCTTAAAGCATTACATAGCTAGATTAGGTTACAATAAATTTGTTAGCCTAGGTGTTATAAAGTTTGCTCAAATGGAAAGAAGACAATGATTTATATCTAAAGATTAGCGTACTAGCTGACGCGGCACTGACCTTAACCCCTTTCTGCATGATATTTTTTTCTTTTAGCGAAAAAAAATTATCAGTATTGGAAATCCTAATATGGGAACTTGAAAAATGAATAAAAACTTGAATTTTAAATTTTTCACTGAATCTCGACGAGAAATAAGTAATTGCCACATATGACACACTTACAACTCAAAAAGAACATGCCAGATGACACCAAAATCTCTTATTCATACACGTCAATATCTCACACAGCAGACAAAACACTCATTTGATGCATTTGATAAATCACAAAAAAGCTAAAGTGAAAAAAGGGTATGGGGCTGCGGTGGCTCAGTGGTAGCGCGTTCACCTCTGGTGCTTGAGATCCCGGGTTCAAAACCCTGCTCCCGCCAAGTGAACTTTGTGGTGGACAAACACCGTGTACATGGGTTTTCTCGGGGTTCTCCCGTTTCCTTCCACTTTCTTCATTCCACCATTTCATTCATCTCTCATCATCACCGTCTCCTTTAGCCTAACCGGCATAAGCGTGGGACGTAAAACTCAAAAATTTCATTTCATTTTTTTGAAAAAACGATAAGTGCCATGTATGGCACGGCATGCGGTAAGTGGCTAAACGGTACAAGTTCTAAACTGCATTAACCCTCACACGTTCTAGTAGAAAACAACGTATGTCCTAAATGTCGTAAGTCCTAAATTGCATAATACCTAATCGGCATAAGATTTAAGGACCGGAAGTCCTAAACGACGCAGGATCTAATTTTTTTAAAACCCTAAACGGAACAAGTCCTGAAAGTGTTGTGTAGCGCTAATATAGCCTCATGCCA
The DNA here is from genome assembly GCF_964235325.1 of Thermobia domestica. Classification (NCBI taxonomy): domain Eukaryota; kingdom Metazoa; phylum Arthropoda; class Insecta; order Zygentoma; family Lepismatidae; genus Thermobia; species Thermobia domestica. The sequence goes on along the minus strand of NC_137470.1, from coordinate 158,799,399 downwards.
AGAATACTGTAGAAGTAATTCGCAGAAGAAGCGAATACCGTCATATTATAACGAATGTTTAAGTTTGCAGTTTATCAGGAGTACGTACAAACGAAAGTATTCCTAGATTTTTATCCTGAGTAATTCTTATCCATGAAGGGAGCACAGAGGGAAATATGAGTCATGGTTCTAATCCTCTATAAATAACAAAAGTGATGCCAAGAGTTGAAACAATACCACGTATGATCAATCGACTAATTTAGCGTCCATCATATGAATGTGCCTCCCGCTTGTGAAAATATACAGGGTGTGTCAAAAGTCCCCTGACATAGCATAACTGTTATTATCAGAGTTATAACTAGACTTCGGATCGATATGCACTAAAAGACGGCAAAATATGCATGCAAATATGCCCTAAAAATCACGAAAATATGCACTGAAAATATGCAAATATGCACTGAAAAGGATAAATATGCACCAATCAAAAACTAAAGTTAAATGAGAAGTTTGATTATCTTTAAAGAAAAAAGTTGTATTACTTGAACTACATATACTTGGTGTACAGCTATGATGCATTCACGCTACAATAGACAACTATGTAGTTTTCGGTATTTTCTGGTAAAACCCTGCATTTGTCAGTCAAAACATTGCTGTACATCGGAAATGTTCCTTCCGTGTCACAGGTCGTTAAGGGACAGTATTTCAAAGAAGCAATGTTACTTGCCGATAAATCTGTAATTCGTGCGTTGTTTTTCCCAGGAAAACTTTATTTGCATTAGACAAGAATTTTATGTCAGGATTTTCTCGTCTATTGACTGTGCTTTTCGAAAAAAATGTTTGTCCGATTGGTCTTGGCGGAGCCTGTTTCGTTATTGAATCAAACAGCTCAAATGCACTACGAAGCCCTAGTCATCGCTCCTCTCATCTCCTATGATCTTTGAAATTGAACTGAAATTAGAATTGATAGACACAAGTTCGCTTTTAATGTTTTCAGCTCCGCAAGTATCCATGGCTTCTTGAATATATTTGGTTTCTTCGGGTTGAAACACCTCAGTATGTGAAATTAAAATGCATCTACCCCCATATATATATATATATATATATATATATATATATATATATATATATATATATATATATATGTACCGGTACATATATATAATGCGACAAGTATCTGTGAATAAAGAATAAATATACTCAGAGAAGTAAATAAACATTTCTGGCATAAGCATATAGTAAAACCTGACTAGCAAAATTGAACAGGATTCGTAAAAGTTTCTCTTAAAGGTTTTAAAGTTAACGGAGATAGATAAATAAAAAAAATAAATAATGGACATATTGAGATAAAATGTTATACATACCGTATTAAATTACAGTATTTAATTATGCTACAAATTAATACACACAAAACACAGTGAACAAAATAAATAAATAAATAAATAAATAAATAAAATAAAGTAAAAGAAAAGCCTACATACGTTTTCCAAGGCCAAGACAAAAAGCAGATGCTATGCCCTTTTCAGCGTTCCTCCCTCTACTTTTGGCTCCCTTTGATCTATTTTGTATGCTTCTTGTTCCATGTCTCTAGACCAGCTAGAGAAGTAGTTATTGGTTTGGAAATTACTATATAAATTGTACTTCGTTCAAAAAGTTGCACGGTATCTAGGGCCTTATATGGCGGTGAACTAAAGGTTAAATATGTAGGGTAACAAGTAAACGAAGACCTTTACAGACAACGTAGTTCATATACCTAACCTCTCACAGAATGTCTGTCGCGAACAACGGATGTTAAAGTATCCCTTTTAACGGAAATTTTCAAGTTCCGGAATGCAGCGTTCACAAAAGTTTTAAAGATTCCGTCTAATCAAGAGAATTTTACACTTTTTGGGGGGGAGGGAGGTCGTGAAATATTTCCGTTTAATAAGGGGCCTGTTGAAGACAATTTTTACTGTATTAAAAGCCTGTATTCAAAATATTATGTTCTTGTTTAAAATAAATCCACTTGAAATTACTTTCTTTATCCAATTATGTGTTAATCCTAGAATATTTTCTTCTAATGCAATATTGTCCGTTTCAAACAGCAATAATTTACAATATATAATATTGATACTTTAAATGGAATAAACTGATTTGAGCGAGACATGGAGCATGAATGGGAAGAAGGTTAAGTTATCGAAAACATAACAAAAGACTTAGTAGGTAAGTTAGGTTTCGAGAGACTAAGGTGCATATCAAAGCAACACAAGCATATATTTAAATAATCTCATAAACTCCTTAAAGGAGAACTCGGAAACTTATCTCAAAAAATAACTGATGCGACAAGTTTTAGATTTTGTAAAGCAAATATTTAAATTAATTGTAGAGTTTATTTTCAAACGCATTGTTCATTTCGTCCCGAAGTACATTTTAAACGGTTTTTTTGAGATGAACTCTGTCGAGAATGAAAAAAAAAAAATCACACCTGGGTTGTTTCATACTTGTGGAACAAAGATTGGACAAAATTCTAAGCTTGTTAAAATGCGAATTTGAGCATGTCACACTGATCGATGTGGCCAAAATTTCAAATGGCCCTCCCTCGTTTATTTCAATGGTACGTATTTTTTCTTGGTAGTACAGCGGGGGACACTTCTAAATGGTACAGCCATATGGAGATTTACGGCTAAGGTGTACCATTTAGAAGTGTCCGCCGCTGTACAAAAATGTACAAAAATCGGACAAAATTATGAGCTATTTAAAATTCAGATTTTGAACATGTCGCATTACAGGTGATTGGAGTGGGCAAATCTTGAAGTGACCCTCCCTCGTTTATTTGAATGTTACATTTTTTTCTTCTGTGAACAAAAATGGACGAAAATTGGACAAAATTGTGAGCTAGTTAAATTTCGAATTTGAAGATTTGCCACTACAGGTAATCGAAGTGGCCAAATTTTGAAATGGCCCTCCCTTTTTTACTTGAATTTTATAAAAAGAATTTCTTGGGTGGACAAAAGTGGACAAAAATTGGACAAAATTCTGAGGTAGTTAAAATTCAAATTTAAAGATGCACTACAGGTCATCAAAGTGGCCACATTTTTAAATGGTCTTCCCTCATTTATTTGATTTTTCAAAATTTTTCTTTGGGTGGACAAAAATGAACGAAAATTCTACAAAATTGTGAGCTAGTTACATTTCGAATTTGAAGATCTCGCACTACAGGTCATCAAAGTGGCCAAATTTTTAAATAGCCTTCCCTCGCTTACTTGAATTTACGTAAAGTTTTTCATCGGTGGACAAGAATGGACAAAAATTGGACAAAATTCTGAGGTAGTTAAAATTCAGTTTGAAGATGTCACACTAGAACTAAATGGACCCTGTTTCAGGAGATAACTTCTAGAAGATTTTTCTTTCGGTATTTTTATACTGCCACAGGGCCACACAATTTCAAATCTACACACGCACACAACAATTGCAACTTTAACTTCCGAGATGGGTGACGTGGAAATTTTGTTCTAGGTGATTTGACACCCTTATTTATATCTTATTTCAAGGTCTTGAGTCTATTTATTTTAGAAACTTGGAATTCCATTTATGACGAAAGTTATTGCACGTTAAAAATTATCAATTTGGTCGTTTCTTTAAATATGCATTTATATGCAATAACGACATAAACGTGCACTAACCTCCGAAATATGCAAATATATGCACTATAAAACTTTATTATTTTACCCCAAAACAGCTGAAACGAATTTCTGTTTAAAGAGCATATCAATATCACATCAGGAAAAAAAATGCAAATATGCAAAAATCCGAAGTCTAGTTATAACAAAATGTAAGAGGAAAAGCCATCTCCAAATATGATGTTTTGAATCTAAAGTGAAGATTTTTTTTTTAATCGGACGAGCCGTGTGTGCTTTACGCTCTTTATGCGCCCAATGTTAAATGAAAATGCAACGTTGCCAATTACCTGGATCCACAAAATAAGTGAATGAAGTTACTGTTTGAAATGGGAGCTGGCCATCTACATATTAACATAAAAGACAATAACTTCCTTCAGTTATGTTGTGGATCCAGAGAGTGTACAATTCGAATGGCTCGTCCGATTTAAAAACTTCTTTCACTTTAAATTGAAAACATCATATTTGGGGACGGTTTCCCCTCATATTTTGTTGCAACTCCGATAATAACAGTTATCCCATGTCAGGGGACTTTTGGGACACCCTGTATTTTTAACCATATTTTATGCTGTAAAAGTATGTATGTGCCAAGATATGACACAAAATTATAATCATAAAGTTACTTGTTCATAGACGTTTTTCCTCGTAGGAATTTCTCGTCTTTATTTATGGATGAAACGAAGATCATAATTTAGAAAATAAGAAATAAGAAGATATTTTTCACAATTCATACATTACATATAGTGATACGGATGGCCAAACTGAAGCAAGAACTAACAAAAGTTGATAGAAAGAGACATCCTTGCACATCATTTTGATGGATCACTCTAGAATTCCCGGAGTGCTTATGGTTAATCACATCTTTCTTCCGTTAGATGACTATTCTGAGTCTCAGCCTGCAGTGGACATTTTCGCCGAGAATGACTTCCTCTCGTAAGACAGCTACAACATGTGTACATCCCAGCAGCGAACATTTTCTACATCACAGACTAATGGTCTACTGTCACTCTCGTGCTCGGATCTTTGCTATGATGGATGTGCGGGGAAAACTAATGTTGAAACTTAGAAGAGGAACGGTTGTATGAGATGGGTGCAGAATAACGTTGAAATAATATAATGCATATTTGAACCCTTAAAAGAATAGACTTGTTTATGATTTTTAAATTGATTTCCTTTATTGAGTAGGAAACAAGGATAAATCAGTTGTTACGTCTGACATGTAAGATCGATACAAGCCCACAAAATTACAAGTTCGACACCAACACAGGCATTGATCCTTCTAAAAAAAGGTTTTTGAAAGTTGTTTAGAAACAAAATACCAGATGCGGAGTGAGTATAGTTGTGTAGTCGACTACACAATTTATGTGATCGGATTTTGTTCTTGAAAAATCAATCATTACCTTAACAAATCAATTCTCATTTTCCGGAGTGTTATTAAATAGATTGAATTCGGTTACAAAGGGAATACTATCCCGGCAGGCACAATTCTCATAAGCAGTGTTCAATTAAAATACAACGCACAGACAATCAGATCAACTTGCTACCCACACTTTTGTCCTTTTATGAAAATACTCTTATGTTATCATTAATTCACTTCGAGAAATACAGAATTTAGTTTAATTTGGTAAATATAAATCTGAAAATAATTTGTATTTGTATCGTATGAGTAACGAATATAAACACATTTTATTCTAGTTACAGAATTGTACAAATAGATTATTTTATGTATATATCAGAAGTAATCCTAACTATGTATAAAACTACATGAACTGACATAAAATAACGGCTACTTCCGGTTGACATGAAAAGTTGAAATTGGGCAAAATTGTAGGTTTTCAGGACTAACCCACACGAAACCTGCCAAAAGTGAATAATCCTAATTTTTAAGTGGTCTGTGAAGTTTCGACTTGTTATCGGCTAATTTAGTGTCCATTATCTTAGTGTTTCTCACTTCTGCGAAGATATATTTTTAACCATATTTTATGCTGTAAAAGTATGTATGTGGTAAGGTTGATACAAAATTGTAATCATAAAGTTACTCCTACATAGATTGTTTTCTACATAGGGACGTTTCGTCTTTATTTATGCACGAAACGAAGATTATAAAAAAGTGAAAAGATATTTTTCACAAAACATCTTATCTCACGGTAACTACATTTTGCAGTATACAATTTGAGTCTACTCGCACTTTAAAGCGTTTCAAATTCGTGTGGTGCACATATAAAAGTGCTAATATGAAGACAAATCGTGAGACTCTCTAACGAAAGCGATTAACTCAGAGTGGCACATCGTTCAGCACTGTCATTAGTCGAAGATTAATGTTTTCCCTGGAAACAGTATGTATGAGTTTTCTGAAACTCAAACAAGTTACTAAACTGTACCTTTTTCCTCATATTACGGACTTTAAAAAAAAAGTCAAAGTTTCAAGTCTCTTTGGGAAATTAAGAAGTATACCTTAAAAACTCTTATGCACAAGAGTTACGAAAAAAACAAACATACAATTCTAGGCAGATGCTTCATCAAATTTTGATGCAACGAAATTAACACTTAATTAAGATTCTACTTGAACTTTTAGAAGTATGAGTAGACATAAAGATGTATTTGTGGCTTACTGAAGAACAACCTGTTCTAATTGTTTGTTTATAATATACGTTGTTCTAAAATCTTAGTTAAAAGTGTTTTCGTGGAATATTAATTGTCAAAAAGGGTTTGCAATATATGTTGCTAAAGATATATAAACATGAACAGACGAATATACAGAGTGTATTAAAAAGATGGACCTTATTTGCGTGGGTATATCCCTGCAAATACGAGTCAACTACGATTGACAAGAGCCGCACTAGCTCAGCGGTAGAGCGTTCAACTCCGGTGCATGCGGTTTTTGACTACAGCAAAGCTCACGTGGCGCGAGCTGTGACCAAACTAACATCGTGTGCGTGCGTTTCCTCGGGGTACTCCCATTTCCTCTCACTTTCTTCATTCCACCATTTCATTCATTTCTCATTATCACCGTCTCCTTTAGCCTAGCTGGTATAACCATGGGACATAAAACTTAAAGATTTCATTTCATTTTCATTTTTAACTATGATTGATATGTATATATTACTCCAAAGGGTACGTCCTAGAGTTCCAAATGTTTCTCCAAATGCAACAATAACCAAAAATACAAGAATCTATCTACAGTACCAATGCTACAGTACCAATTAAGAGCGGCCGAGCTCTAACCTATAACGTTAGCTTTGAAACCTTTGATTTACGGTTATTTGTGATTTCACATTTATAACAAAGACAAATATTTTTAAAAGAGTGTACTTTAAATAAATTACTTAAAAATATTTTTCACAAAGTTTATTCTTTTAAATTATTGTTCAAAGGCCTTTGCCTTTAATAAGCAAATGCAAATGAACTGTGCTGCCATCTTTGGAGCTATTTTAAACTACATTTATATGTTTGTGTCCAATTGTTTCGACAATGAGATCTCGGAAACTACAGGCTCTAGAAAGATGACGTTTTCACTGATCGATTGCAAATTTCATGTAGATTGTCCAGTTCTAATTGAATATTTAAAAAAAAACATGGGCACTATTTCTTTATTACATTTTTACGGGTACATTGGAAGTGTTGAAATTAAAAAAAAAACTAAAGCATCACATCCTAAGAATTATACATTCCAACACCACACTGTTGTATATAGGGGTTGTATATGTCGCAGGGGTTTGTTTCATGGCCAAATAATAATGGAAAAGGAAGGATAACCATTTCTTCAGTCTAAGATGAACCTTTTTTTTTTGGGAGTTTTGCCCAATGAACACCATATATAACTGACATTATAATTAATTGTGTATGTAATGTATTTGCTTATTACATACTGCATGCAAGAAGAAAGAAAACACTGATCATACATGAATTAGAAACTCCAACCGGAGGCAGGCTCAAATCTTGCAAACGGTGCGAGATATTGAGAAAAAATAACTGAAAAAAGTCTCCCCTTTATGATACCCCTTGGGTTCTTTTTCATACGTCTTTCACTTGTGTCTATAAAGGGACATGTACAGATGTAGTAAGGAATGCTAAGGAGATTTATGCTCATATGCGAATGATGCGCTGTGCAGAGAGCGCAAGTTCAGCTAGTTACTATTAAATCTTCATTGATTCAAAATCTAAATGAACATACAGTTTATGGGCGTACCTACCTCAAAATGCTCGAAAATTTGCCTCACCCATAACTTAATTAACACTCAAATGACATCCTTTTTCGGCAAGATGGAGTATCAAAACATTGGCACCGATAGACTTGATAGTTTTTTTTTAATAACATGCCTCAACGCTAAATAGTTTTCAAAGGGTTTGAGGGATAAACAGTACTTTCTTGACCCTCTATTTCTCTAGAAATCACGCCATGACTTATAATTGTGGAGTTACGTAAAAGACTGGTTTTGTGTTTCCATTACTAACAAGTATCAATAACTCGTAAAACAATCATAGCGGTAGTGTATTCAATTATTGAAGGTATTATGCAATGATATTGAGAAAAAAATCAGCTGTCGCTTCGATGTTGTCCGTGGAACAGGTGGCGGGCACAAAGAAGGCTTATAACACGATGAGTAGAACTCGCTATTCTCACTCAGACTAAGCTATTTATAATTTACTGTGCAATTATACCTTATTTTATTTGCATAGAACGTAATTCTAATTTGGGTCTTCCTTTGATACATATTGTAAAATTCTGCTTGTGTAGGAGTAGATAAAGTATAGGTAGAGCAAATTACAGTCTGTAATCGTTTCCCACTACCGGTTTTTTTTATTATAAAATCCTCTATAAACAGTATTTTACAGAAATACTACAATAATGCTGCAACACCTACAATAATACTATAATACTACAATAACTTCTTTAATATAAGGTAGAGAAAGGTGGCCCAAGGCCCGAGCAGCCTAAAGCAGGATCTTAGAGCTCCAAAGCAAGCTAGGTGCAGTGGATTAGGAATCCTCAATGCTCCGAAGCAAGCAGAGGGAGTTAAAAATCACATAGCTCCTATGTGAATGAGGTTAGGAATTCCGAGAGACCTCCGAAGCAACCTGGGTTTAAGGAAAGGAGAGCCTAGAGTTCTGATGCAAACTAGAGTCTTTGAGTTAGATATCTCCTGAAACTTCAGAGATGTGACCAATCAAGATTGGTTGAAATCCTCGAGGATATATGGGCGCTATAGGTTAGGCGGTGGCGTTGCTGTTCCCTCGTCATCATGTAACTGGTGCTGCGGTTGCTCTCTCCGCCGTTTGCAGGGTGGTACTCCATAGTAAGGAGCACGTGGAACATTACAATATTGTTTATATATATATGTGTGTGTGTGTGTGTGTGTGTGTGTGTGTGTTTGTGTGTAAACTTAACTATATACAAAACTACATCAGCTGATATAAATTAAAGGGGTACTCCCGGTTGACGTGGAAAGTTGGAATTCGGTATGATTGTATTTTTCCGAGACTAACCGACAGGAAAATTGCCAAAAGTGAATATTTTTAATTTTTAGGGGGTCTAAAGGGGGTTGAAAATTTTACCCATGTTATTTAAATGGGCATTTTCTTGCGATACAAAATCATATCTTTTACACAGTTGAAATAGGAAAAAAAAAATACTTGAAATTTGGTAGAATTGTGGATTTAACAGGTGCAAGACCGTACGCAGACTAGTCTATATTATAAAATTGAATGTGACTATGTTTGTGACTCTCAACCTCTTGAACCGCCCAACCGATCTTGATCGAATTTTCAACATAGATAAAGTTCAAGCCTGGAATGTTTTCTTCATTTCATCTTTACAATGCAACGAAGGGTTGGAAGGGGGGGGGGATATATGTCAAAAAAATAAAAACAAAAGTGACTGTCTTTGTGACTTCATGACGTTTAAACCACAAGACTGATCTTAACAAAATTTTCAACATAGATAACGTTCAGATATGAGGTGTTTTTTATCATATCACTTTAACTGGAGAACTTAGGGGAGGGGGATAGGAGTGGAGAAATCTACAAAAATAAATAAAACTTAAAAAGTCTTGAACCAACCGACCGATCTCAATCATACTTCCAACATGGAAAAGGTTCACTCTTGAGATGTTTTCTTCATTTCTCTTTTACAATGCAACGAGGGGGTGAGAGAGGGGGGAGATATATGTAAAAAGAATAAAAATAAAAGTCACCTGTTTGTGACTACATCACGCTTTAACCACAGGACCGATCTTAATCAAATTTTCAATCTAGATTAAGTTCAAATATGAGATGATTTTTGTCATATCGCTTTGACGATGTAACTTAAAGGAGAGGAAGTACATTTATAAATGATCGAAAATGACGGACATTAGTGTGGTATCTATAGTTTTTAAGGTCGCTCAGATGAACAGTGACACTTCTGATGCCAATCAAAATTACCAATATCAGTGTCAAATTCATACTTTTCGGGGTCGCGGAGATGAACAATGACACTTTCGATACCGTAGTTCGGAGGAGAGGAGATATAGAAAAATCATCAAAAATAAGCAATATGAGGAGACTATGGAAACTTATTACTATTTTTTTCTTAATTTAACCCAGCAAAGCGGGTAATTGATGCTAGTCTGTATTATAAAATTGAAAGTGACTATGTTTCTGACTCTTAAGGCTGTGTCCAACCCTCGAAATGCGTTGGGATTTCCCAATATAACAACATGGCATATTTCTTTCCAAAATGTTATGAAAACTATTTACTTTATACACTTCAAAATTCGTCCAAATGTTTGTTGGTATTAATATTGCACGTTCACCTTTACTTTTTCTTGCTAGGGTAATATTAGAGCGCGCTAATTAAAAATTAATTTTCTTCCATTTAAAATCTGTTTAAGATTATGGCTGCATTTTGCAACAGCGCAGAACAGCAGATAGGAGGCTAAGCAGGTAGGTAGGTTTCATTCATTCTCTGTCTCCCGCTAGGTCACGTGCGCGAACTTGGGTTGCCTCCGGAGATGAAGAAACCAATGGAATGCAGATTGACAGCAGATAAGAGCAAAGTCTGTTTTTTATTTCTTCATAGATTTTCAAGATTCCATTGATTCTACATAAACATCTCCACGAATAGTTACCTGTAGAGACCTATTGGAGCTAACGACATACGAAAGTTTCAGAAAATCTGTCTATGTTCCTTTCAAGTGAGGGAAGTGTTCATTTATAATAGTAGTTTTGAACTGTATAGTGTAGAGTAAATTAGCTTATTTGTCGCATCAACTGACAAACGTTTACACAGAGGTCGAAAAGGATTTATGCTGTTGTGATGTATAATGAGCTGCAAAATAGTTGATATATGTGTAAGAAGAAAACGACCGAGAACTGCTTTTCGATATATCATATCGCTTATGCTCTATGAACATCAATATTGAAACCGGAAATACTAGTAAATTTCTACCAGTTCCGGTTTTCAATAGAGAGATAGGATTGAGATGGTACATTTTCTAGAGCGGTGAATCAATTCCCTAAAACCGCTTGTCGCTAGGTAATATAGTTTTTCATTTATGGCCCGTAAGTGGTCAATCTCTATTACTTCCGATTTATATAGAAGATTGACGGAGGCAGTAGCGTAGCCAGGATATGTTTTTGGGGGGGAGGCTAGTGCTGTTATAGGTACATATAGAAACATTACAAACAAAGAAATATATAAACATAAAAATATATTAAAAAATTACAAACGTCAAAGTACCAAAGTACATTGTCGGACCTCTTTGGGGGGCGGCCCCTCTGCCCCCCTTCCCTACGCCACTGGACGGAGGAGATGGAACCAATTCTTAGGACGCTAAATCGATTCGAGAAAACCCTTCTTCATATCTCTTGCCGCTTTTGGTGTGATACCTGTTAACAGACAGACCGACATAGCCGTTCTATTAGACTTTCGAAACCTTTGCATAGAATAGTTTGGAAGTTTAATAAACCCAGGTAGAAGAAATAGTATTCATCAAATCTATTTTCGTGCAGATTAAAAATATGGGAATTTCAAAGATTCTTTTACATAAGTTATTATGCTCTAAAGAATAACGGGAACCGCGGTGGCTCACTGGTAGAGTGCTCATCTCTGGTGTGTATGTGCTCCCGGTTCGATCCCAGGTCGCACCAAGTGGGCTTTGTAGTGGATAAACATCATGTTCGTGAGTTCTCATTTTATTCCACTTTCTTCATTCCACAATTTCATTTATTCTCATAATCACCGTCTCCTTTATCCTAGTCGGCATAATTGTGGGACGTAAAACACAAAGATTTCACTTCATTTCTAAATAATAACCTAATGCATTTTACAGTATTCTGTTCTTGGCTAATGCCCCAATAATAGCACCAGATTGATGAAACACTTGCAGATTGATATGCCACAAAATCGATTATTATTCTTGTAAAAAAAATGTTGCACCAATATCTGCCGGGTAATCACTACAAGCAAGAATTTATCTATTTCGTTCAAATAGTGTTCCCCATGAGACGAGACGAGAAGTAAGGTTTTCTCGTCTCGTCTCCTAAATTTAATAGGTCTCGTCACGTCCCGATCCTCGAAGACTTCTTTCGCTCTTGTCTCGACATTTTATTGTTCTGTTTTGGTAATTTATGGTTTTTCTTTCTTTTCTTTTTCTTTTTTTTTTTTTTTTTAGAAATTATGCCCTAATGTTTCTTAATTTCATCTGGAAGTATCACAACCGTTCCTCGTCACAATTGGTCCACGAATAATGTGGTATAATAATATTTAAACCATACTTATTATTGGTCTAAATTGTGTAACGACTTGCATATTTTAAACGTAGATAAATGCTCTTCATTGCTTTCGTATCATCATTTTACCATTTTTTTTTTTTTTTTTTTTTTACATATGAATCATTTAACACTAAAACTTGGGAGATCAAAACTTGGGTGAATCAGTGCTGTCCACAGGACTCGAGAAATTTCTCGCCTTGAAAACGAGACAATAATTATTGTATTTCTTGCGCCGTATCGAATTTAAAAATATATTTCTCGTGTGGTTCTTGAGATTATAATCGATGAATTTCTGGTCTCGTGGCCAACAAACGTTCAGAATGGGATGAACTGGTGGACTTGCGCGGGGGTGCGTCTGTAGGGAGCAGGTGCGTTAGCGATGGTGGGTATGTGCGTAAACTAGAAGTTTATCCAATCATTATGTGAATAGAAATAAAAAATATATACGTTTCGAATTGCTAAAATTTAAATACATCACAAATATCGACCAATATCCAGTTTTTGTTTTTCTTACGCTATAGTGAAATAGTAACCAATATAAACTGCCAAAGCGCTTGTAAAGATGCACTTATAATATCGATTCAAATGTTATCATAACCAGTGGCGTATTTAGGATCTTGTTTCGGAGGGGGGGCTTGAGAACCAGTAAGAAGGATTTGTGTTGTACGTATAATGTGGAAAAAATAATAACGAAATTATTTCGGGGATCTCTTGAGCCCCATAGCCTCCTAAATGCGCCACTAACCAAAACATATTTGTTATCATTATTAGAGCATAAATATAAATTATCCTTCATAATATTACTAATGGAGCAAACTTTTCAGTTGCATAAGTTACACGTTATCCAGGTATTTGCCAGGCGAAATTGTAGGCCGCAAGATTTTGATTGAGATGTTTCACCCGCAAATCATCATCAGATCAAGTATTAACTCTCTTCTAATGGATGGTCAACTACAAAATAGAAGTAGGCCTATGCACGAATGTGGATATATGGACTAATATAGCTTTCTGTGGATATACTTTTATTGATTCAGTGCGATTTGTGATCATTCCAATTTGCAACAAGGTTCATGTATCGGCCAAATTTGATTGAAAATTTGATATTCCTCAGCTGAAAATAATAATTCTAGTTTGCGACCGGTACTTCGTTTTTTAAATGAATCAGGAGAGTAGAAATAATACACGTTGCCAGATATTTTTCCTTAAAATTATGAAGTGTTATGAACTACATAGGGGAAACAACGATAAACATCTCTTTGTTCAAAAGTGACGTAATTGTAGATTCATAAGATGTAATGTAACTTTGATCAGGAAACTGAGTCCAAATATACTATATAACACAACACACACACACACATATTATATATATAATTCTGTAAATAAAGTTTTCAGTCAAAATCAAGACGCTTATCTTTGGAATATCACTATCGCATCCAAATTATCTAGACCCTCAGAAATATTGTAATACTTATTTATTTATTTATTTATTTTCTGTATGCCTGTTACTGTTATGCACACGCATGAAATGCCATTATTTGTTCTTTCATCTTACCAGATATTTCTTTTAAAGTTTTATTTTTTAAAGTTATATTCCTTATTTTGGAAAGCAAAATATTGATGATAATGCTTTTAGTTTTGCGTTTCCTCGGAGGTCTCTCTTTTTTTTTTCACCGCGCAAGAATCAAGATTTAGGATCAAAAATAGTTGAAATAAGAAAATAGGGAAAGCGCACGCTGTTTGACAAGAAGGCTTGTTAGAAAATACAACTAAAAAGATACATAGATAGATAAGATTGTCTCATTTCTGACAGCAGCCAGTCTTGCCTCTCGCAACCTTATGTTCTTCCGACCATGTGATCAGGTTGTCAACGAATATAACTTCGAAGATATGCACTCTCCGCATTTTTAGATCAACGATCTGATCTCATTTCGTAACTTGTTTCCCTCCCCTACCAACTTTTTGAAGATCACTGAGGAACAATGGTGTGAATTGATCAGGTATCTGCACCTCCACGAACAGGAAAAGAAATCCTGCTTATATACTTTCCAATGTTCTCATATTTATTTGTAAAAAGTAATATTAATGAACTATAAGAGCTAGATTAAAAATAAAAAAGTGAACATGTAGTATTGGGGTAGGCTAACATCTGGAGAAATTTTGAATTGCATAAGACAAATAGTTTTCATAATATTTTGGAAAGAAGTTCACCATGTTATTATATAGTAATCGATGATCTCAGCTGAAAACGTTAGACACGGCCTTAATCTCTTGAACCATCCTACCGATCTCGGTCAAATTTTGGATCTACATGCAGTTCTGGCCTGAGTGTGTTTTTAGCTATTCGCTTTAACGGTTATAACTTAAGGGAAGGGGAGGAAGAGGGGATTATAAAAAATAAATAAAATTTAATAAGGTAAACACACCAGTCATGGACACGGATAAATTCGCCGCCAGTAATGAACACTTCGGCGGAAGTGTATGAAAAATAAGAAATTCACTAACGCAGGGAAGTTTGCATTGTGTTGGAAATTATCTGCGTGATAAACTGTTTCCAATCAAGATCGTTAGGCTATCGTTCGGGCCTGAGATGCTTTTTAACATTTCGCTTTGGCGGTAGAGCTTAGGGGAGGGGATAGGAGGAGATATACTAAATGAATAAAACTTAATAACTCTTAAACCACCGGACCGATCTCGATCAAATTTTCAACCTAGATGAAGTTCGAATATCAGATTCTTTTTGTCATATCACTTCGACGGTGTAACTTACGGAAGAGGGAAGAGACATTTAGAAATGATCGAAAATGACCGATATTATTGTCGAATCTATAGTTTTTGGGGTCTCTGAGAAAAATAGTGACATTTTTGATGCCGTTTAAGTGCAAATTCAGCCCCGGAACTTGGAGGAGAGGAAATATGTAAAAATAATCAAAATGACCAATACCAATGTCGAATTTATAATGTTTGGGGTCGCTGAGATGAACAGTGATACTTATGACGCCGTGCCTCGCAACATGGGGAGGGGAGATATATATATAAAAATCACTGAAAAAGAAATATGAAAGAGAGCTTTAGTAATAGTAAAAATTGACTGATTAAGTGAACATATTACTATTTTTCTTAATTTAACCCAGCAAAGTGCGTAATTTATGCCTGTTTGTCCTAATTTGAAAAAAATGGTATAAAGCAATGTCGTTTTTAACTTGCAATTGAATCGTCATAATAGTTCCGGGAAATCCCTTCTTTATTTGCGTAGATAGTGACGTCTATTAGCATAATGCACTGAGACCATATGAAACGTGTGCATACAGTTTAAAGTGTTTTTATACAGGGTGGACAATTTAACTTGATCATCCGTGATAACGGAGAAATCAAAAGAGGGAGAAAAGCGAAACTTTCCATGAAGTAACTATAAAAATGGGGAGATCATTTTACGTATTAAGCACTACCACCCAGTGAACAGTGTTGCCATCCCATAATAAAGTTTCATTTTTTCAAATGGCACTACGCCAGGTTATTACATATTTCAAAACAACATATTAAACGAAATCTCATAATACCAAATTTATTACTCAGTGTCTCAAACTGTGGATGTTATAATATCACAAACATCAAAAGTTTGGAAGCTTCTATCACACATACAGCACACGGGGGCGTGCAAGACGATGCGCATCGGAAGTACCTTAGCGTTAGATACTAAGGTCATGGTACGACTTGTTTTGAATGAATAGCAACGATGTTACAAGGGCTTGAAAATTTGATTTTCTTCGAGAGGCTTTTGTTTTGAAAAAATGTTAGTTAAGTACCATATCTAGTTACTTGCATTGTTTGCAATGGATGTGTAAATTATTTTGCCATTTGCAGCACTTTGATACCTTAAACCGTTATGATACACATTGATAAAGTTCTCAACACTGCAGAAAATGGAGTATTTCTGGACAAAATCGAAACAAATTGTTGTTTTCTTTCTTTTTTATACCATTGCAGGAATAACTTTTAGTAGGTGTAATTACAACAAGTCCTCGCAATTACATGATTTAAGCAGTGTTGCAATTGTTGCAGTTTGCAGTGTTGCAAAACAACAGAAGTAACTAGATATGATACTTATCAAAGCAATTTTTCCGAAATAAAGCATTTCAAAACAAAAGTTCAAATTTTCAAGCTCTTGTAACATCGTTGCTATTCATTCAAAACAAGTCATACCATGACCACAATATCTAACGCTAAGATACTTCCAATGTGCGTTGTCTTATCCATCTGCGTTGTGCTGTGTGTGTGATAGAGGCTTCCAAACTTTTGAAGTTTGTGATATTATAACATCCATAGTTTACAACACTGAGTAATAAATATGATATTTTAAGATTTTTTTAATATGTTGATTTGACATATGTAATAATCTGACGTAGTACCGTTTGAAAAAAATATAACTTTATACTGGGATGATAACACTGTTTTCTGGGTGGTGGTGTTTAATACGTAAAACTATGTTCCCCATCTTATAGTTGCTTCATGGAAGGTTTATCTTTTCTCTCGCTTTTGGTTTCTCCGTTATCACGGATGTTCCAGATAAATTGTCCATCCTGTACATGTAAGACGGGAACACGAATCTTGCAATATTCCCGCAATCCAAACAGTAGATGCGTATATACGGAAGTACCGTAAGTAAAACGTCAAACTGCCCCATGAGGTGGTATAATAAATGGAAATTTTAACACGAAGGCTGATCTTATACCTAATGTTTAGGACAAGAGGCTGGCATCAAACTCAAATGGTGACTTAACACCCACCATTGAATACGGGAAGAGATAAGGGTGCGCGGTATCTCTACGCAAAGAGTGGTAGCCAGTGAACGTATAGAGGTAGACAGCGCCAGGATTGAACAAGCCAGCTTGGACACGCCTCTTGTTCCCGGACTGGACTGGACTCTGCCGAGCTATGATCATACCGTGGAATTCGGTAGTTTGTGTGAGCTTATCCTAGGAATGTGGGTAACGGTGAGCATGGGTGGAAGGTGATCTTGCTTTACAACAGTGTTGGGCAAATTTCAATTGAATTAACAATTAACAATTAATCTGTAAATTTAATTGTTAATTGCAATTAACAATTGAAATAAGTAATGGTTAATTGTTAATTGCACTTCGCCATTGAAAAAGGAGAATCAATTGCAATTGATCAATTGATTGAAAGTAATTGCAGTGAAAAGTAATTGCAATTGAATTCTGTAATTCAATTGCAATTGAAATTAATTAGCAATTGATTCAATTGCAATTGATTTCCACAGCAATTACTTTCAATTGATTGATCAATTGCAATTGATTTTCACTGATTAATTTTCAACAATGTAGTTCAGAGAGGGCGTGGGGCAATGGAAACTTTAGCCACGACCCATTGACTCACCACCCGTCGTGACCCACGACCCACCGTGACCTACTCTGACCCACCACCCACCATAAACCACTCGTACCCACTGTGACCCACAGACCCACCAAAACCCATTATCATCAACTCTGACCCATGATTCACGGTCTCTTCTCTACTGACTAAAGAGTTTGAACTTGTAATAAAACAAGCCTTGAAATTATCACTCATCAGAGTTTGAATTTCTACGATCAATCGCTCAAGCACCGCTCTATTACAATAACGGCGGATCTGACCTTTCTAATATAAATAAAATAGAGTTTGTTCGTGTGTCTGTCTGTCTATCTTTGTGCGGCCTGTGGACGAGACGAGTGGACCGAAACTTTTCAAAATTTGGTCACGGGTAGCTTGGTCTAGGCCCCAGACCAAGACGAAGACTTTTTTTTTAATTTCTTACTAGGGAGTCTCCAGGGGACGTTTACCGAGACCGGCCTGGGGACCAGAAAAGTCGACCGAGTGTTACCAAATTTTGGTCAAAGATACCTTGGTCTAGGTCCCACACCAAGGCAAAGCGTTTTCAACAAAATTCGAACCAGGGGGTCTCAGGGGGGCGTTTACCGGGACACGTAAAAGTAGAACGATATGAGTGTCGATTTCATAGTTTTAGCGGTCGCTGAGATCAATGGTGGAACTCCGATCGCATTAACTTCCAAATTCACCCTATTCGGCTGCGGGTCGTGGGTCAACGGGGGGGGGATACCGAAACGTAAAAGTATTCCAAAATGACCGATATGAGTGTCAAATCCATAGTTTTCGCGGTTGCTGATATCAATGGCGACACTACCATTAGCGATGACTTTCAAATTCATCCACCGTTGTATGCGGGTCTTGGGTCACCAGAAGGGGGAATTCCGAGACATGTAAAAATAATCGAAAATGACCGATATTAATGTCAAATCCATAGTTTTCGGGATAGCTGAGCTCAATGGTGAAACTCAAGACTGCGTTTACTTTTATATTTAGCCCCCATCAGCTAAGAAAGGGGGGCATTATAAAGGGGATCACGAGACATGTAAAAATAATCTACAATGACCGATGTCAAATCCGTAGTTTTGGCGGTGGCTGAGATCAATGGTGATACTTTCATTAGCGATGATTTTCAAATTTAGCCACCATTGAATGCGGGCCGGGAGTCACCGGGGGTGGGGAATTGCGAGACATGTAAAAATAATGGAAAGTTACCGATATTAGTATCAAATCCATAGTTTTCGCTGTAGCTGAGATGAATGGTAATACTTCCACAGGCGTTGATTTCCAAATACAGCCCCCATCGGCTGTGGGCCAGAGGCATTTTTTTTTTCAAAATTGGAACCAGAGGATTATAGGGACTTTTACCGGCATATGTAAAAAGTAGTAGAAAATGGCAGATGTTAGTGTCACATTCATAGTTTTCGCGGTATTGGTTGGGGGTTAGTGGGGGCCAGAGGAGATTTTTTCACAATACGAACCAAGGGGATCTGAGGTGTGGTTCACCGGGACATGTAAAAGTAGTAGAATTTGTGTCGAATCCATATTTATTGGGGTTGCTCAGACGTATAGTGACACCCCGATAGTGTATACGTTCAAATTCAGTCCCCATCGGCCTTCCCAATGAAAACACATGTACGTTGTTGGATATATATTCACACAAAATATATCCAATTTTAGAAATGTTTCTTAATTATTCTCCCGTTGTTCAGTTCGTTTACACTGATATTTTATCTGATCCATGCGAAGAACGGGCATAACAGCTAGTACGAAATGGTAAGTTGTTTGTTATAGAACAAATTACAATGAATTCAATTATATAGATAATAATTATAATTAATAATTATTTCCTTGTTGAATTATAGATACTTTTCAGTGGAAAACTGAATAAAATTTAAAAGTCCCAAATCAACGTAAAGTAGACCAACGTAAAGGAAAAATGTATAAAATTTTCCATATAATTAAGCTTACAAACTTAAATGGAAATTTAGCTTAATTACATGGAAATTTTTTTGTGTCGTTTTGTGCGCCTATTTCCTCGTTTACTGCGTCACCGGAAATGGGTCAATGTTATCCTACAAATATGGCGGAACAAGTTAATGCTGTTCCGTCAGGAACGATTTCGAGGTCGTTTCCTTCACATCATCTTGTGCGTGTTTTCTACAGTTTTGTAAGCCTATTTCCACGTTTTGTGAATCAATGGTAGTGGGTCAAAATGGACATTCAATGTGGGAAGAAAAATGATCCACTCTTCCACCAGTATCGAATTTCAAGGTCGCTTTTCCGCATTGTTTAGTGCATGTTTTTACCGTTTCTGTGCATATTTTCACGTTTTGTAGGCCAACGAAAGTGGGTCAAAGACGACCTACAAATATGGCAGAAAAAGACATATCCATTCCACTTTCAAGGTCCATTTTGACCCTTTCTCACTGATGCACAAAGCGACACAAATCATGCATAAAAAATGTGAAGAAAACGACCTCGACATTCGATGGTGACGGAACAGCATTAAGTTATTCCGCTATATTTGTAGGCCATTTTGACCCATTTTCGTTGTCGCACTAAAGTGGAAATAGGAGCACAAAACAGTACAAAGCAGGCACTATACGATGCGAAAGAAACGACCTTCAAATTCGATAGTGGCGGAACAATGGCTCTATTTTCTCACACATTGATGGACCATTTTGACGCATTTCTGGTGATGCTCAAAACGTGGAAGTAGGCGAACAGAACAGTACAAAATACGCACTAAACGATGCGAAAGAACCAACCCCGAAATTCGATAGTGGCGGAATAGTGAGCCATTTAACTCCCACTTTAAAGCCCCGTTTAACTCACCTCGGGTGATGCACAAGACGAGAAATAGGCGCAGAAAACTTTAAAAAAGGGTACTAAACGATGCGAAAGTAACGATCTAGAAATTCGATAGTGTCGGAACAGTGGGTCATTTTCGTCACACCTTGGAGGCTCATCTTGACACACTTCTGGTGACGAACAAAACGTGGAAATAAGGGCACGAAACGGCACGAAACATCCACTAGTCGATGCGAAAGGAAGGATCACGAAATTTGGTAGTGGCGGAGCAGTGGGTCATTTTCGTCCCACATTCGAGGCCCATTTTGACCGTCTTCCAGTGACGCACAAAACGTCGAAATACGCGCACAAAAGGGTGCGCGATGTGAAATTAACGACGTCGAAATTCGATAGTGGCGGAACAGTGGGTCATTTTCGTCCCATCTTGGAAGCCCATTTTGACCCACTTCTGGTGACGCGAGAAACGTGGAAATGGGGGCACGAAACAGCACGAAAATTCAGTAGTCGATGCAAAATGAAGGACCTCGAAATTCTTTAGTGGCGGAGAAGTGGGTCATTTTCGTCCCACCTTCGAGGCCCATTTTGACCATCTTCCAGTGACGCACAAAACGTCGAAATAGGCGCACAAAAGGGTACGCGGTGTGAAATTAACGACCTCGAAATTCGATAGTAGCGGAACTCTTGGTCATTTTCGTCCCATCTTGGAAGCCCATTTTGACCCACTTCCCATGACGCATAAAACGGAAGTAGACGCACAAAACGATGTGAAGGAAACGACCTCGAAATTCATTGGTGGCGGAAGAGCAATAATTTGTTCCGCCATATTTGTAGGCCCATTTTGACCCCACCCAACACAAGTACATACTGATCATGTGTAAAGAATGTTCCTCGAGGTACATTAGAATGTACATGATAGGTACGTGAATAGAGCAATCATGTGAAATACACATGTAAGGAATAAGGTTACTTCCGCCCAAAAGTACGTGCATGACACATACCGAGGAATGTATCTATTATGTGTATATCACGTACCGTGTATGTACTTGACACATTTACTTGGCATTGGCATGTGCCAGGAATGTACTAGGCATGTCAGTAATGTTCCTTAGGGCAGTGCTATGCAACTGGGGGTGCGAGTACTTAAATACTAAAACCTTAACGCTTCATTTTTACGTTCGAATTTAGAAGCTTGTACTTTTAAAAAAAAAGTCAAGCAACTAACTCTGAAAATATATGCCCTCCTCCGGCATCTGTGTGGCAATTTAACTATCTATTAAAATACTACAGTAACATTTACGAGCGTTTTTTTTTTTTTTTTTTAAGTTAGCTAGCTATGGTGTAGCTAGCACCCATTGCGAGGGCTGAGCTCTAACCTATAATCTTAGCATTCAAACCTTTGATTTACGGTTATTTGTGATTTCACGTTTATAACAAAGACAAATATTTTTAAAAGAGTGTAGTTTAAATAAATTACTGAAATAAATATTTTTCACAAAGTTTATCCTTTTAAATTATTGTTCAAAGGCCTTTGCCTTTAGTAAGCCTTCTCCGAAATACATGCAAATGAATTGTGCTGCCATCTTTGGAGCTCTTTTAAAATACACATATATGTTTCTCGACAATGAGATCTCAGAAACTACAGGCTCTAGAAAGATGACGTTTTCACTGATCGATTGCAAATTTCATGTAGATTGTCCAGTTCTAATTGAATATTTAAAAAACATGGGCACTATTTCTTTAGTACATTTTTACGGGTACATTGGAAGTGTTGAACTTTCAAAAAAATAAAATAAAACATCACATCCTAATCATTACACATTCCAACACCACACTGTTGTATATAGCGGTTGTATGACACACACAATATATTACAATGTGGCTAAACTCAGAAAGTGGCTATAGAAGTGAAAAGCATATGGCTAAAAAGCCACTATTGGCTCTTTGGAAATTATGTGACTAACGACGTTCTCAAAATGGCCAGATCTCGTCACAAAGTGGCTAAATTGGCAACCCTAGTCGCAATACGAAGCAACTTACGCACAACCATGCCATGGTACATGGGGTAGGTGCCATTCACATTCCTCACATTCCAGTGAAGCATGTAAAAGTACCTTTCAAGTGTCAGAAATTCCTCGAAAGGCACGTACCTAGCGACACGTGCTATGCATATGAAATGTACATTTTTCAAGTACCAGGTACGTAAACGGTACATATGGAACTTAAATGGCACGTTCCTAGAATGTACCTGGTTGGGTAGGACCCACTTCCGGTGATGCACAAAATGTGGGAATAGGCGCACAAAGCGACACAAAACACGCACAAAAGATGCAAAACAAAGTACCTCGAAATTCGTTGGTGGTGGAACAAGTTAATGACGCCGTGACCACCAATATAAGTATATACTGTAGTTCTTACCAGGGGGCGCGGTGGGTCAGTGGTAAAGCGTTCACCTCCGGTGTTTGAGGTCCCTGGTTCGATCCCAGCTTGCGCAGTTTGGACTTTGGGGTGGACAAACACCGTGCTCGTGGATTTTCTCGGGGTTCTCCCGTTTCCTCCTACTTTATTCATTTCGTTCATTTCCCATCATCACCGTCTCCTTTAGCCTAACCGGCATAAGCGTGGGACGTAATACTAAAGATTTCATATCATTTTTTGTAGTTCTTACCATCAAGGCTGAGAACTGCACGGTCCAATTTTTTAGCGAAAGTAGAAGCCCAACCGGAATAGTGATGTCAACCGGCTCGGCTCGGTTCAACTGAGCGTACAGCTTGAGCTGGCTTGGTTGGGATTACCCATCGACTGGGCTCAATTGAGCCAATGGCTTGAACCGGCTCGGTTGGGGTAAGCAATCAGCTCGGTTCGGTTCGGCTCGTGTGAGCCTTCGGCTCGAGCTGGCTCGGTTGGATAAGCTGTTGGCTCGGCTCACTTCTCTGTTCGGCTCGATAAGTGAATGAGCTGTGAGCGACCCGCTTGAGTCGTTGACAACCCTAAACCCGGGTCGAGCAGTTTTAAACATGTTTGGCTGGAGTCCCATAACTTCTAACAATTTTTGGCTCGAGCCCGAATACTTGCTCCTCCTGAACTCAAACCAAGAACCTCGTGACCGATGTCCTTGCCTCCTGAAGATTTCTTGACTACCGAGATCGACAGTTAACTAATTTTTAGTATTCCGATACAAACCGCCTATATTCCATGTTTATACAGGTACACGGTGTTATAATAATAATTAGTTATAGTGGTAGTAGTAGTATCATTGATAATTATATTGTCTATGTAGGATACTTGAAGATAGTAGTACTTCGAACTACACAAAGGATTTAGCTCGAATTGGCTCGACTCGACTGGAAACTCGATCCGAATTTAGTCGAGTTGGGGGAAATTTTTCGAGCCGAGATCTCGAGTCGAACTCAAAGATGTCTGCTTCGAGTCGAGTCGAGTTTTAAAGAAAACTCGCTCGAACTCGCTCGTGCTCATTCCTATTGTATGCATGACGGTCATATAGAGTTCTTTCGAAGGGGATAGAACCATAAACATAATATATTTAAAAAATACTTAGTTTCACGGCTTTCTTCCCAGGGGGAGAAAGGGATGGCAGGTATCCAGCATTTCTTATAAGTACCTTATTTGAAATATGTAAAACAGTAACAAGTGGACAATACAATATACACACATCTTCTTATCTTCAGTTTTAATTGCTGATTTCAATTGCAATTAACAATTACAATTAACAATTACAAGTTTCAATTGTCAGTTGCAATTAACAATTGAATGTTTCAATTGCACCCTTTGCAATTGACAATTAACAATTAAAAGTTTCAATTGCCTGGTGACCAATTAACAATTAACAAATGACGAAAATTTAATTGCAAATTTTATGATTGAATTCAATTGCAATTGAAATTAATTGTCAATTTCAAATTGAAATCAATTGCAATTGAAATCAATTGCAATTGATTTTCAGAGCAATTACTTTCAATTGATTGATCAATTGCAATTGATTTCAATTGATTTTGCCCAACACTGCTTTACAACACTCAGGCATCATAGGTTTGCAGAGTATGGGAAGGACGTGATTCGCTAGCAGGACTGCCTCGACCAATAATTCAATTGGCAGGCACTCAGGACTTCAGTCTCTCCGTGCAATCTCTCAGTCCCTTAGAGAATAGAGGTTGCATCGCTACTTGCCAATTAAAAAAAAAAAAAAAACACCATGATGGTGCACTGCTTTCTCGAGGACAAATCATCTGTGACTGAGGAACTATGGACCAGCTGCATATAGCAGTGCCGGTCAAAACTTAGAATAGCTGCAGCACGTCTCGCGAAGCGAATTAAGTGTGGAAATAGACCACTTTCATTTAATATTAGCCTTTATCAAAAATATTTTAGAAGCGTCTTTGGTGCGTATTGATTCAAATAGCTTCACAATTTTCACGAGATTCTGGAACTACCAAAATCATTTGTTCCTCGAATGAAAATGAAATGAAATCTTCCCGTTTAACGTCCCATGATCATTAAGAGGAACGGACCAAGGGGAACGGATGATTAAGGCAAGCGAATGATGATGGAAACATTAGTGTAATTAGGATGTTGGAGAAAATAGGAGTACCCTGAGAAAACCAACGGACACGATGTAGTACACCAAGCGCACCAACGTTTCTTCGGAAATCGCCTGTCATTCCTGCTGCAAATGGCTTCACAAATCATTTATATTCGTCAAGAGTTTTTGGCGGACCATTCTATCTAACTGATCCCACAGCAGTTCTATTGGATTGCAGTCTGGACTTTAAGGCCATATCATTGTTTTCTGTTCTTTCCGCATCCATAAAAGTTCAAGATACGTTCTTCATAAGACAGACGAATGTTTCAGACCATTACCCTGCTGCAAAATAAATTTTTTGCCAATTAAATATTTATCACATGGTTTTGCATGACATTGGAGATTGTCATGATATCGTTCCTTTATCAGGATTTCCTCTATGTTTATAAGATCATCTATACGATTGCTTCCAAAGCAACCCCACATCATCACTGAACCCTTTCTCTGTTTAACGACACTGAGCTGCTATGTGTTTGCCTTTCACACGGCGCACTAAATTTTGACGTTTTGTCACAAATACCTCAAACATCGACTTATCTGTAAATAACATACTTTTCGACTGATCTACAGTCGGGTGTTCCTGGTGTTTAGACTACTGTAGTCGTTTCTTCTTATTGCCAACCCGTAGTAGAGATTTATTTGCCGTAATACATTTTTTAAGCTTTGCACCTTCAAGTCGTCCCTTTACTTTTGGCACGCTTAGAGGTTCATCCCTATACACATTCAATTCTGGTGTCAGCATGAGCTCTGTTTGAAAGCGATCATGTTTACTGGTCACTACTAAATATTTATCCTCCCGTTTGGACGCAACCTTAGGCCTTACCGTGCGATAACAATTCTTATTACTCTGAATATATAGAGACCCGCTTCAGAGTGTAATGCACACATCCCAAGGAAACATGTTCTTGCTTTGCTATTTTATGCATGCTCTGAGCTGCTCTCTATAAGTTAACTACTACAGTCCTGTTTTCTGTTGAAATTTCTTTTCCTTTGCCCATTTCAACTTTTGCTCAACTGTTTCCACCACTCAATACACTGACACCCATATCTTTGCTTCTGTAGCGTTCACTTGCCTTTCTACGGGCCACGGTGACTCAGTGGTAGAGCGCCCGCCAAGTGAACTTTGTGGTGGACAAAGACCGTGTGCGTGGGTTTTCTCGGGGTTCTCCCGTTTCCTCCCACTTTCTTCATTCCACCATTTCATTCATTTCTCATCATCACCGTCTCCTTTAGCCAAGCCGATATAACCATGTGACGTAAAACTCAAAAATTTCATTTCATTTCACTTGCCTTTCTCTGCGCAAATATTTGCTTCTGCGTGTGTATGTCTTTACTGTGAACGCAATCTAGTGTTATACAAACAAACAACCTGTTCTACAGCTACTTATGGAGAAATGTTCATACCAGAGTCTCAGTGCTTCAGCTGCCACGTGTCTATGTTCTTTAACACCAACACAATATAATGAATTGTCGTCCCATTCCTGTGGATCTTTACGGTTTTCTACACATCTCTACACTTGTATTTAGCTTTCAGTCATAAATACTACCCGTTCTCTTCGAGAGCCAGATCCTTTTAAAAACTTTTCAGAGGTACTGTGTATTATATATATTAGATATATCAAAGTTTAAACATTTTGTAATGATTTGTTAGCAATTTTATTGCTTATGTACTCTTTAAGGTTATAATATAAATTTTACTTTTATCTGGTCCCACTCAATGAAAATGACTTAAATAACATTATTACGATATTCGTGTCTGACTAACCGTTATTAATTTCACATTTTGTAGAAATGAATATACTGCTGAGTGTATGTTCTCCAGGGAAAAATAAACAGAAAATAAATCAAGTTTTAGTTACTGTCGAGCCTCCGTATGAGATTTAAAATATGTGAGTTCATTAATAAATGTCACACATTTTAAATTTCATACTGGATTTGAAAAAAAGAATGTATATTTTCTCCTTCTAGTACTCTTTTACATGCGTAGCCGAGTTGGAATTATTGTCTTTTAAAAGAGGTAAAGAGGAAATACAATTCGCTGAAGAACAAATGATCCAATCAGGGTAACCCGCTTCCAGTACCCATTAGCCAATCGAATTGATCGTACAGAGTAACTTTTTTCTATACTTTTTTTTGTTCTTCAAACACTTTTTCCGGTCCTTTTCTTCTACTTTGTCTTTTCGATCTTTCTTTATGGGTTCTCTAGAGCGACATTTGTCCCAAAAAAGACAGAATGGTTTTATCTTAGGATCGCACACAAGGCAACTCAAGCTTTATGTGATTCCGAATTGGAGGCTCTGTGATTGCTATCAAGGGGTCGTACGCAGAAAGATAAGCTTTTCTTTGGTTTCACGAAAACAAAATTAACAAGGAACTATGTTCCAAGCAGCAAAATATTACACAGATTTTTTTTTTTTTTTTTGTTATTTAAAATACATAACAGCAAACGTATTCAAGTGAAACTAAAAATATAATAACAATAATATATTTTGTGCTCTGAACAGCTCTTAGGCAAAAAAAAAAAAAAAAAAACAGTACTATGTTAAAAGCATTATACAAGGTGGTCCGGAAATGGGCGTATCTCCCTTTAGCTTCAACAGCATAATGTTAGTTATGGTAGAATGTCTGTACACAGTTAGCTTGAAGTCTTAAGAGTGTTAAGAGTCATAAACATCAGTATGATCACCATCCATGTTGTAACACAGCTGAATTCTGCGCCATGTTCTCGCAAATGTACCAATTAGGGGTACGCCCACTTCCGGACCATCCTGTATATTATTTTTAAATAGACCAGAAAAATCTAAAATATAGAATAAATATTAGAGCTAGTTAAGGCCCTTATCAGAAGGTTAATACATTCAAATAATAAGTTGCAAACCGATTTAGGAAACAAGATTATTTTTTTTTTAAATAGTCAATTTCATAATATACCAGTAACGGAACTACGCAAATTAAAATTTAATTTAACTATCATTTAAAAGAATAGCTCAACCCTGCTTATAACTGTATATTCGGCATGGAAAAGATCCTGGCCACTTACTGTCAAACTTCAACATGAAAGGTTGATTCTTTGAATAAAAGATTATAACGTAAAGATACACTGAAGACACAAAATAACAATAAAATCAAAATTGGCAGCTAGATCCCTTGTACAATAATAATAACAATAATAATATGCTGTATTAAAAAATGACGTCCATTTGGAGGGAAAATGAAATGAAATCTTTCAGTTTTACGTCCCACGATTATGCCGGTTAGGCTAAAGGAGACGGTGATGATGAGTAATGAATGAAATAAAGAAAGTGGGAGGAAACGGGAGAACCCCGAGAAAATCCCCGAGCACGGTGTTTGTGCACCACAAAGTCCACACGGCGCGAGCTGGGATCGAACCAGGGACCCCAAGCACCGGAGGTGAACGCTCTACCACTGAGCCACCGCGCCCCTCTCCATTTGAAGGGATGAATAAAGTATTACGGAAGTGTAAAGGGAAATGATAATCTAATATAAATAAAATAGAGAGTTTGTTTGTGTGTTTGTCTGTCTATCTGTGTGCGGCGTGGGGACCAGACAAGTTGACCGAGAGTTAGCACATTTTGGTCACGGATACCTTGGTCCAGGCCCCAGAGCAAGGCGAAGCATTTCTTAAAAATTCGAACCAGGAAGGGTCTCAGGGGGGCGTTAACCGGGACATGTAAAAGTAGTAGAAAATGACCGATATTAGTGTCAAATCCATAGTTTTCGCAGTCTGAAATGAATGATGATACTCCCACAAGCGGTGACTTCCAGATACAGCCCCTGTGCGAAGAATAGGCATATTCAGCTAGTATAATAATAATAATAAAATGTGGTTGTGTGTGACTCATCAGCTCTTCGCACACGAAGTAGTCACCTAAGAGCCATCAATTTTGTTTACAGCTAGATCTTCACCAGGTCTCAACACGTAGGAAGCCGTTTTCTCGATTTTCGTCTTGGAGTTGATTAGAAGTGGAAGGAGGGTCTAAAGTTATGGTTGTTTCTTGTTGGTGCTAGGGACGCCTTGCCTATATGGAACCAACATTACATATTTGCAATGCGGGCTGATATGACATCAAAGGAAATGTCCGTACAATGGAATGGTTGTGGAGACATTCCATTAAGGGGATACTTTTTTCTCTCCTTTCATGCAGGGTCTAAATTAAAAGCCAACAACGACAGGTGTTTCCATCTAATTTGAAACTTTTGGCATTAGAAAAGAATGTAGTCACACAACCTTGAACTCAAGAATGCGTTTTTGTGATCCTAAATAATGTTATTTATTATTATTATTATTATTATTATTATTATTATTATTATTATTATTTGTTGTTGTTGTTGTTCTTGTTTCACCCGAGCCCTCGGTGCGCTATACAATATAAGTTGAAATTGCGTTTAATTATAAGCTCAAATTGGTAACTTTATTTTTCGTTTTACACCAACTACCTCAAATTCTACGCCATATTTATGCAGCATTTCAAGAACTTAATTTTGTACAACACTGAGTTTAAGTCAGTCACTTGATGGACAGGACGTGATCCATTGCGACCCACTCTTACACATCGACCCACTCTGCTCAGTTTATTGTAGATAACATCTTCTGAACACTGCTGAATTTATCTACGCTTTACTTTCAAGGCCTCCATTTTTATTTTTTTATTTTTCATTTGTTTCTATTAACTTACCTGAGATGAGTATATCTAAGTAAAAAAAATAATAAAACTTCATGTACTTTGAATATTTTTTACAATTGTAATAATAGGAATATGACTTACTACTTGTCTTTCGAGACAGTCGAATTTTGCAGTTTTTTTTCTTTCTTTACTTTGGCCTACTATGTCTTGATTTGACATTTCCAAATTTTATCCTATCTTCCACCGAAAAATATCCGTAATTCAACAAGGACATAATTATATATGATGATTAAATTGAAATTCGTCGTAATATAGCCAATGACAAATACTACACCGTTTTTGTATCGTAAAGACTAAACGGCGTGACAAACATCTTGGCATTTGAAGGCGGCGCGTCAAATTCCCTTTAAATGCTGCTAGCAAATGAGTGGCCAGCGGTATTGCCACGTTTATTTTGGGCACATCCACGTCTATCCTTTGCCACTTGATCGCTCTGTAGTTCGTCTGCTTAGCCATAGCCACGCCCCTTAGCACTCGGCAACGTTGCGTCAGACCTTACGTTTTATTCGTTTAGTTGAAATGCCAAGATGTTTGTCACAGGCTTTAGATTCACTGGTATTGTTACAGAGCGGTGCTTTGAGCAATTGACCGTAGAAATTCAGACCCCGATTAGCGATAATTCCATAGTTTTTTTTTTTTTTTTTTTTTTTTTTTACAAGTGTAAACTCTTTACTCAGTGGAGAGGAGGGCGTCGATGGGTTAGGATTGATGACGATTAATTTTGCTGGGTGGTGGGTCACGGTTGGTGGTGGGTCATTGGTCGGAGTGGATCATTGTGGGTCGTAAGCCTCTATGAGTGGCGAGTCAGTAAGTCATGGGTCAAGTTTTTTGACCCACGCCATCTCTGGTACATATGAAAAAAAAACTACTTTGTTATGTAGTGGATAGTATCTAATGTTAATGTATTTCTCCTAACACTGGCAAACAATACAGTAATTGCGTGGTACAGCCCTTACCTCTAGTGTGTGGGGTCTCTGGTTCGATCCTCTTCCAAGTGTTGTAGTGAACAACTTTGTGCTTGTGGATTTTCTTGGGGAACACCCCTTTACTCCCATTTTATCATTCCGCCAATTTTTCCATCATCATTCTCACACTTGCTTTAGTCATCGTCAGATCGTCTCCTTGAGCCTAACCGGCATAAACATGGGATGTTAAACACAAAGATTTCATTTTTTCGCAATCGAATAATCGCATAAGTACTCTTTGTAATATAATATAACATTTTTAAAAAAATCTTAATTATGGGTTTAAATATTTAAAATACCATTTCTAAATGAAAAATAAAAAAGTCACTTTATATCAACTTCAGACTAACAGAAGATATAAATCATGATATTATATATATATATGTGTGTGTGTGTGTATAAGATTATATATACTTGTATACAGGGTGGCCCAAAAGTAGGTATACCCCCTGCATTGATCAAGTATAACGTTCTACTTTATGGGTTTATTTGCTTCGGCTCTTCCGAGCTTAAGATATAAATAAAAAGACATTAAGAACAAATAATAAAGAAACTAAGTCTAACTGATGGATAACAATGAGAAATGATATCAAGTGCAATGAGTTGATCAGTACGTTATTGTATACCTAGAGTAATTTTGGGCCACCCTGTACATTAACAATCCTAATTTTCATGCAACATTTCTCACCCTTACCTAGCAATGGCAGGTAGAGAGCATTTTATAGCGATCCTGATTGAATGTAATCGACTCATTGCCTGAAAGCTCTGTAGCTTGATCACTGGGCAATTAGATACCAATGAACCTCGCATATTTTTACTTTTTAATTTAGGACCAGAAGGGAAATGCCTTACTCTGTTCAACTGCAGCGCGTATTATCGTACTGCTAATTGAGGTATGAGTTTGTATGAGAGAGTGTGTGTTTCCACATATGTTTAGCTCTGTGTGTGAATGTATGTGTGTGCTTTTTGTGTGAAAGAGACAGAAAGAGAAATTGTTTGTTTGAGTGGCAGCGTAAATGAGAATTTATTGATTTTGTGACGTAACAATCACCATTATTCGGAGATTGAATTTATATTTTTCAGTACTCCAACTGAAAGCTTTCCTTAATAAATCGCATTCCTTTAACAGCTCGGTTAGAGGTAATAGTAGTATATTAGTATTCAAAATTGAACTACATCACATGAAATATTAGCAATTAGCAAAACAATATTTTCGGCTACTTTATTTACACTTTGCTATAATGTGTCGATACTACAGAAGAGATGCTCAAACACGTGAATAAAATTAGGTGATACGTAGCTACAATATATGCAGAAGCTACTAAAAAAAATCATAGATGGACACTTTTCAAATATCAAAACAGATCGTCTGCAAAAGAAGTAGTCTGATTTATATGCCATGTTTCTTTCGCCGAGAAAGAGGCGAATGAAAGCTGAAGTATCCCTTTCAGGTTCTGTAAGAATGGTTGTAGCATAATCTACCTTAACCGGTACCACCACTAACACTTTCAGGTGTCATCACAGACTCCGCTCCTAAGTACATGCCAATATTAATATTCTAAACTGTTTTGACTTGGTTATTTTCAATTTATTTTGAGTTTTCAGCCTAGTGATAGAATAGTCTTAATTAGAGATGTAAATGAGCGAACTTTTCATAAGCAACTTTTCCCGAACTTTCGCTTTCTTTTATTTACTAATTAGCGACACTAACTTATTCTAAACATTGTGTGATGACTGTGAGCTAGCTATGTGTTATACAGTATAGTTATTTGCACCATAATGATACAAGATGGACTGACACAAATTGATATTATACATGATATGGATAAACACATAAAACACATTATTGTAACTGAATCAGTGCTTTCCACAAAGAAAAAAATATTAAATAAAATGATTAATTTTGTATTGGTAATGCGTGAGTTTATGATATAAACTTGTTTGTTCAAGTCAAATTTAAGTTTTCGGTTGTCAGCATCATGTAAAATTGAAGGTTTCTACCGAAAACATACTGTTTTATGATATAGGCTGGGAATTTGAAATACATGCTTGTAACGCTCCGTAACGTCTTTTGAAAAGAAAAAAATGTAAAAATTATGTACTATTAGAAAGAGAAAAAAACTAAAATAAATTTACTCCGATTTTTAATATAGCCATGTTACATACCAAAATGTTTGTAATTTTACAGGGATTTTTTAATGGACAATTTAGAAAAATGAGCCGAACCTTCGGGCGAACTTTCGCGCGAACTTTTCATGTCTAAACTTTTCATGAAATTTTCCAACACTAGTCTTAATCCTAAATTAGAGAGAAAATTTCGTTGTCCCACAAATGGGTATAATTCTGAGTTGGAATATATCCTTTTATTAAGCTTATTGTGTTGTGTAGTGGTTATTTTCTTTTATACCAAATTTACTGACTGAACTTAGAAATCTGTTTTCAAAATTAACTGTTTATTATTCTTTTTTCTACATTATTTATATCATTCATTTACGTGTCTACCAACCAATGCACCCTACATCATTCAACTCATAAAACAGGTAATACTACTTTGTTAATAGAATTTCCTATTTAGTGTACTGTTTAATAAAAATACAAAAGAATAAAAGAGGCCCTTCTTTAAATTCGACGAGGCAAAATGGTTCTCGACAGGACAGGTATTTCTTGTTCTTTAAAATTGCTATATATTTCTCGAGATATTTAGTTTATTATCAACCTCAGGTAGTGTGCGACGATATTTATTTTTCTGCGATTACAGAGCCATCTAGTAACATAACCGAAAAGTACTTCAAGTAAATGTTGCGTATTTTCGGTCGCAGGATCCGAATCTCAAACAATAAGAAAAGGATTTCCATGTCAAATTTTCAAGTTGGCCCTGGGGCAATATGATAGGACCCATTCGTGCACTTGTTGTTTGCAGAATTTTATAGACCCTTGACATGGGTACATTTTTACGTAACTAGATATGATATTTTTTATTCACATTTCAGATATATCTTAACTATATATAAAACTACATGAGGAGACATAAATTAAAGGGGTACTTACGGTTGACGTGGAAAGTTGAAATTTCGTTGATCGTAGCTTTCTGAGACGAACCGACAGCAAAATTGCCAAAAGTGCATATTTTTAATTTTTAGGATGTCTAAAGGAGGGACGAATAATTTATCCATGTTATTTAAATGGATGTTTTTTCTTTTACCTATAATCTCATGTTTTAGATACTTGGAATTGGAATGGACTTGAAATTCGGTATGCTTGTACGTTTTCGTTAGCGTTAATTAAGTAAATAAATAAAAGTAAAACTTTCCAACCGCAGAGTGGTTTTATGGAGAACTGAAAAATCTTTCCAATGTTATTTATATGGGATACCTTCTATACGCGCAAATTATTGGGCACTTCCTCTAGAGGTACACTGATTAAATTTGACATGGATGTAGCTTTTTGGGACTAACCGACAGAAAAATTGCCAAAAGTGAATATTTTTAATTTTTTAGGGGGTCTAAAGTAGAGATGAAGAAATTCCCATGTTTTTTAAATGAGCATTTTCTTGGGATACAAAATCTTATCTTTTACATAGTTTAAATAGGAAAGAAAAATTGATATTTGGTGGAATTATGAATTTAAGAGGTGCAAGGC
The DNA here is from genome assembly GCF_964235325.1 of Thermobia domestica. Lineage (NCBI taxonomy): Eukaryota > Metazoa > Arthropoda > Insecta > Zygentoma > Lepismatidae > Thermobia > Thermobia domestica. Next base: position 158,764,910 of record NC_137470.1, on the reverse strand, counting down.
CGTAAGCCGAGTAAAGTTGAGGGTCAGGGGGCGAATCCCCCAGCTGTGCCAAATTCAGGAAGTGCAATTAAAGAACAAATGTAGAAAATTCACTCTTGATCTAAAGGGTGATACCTGAGAGATGCGAGGCCGTAGGCCGAGCAAACGCGGGGGTCTGGGGGCGAAGCCCCCAGCTAGCCAAAAGGCTAGTCTATATTATAAATTTGAAAGTGACTATGTTTGTGACTCTTCATCTCTTGAACCGTTCGACCGATCTCGATCAATTTTTTAACGTAGATGCGGTTCTAGCCTAGAAGTGATTTAAACTATTTACTTTGACGGCACATTTACTTTGGGGAGGGGGTAGAGGGAGACAGAAAAAAATAAATGAAACTTAATAACTCTTGAACCACACGACCGATCTTCATCAAATTTTGAATGTAGATCAGGTTTGGGACTGGAATGATTCTTATCATTTCACTTTGACAGAGCAACGTAGGAGAGAATGGAGTGGATGAATGGGAAGGGGATGGAGAGGCAGATATACAAAAATCTATAAATATAAAAATAAAAGTGACTGTGTTGGTGAATTAATTTTAATTTTGAATCACCCGCTAGATCTCCATCAAATTTTCAACATATGTGAAGTTCAAACGTGGGAAGTTTTCTAACTCTTGAACAAACCGAACAGTCTCGATCAAACCTTCAATAAAGATAAGGTTCAGGCCTGGGATGTTTTCTTCATTTTACTTTTACAATGCAACGAAGGGGGGGGGGGAGATATGTCAAAAAAAGTAAAAATAAAAGTGACTGTCTTTGTGACTTTATAACGTTTAAACCACCAGACCCATCTTAACCAAATTTTCAATAGATGAGGTTCAGATGTGAGGTTGTTTTTATCATATCACTTTAACTGTAGAACTTAGTTGAAGTCTATGGGAGGGGATAAATCTATAAAAATAAATGAAACTTAATAACTATTGAGCCACCAGACCTATCTTGATCAAACTTTCAACATAGATAAGATTCGGGTCTGGGATATTTTCGTCATTTCACTTTGGTGGAACCTAGAGGAGGGAGGGGGGGGGAAGATATATGTAAAAAGAATAAAAATAAAAGTGACCGTCTTTGTGACTTCATCCATATTGAAAATGTGATTAAGATCGGTCCTGTGGTTGAAGCGTGATGAAGTTCGGTCCTGGGGATGGTATTTATCTATTCACTTTGAATATAGAACTTAGGGAAGGATGTAGGAGGGGGATATATATAAAAATAAATAAAACTTAATAACTGTTGAACCAAAACACCGGACCGATCTCGATCAAATTTTCAACTTATATTAAGTTCGAACACAAGATGATTTTTGTCATATCACTTTGACGATGTAACTTAAAGGAGGGGAAAGACATTTACAAATGAAAATGAAATGAAATGAATTTTTTGAGTTTTACGTCCCACGGTTATACCGGTTAGGCTAAAGGAGACGGTGATGATGAGTAATGAATGAAATGGTGGAATGAAGAAAGTGGGAGGAAGCGGGAGAACCCTGAGAAAACCCACACACTTGGTGTTTGTCCACCACAAAGTCCACTTGGCGGGGGCTGGGATCGAACCCGTGTCCCAAGCACCAGATGTGAATGCTCTACCACTGAGCCACCGCGGCCCACATTTACAAATGATCGAAAATGACCAATATTACTGTCAAATCTATAGTTTTTGAGGTCGCTGAGATGAACAATAACATTTCCGATGCCGTGGCCCGCAACATGGGGAGGAGAGGAGATATATAAAACTCATCAAAAATGACCAATATCAAGGAGACTAACGAAACATATTACTATTTTTTTAAAAAAATTTAACCCAGCAAAGCGAGTAATTGGTGCTAATATGTAAAGCGAAAGACAAAACGAGAGAGAGAGAGAGAGAGAGAGAGAACGAGAGAAAGAGATTTTTAAACTCTGGGGGAAAAATCATGATATCCTATCCTGTTTTACGAGATTAGTTGTCCGCATCTAGTTCTTCTAGGTAAAGAGACTGGAACACCTGTGCATTAGCATACATACATTTAGAAATAAAGTCCAAATATTTAACAATGCGTCACCAGAACACTTCTCATACTGTATTTCTGGCTTAATGGGACAATTTCGATCAACAGTACGGTGCCTTAACTTCGACACAAAGACAGCCGGCTGAGGACCGTTTTACCATTCCAATGTTAAAGAGGTGTTTCTGGTTTGCATTATGTCATATTTTGCTTAAACAGCAAGCTAAATTGGGTTTTCTAGTAATCAAATTGTCTCGACTTATTTTATAAATTGAATAAGTTCAAACACTACATAATGCAAAACATAATATTATAATAATAATAATAATAATAATAATAATAATAATAATAATAATAATAATAATAATAATAATAATAATAATAATAATAATAATAATCTTTATTTTAGTGTCGCGAACACCTCTTGGTAAAAATACAGCACGTGGTATCAGAGTATTACATTGCGATGGAATAATAATACTACTAAAAATAAATATTAAGCAACAAAACAAAAAAAGAAAAAAAGAATGATACTAATATAAAACACAATGTAGATAAAGGACAGTGAAGTAGAAATAATTCCTTGTCAACGCAGTGAAACTTATCAAGTTCTCCATCCATCTAAAACAACAAGAAGCTAAGAACAGCAGTCATAAAGTTACATTTGGCTTAATGTTTCTAAACGTCATTGATTAAAAACTATCAGTCAGATCACATAAAACTTTCACATTGTTTGAAACAGTTAGTCTAAAATGAGCTTAAGCCTTTCCCCTCGAATTTGTTTTGACACAGCAAGCTGTACAGCTCGGATTTACTTTGAGATATACCAAGTACATGAGTCGTCCAATACCCGTAGCCCCCATTGGGTTGGCTTCTGTGGATTGTAGCACAGAAACTCTATTCTCCCTTTGAACCCCACTGTACTTTCATCAATGCTTAAATTTTGTCCTGGCACAAAAAATTCCTTAAACTTGTTGTCAAGATGTTCAAGATGAAAAGTAATCTTGTATGTTTGGTTTAAGATTTAGTGCCATATTTAGTATTACACCCAAAAATGCCTTCAGTTCAGGAACTGTCATGTCATGCCAAGTGCACCAAATGAACCTTTTTGTAGTGGCATTTGTATCTTAGACTTAGCATACCATTTTGTTTCATTTGCAATTTCGTCAAGCAAAGTGTCACTAAATATAATTGGAAAAATTCAATTTCTGTAGTTGGCCTTCCAACAACTGGTGATTTATACCCGGAATTTGCTCTGAAGGGTATTTCTGGAAAATCTGCATCATTATTACCATATGGAGTCCAATTGTCCCTAGTCAACACATCATCTGTCACTTGGTCATCATTTTCATTGGAATCGGAAGATTTATCATCATTACTTTCTTCAGACAAACTATTATTATCTAAATATTCGCTACCACTATCACTGAAATCGGTATCTGAAGCTTCGAAAACACCTTGTATATCTTCGTCTCCCACAAACCCAGCCATCTTTGGTCTTTGTTTACATTTGTATATCGCTTTAAATTTGTTGAAAACTGACAGGAACAGTCGAGTAAGGAGTTGAATAGACGGCCAAAAGATGGCAGAAGTTGTCGACTAAATCATACAAGCGGAGTTCTGTCGACATGCGAGTAATTAAAGCGTCAAAAATAGTGCGGGGTAGCCCCGACATACAAGCGGAAAGGAAAATCTCGAATGTCGGGGCTCTCGCCGCATTCGAGGGGAAATGGTTAAAGAATATACTTTTTAAAATTTCACATTTCCAATTCAGAGGAATTAAAATAATAGTATTTCTTATGCTATGATTTGGTATTTTAAAACCTATGTTTTGTAAACAATATTCACTGATATAAACGTTATCTAGTATATATATAAATAATGGAAGTGACTATGTTTGTGATTTAATAGCTCTTGAACTAACCAACCGATCTCGATCAAACTTTCAACATAGTTGAGGTTCGGACCTGGAACGGTTTATGTCACTTCACTTAGACGCTGCAACTGGGAGAGGAGAACAGGCGGAAGTAATATATAAATGATCGAAAATGACCGATACTAGTCTCAAATCCATAGCTTTCGGGGTCTCTGAAATGAACAGAGACAATTCCGATGCCGTTGAAATCCAAATTTAGCTCCGCAACTTGAGGGAGGGAGAGGGAGGATATATATGATCGAAAATGACTGATATCAGAGAGCACTTTAGTAATAGTAAAAAGTGACTGACTAACGGAACATGTTACTAATTGTTATTTTAACACAGCGAAGCGGGTAATATTAATCCTAGTTTTTAAAACTTAATAAAACGTGATTAACAACTACTTTGTCCCACAATAGAATATTGTTACAATAAAAAATATGCATATTTAAACTCAACTACGTGTTTTAATATTTAACTCACGCAGTTTACTTGTAGGCTGAAGCACCAATTTAGTTATTTTTTAGTTGATAATAAACCGAATTTCGCCACATAAAGTAAACAACAACAGAGAAGCTAATCAAAGTCTCAGGATAAAACTATATCCACCTGTTACTACTCCAGAATATCGACTATCTTGTGAAAACTTGAGGTATTTCGAGTGTGTCTCTGTTGAGATATTTCAAGTTGAACATAACACATTTTCAGAGAAATTGCAATTTTTGAATATCCATAACAAAGGAAGGATGAAACTCTCAGGTATCAAACTGTTTTAGAAAGTAGTACAACACATAGCAAATATTTATATTGAAAAAAAACTGATGAATTTTATTTTTTCTTTAATATTGCAAATTTCAGGGATGAAAATTTTCGTCATTTAAACTTAACTTTCAACATTTTCTAAAAATAAAAATAAAAAAGATATCAGTTGTTGTCTAGTAGGCTTAAATATGCACTGAACATATAATGTGATACATTTAATTCTCATTGTAATGCTTACTGTTTAGAATCGATATCATTTTTAAAATGATGGAGCTACAGTGTTTACTGTAAAGCTTCGCAAAGTACAAAATAGGCTTATGCCGCTATAGAAAATGTCGGTCAGCAAAATCCGGACATATAAAAAAATAAGTAAGTGCTTGTTTTATACTCTCTAAATATAGTACAATTTGGTGTATAATATTATATATAATATATTAATAATAATAATAATAATAATAATAATAATAATAATAATATCAATTGTACGTAGAAGTACTGTGACGCAACTTGAACAGATCAACGCTCAGAAAGTTGTTTGGAGAAGGACTCTTCAAATAATCTGCACTTATCAGAGACGGCTGTCAGATTACCAAGCTGAAACCGGTTTAACCCGAGATACAGCAATAATAGCTAGCAAACCCACACGTCCTGCGCAAGCGCAGGACACTATTGTGGTCTGAAAGATTGAATATGATACAAAATTAAAAATATTCATGGCTAGCAAAGTAGTTTTAATAACACATTAATACTATTTTTAATTAAGAATTTCTCAAATTTAAGACGTCCTCAAATCTAAGACGCACCCCGATTTCGTTGAGTTAAATTAAGGAAAAATAGCAATATGTTCCGTTTTTACTATTACTAAAGCGCTCTTTGATATCTGCTGTAAGCCTAGTCTAACAAATAATTTCATAGCCTCAAACAATAGAACTCATTATTCCAAATAATTTGTCTTTTTCGGTGATTTTTATATATCCCTCTCCCCTCCTCATGTTGCGGGGCACGACATGATAAAAATTATCCCAGGCCCGAATGTTATGTATGTTGAAAATTTGATCGAGATCGGTTGAGTGGTTCAAGAGTTAAATTCTATTTATTTTTATATATTGATCTCTCCTTCCCTCTCACACCCCTAGGTTATGCCGCCAAAGTGAAAATATTAAAAAAAAAAAACTTTCCAGGCTCGAACGTCATCTATGTTGAAAATTTGATCAGGATCGGTCAAGTGGTTCAAGAGAGATAAAGTTTTATTCATTTTCATATATTTCCCCTCCTCCCCTCCCCTTAAGCTCTACCATCAAAATGAAATTATAATAAACTTTCCAGGTTCGAACTTCATCTATGTTGAAAATTTCATTGAGATCAATGGGGTTGTTCAAGAGTTATTAACTCACGAATATGGTCACTTTTATTTTTGTGTTTATTAATTTTTGTATATCTTCCCCTTCTCCCCAACTCCTACGTTGTTCCGTCAAAGTGAAATAGTAAAATCCTTCCCAGGCGACGAATGTCATCTATGTTGAAAATTTGATTGAGATTGGTGGTTTGGTTCAAGATTATTAAGTTGTATTCATTTTTTATAATTCCCCCTCCTCCTCCTCCCCTATGTTCTACTGTCAAAAGTGAATAGCTAAAAGCACTCCCAGACTAGAACTGCATCTACGTCAAAAATTTGGTCGAGATCGGCCGGGTGGTTCAAGAGATTAAGAGTCGCAAACGTAGTCACTTTCAATTTGGATCTGATTTTTTTTTCTTCACAGACACCGCTATTAATATATAGATAAACTAACTATATGGCCAATGGAACCCGAAGATTCAATGGAACATTCACCAAAGCTCACCATTAACTTCTATCCTTAGCCAACTGGATCCCGTTTCTACTTTGTATTCTTATTTCTACGAGATCCATCTTAATATTGTCCTCCCATCTGCACCTAGGTCTTCCTAATGGTCGTTTCCCGATTGGACTTCCAGATAAAACTTTGAAATCGTTTCTACTTTCTTCCATTCTAGCTACGTGACCTGTCCACCTGAGCCTCCTATACTTGATGACCCTTAACAATGTTTGGTAGAGGGTACAAATTATGCAGTTCCTTGTTATAATAATAATAATAATAATAATAATTTGTTCGCAATCACCATTTGTTGATTTGATATGGATTTACCCATTAGTCTGAAAACAACTGAAACCTGTATTTGGATTTTTTTTCTTAATTTCAATTACGTGATTCAGTTTGGAAGGTTAAAAGAGAGAGAGAGTAAAAGAGAGAAAAACGTATATTGATAGCAAATCTTCTGTTTTTCACTTATTTGATTTGCGTGCGAATCGAAACACGCAAAGAGGAAGCAAATCGAAAACTGTGACTATATAATAGGTCACGAAGCCCTTGAAACATAAAAAGCTTGTTCTCTTCTCTGGAGTACATCTGACAAACATTGCAAGAATCGAACTCTTGATAAGTTAAAAAGCCGAAGTAGTTACAGCAGTGGAAACGGAGGGGAATGAGGAATGAGACTTTTGAATAAGAGCCGACGAAGATGTTCGAACGAGGACAACAGAATGAGACGTGAATGATTTTGTGTTGGTATGTTGACCCTGTGAAAGTTTCGGTGCAGAGAATGAAGGGAACAAGACTTGAAGCAAGTCTGTTGGGATCTTGGCAAATTGAATTACCTAAAGACATTCTGGAAGGATTCCAGGCTGTGCCTCCACTTCAGGGCACGTCTCTCTCTCTCGTGTCGGGAGGGGAAGAGGCAAAGGGAATTGTCGACAGCAAATTGACGCAATGGCAAACGCCGTCTCAGCATATCGACAAGACGTTTCGGTAATCCAAAGTGAGGATGTAATTAATCTAAGAACATCAAAGTACAAAGATACACACAGTGTGTCAAGACCATTTTCGATGCTAATTCTACAACACGAAGATATACTTAACAAAGAAACAAATAAAAAGTTGTATTTATAAGTTTGACGTCAGCAGAATTAAAATTAAAAATTGCAAACGAGATACCTAAAATTTAATTAAGATTGATGCGATTTATTCATGTATTACAGTTCTCAGTCAAAATTAGTTTAGAAGACAAGTAACAATTCTCTATCACACAATTAGAAGAGCCATGGGATACTTTAAATAATCAATCTCGTAAAGAAACAGCCTTAGAAATTGTAATATGGCGAATCATCATCGGACACACTATCCTACGTTAACTATTTTTCACTATCGATAATATTACATCAACTAGCTCAAATACACATTCTAATCATGGGTCAGATAAAATATCTATGTAAACAAACTGAACAAGGACAGGAAAAAAATATCGGTGATATTCCGCTACTTTTACATATCCCAGTAAACACCTCCTGAGACCCCCTGGTTCGAATTTAAAAAATAAAAAACGCCTCTGGTCTCCAGCCGATGGGGCTGTACTTGAAAGTCAACGCCTGTGGGAGTATCAGTGATTGCGAAAACTATAAATTTGACATTAACATCGCACATTTTGAATAATTTTTATGTCTCGGTAACCGCTTTGGAGGTGACCCCCGGCCGGCATACAATGGTAGCTGAATTTGCAAGTCATCGTTAATGGAGGTGTCACCATTGATCTCAGCGACTGTGAAAACTATGAATTCGATGCTAATATAGGCCGTTTTCTACTAGTTTTACATGTCATGGTAAACGCCTCATCCTGAGACCCCCCTGGTTCGAGTTTTGAAAAAAAACGCTTAGTCTTGATCTGGAGCCTGGACCAAGGTACCCGTGACCAAAATTTGGTAACTCCCGGTTGACTCGTCTGGTCCCCAAGTCGCACACACACAGACAGACAGACAAACACACAAACAAACTCTTTATTGTATTTATATTAGATGATATACAAGTAATTTTAGAATATTATTAGCTTCGAGATGAACAAAATTATGTGAAAGAGTTAAATCAACATGCGTGTTTTTTATTTTCTTTTTTGAGATAATCGAAAGAAAACTGCTTTCGTAAACTTAAAATATAATACTAAACTGTAGCGGAATTAAGGCCACAATGACACATTGTGTAGTTTGGGTTCTTCTTGTACGCGATCTTTATGTGTGTGAATTGCTTTTAAACGGTTGAGCGTTCCAAAACTGACTTATGTCTCTTCCTCTATCTTGCTATTCTAAAGAAAAGTAAAATGAATAGAACATTTCCGACCTTAACGTTCATCATAATAGGGTAAAATGAGTAATAAATAGCGAGGAGTGGTTTTCTACAATTGATTCGAGAACATATTCTGTTTCACTTTCATTAGTATCATACTTGCGGGAATTACAAGGTTGTTATTCCACGAAACAGCTCTTGAATGAATGCATATTATTTATTTATTGCAATAGATAATTGGAGCGAATATATTGGCCGGGTTCGTTAACGGAGCTTATATGGTAATAACGGATTATAGTAAATCCGTTAACATCTGCATGCGTAACGGTGATTTTAATCCCTTTCTGCATTTTTTCTTTTAGCGAAAAAAATAATCAGTATTGGAAATCCTCATATGGGAACTTGAAAAATGAATTAAAACTTGAATTTTTGATTTTTGTTCACTTAATTCCGGCGGGAAATAAGTAAGTTCCATATATGACACACTTACAACTCACAAAGAACATGCCAGATGACAACAAAATCTCTTATTGATACACGTCATTATCTCACACAGCAGACAAAACAGTCATTTGGTGTGTCTGATAAATCACAAAGAATCTAAAGTGAAAAAAGGGTATGTGCCATATATGGCACGGCATGCGGTAAGGGGTTAACGGCGATTACTCATATTGTCGCGACACTACTCATATTAAAGATGATGAAATCTATTTTGTACAACCTTGACTAAAGAATTGAGATAAAGTCTTATAAAATGCTTCGTATGGAGTATTGTACCATATGGGCAGAACATTGGATATTACGCAAAAGTGATAAAAATGACTAAAATCTCTCGAAATGTGGGTGTAGTGAAAAATGAAAAAAAATGAAATGGAATCTTTAAGGTTTACGTCTTATGGTTATGTTTGAGACTGTGATGATGAGAAATGAATGAAATTCTGATTAAAGAAAGAAGTGGAAAGAAACGGGGAAACCGCGTGAAAACCCACGCACAGGGTGTTTGTCCATCACAAAGCTCACTTGGTGCAGTTTGGGATCGAACCAAGGACCCCATGCACCAGAGATGAACGCTCTACCACTGAGTCACCACGGACTTGGAGAAGAATGGTCATAATTTTGTTGGGTTAAGGGGAAAACGAATGACAGGGTGTAACAAATGGCGGGGCAGAAACGAACAATTTTAGGTATTATTGAAAAGAGGGAGAGAAACTGGTTGGGGCATTGGCTAAGAACGAACTGTATCATGAGTGGGTACGATGGCACCAAATAGAGGGTGAGGGCGAGGGCGAAGGAGACTACAATTTATGGACAATATCGAAGCAGAGAAATCTTACGCAAAGATGAAAATGCTAACTGAAGCCCGCGGATCATGGAAGCTTCTCAGTTGCCACAAGTGACCAGGCAATAATGGCAGAATATCTATGATGATTCGTATTCTGTTTATTCGTAGGTCTCAATTTATGTTTCGCGTAACGCTAATATGCAAATCTCAAAACATTTAATAGTTACATTCTACATAAACATATAGGCGAAACTACTTAGATATTCTTTTTCCACCCCCTCCATGTAGCGGATTGTCATCGTCGGGGAGGGGATGGAACTGAGAGGGTGGCTTCATCATTCATTCATATATCACCCCTCATCTGCATCCTTTGCATGCCCTCTCAGCCGCGAATACCGCTACCGATTCGCGGGTGGTTGGTGGGAGTCGAGAAGAGGAAGGTTTAGTGGACGTCTTCCTCCACTTGAGGAGAACGTGAACCCACCCGGCCTACTGTTGTGTGCGTCCAGTGTTTGTGTTGTCCGAGGTGTTGAGTCTTTGAAAATATAAAAAAAATGCAAAGCTAGAAATTATTAAAGAAAAAGATAAAAAAAATCGAAAAGAAATCCGCATCTTTTGTTTTGTTTTGCTTTTTCTGGGCTGATGAGGGTCTATCTTTTTGTTGGTCAGGTTTCTTTCCTTTTGTTTTGACTTCTTCCTTTACCGGGGCCACGCGTGTCTGTCGACGGGAATGGTTTGTTGCACTCCCATTACCATTGTCCGCGTCGGCCCCACGCTGATCATAAGGTTGTGGGCATGCCGAGAGGATTGCCAGGGGGTAGCGTAAGTTCTCCCCGCTAGCGCAACGGTGTGTGTTCATACATCTTTTTTCTATATAGATCTTCATTTAAAACTATATCATATGGGTACCAAAATTATTAAAACGGGTCCGGGCTCACCCTCTCGTAAAAAACCCAAATGTAGCGAGAATGACACAAACACTCCAGATGTTGATAATATGCAAGAGACAAGTATCGCGACACCCCGTTAATAAGATATCTCGTAATTAAAGATAAAGATGCTGATAGTGCCAATGCTGAACCTAACCGTCCGAGTGCTATCACGGCCTTGTCCCCTTTCCTCATCCATAAAGTTATTACATACAATGCCGGAAAGGTTAAGACATTAAAAACTTGCGAACTGGCAATTTACTTGTGGAAACCGTTGATAAGCAGCAAACAGCGAAGCTACGTAAATTGACTGAAGTTGGACCAGTGAACGTTACACTGGAAACCCATCGACTACTGAACGTCTCTCGCGGCGATATATCATGGGACCTCCTCAACGTCACATAGGAGGAGATTAAATCGGAGCTTGCAGTTCAACACGTTGTAGACGTAGCTCGAATTAAAAGTAAGAAGCCAGGTGAACTTGTTGCTACACAGGCACTGATTCTTACTTTCAATTTGCCCTTGCCATTTTTAGTCGTCATCCGACTACCGAATATCTTCACCAGTTCCGCATTCTGCGTGCTCGCGCTCGACATCTCGTAAAGATCTCGAAGCGGCAAAGCTGGAAGAATTACGTTTCGTCATTCACTAGTCGCACGCTTATGTCTACTGTGTGGCATCGGGTTCGCTCCCTAAACAGCTTTGCTTATTCACTTCCTGTGTCAGCTTTAAATGTAAATGGTGTTCAGGAGACCAATCCCTCAGAGATCGCTACCATATTGGGCCCCCACTTTGCCACTATCTCTGAGTCGGCTCACTACTCACCAGCGTTTGATCGTTCACGCCCTCGACTAGAGCGAAACCCGTTAAACTTCCGTACCGCCAGCAGTGAGGATTATAACGCTCCTTTCACGCTCGTTGAGTTAGATTCTGCTCTCCGCGAATCATCCAATACTGCTCCAGGGGTTGTTTCGTACGATAAGTTGCGCAACCTCTTCCGCGATTCTCACCTTGCATTATTGCAGCTGTATAATCGTCTCTGGGTAGAGGAGTTTTTTCCACCTGCTTGGTGTGAGGACCTGGTTCTTCCCATCTTGAAGCCAGGAAAAGTCGCAACTAGTCCCACGAACTACAGACCTATTGCTCTCACGAGCTGTGTCTGTAAACTGCTAGAGCGAAAGGTCAGCAAGCGATTGGTGTGGTATTTGGAATCGCATTCCCTTTTGAGCAAGTTTCAAAGTGGATTTCGCCGTTTCTGTTCAACTATTGACAAACTCGCTTATCTCGAGAGTCAAATTCAGGACGCCTTCCTCAACGCAGAACATCTTGTTGGTATACTTTTCTATTTAGAAAAGGCGTACGACATCACTTGGCTTTACTGTATTTTAAAACAGTTTTATGACTGGGGTCTTCGTAGGCATATGGAACAATTTATTACGAATTTTCTTCACGAGCGACATTTTAGGGTGCGTGTGGGATCTAGTCTCTCAGAGCGCTTTGTGCAAGAAAATGATGTTCCACAAGGCAGTGTCCTTAGTGTCATGTTGTTTGCTGTCGACATCAACAGCGTTCTTTCGCAGATCCAGGCTCCTGTGTCTTGTCTGCTTTACGTTGACGACCTTCTCATTTTTCATCACTCCCGCCACCTTCGCGGCATTACTCGATAGCTTCAACTGACTCTCAATCTTCTTGTTTGCTGGTCGAACGAGACGGGATTTCGCATTTCTATCGAGAAATCCCAATGTGTTCACTTCTGCCGGCAGCGTACTTGCCTTGTTGACCCGGACTTGTATCTTGATGGCACCCGTTTGTCTTTCGTCGATACTGTCCGTTTTTTCGGTCTGGTCTTTGACCGTCGCTTGTCGTGGGCACCACATATTCGGAATCTTAAGTACTCTTGTCTTCGAGCTCTGAATCTCCGTGTCCTATCCCACCGCAAATGGGGTGCTCATCGTACTGTTCTGCTTCGTTTGTACCGTAGTCTAATTCGGTCCAAGTTAGACTGTGGCTGTATTGCCTATGGATCTGCTCGTGAATCTCTGTTGCGACAACTTGATACAGTGCATCACCTGGGTATTCGGATTGCCACTGGCGCTTACCGTACTAATCCCGTTGCCAGCCTCTATGTTGACACTAATGAACCTTCCTTAGCGTATTGTCGCAGTAGACGACTACTTATTTATTTTGCGCCTGTGCGCTGTATTCCAGACCACCCTTGTAGACCACGTCTCCGTGGTGGTCGGATTTACAAGCGCTATGCTGCACGTGCTCGGTCGACACGTCCATAGTACATCCCGGCGTGTGAGAGTTTCCTCGCTGACGATTTCTTGTGGCTCCCTCATTCGTTGGTTCCCTGTTGTGCTGTTCCACCATGGCTGCTTTGTCTACCTCGCCATGATTTAAGTCAGTCTGTATATTCGAAACTGGATACTAGTTCCCAGGTGTACCAGCAGGAGTTTGCCGCACTGTTAGATCAATACCCCGATTTTAATGTGTTCTTTACGGACGGTTCTAAGGATGGGATTCTGTAGGTGCCTTTGTCAACGACGAGGGCAGATCAGAATTTCATTTGTATCGCCTGTGTTCCGTGTTTACTGCTGAATTAATTGCACTTGATATTGCCTTGGACTATGCTCTCACGCTTTCTTTACGTCGTGTGCTTGTTTGCACCGATTCTCAGTCTACATAATGTGTTCAGTACGCACCCTATCGTGCAGGACATTCTTGTGAGATACCATCAATTGCAGAAACAGGGTTGTGTCGTCATTGTCTGCTGGGTGCCGGGTCATGTCGGCATCCGGGGAAATGAACGTGCTGACACAGCTGCCAAAAACGCCGCCTTGGCCGGAGTTGCTCTGGAGCACAGTATTCCTTGCTCCGATCTTTAGAACCATTTCTATACTTTGATGCGCTCACACTGGCAAGCAGATTGGGACCAGGCACTTGACAATAAATTACACGGAGTTAAGCCGCTCCTAGGAGAGTGGCGTACGTCTTCTTGTTCCTGTCGTAGAGATGAAGTGCTCGTACGTCTGCGTATTGGACACTGTCATCTGACGCATGATTATTTGTTGCGTGGATTATACCGTCCGTAATGTGAGGAGTGTATAGTCAACCTGAGTATTCAGCACATTCTTGTTGAATGTCCTGAATACTCAGATCTCAGAGAACGTTACGGACTGCCTTGTCTACTTACCCGTGCGTTGAGAGATGATCGTGATGTTGTTAGCCGGGTACTTCAGTTCATATCTGGTATTGCGGTTGCTCACGTTCTCTGAGCTGTTTTAGTTTGTCGTGACTGTTTCATCGCTGCTAAATTTTTTACATTTTCTCTCATCTTCTATGTTTTTTTCTGTATATTGTTATTGTTCTAATTTTACCTTATTTATTCTTTTATCTTCCACTTTAGCTTCTTAGTTTTCCTTTTCATTTAACAGCGCTTTCGTTTATTTGAACTGTATTCGTTTTAGCATGTATTTATTTTAATCTTGCAGTCCTGATCAACGTAACGGGGACATATACTCTCGTTGCTGATGTCCCCATTAATCCCCTTACTCATTCATTCATTTATTCATTATTTTTCCTTATAAACACAAGCCCATTTTGTGTTAATAAAAGTTTATTTCTCGTGATCCTCTTTATTGCATTTAGCAGTATTCATATCTCTACGAATACCAAATTGAGATAAAATGAAACCACGGATATGCACTTTAGAATAAAAGAAACAAATGTCTAATGAAACTGAGTGATTGTGAAATTATTTATTGTGCTCTCCGACTGGGAATCAAAAGTGGGACCACGTGCAACAGAAGCAAAAATGATAGTCACTATACCAGCAGAGAGGTCTATACTAACCTTTATTCACAGGACAGTGATTTGAACGAAATCGTAGACTCTCATTTTGTGCACCCTGGTAACTCCCGAATAAGTACAGGGTAATGATTGATACCTCGTCGGAAAGATTATGAATCTCTGAGTCCCATGACGTAACAAGTGTACAATTCCCACTATATTCGTAGAAGATACAAAAATCCTTAAAATATATGAAAAAATTGAATTTGGGGGTCCCGGCAACTCTTACAGTCACTCTATACTAACAAAATGAAGTTATGTGTAGGAAGTACACTTGTGAAAATAACATTTTTTTTTCTAAAAATGTAGCCATTGCTGCAACACAAAGCGAGATAAAAATTCGGAACAAAATTTCTGTAAAAACGCTCTGTATATCATTCACTGAACGTATAGCTCAGTCATTTTAGACAAAATTTGGGTCAAACTGTGCGAAAACTAGTCTAAAGCTGAAAATTGGTAGATTTGTTCTATTCAATGACCTGAACAACATATCAAAAGTCCCCTAATCTCCCGTGGTCGCTTCCTGGAATTCCAGACAGTTTAAGTCGGGAGTGCTGCCAAAGTAGAAGTTATCACTGGAATGGCTGTTACTTACAAACGGTTAAACCAACAAAACTAAGATAGGTCTCAAATGAAAGATAAATAATAGGGCTTCAGTTCAAGCTACATATTGTTTTAATTGAACACCATCCAGAACCGCACGAAACGATTGAATCACACAAAAGTTGAAATGAAACGAACTCACTTTTTCTTTGCTTGGTTATGGACACTTTGCTATTGCAGATATCGTAAAACTACCCTGATTAAAAAAGTTTCAGCAAACTTTCATCTTTCCATCGGTATCTTTGTAGTACATATACGACTAACAGTTACGGAGCTACGTGCGTTTAAGTGACGCACGCTGCACTATTGCCCACCATTTACGCGACCGTTATGTGAGCACCTGTAGGCTAGATACTTTACGTAATAATATTACAAATAAATGTATGAAGGTGAAGATTGGTTCATTTGATCTATTTGATGTCCTGAACAACATATGAAAAGTTACCTAATCTTCCGTGGTCGCTTCATAAAATTGCAGATGGCTGTACTGCTGGAACACTGGAGAAACGCAAGGAATCACTCTATAATCCAAAATAATAGGCGTACGGAGTTCAGATAGGGCTCAAATGAAAGATAGAAGAATAAGCTTTATTATGGAGTGTTCATTTCACGTCATGTACTGTCGCACAAAGAAATAAAACTTATAAAGCAACGAAATTAACCTTTTTGTTTTCCTTTTTTACTCTGCAAGCGTTAGCATCGCAGGTATTGCAAAAACTCGATATAAATCTTTTGAAGCTACTTTTAGCTTTCTAATGACATCCATATTGTTTAGATATGACCACTAGTTGTTGAACTACATAAATTTACACGATGCACTGCGCCTGCAGTGATCTTTGTCCAGCCTCACGTGATAATGCTTCCGTCGTTTGCTCAGCCGATATGCAAGAGATACAAACCATGCACGCAGAATTCATGAAAAATTACGTTTCTTATGATGAAGTCGGCAAATCCAACGCTCTCACAACAGTTTTGTCTATCGTGGAAATCGCATGTAACGATCTACTATCTAACAGCCGCACTTCAGTATTTTTGATACATTATGTTAGGTTAGTGAATTTGATTCGTTGGTTTATTAGAGCTGAAAGAACTGGAGATTGGGAACTGCATCTTCACAGCGTAAAAAGTATGTTGCCTCATCTACATGCTGCATATCACCTAAATTATGCTAAATTTGAGCATTTGTACATTCAGAAGCATTTGTATATTGAAAATCACTGCCTAAGAATATGAGAATTTCGCCGTTCAAGGTTATTTCACGATAAGAAGTGGTTGTGGAACAGGAATTAATGAGAGCAATTAAAACCTCTGGAGGACTTACGAGAGGCTGAGGTATAACAGACAGTACCCTGACTCAGTGGGTGCTTTCACTACCTGGAACTTTGCGAATGTGTGAACCTTCGAAAACTTCAGTGGCATCTCCTCATCGTCGTCCGAACAACATGTCCATCTCCGCGAATCCTGGCAACAATGCAACTACAAGGATCTTGAGAAGTTTGTTGTATAACTCAATGACCATGTAGTCCATTTGAAGTCTGCACTAACAATTTAATCTCTAGCTCGACTGGAGTTATTTCTGATGCTTCAGTTAACTGCGTTTCCTATGAAACTTTGGGGAAAGCCTTTGTAGAGAGAATGGTTTGGAATGATTTTGGAAATTTAAAACTGAAGAGATCTGACCGAGTTAAACTTATTTCGTACACAGGTATATGTATTAAGGTACCTGAAAGTTTCCGTGTTCGGTAGATACAAATCAAATGTTTATGCGGATAGCAACGCGGATATGCGGATGAAAACAAAGGAAGTTCTAAACAAGTATCTAAAGTACGAATTAGCCCCTTATTCACCGGCGCTATTCCGAAGCACGGAATTAAGAAACCCAAACAAGTCTTCAATTTGTGATCTCTTCCAGTCGAGCACTCCTAGTGATGATGATGTCAAAGAAATGTTGTCCCATGAATATGAAATTATAGTGACGGAGATATGCTGCTTTGAAAAGTTGTTTAACCAAGTTCAGCTTGTTGCGCGATTTTATTTAATTTCATGAAAAAAAGGTGAAAAGAACTGTTTACTTACCTTTAGTTTCCATAGTAACCTTCCTTGACCTTGGCCTCCAGGTGGTCAGGTGGGTGGTAGTCCAATAGGTGCTGACATCTATAATGTAAAATCTGGGGGGAATAGGTAACGAAAACTTCATACTACGGAGGAACAACGAACCGACTTGATCTAAATGAAACACTTCTTGAAACCTTTGAAATTAACAATGTTAAAGTGGACTGTGTTAAATTGAACTTGTTTGTTCAGTGTTTGGAATTATGTGCAAAATTATATAATAATGGATCTACAAGTCGGACATAAATTAAACAAATATTTCTTCGTAAAAAGTGATTGAAATTAACTATGAACCTTTTGGAAAACGATTGGAAACGACAAGTGCTGAAGTGTTGTGAAGTGGTAATTTGATTTTTACATGACTATACAGTAGAAGATTACAGGTATTTGTTTGATTAGTGGCATTTGAAGAAATTACCGAGAAATATTTGTATAAATACTTAAATTAGCCACAATTTACGTTCGTATGCGGATTAACATGTTTCGTTTGTATTTTTTTCCTTTTTGATTAAATACTTGTTTTCATTTACATAGCCATTTTTAAATTTTGTATTTAATAGAGAAGCCACATCCGCAGTTGCAAATCTAATATATCATGCAACAATCATGGAACATAATAAAATTGTTCCTCCGTAGTATGCGTGCTTCTCAATATGGCCATGAATATGTGTGTTAATGGGAACAGTAATTTTTAAAGGTGGAGTGTGCGACATGAATGATTTGGCGTGTAACCCCTTTTGGACTTGTTAACCTACCAAATTGAACCATCCGAATTATCGTTTTGGACATTGAATAGTGAGAAGCATTGTGTTTTCAGGCCTAAATATAGTTTAAAATGTCATTTGGCAGACCCATATTTAATCGGGGTTGTAAATCCTAACCAGTCTTCTTTTTCTACTTTTGCCCGTGTTACGAGGGAAAGTACCGGTCAATTGATAGATGTGGGTCCGTGTGATAATATTGAGGGGGGCGAGATCAACCAAATAAGACCAGTGGAAGATTTGCTTGATTTCGCTGGCGCCACAATTCCATGTGACTCATATACCCAAAGAAATAGTGCGCAAAGAGGTCCACGATTTAATTTTGAAACACATATTTCAAATACTGCATTTAAGGTAATAGAGACTCAAGTGAACACTATCCTCATGTTAAATTCCGAAGATGGTTTTGCAGTGTGTGATTTCTTGATAAAGCCTATATCATTATTGAACAAAACTTGGCACCTTTAGATATCATTCTAACTCTTTTGTTAAATCGTGTAACAGGAAAAGTATTCACAGACTTGCAACAGTTAGTCCTATACGGTACAAACTGGCCCAATATTCTTGCCACGTTAGTAAATAAATATGTTAGTAGTGTGGTTGAAACGGAAATTATAAAACATAAACTATATCAAATGATGAACATTAAACAGTCATTTACGGACTTTATATATGAGAAAAGTAGTGTAGCAACCTTGTTCGGTATGGGAATGCCTGAAAATGAATTTTGTTCTTTGGTGATAAATTTACTTACTCCAGAAATTAGACAACTATTAGTATTAACAGCTGTGCCTAATACAAAAAGAGAACTGTTAAATTTTGCAGAATCATATGACTCTAATCGGCAGTACCAAAGAGATTATCAGAAAAT
Source organism: Thermobia domestica (assembly GCF_964235325.1). Lineage (NCBI taxonomy): Eukaryota > Metazoa > Arthropoda > Insecta > Zygentoma > Lepismatidae > Thermobia > Thermobia domestica. Next base: position 158,745,667 of record NC_137470.1, on the reverse strand, counting down.
AGTGCGTGAACCATCTGTTAGTGGCATAAGTAAACAAAAGCAAACTCAAAAGGTAAAACAGTGTTATAGATGTGGGTCGAAGGAACATTTATGGCGAAATTGTATAGTTCAACCTGAACAATCCTCTTTTCGTGCTAATAAATCGAGTTCGTTAGATAAGTGTTATGTGATATCTGATAATAGTAAAAGTAATATAATGCGTATTGTAGTTTCTGCTTGCCATATGCCTGTATCTTGTTATACCGATACAGCAAGCTCTTCGAACTTAATCGGAACTGAATATCTTGCGCGAATAAGCGAGAAGTGTAAACCCAAAACTAAATATGTGAATATACAAGTAAAACTTTTGAACCAATGTAACGTTTCGGTTACCCAATCAGTTCAACTTACATTTTTCATAAATAAGAAAAAGTATACAGATTGGTTTTATGTAGTGAACATACCTGATGTGCAGTTATTTACTAGGCGGCCAATTTTTGAGTGCACATGAAGCATGTATCGATTATAAGAACCGAACAATTAACTTTAGAAAGAACAAAACATCGTTCGTGTGACAGTACAAAGTGATCAGTGTGAACCTAATACAACTAAGCCTAATACAGTGACATTTAGTGGTTATCAGCCGTCACAAGGACCTGTGGGGAAGAAGAACGGCCATGAAGTAGTTAGTAAACAGAAGAAAGTAGACGGAGGGAAAGAGTACAATCTGAGACACGATCGAGATAATGGTTCATTCTTCATGCAGATCCAAAGAACCGGTTCAGCTGTCGGTGTTCCAGAGGTGGTGCCGAATCCAGTGTATGCCATTTGATGATCCAGAAATTGAATCACCTTATAATTTAAAAAGGTACAGTAGATATACACATTAATATTTATGATGAAAACTTAAAAGATTATCTGTGTAAATTAATACATAACTATGCAGACGTTATTTGCAATGAATTAGGAATTATAAAAAATTATGAATATGAAATTCAATTAACTGATGATAGTCCCTGCCTTCAGCAACCATACCCACTTCCAAAACATAAGCTAAAAGAATTGGATTTATTTTTGGACGGATTAGTAGAAAAGGGTGTTATTAAACAAATATATTCTTCACCATATGTTTCCCCTTGTTTCTTAGTTGTAAACAAGGATAAATCTAAGCGCCCTGTAATCAATTACTCTCAACTGAACAGGAGGGTGTTAACGGGGGGATATCCAGCACCTAATGGGGAAGCTATAATAGGAAACATAGGAAAAGATAAAATTTACACAGTTTTTGACGCCCGCCAAGCTTTTTTTTTCAAACAAAACTTAAAACTACTTTCACAATAGCCCATTGGAAGTCTCAAAAGCAAAAAGACGTGTCGGAGTAGCAAAAGCGATATATTTCTTACATGATTCTTTGTCTTAGCTAATTTGTTTAATAAAATTTTCCATGATCTCATTGGGGAACATTTTGATTTGTATTGGGACGATTTTATTATACACACTCCAGACGTAGAAACACATAAGTTATTATTAGAGAAAGTCCTACAGAGAATGAGAGAATGGGGGATAACGGTGTCTCCAAAAAAGGCTCAAATTTTTAAAAGCAAAATCAAATTTTTGGGATATGAATTTTGTGATGGGAACATGAAAATAGATGATGAGAGGATAAAAGTAATAACTGAGCTTCCTCAACCCAAGAATAGGCGTGGTTTGAACAAACTGTTAGGTTTTCTGGGATATTACTTGAAATATTTAGACTCTTATGCTGAATTATTAGCACCTTTACAAAGACTACGTAGTAATAAAATACCATTTAAATGGACTTGTGTAGAGGATGAAGCTTTGAGTAAAACTAAAGAAGCAATAATCAATCATGTTATCTTGAGAGTTCCAGATCTAAATGCACCTTTTGTAATTCATACGGATGCTTCAACAAAGATTTATAGTTCGATTTTAAGCCAATACGATGAAAAAGGAATTTTAAGACCTGTATATTTCTATTCTAAAGTTGTCCCAGAATCGGATTGGAGCAAAAATGTATACGAATTAGAGCTTAAATCATTATATCTTGCTATCTCTAAATTTGAACCATATTTGCATAATAAATTCACTGTATATACTGATTCAAGAAGTTTAAGTTGGATATTACGTAACCACAAGAGACAAAGAAAGTATGGGACTATGATTGAAAAAAATAGTAGATTCCAATTTGATATTATTCATTTGAAGGGGACAGTCAATACCCCCCCTGGTAAATTTTATCAGTAGGACCCTGGATAGTACTTGTTTTCGTCCACCCAATCAAAATTTACCAGTAATTACAAATGTAGATTGTAAATCCACTGAATTAATTTTTCTAAATTTATGGACAATACCTGTTTTGAATGAGTCCTTACAAGAATTTCAGCGTAAAGATGAGGAATTAAAACCTATAATAGAAACACTAGAATAAGGTGAATCTGTACCTATCAGTTAAGAAATAATATATTATTAAAAACAACTAAAGGAAAATTACACGGAGGTCTTCGTATAGTAGTTCCTAAAGAGTTGAGAAAAACAATATTACAATATCATCACGATCAATTGGGATCAGGATCTCATCAGGGGATTAAAAGAACTAGTTCATTAATAGCTTCGAAGTTTACTTGGCCTGGCTTATTTGATGAAATTAAAGAATATGTGCGTAGCTGTTTAATTTGTCAACAAAGTAAAAGTAGAAATGTAAAATTATATGGAAACTATTATTCTGTAAGTAATACGATACCTAATTAGGTTTGGCACCTTGATGTACAAGGCCCTTTGCCTTCAAGCAATGGTTATAAATATATATTGGTAGCCACAGATAATGCTAGTCGGTTTACAATTTTAGAACCTTTAAAACAGTTAAATTCACGAGTAATTATAAATAAGCTAGAGAATATGTTATACAGGTATGGTTCGATAAATATTCTACTGACGGACCGTGCGTCATATTTCGTAGGGCATATGTTTGAAACATTTCTATTCAGTCAAGGCATTAAACGTTACAACCTCCCCATACAATCCTTGCCCGAATTTAACGGAAAGACAAAATTATTTAATTAAGACAATATTAAAATGTTACGTTTCTGAGAATCAAACTAGATGGTCATACTTATTACCTAAAATTCAATTTAGTCTGAATTCAAATGTGATATCTGAGACGGGGTTAACTCCAACTGAAAGCTTTATGGGACGTAAATTCTATTCACCCTTGGATTGTAAATGGGAAATTAATTTAGGTTTGTTAGGGGAAGAAAAAAGAAAAGAGGAATTAGCAAAAATAGCTGCTGAAAATATTTGTAAAGCTTGGATAAGGAAAGAAAAGGCTTATAAAAATAAGCGTATAGAACCACCTTTTAATGTTCATGATAAAGTAATGGTAAAAAGAATTGTAAAAGCTTCCTTATTTAAGAAAGTAAACCCAAAGATATTAAGAACTTATTCTGGTCCGTTCGAAATAATCAGCTTTGCAACACCCAATGTTGTTTGGGTACAACTGGTAGATAATCCTAATATAAAATTGAAAAGACACGTTATGTATTTGAAAAGATACCGGGAACGTAATCAAAATGAATGAGAAAAGCACGTAAAATGTAAAAGTAATTACGTAAAAATTCATTGTAAATATCATTAAGTCATCTAGAAAAAAAAGGGTTTAACAAGTTGATATATATGTATATATAGATGTATATTATATTATCTTATACTTTTGTAGTATTTTTTTTTATTCCACAGTAACTATCCCATCTTATCGAGAATAATTGGCTTCTTTGATGATTAGAAAGAAAAAGCTAAACCAGCCAGTCCTACATAGTATTCTACGATGACAAAATGTAAGAGCTGTTCGATTCGTACGACTGGGCCCAGGAATCGACGTAAGGTTAGATAATACTATGGATGAGTGGTGAGTTCAAAATTTTTCCTTATGTGGACAATATTCGAACAAATCTAAGAAAGATGGGAACTTGAGATAAAAGTGAATACTGTGGAATATTAAATTATGAACATTAAATAAAATGCTTTGATATTTGATTATCTATAGAATGTCACCCCCCCCCCCCGAAAATTTATATGTTGCGCGATTTTATTTAATTTCATGAAAAAAAAGGTGAAAAGAACTGTTTAGTTAGCTTTAGTTTCCATAGTAACCATCCTTGACCTTGGCCTCCAGGCGGTCAGGTGGGTGGTAGTGGTAGTCCAATAGGTGCTGACATCTATAATGTAAAATCTGGGGGGAATAGGTAACGAAAACTTCATACTACGGAGGAACAACGAACCGACTTGATCTAAATGAAACACTTCTTGAAACCTTTGAAATTAACAATGTTAAAGTGGACTGTGTTAAATTGAACTTGTGTGTTCAGTGTTTGGAATTGTGTGCAAAATTATATAATAATGGATCTACAAGTCGGACATGAGTTAAACAAATATTTCTTCGTAAAAAGTGATTGAAACTAACTATGAACCTTTTGGAAAACGATTGGAAACGACAAGTGCTAAAGTGTTGTGAAGTGGTGATTTGATTTTTACATGACTATACAGTAGAAGATTACAGGTATTTGTTTGATTAGTGGCATTTGAAGAAATTACCAAGAAATATTTGTATAAATACTTAAATTAGCCACATTTACGCTCGTATGCGGATTAACATGTTTCGTTTGTATTTTTTTCCTTTTTGATTAAATACTTGTTTTCATTTACATAGCCATTTTTAAATTTTGTATTTAATAGAGAAGCCACATCCGCAGTTGCAAATCTAATATATCATGCAACAATCATGGAACAAGCTACGTACGAACAAGTTTTTTAATCCTATATTTGCTATGTGAAAACTCACCACACCAAAGTATCCACTGTAGTTTTCGATGGTTATGGTGTTGCAACCACAAAAGACAATAAAGTTCGTCTTGAGAAGGAAGGAATCCACGTGAAGGAAGCCAAGGGAGAAGCTGATGCCTTAATAGCTGTACTGCTTCAGAAAAGTCGAATGTAATCGCAAAGTGACTGTAGTAGTCTCAGATAGTGACATTCTGGTAATGCTTGTGGTTATGATCCCTAATGGAGCAACCACCAATCTCCTCATGCCTAGAGTTGGGTCACATGCTGCCCGATTATACAATATTTCAGATATCCAAAACAAGATTGATGATATGATAAAACGTATACGTTTTGTGCATGTCATGAGTGGAAGTGATATTGCTTCTGCTATTTACACAAAAGGGAAAACATGGCTTGGAATATACTCGAAAACAACCCACAACTACTGGAAAGGTGTATATATTGAATACATCTGACGCAGATTGTGCTAACGTATAAGAGGTGGGAGATAAGTTCCTCATTGAACTTTATAACAGCCGTGATTTTAAATCAGTATATCAACTGAGGGTTTAGAAGTGCAACAGATTTGTAGCTAAGACCGCAATAACTACCTCAATCAATTTAGCAACTCTGCCTCCCACGTCAGCTGCAGCACGTTAACGTTTCCTCCGAATGTACCACCAAAGCAACATTAGCTAGGAAATGGTCTGGACGCTTCACAATGGGGATGGCGACTTTTAAATGGCAAATATATATATTCAGCCTACCATACTACCGCTTGCACCCGAGGAGCTACTACACATCATATAATGCAACTGCAAGGGAGGCTGCATTGAAAGAAGGAACTGAAAATGCGGAACGGTTGGACTCCCATGCTCAAAAATGTGTGGACGAGGTTATGAGTTATGTTGAAGTAAAGTAGTTGACAATGAAGATGAATCAGACGAGGTTGAACTTCGCCTCTAATGAAACAAGGTAAGAAAATATTTATCTTTAAAAAATTCATTTTTCCTTTGTATATCACTCCAGCCGTGCTTCCTAAGCACCCGTTGTATTACGCTAAAGTAACCCAATAATTAACAATGAATATAACTACCTAATGATGATTGTAAATATACCCTTTAGCTATAAAATACAGAAACGAGAAAGTGGCGGAGAAGATGATGCAATCTACCGTTAGATAAAATCGGGAGCTCAGTGGCCACGCGAATTACGTTAAAGCACGACGTGTTTTGTTTAAATCCAGCGACGGATCTAGCCCGGAGCCGGGAAGTCTGGGACCCCAGTTTTTTGGGTAACAAAAATAACTGAAGCTATTGTTTATATATTTTAAAAGTTTACTATAAACTCATGATATACCTATCAAAGTCTGGGTTGTAGTTGCCCCCTCAGTTTTTACCATCTAGATCCGCCTCTCTTTAAATGTTTACATACACTCAAGCCTATATGTCATTGGATTTATATCGATTTTTTTGCAATACCAAGGATACTAAGGCATCCTGAGTAAAAGAAAAGGAAAACAAAGGGTTATTTTAGTTGTTTTTATAAGTTTTATTTCTTTGTGTGATAGTACATGATATGAAATCTTCATAATAAAGCCCATTCTTTTGTCTTTCACTCGAGCCCTATTTGAACTCCGTACGCCTATTCGTTTGAATTTAAGAGCGATTCCTTGCATTTTTCCAGCGTTCCATCAGTTCAGCCACCTGGAATTTCATGAAGCGACCACGGAAGATTAGGGGATTTTTCATATGTTGTTCAGGATATCAAACAGAGCAAATGTATCAATCTTCAGCTTCATACAATTATTTGTAATATTATTACGTAAAGTATCTAGCCTACAGGGGCTCACATAACGATCGCGTAATTGGCGGGCAATAGTGCATCGCACGTCACTTAAACGTACGTAGCTCTGTAACTATTAGTAGTACATGTACTACAAAGATATCGATGGAACGATGAAAGTTCGCTAAAACTTTTTTAAACGGATAGTTTTACGATATCTGCGATAGCGAAACGTCCATAACCAAGTAAAGAAAAAGCGAGTTCGTTTCATTTCAACTTTTGAGGGATTCAATCGTTTCGTGCGGGCCTGGATGGTCTTCAATTAAAACAATATGTAGCTTGAACTGAAGCCCTATCATTTATCTTTCATTTGAGACCTATTTTAGCTTTGTGAGTTTAACCGTTTGTAAGTAACAGCCATTCCAGTGACAACTTCTGCTTTTAAAGCACTCCAGACTAACTGTCTGAAATTCCAGGAAGCGACCACGGGAGATTAGGGGACCTTTGATATGTTGTTCAGGACATCGAATAGAACAAATGTGCCAATTTCCAGCTTAAGACTATTTTTTGCTAAAATGACTGGGCTAGTAGAAGAACAATTCATGGAATCTGACATTTGCCCCGTCCCCTACCATAGCACCACGTTATATACATACCTTTTTCTTCATTATTGACCGTAGGAAATAAAGAAACAAGAATTATGCTTCTTGACCAATTCAGTGAAAATATGTCTTGTCTTATATTTAACCGTCTAGAAAATAAGTGTTATTTACGTCAAGAAACGTAGACTCAAAAAATGGTCTACTTTACTCCTCATCTACTCTCCCATAAACAGCAAGTACTTTTGCAGAGTATTATCATATAGTAGACTACTTCATTGCTTCGCATACTAATTTTTATGACTGTATCCCCAAGGGAGGGAATGGCCTGCCCAGAAAATCCTGATAAAAAACGAGGTTCGTTTCTAGTCGCTAGTCTAGTCGTTTGTAGTTTCGCCCAAGTCTAGGGGCGAAATCTAGTAATGGGGAGCTTAGTGGGTACAACATGTTGCCGAGTGACAACTGATATATTTTGATTTATGAGTCCCTAGGGAACATGAAACGGCTTGTTGGCATTCTTGAATTTCTAAAATTACGTCAGGAGACGCCATTTTGTAAAGTGGTGGCAGTTTTCAGAAATACACTACCTTATATGTAAATACGCAAGACAGTTTATGCAATATATGCATATTTAGTATATGTTTGTATGATTTGAGATTGTATAAGTTAGGACAAATTATTTAAAATGTGATACTAGGGCACATAAAATACATTTTCAATATTGCGTCCAACAATTTTCAAAATTACTCTCCTATTTTTACTTACTAAGCTAGCCAAGTTTGATATCAAACAATATTTTAAAGGGCTACAAAATTCAATGAAGAGATTTAAAATGAAGTAAAAAGCATATGAACCAAGATGTTGTGGGTGTCAAAACCAAAATGTTGGCCATTGATTCTTTCTTGGAAACGGAAGTGAATAAACGCAAAATAAATACTTCAACAGCGTCTATAATACTTTGTAAAAATTTTAAATGATGGAAATGAATAACAACTAATTATATATGATATTAACAAAACATTTGCATTTCACAGGATGGTAGCACGTATGTTACACTTGCATGTTAATCGGAATTTGATGGCACGAGAACTTTCGTTGTAAGGATCGGTTTCAATTCACTGTCTTGCAGTTCCCACCTACTAGTGGTCACCGATGGCAATTGTTGATGGACAACATCAGGTGTCAGCCAGACAAATCTTGGTAGTGAGCTCGCTGGATGTGGGAATGTAGAGCATCAGCAGTTGGTGGAAGAGGCTCCAGATCTAGACTTCGCGCCCTAAAAACATGGCTTCTGTTCACAAACAGTGATGGTGGAAAGTATAGGCGATAGATAAATTCCTCCGCTTTTCTCAGTGTGTCTTCGGTTAGTTCACCTTTTCGCAAACCGTCAAGGAGGAACAGCCGTTCTTGAACAGATGCCATGCAGTCTTTTTCTCAATGCCATAGAAATAACTAACAGTATCAGAGCCTGTAATGCTATGAAAGCTGCGATATTATGTCTCAATTCATTATGTAATGCAATATTATGAATAGCAAAAACCCTAGGTTGACTTGTTGTTCCGACTTTAAACAATATTTTCTTTGAAACTTGATCAGTAAACTGAAGCAAGAGTAGAAGAATATCCGTGTCGTTGGGAACAACAAATAGACGTTTGAAACCTATTTGGAACGCATCAATTTAATGAAGAATCTCTGATGTAACCTTCTTTGTGGTTCGACTTTAGCATCGATACATCTCTCTGTGTTGAACATTAAACATCTTTTGCTTCAGTAAACCAACCTGATACTACGTATTATTTCGTACCGCTTCCATTTGTTTGTCTTTTGTAATCAAGTGTTCAGATAATACCTCTGCCAAATTAGCTTTGTTTTCTGGCATACGTTTGAACTGATTCCAATTCTTTACCATTAGTACGTCATCATTAAGGGAAAGAACTCGCCTAACTGAAGAATCTCCTGTTCCTTTTCTTTTCTTTCGAGTGGCCAACTTGATGAAGATGTCACAGTATCGATCAAATACAACACCTACTCTAGAAGAATTGGTGCTTAAGTTCTGGAAAACTTTGCATACTCCCTAAATGAAGAGCATCCTGGAATTCCTCCCAAGGTCTGCACAAGTTGTTGTTCATCTATGATAGTGCATGTTAACTTATCACTAGATGGTGTGGATGATGTCACTACCTAAGCTGCCAAGATGTGAATGGTTCGGACTTGCTACATGTCATACGAAGATCACCATTGGAAGCAGCAATAGATACTGGAACAGAGTGAGCTAGTGTTCGAGAATAGATTACAGATTTATTTCTCGACCTGATTCTGTAGGAACCAGCAATTTATGAAAAATGTCTACATATTTTGACTAATTTGACTTTTCTTCTTTAGCATGTTGAACTCTGTAACTAATGTTTTTCAATGTCAACGTCTTGATATGTTTCAAAGTCTCATAAAACTTCTGAGGTGTAAGCTAGATAGGTGAAACTTCTGAGATGAAACTTCAGCTAAGTAGCTAGATAGTTCTCCAACGGACATAATTGTGATGGTTGTTGGCAGCAAATCAACGAAACTCCTTTGCAAATGATGAGATGTGAAATTCCCAGTTTTCTTCTCTTTCTGCCCTAATAAATTAGAATAACATTTCGACCGTACTCATATACTCTCGCCAAAATTTCGAAGTAGCGGAATTTTGAGCCTCAAACTCTTTTAGCATTGATTGTATATTCATATATTTTAACAAGGTCGAAAGTTGCTGCACAAAATAACCTATCTTCTTCTTACAACTTTTTTTTATATATCTATGGACTCCTGTGATTCATCTTCATATGAACTCAATCTTCATGTGAGAGCAAACAACTGTATATTCTATTTCATCTAATGGTATTTGTATTCCTTCGTTGGTTGCCCATTTCATAACATATGGCCATAAAATTATTTGTAATGCTTTATAAGTTAATTTGTGCACACGGATAGAACGATTGTATGATTTTCCAGCTAAGATAGTTGTGGCTGCCTTTGCTCCAAACATGTCACTTGGATACTAGACTTCAGTAAGACCTAAACCAGGCATGTGATCTCCAATAACATGCAGGAAATTCAGACCTATGTGAAATCCCCCAAGTTCAATAACTTACTTTGTAATCTCTTAATACGAGTTTTGTTGGTTGTCAGAATAGCAGCGACGGTAGTAAAAAAGAAAAAAATAACTGTTATTCCACTCTGCTTCTAAGTCAATTTCCTCAAGTCCATATAAAATATCTACATTTTTCTGGTCATGGTACTTGATACGATCCCCTACAACTTCTTTCAGTTTCAGAACACCTTGTTCCCCAAGCTTGCCAAGAACATCACATATTTCACTTTGGCAAGTGATGCATCTCTTCCAGTTCAGAGATGTATGAACTCGTTTTCTAGAAGACAAAACGATAGCTAGTTCCATCTTCAATTAAGAATATTAAAAATCAACATAAATGGAAACATAAAGAACTTTAATACTGAATTTAAAAATAATCTTATAATCGTAAAGTTATAATTTATACTTATGGACTAACAATTAAGTGTTATTTATGTATCTGCTCTCATTTGAGTCATATTATTAATATTTCATGCTGTTATGAATACAATTATCACAGAGTGCTTGGTGGCAATTTCGGAGAAGAAATTAAGTCAGTAGTACAACATGTGAGAATTTCATCTGAGTGCATAATTTTAAATTGATGAACAAATGCTTATAATCTTGTTTCACCTGCTTTTTACTTCATTTTGAACATCTTCATTGAATTTTGTAGCCCATTAAACATATTGTTTGGTATCAAATTTGGCTAGCGTAGTAAGTAAAAATAGAACGGCCATTTTGAAAATTCTTGGCCAACATATTGAAAATGTACTTTATGCATCCTAGTATCACATTTTAAATAATTTGTCCTAACTTATACAACCTCAAATCATACAAACATATACAAAATATGCATATATTGAGTGCCTTTCTTGTGTATTTACAGGGGGGCGCGGTGGCTCAGTGGTAGAGCGTTCACCTCTGGTGCTTGGGGTCCTGGGTTCAAACCCTGCTCCCGCCAAATGAACTTTGTGGTGGACAAACACCGTGCTCGTGGGTTCTCTCGGGGTTCTCCCGTTTCCTCCCACTTTCTTCATTCCACCATTTCACTCATCTCTCATCATCACCGTCTCCTTTAGCCTAAGCGGCATAAGCGTGGGACGTAAAACTTAAAGATTTCATTTCATTTTCATTTTGTGTATTTACAGATAAGGTAGTGTATTTCTGGTACCTGCCATCATTTTACAAATTGGCGTCTCCTGACGTAATTTTAGAAATTTAAGAATGCCGAGAAGCTGTTTCATGTTCCCTAGGGACTCATAAATCAAAATTTATCAGTTGTCAATCGGCAACATGTTGTAACCCATAACTCAATTTCTAAGCCTCTTTTCAGAATACGCCACCAGACTATTACACTCAGCGCCGTGGCATCTCCCACATACATAAAATGCATATCAGCGGCAAGCTTCATCCTTCAGGAATACATTAATACTTGTTTACATACTTGTTTAGTAGTAGCTACTGTGTTTACTTATACCAATAGTTCTAGTCCACGCGTGTTTTAGTTTGTTGTCTTCACAGAAATGTCCTGCATGATTCCAGTCTTCACTGCTGTCTGGTTCCTCCAATCTGCACGCCTTCTTCCGTATATGCGTGACGTACTTTTATTCCACATAGTACGTTTCTTTGACGATCAGTCTTGAAGATCACGCTGTCTCCGAAGATCTCTGCATTGGCATCTCTCTCTTTTAAATGTAGAGAGTAACTGTCATCACTATCACAGTACAGGTGACATAGGCTCGTCACGCCTTACTGTATTTTGTGCGCTGTGGTGCAAAAAGTCCCACTACTTAAACTTTCACAGGTTAAAGAAAAAAATATTGTTCGTGGTGCACTAATTTGCGATGCACAGGTTAAAAAAAATAAATGTTTCTGCAGATGACAGATTTTCTAACATATCTGTGTATTAAACACAAAACAAACTGGTTGGAAGTGTGCTCATTGTAAAGGTGAGCCACACGATGAGTCCACCAACACACGTTAATAATATCCTCTTAGTACGTACATGTTCTAAATTAATAGTTGGTCTTGGTGTGTAAACAACACCCCTAACTATATTTACGAAAATGTAACTAAAGAAAGTTACTTAAAAAAAACACACTCCCGATGGGGTCATATATAGCAGATATTTCCCCTTTTGTTATCTAAGCACTATGTTATACTCTTCATCGTTGCTGCTATTACACTAGCAAAGACTTGATAATAGAATGTCACTAAATGAAGTGTTCTATGAACTAAGAACTCAAGCGAAGTGAAGTATCACTGAGCGACGTGTAGTGTCTCCTGACATGGAACGAAGTGTCTTGTGACCTCTCTCGCGACCGTAGTTATCAGGCTCGCTGGAACTAGAAAAACCTAGACTCACCTTTGGTCTACCGGTTTTCTTATGGTCAACGTTCTCTCTCTCTTGTGGTGACTACCGGATTCCGAAATAGGTCACCACTTTTATGCCCTAATATAACGTTTATATACACACTCTGGTGAGTTTCAGATAGTTTACATAATTCTTTGATCTTTAACGAAGATTTTGATATACAACACTACATATGTTATGCACCGGAAGACTATTAAAACAATTAAGAAAACAAAACATATTAAAAAAATACATGTTCCCCCTTCCATCAAGCACTCACGTGACAGGTAGTGACATCTATAAACAAACAATGTATGCAGCGGGTTGTAATCACAATACAAACTTTTACTTAATTTCACTCATCCCTGCTTATTTAACATATCTGTTGTAAAATTAAACCTTACATTATTAACATTATACAATTTACTTGATAAATATACTATAATACATAACTGTCATTACCTTAGGAGTGGTTAATTAATATATTTGTCTTCCGGATACATTGGTAGGCAGAAAGCCTCTTCCATCTTTGCAGACGAACACCGTCCAACGGGTTCAAACAACTGCCTGTAAATAGTACTGTCAAAACGTACTGAAAGAGTACGTGATACTGTCGGACATGTGACATACCGTGTTAAATAAACATAATTTATAATCGGTTGCATCCAAGAACCTTTCAAATTTAAATAAAATCAAATTTTCCAAAACCAACTCACAATTTCAAAAACATATTACTCCGCGGCGTGGCTGGCGGTAGCTTCGTTTTTATCGGTAGCGGGGGACGCAGGTAAGGTGAGAAAAAACGTCATCAAGTTGGTTTCTGGCACCTTATTGTTCCCAAAAAACAACACCACTGTGTGACTAGTATACAATAGCCATGTTCACGACTGAACGGCGCTATATTGGAGAGTAGCCAACCCATCTCTCATCCACTAGTCCTGGACATACAATTGTAGTTCTGCGTACAACTATTTCTGAATAGTCCAATCTCTAGTCTTGAAAATCATAGTAAGCTGGAAACAGTGTTACTATCTTAGTTGCTGTTCGTGGGTGTTCCGCTGGAGGCTATGAGTTCGCTGAACTTCAGGTTGAAAATTTAGAAATGTTCTCCAGAAAAAAAAACTTAGAACTTGAAGTTCTTCCATCTCTTCCCATGAAAATGATATGAATTCAATACAAAGCATATACATCTTGTTGGCTTTTTAACATTTAATTAGCATGATTTAATATCTAAATGATTTGATATAAAATATATGTGGTTACACATTTACATATAATTTCCATTTTGATATGCAAAGATTTTGATATGACCTTTGCATATCAAAATTTAAATGACGTACGCACTAGGTCTTTACAAATTCCCCCCTTTCGATATGTTTTGAGAGTAAAGATACTTTAGCTATCAAAGCTTATCGAAATACATCATTACACACCAGTATATACAATAAGTGCGGACGTAATAGAAAATACTTTAACACAACAATACTGATTAATACATAATAAAAACATTAAAGAAAACTTGTTCCCTTAATAATAGAATGGCATAATACATACACAAAAAGTTAAACTATTAATATTACACGTAAAAAAATATTTACATGAATATAACACGAAGAGCTCAGTTCTTCTCCGTTGTTTCAGCAGTCTCTTCTTCAGTTGCTGGAATTTTTCTCTGACTTTCAGGTTCTCTTTCTCTATACCGCTTAAGCAAGTAAGCGTTTCTTTTCATCACTGCCACTTTAGTCTGTGGGTCAGCGAGAATATACACATTCTTGTCAGTTTTAGAGAGGATCAACCAGGGTCCAGAATACATCAGTAATATCTTTTTCGAAATTCCGGCCAAAGCGTCAGATTTCGGGAATACACGTGCTAGCACCAACTATCCTACATCATATTCTACCAAAGTATGATGAGAATCGAAGTGTTTCTTCCTGGCTGCTGCATTCTTCTTCAAGTTCTTGTGTGCTACTTCCACGAAGTAATCCTTTTCTACTGGCCGTTCAACTTCGGGTATCTCAAATATTCTGGCAACGTCAGCAGTGGACGAAACTCCCAGATGCAGCTCATAAGCTGAAAACCCTGTACTAAGATGTTTAGCACTATTCAAGCATCTTTCTACTTTACTTAAATGTCTTGGCCAATAACGTTGATTGTTATGGCAATACTTTCTCAACATCCTGGTTGTATTCTTCACTACTGTCTCTGCAGGTTCCGCTTGAGGGTAATAGGCAGTAGACATGTAATGCTTCAGTCCTAGGGCCTGAATCTCTCTCTTCCACTGATTACTACAGAATTGAGAACCGTGGTCCGTCAATAGAATTTCAGCTCGCGGACACAGTTTGAGAAACTGTTTCAATTTCTGTAAGGCCGTGTGTGTGGTTGCGCGACGACATGCAAAAAGTCCAATTAATTTGGAGAAAATGTCAACAAACACAAGGATGTATTGGCACCACCAATACCTCGCACTAGTGGTCCACAGAAATCAGCTGCAATGAACACACCAGGCTTCTCAGGAATAATAGAGTTTAGTGGCCCACACATGTAGGTGTGTGGGGCAGTAGCCTTCTGACAAATGACACATGACCCGCAGTATTTCCTTATCTGCTCTCTCATCTTTGGCCAAGTGTATGTTTCGACGAGCTGTGGTATCAGCTTCGAAGCGGATAGGTGCCCACTTTCATCGTGGTGGTACTGCAGAAGTGGTCGAACCAAAACTTCTGGTATACAAATCTTTACACCATCCTTATCTCTCTTACATAACTTTCCACTAAACAAAATATATTCGTGATGTTGACTTTTGATTTTCTGCGACGTTTCGGCACTCTGTGTTGCCTTCTTCAGAGGACCGTAAAAGGCGTCTGACGATTGCAGTTCTGGCAACACTGCAATTAACTTCCGAAGTTCACACGGAACTTCCTCTAACAATGACATTAATGTCTCGCGTAACACAGGCTTGCTGTCAAAATTTGTCACGTTACTAGTCTGTGCTGGGTAGCGTGAATGATAATCCGCTTTATTGTCTCTTGAGCGAACAAATTCGAATGAAAAATCTAAATTCGCGAGCCCTAAGGCCCAACGTGTGATACGTTGATTCGTCAATCGACAATGTAAAATGAATTTTAATGATAAGTGATCGCTGCGAACTCTAAATTTCCTTCCTATCAAATAATATTTGAATTTAGCGACACCCTCTACTAAACTCAGAAGTTCCTTCTCAGTAATCGAGTACGCCCTTTGGGCACTATTGAAGACTTTTGAAGACATCCCAATGATCCTGTCTTCACCATTGTCGTATATCTGATATAGGATACTATTACAACTCCTATCACTTGCATCCACTTCTAAAATGAACTCTTTATCAGGCAGTGGTTTCTTTAACACGATTTCTTCTTGAAAAATCTCTTTTATTTTTACCAAGGCATCATCATGCACTTTTTCCCATTTAAATTTCGTATTCTTCTTTAGAAGATCAAATTGTGGAATTAGTACCTCAGAATACCGATTACTGAATGGACGATAATGTTGGAGGAAGCCTATCAACTGTCTAACTTCCTTCACCGTCTTTGGAGGTCTAAAATTTACTACTTTCTCCATCTTTTCCCTGTCTTTTCTGATTCCTTCAGCAGACAACTCAAAACCTAAAAGTTTGACATGTGTGCGTGCAAAAACACATTTCTTTAATCTGAGCGTTATTCCGCCAGTTTCCAGCCTAGTGAAAACTTGGTCTAGATGGTCTAAATGCTGTGTAAAATTGTATGAGCCTACCGCTAGGTCATCGACGTATGTTTGACAAAAGCTCTTTACATCATCTCCTAGTACTAAATCAAGTGCCCTTATACAGGAAGACAGAGATGTCTTCGTCCCAAATGGTAGTCTGACGAAGCAATACGAAATGCCTTCGTGCACAAATCCTAGATACTTCTGAAATTCCTCTTTTACACGTACTTGAAAGAAAAAATCGACTGCATCGAAAACAGAAAAAATATTTTTGTCGCTCAACTCTTGTAAAACATCAATGGCGGGGATTGGTTGGTCTGTTTCTGCTAAAGTGACCCGCGAAAGAGGGCGCCCGTCGATACATAGGCGTAACTTCCCATTCTTCTTCGGTACTACAACTAGTGAATTGCTATAAGGCGTGGCAGCCTTTTTCACTATTCCCCATGCTAGAAAACGATTAATCTCATTCCTGACCTGATTCTGATAACAATGTGCAAACGGGAACATTTTTGACCGAATCGGTTTTGTGTCGGTTAGATGTATCTCATGTTCATAACCTCTAATGCAACCGGGTTTCTCATCAAACAGCTGTTTATGTCTTATGAGGAGGGAGGTGAGTTCTGCTCTCTGAGAATCAGTGAGATCAGTGTAGCCATCTACGTGCTCTTTAATATCACGCTCACTCGCGCGTGTTTGAAAACTTTTCCACTCTTCTGGTGAAAATACGGTTCTGGCCAATTCTGTGGGCGTCGGGTATCCTATAACCTGCGACTTTACGGGTGGGTTGCTCTCAATTAGCCTATTCTTCCGTATCTCCGTACCCATCTCATGATTGCCAACTTGTCTACCTCTTACAAGTGAATAACCGTTACTTGGATCTCCGCCTTCGAGATCATCAAAACTAAAAATCTCCTCAATATTTCTTAGCACTAGATCTTCATTTGATATTTCGACGTCTTTGAAACTTACATCCACTTCTACTGGCTTCTTCAAACTGAACACCCCTCTCCCATAGTCTAACACCGCGTCATTCTCAGCAAAGAACTGAGAACCAAGAATCAACTTTCTATTCAACCCTTGCACTACTAATGACACAGTTTCAAACTCTTCTCCATTGATAGTTACTTGCAATAAAATCTGACCAAGAATCTTAGCCACATTACTCCCGAATGCTGACGTTACTTTCATATTATTCGTTCTAAGGAACGCAGGTCTGGGGTTACTATTCTGTACTGTTTGCCACAATTCACTACTGATCGCGTTGATACTCGAACCTGAGTCCAACAAGCCAAGTACCGGTTGAGCGAACACGATAACTTCAATTTCTGGTAAAGTTATCACGTTATTTCTAACAACTAGGTCTTCACTAGTATCTAATAAATTATCAAAAATAGCATTCGCCTGATCATATTCTGTTCGATTTAACAGTATTACGTTTCCATTTCTCAATCTCAATTCTAATTTCTCACTATTTGTATCAAAATTTACTAAATTTTCCTTAAAATGATTTTTCTCAATAATTTCCTGGCACTGATTACAATTGTCACTAGCATTTACATTTACTTCTTTGACCAATGTCTCATTTTCATCTATTTCATTACTCGAAATTTCCAGCACACATTCAGTTACATCATTCGACCTCATTGGTGTGTAATCGCTATCCTGAGATTCCACGCTAATGGGATTCGAAATGTGTGCCGAATGTCCTCAGTTACGAGAAACATTCAGGACACGCCCATTGTTGTCGGACTGTACTTGTCTCGAAGTACTTGCCCGAGTCTCGTCTCGTGTATCGTACACTTCAAGAACTTGTATTTGTTCGTCTCTACTATTTCTCATCTGGTGGTTAGGCCTATTTCTATTGCCTCTGTTACTACCTCTTGTACCTCGGTACGAACTAGTTCCATTACCTCTGAACCGATTCTGTCGGGATTCATTTCGAGGATTACTACTAGGCTCACTATTCTCATTAGATCGTTCTAGCCTGCCCCTACTATTTCTAGTATACGGCCCCTGCTGTGCTCTGTTACGTCTTGTGTTACGTTTGAAGTTCCCCCCTGCTGATTGATTGTTTTCTGTCACTTCAATCATGTTTATGTTTCGACGCTGCTGGTTATTACCGTTCTCCCTGTGCGTTAACTGAACTTCATTTACTAACGCGAGCAGCTCTGAGATGCTTTGTGGCTTCGCACTAATCAAACACCTACAGATCCACTGAGGGAGCTGTCTCGGTAGTAATTTCAAAAGATTTTGTTCGGACAAGGGAGGGTCCAAAACAGCATTTCTCTGCAGCTGAGTGAGAAGGTACTCACTAGGCTGAAAATTCGAGGGTCATAATGACTCATTAGCAGGGTTGCACGCAAGGACGCTAAACGATCGGAGCTTAAGTAGTTTTTCTTAAATTCCTCTATAAAACTAGCATAATTGGTGATCTTGTGTTGCATCACTTTGTACCATTGTAGACTAATTCCTCTTAACGAGCGTGTTAAGAAGCTCAGTCTATGCTCTGGCGCTACTCCAGTTAATTCGAAATAATTATCTAAATCTACTAGATAATTATGGGTAGCTGATTCATCTTCATTCCCATTGTATGTCGGTAGTTTCAGGTCTCTGTGCATGAACGAGTTCATTGCAGTGGCAAGTTGGGCAGCTTCGCCACTACTTTGAACTGTGTGAACGCTTCCGTGTCCTCCCACACGCGATGTCGATGGCACAGGTTCCCTACTATTACTCGACAACAGTACAGGCGGGGCTAACAAATAGCTCGTGCTGGGACCACTGTGGACAACTACTCTTTCCTCTGTTTGTTGTGTCTCGTTCTCGCTAGAACGAGACGACAACCCGTCTCGTGCAGTTAGTAGCGTCTCTATCTCGAGTCGTGAACTCTGTTTCATTTTCTGTATCTCACGAGACATTTCGTCTCGGAGATCCTTGATTTTGTCTCCCAGCTGTGCTGTGGATTCAGATCTCAGTGCAAATTCACTTTGCACTGTCTGAAGTTCAGCTCTAATTTCGGCCTGACTGCCTACAATGTCATCTATGCTACGGTCGACTCTCTCCATTCGCAAGTGCATGCTCTCTACTGCATGATCTATGTCTGTTCGTTTGGTGGAGAGTTCGCCTAACCTATCACCGAGGTCCTTCGATCGATTCTCTACATCGCTTATTTGAACTGTCAGTGAACTTTGAGCATCTTTCACTGACTGTTCAACTTTTCGGATCTCACTACTACAGGATGCAATCGAGACTTCATTAGATTGTACCCTGTCGCTAACTTGCTCTAATGAAGCCTGTATCCTTTGACTTGTACACACGAGCTGTGTCTGCAGCTCCAAGTTGGAGGTGTCAAGGCTCCGATTCACTGACGCAATTGACTCGTTCAATTGCTCAAACTTCCTATTATTCTCCGCTACAAAGGAATCTATTCTTCCTACTAGAGACTTTTCTAGTTTTTCGCTATTCGATTGGATACTAGCACTCGACTGCTCAATTTTTGCCGTAATAGTATCTAGAAATCCACTTAGTAGCCTCGATAAGTCAGCAGTTGTTACGAATTGACTTCCGGACTGCCCATTTCCGGTCTCTACGACTTGACTTCCGGTAGGTACTACATCGCTTTCCCTGGGTGTTGCCTCAGCTGTGTTTTCCTGGACAGGTTGGCCACACTGTCCATCAGCTGGGTCACTGTTTTCTTTCTCAGTGACGTCACCGGAACGTAGGTGACTGTCACCGGTTCCTGAACCTACTACATCTTCAGTGATTCTTTCTACGTCTGTTTCACTATGCATATTATCTATTTCATTTTCATTCTCTGTGCTATTGACGGTAACATTAGTACTAGTTCTATCTTCATCCAGCTCAATACGCTGCGCGTACACATCAGATCTAAATTCCTCTTCCATCTTACGCGTTTGAGCTCTCGTTATCGGCATTTAATCAAAAACAAAACGAACTCTAATTTGCCTATTGGTTCTTAAACACGAAATCTTTCCCCCCTAATTTTATGCAAATATACATGAAAAAAGTTTCTACTCATAATAAACACTTTCAAAAACAAATATAACACACTGTAATAAGGTTCTTGGATACTAAGGGGACTGTGTTTCAAACTATCACGCAGCATAAGAGATACTAAAAAAATAAAAAATTACTGCTCTACCCTTGTACTTCTGTTGGTGTATCAAGGTAGGTACCCTTTTCGGCTTACGCTGCTAGCGTATGCTTAGCCCCTAAAGCTAGGGCGCCTCGTTGTAAATACCCCAAGAGCCTTCTGTATATGGCCCCACGCTCGGGAGCCACGTTGTAAATAGCGTGGTGGCCTCTAATAAGCCCCACGCTGGGCGCCACGTTATAAATAGCGTGGTGGCCTCTAATAAGCCCCCTACGCTGGGTGGCACGTTGTGGATAGACGAGTGAGCCTCAGGCTCGGGTGCCAAATGTAAAATGACCTCTACAGCACAGGTGTGCTGAAATTTGCATATGACACGAAGTGTCAAACATGTAAATTAGGCTGAGGCTCTGTAGAGAGAAGAAGAAGGCGTACCAGTGATGTTGAGGTATGTCTCTCTCTCTTCATTTGACAGCAGTCTTACGTCACACCAGGGAAGACTGTCTGTCATCGTGGGTCCCATGAACTATGAACTTTTTAGTTGCGGTAGAGACTGAATAAAAAAATGTTGAGACTCTTTAAAAACACAAATTTAATTTGATAGATAATCCAAAATGCCCCTATGTAGATCTATGCTACATTTAAAATTAGAAAGAAAATCCCGATTTTGAGATCTACACAGGTCTCATAGTTCATGTTACCTACCCTGATTTCACGCTCTCGAAGCGACTCATGGGCTACACAAATAGTAGCGGCTCATGTAACATGAGACTGAGTCTAATGATTACCAACAGAATACACATTAACAAGGAATACTATTTGCAGTAAGTTAAATGAAGTCGCCGAACGAAGTCCACCAAAAAAACAGTAGTTACAAAACATTTTATATATATTTCTGTACTCACCAAGCAGCAAGCAACCCATCAGGATACGTACAGGAATTGCAGTATAAAATGGACGTAGAAACAAATTTTCATAACGGTTTAATATATCCTCGACGGAATTGAATCGAACTATGTACACAAGGTTTCACAAAAAACACTGTACACGAAAAAAAATCATACTTGTTTAGTAGTAGCTACAGTGTTTACTTATACCAATAGTTCTAGTCCACGCGTGTTTTAGTTTGTTGTCTTCACAGAAATGTCCTGCATGATTCCAGTCTTCACTGCTGTCTGGTTCCTCCAATCTGCACGCCTTCTTCCGTATATGCGTGACGTACTTTTATTCCACATAGTACGTTTCTTTGACGATCAGTCTTGAAGATCACGCTGTCTCCGAAGATCTCTGCATTGGCATCTCTCTCTTTTAAATGTAGAGAGTAACTGTCATCACTATCACAGTACAGGTGACATAGGCTCGTCACGCCTTACTGTATTTTGTGCGCTGTGGTGCAAAAAGTCCCACTACTTAAACTTTCACAGGTTAAAGAAAAAAATATTGTTCGTGGTGCACTAATTTGCGATGCACAGGTTAAAAAAATAAATGTTTCTGCAGATGACAGATTTTCTAACATATCTGTGTATTAAACACAAAACAAACTGGTTGGAAGTGTGCTCATTGTAAAGGTGAGCCACACGATGAGTCCACCAACACACGTTAATAATATCCTCTTAGTACGTACATGTTCTAAATTAATAGTTGGTCTTGGTGTGTAAACAACACCCCTAACTATATTTACGAAAATGTAACTAAAGAAAGTTGCTTAAAAAAAACACACTCCCGATGGGGTCATATATAGCAGATATTTCCCCTTTTGCTATCTAAGCACTATGTTATACTCTTCATCGTTGCTGCTATTACACTAGCAAAGACTTGATAATAGAATGTCACTAAATGAAGTGTTCTATGAACTAAGAACTCAAGCGAAGTGAAGTATCACTGAGCGACGTGTAGTGTCTCCTGACATGGAAAGAAGTGTCTTGTGACCTCTCTCGCGACCGTAGTTATCAGGCTCGCTGGAACTAGAAAAACCTAGACTCACCTTTGGTCTACCGGTTTTCTTATGGTCAACGTTCTCTTTCTCTTGTGGTGACTACCGGATTCCGAAATAGGTCACCACTTTTATGCCCTAATATAACGTTTATATACACACTCTGGTGAGTTTCAGATAGTTTACATAATTCTTTGATCTTTAACGAAGATTTTGATATACAACACTACATATGTTATGCACCGGAAGACTACTAAAACAATTAAGAAAACAAAACATATTAAAAAAATACATGTTCCCCCTTCCATCAAGCACTCACGTGACAGGTAGTGACATCTATAAACAAACAATGTATGCAGCGGGTTGTAATCACAATACAAACTTTTACTTAATTTCACTCATCCCTGCTTATTTAACATATCTGTTGTTAAACCTTACATTATTAACATTATACAATTTACTTGATAAATATACTATAATACATAACTGTCATTACCTTAGGAGTGGTTAATTAATATATTTGTCTTCCGGATACATTGGTAGGCAGAAAGCCTCTTCCATCTTTGCAGACGAGCACCGTCCAACGGGTTCAAACAACTGCCTGTAAATAGTACTGTCAAAACGTACTGAAAGAGTACGTGATACTGTCGGACATGTGACATACCGTGTTAAATAAACATAATTTATAATCGGTTGCATCCAAGAACCTTTCAAATTTAAATAAAATCAAATTTTCCAAAACCAACTCACAATTTCAAAAACATATTACTCCGCGGCGTGGCTGGCGGTAGCTTCGTTTTTATCGGTAGCGGGGGACGCAGGTAAGGTGAGAAAAAACGTCATCAAGTTGGTTTCTGGCACCTTATTGTTCCCAAAAAACAACACCACTGTGTGACTAGTATACAATAGCCATGTTCACGACTGAACGGCGCTATATTGGAGAGTAGCCAACCCATCTCTCATCCACTAGTCCTGGACATACAATTGTAGTTCTGCGTACAACTATTTCTGAATAGTCCAATCTCTAGTCTTGAAAATCATAGTAAGCTGGAAACAGTGTTACTATCTTAGTTGCTGTTCGTGGGTGTTCCGCTGGAGGCTATGAGTTCGCTGAACTTCAGGTTGAAAATTTAGAAATGTTCTCTAGAAAAAAAAACTTAGAACTTGAAGTTCTTCCATCTCTTCGCATGAAAATGATATGAATTCAATACAAAGCATATACATCTTGTTGGCTTTTTAACATTTAATTAGTATGATTTAATATGTAAATGATTTGATATAAAATATATGTGGTTACACATTTACATTTAATTTCCATTTTGATATGCAAAGATTTTGATATGACATTTGCATATCAAAATTTAAATGACGTACGCACTAGGTCTTTACAGCAAGAGGATTCCGTATATTTTTGAAATATACCGCTGTCCGGAGAACGGAGTTTTCTCAGTGCAGTGGCGTAATTAGAAGGCTTGGAGTCCCCCCCGCAGGCAGCGCGGAGTGGGCCCTTTCTTTACGTCCCACTTCACGATTTGGGGGCCCTCTGATGGCTTGGGGTCCCTCCGCAATGCAGGATTGCAGGGCCCTTATTTACGCCCCTGGTCAGGACTGAGTTATTAAGGTCAGCAGTTGCTTCCTTTGGCGTTTAAAGCCTCATACCGAAATCGGCAGAATCCCACTACAACAAATCCACTACAGAAATCAAAATTCGGTTTCAATACCGATTTCAATAAACAGGAAACAATAAGAGAAAGCGAGAAACGGCTTTCTGATATGACTCCAATGTGTCTAAAATAGTTGACATGCTGGTTTCATATCTTTATTCAAACCGGTATTGGATAAATCTGCAATTTTTGTTTTCACCACTGATCACTGTACTGATAAAACGATAACAGATAAGAAGAGCAAGTTTTCTGACATGGACTCAGTACCACAAGAATTGATTCAATATTAAACAAACACTTAATTTCCCTAATGTAACCAGATGTGGCATCTTTCGATTTCAATATTATTAGAGCAGAAATGGTAGAATGCAGGAAAAATCGTTTCATGATATATCTTTAGTGCTTAATGTAATATTTTTATCTCAGATTTAATCTTGTACTCCAACCGGAAGTAGTAGAACGATAATGACCGCGAGAACTCTGAAGCTTGGACTCTACACCAATCATAGACCTCCTTTGCTTCACGTGTGATACATCGGAAGAGTTCGACACGATTCGTGGAGCTGCCTTCCGAACGCACACCTGAGAAAACATGAAACGACAGAAGTACACCAACAACGTTGCCAAGCTTGAAAGACATGGCGAATGAACGAAAAAGAAAAAAAAAAGCTTAAAGAACTATAGCACGATCACGAACAACTGTTTGAATTAAACGGTAACAGTCATAATAGCAAAAATGTGAAACAACAATAACAACAAAAATAAACAGAACGAAATTCAGCGGCAACCCAACAACACTGTGCCCTCAGAGAATGTTCTCCGTATAGTGGTAGAGAGGACACCAGCAACATTTCATGGATGGGAGTTCACAACTGGGATACACTCTCTTGTTCTATTAGGTGGCGAGATTGGTAAATCTAGGTCAAGCTTGATGACTTCGTGCGACCACTATAGTAAGACTTCCATTTTCAATATTGCTTCCTGCTGTAAATACTAATAACTGCAAAGGATAAAGGGAAACTATTTTTGATATAGATTCAGCTTCTGAAGTGAAAAAAAAACAAAAAAAAACAGATTTACGTTTCATGGTTATGCCGGCTAGGCTAACGGAGACGCTGATGAGAAATGAATGGAATAGTGGAATGAACAAAGTAGAACGAAACGGGAGAACCCCGAGAAAACCCATACACACAATGTTTGTTACGGCGACCATACGTCCCGTTTTGATCAGGACAGTCCCGTTTTAGGTACGTGTCCCATCCGTACCCATCAGTATATGAAAAAAAAATAGTATTTGTCTCGTTTCATGGAAGTGAAAGAAGTAAATAACAAACCCAGTACCTTTACCCAGTATATTATTAATTAACAATCACAAAGAGACAAGAATTCAACTGATATCCCATACATTAAACATTATATATAGTTCGCAGTACTGCTCGAAAGGCACCAAAGGTTTTAGCAGTTGCCTGTTTGTTGAACAAACTTGAACATGTCTTTCCTTTTTCATAAGTATCAAATTCATTTACCCCGCCCTGTAAGTAAGTAAGTAAGAAAGTAAGTAAGAAAGAAAGAAAGAAAGAAAGAAAGAGAGAGAGAGAGAAAGGAAGGAGAGGATCTAATTTACGCACTGACCTGTTTCTTATTTCTCATGATTTTTAAAAAGACGGAACCTGTCCCGTTTTCAGCTGAAAATTTTATGGTCACCTTAGTTTGTCAATCACAAAGTTTACTTGGCACGAGCTTGGATCGAACCTGGGACCCCATACACCAGAGGTGAACACTATAGCATTGAGCATCCGCGGCCCACTTCCGAAGTGCAGGTTCTATCTCACGCTATATTGCTTATAGCAACCGGAAGTTTATGAGTCAATTACATTCGGTTTAAGTGTTTATATAGTAGTGTACGTAGGGTCAAATCTACCATATATGCATTTGCACGGGGCGTTGAGTTTCGCAGGGTGGCAAAATTTATCATAATTAAATTATTTAAAATAAATATTTCTTGTTGGAAACAGACTTCATGATGAAGGTTGTTCAATTTACTAAGCTGACCTTCTGTTTGAAGACTATACAAATAAATAAATCATGTTTAGATCACATTAATTTGAGGTCACATAAACAGTGTTAAAGCAAATTTTCAAACAAATCCCAGCATAAATTGCTTCATTTTTGTCAAATACAAAAACTCAATTCTCGAACAGTAGCCAACACCTGTTCCATTTAGTTATCACAGTTTTGATATGAAAATTAGTCTTGTTTTTGTCACAAACAAGTTCTTTATCATTGAACGCGGAAACAAGTTTTTTTTCTTTTAAAGTAACAGATGTAGAAGGAAAATCAACAGATAAAGATAAAAGAGGTTGTGCACTGAAGTTGCAAAGTGATATATTGAAATTGAAGCTCAATATTTAATTCTATAAAAACGATTATCATCTTTCCTCTGTAGGTGTGTTTGCTTCATCTTTCACTAACCTAATATATTGTTATTTAAAAAAAGAGAGACACAACAAGATTGGGTTTGTAGTTTTTAGGCCTTTCTGAGTGCGAGTGCTTTTCCCCTCCTCATCGTTTTTCATAATATGATAACATACTTAAAATCGTGGCTTTTACGATTTATTCTTTTTGGGTAAGGGGGGCGGCAAATAATGACACTGCATAGGGCGGTATATGACCTACGGCTGCCCGGCGCCGACTGTACGCTGTTGTATAGTTTACGATGTACATGTATGAGAAAGGTGTGGTCTCCAAACTACGTCACAAACTACGTCACTAATATGCAAAAGAGGTTGAAGAGACGGCGAGTCAGTCAATCTTATCACTATTAAATTAAATTAAATTATATGTAAGATTAAAAGAAAAATGGAAAATCTCTGGAAGAAGATAGAAGACAAACTTAGGTAGCACAATTACTCCTAAAGGAAGAACTCAAAGTGAATTTGTCTCTGCTTCAATCAGCTGTTCCGAAAAAAGTTTTAATTGCTTCCGAAGTTTCCAACTTCAGAAAAAAAGTTGGTTTTCTTTTATCTACTTTCAACACGAAATCTTTTGGTGTAATCTTTGCAATCACATATTTTTTATGTTTTGCTTGTGGACGCTTCTTATTTTCAATTTTCAATTTTCAATTCCATTATGTTGTACTCCGTCAATTTAGATCGCATGTATGATGTATAACCCTTAAGGGATCCGATGGTGTAATTTGTACCATATGGGTGTTTCATGGTACATTGCGTTATAACTCTTCTATTTGAGCTTTTTCGTCCGTTTTTTTTTCAAGTCCAGAGGCATTGTAGAAGACCTTACGTATGGTTTTATACCTTTCTGCGTCCAGACATAGGAGGTGATGACGTCATAATTTTAAAATATATATTTTCTCTTATTAAGCCTATGTTCATTATTTTTTAGCGGGCTTATTTTTGCACGTAGAAGATTGAAATTTTGCACAAACATTCAGTCCACAGAGTAGTATTTACCATTTTTTTTAGACTTCTGCGTTAAACACGGGGGATCCAGAGGGGCAAAGTGTTGAAAAATGGGATATTTGTACCAAAAAATCCTTTTCTTCGGGATTTTCCCGCCTTAGATACATGATGGAGACACGTGAGTCCTGCCGTCTGAAAGGCAGTTCTATTCTAAAGAGAATGATGGGCAAAACATGACCCTAGGGTAATTAGGTATGTCTCAAGGAATTGTTTACCTGAGATCATGGTGTTTTGCGGTAATTTGGGGCATTGTGGGGATTCTTGATAAAATTTCTCCCGTCCTTACTATTCAAGATAGAAACTTGAAATTTGGCACACACATTGACTATACCAAGTACTATTTATCATATTTATCCGAGATTTCTACGTTCAAACAGGGCCGCTCCAGAGGGGCCCAAAATGTGAAAAAAAATTCCCTCTAAAATTTTCCATTTGACATCAATTTTCCATCTTCTGGTATATGATATGGGCATGCAAGTGGTACCATTTGGAAGCCAGCTTTATTCTGAAGAGAATGAGGTATAAACCATGATCCTAGGATAAATAGTGACGATGCAGTAGCTGCTTGACTGAAAGTCTAAAAAAATACCCCCAAAACCCCGGATCCCTTAAGGGAACTATCCACGAATAGTTTGTGTTAGGATTACATAATACATATTCAGTATGTGATTTAAGTTACTCTAAAAACAAACAATATATATATATACAGTAGAGAGTCGATTATCCGAACGTCGGTCAACCGAACGACTGCTTAACCGAACTGTGTACTCGCTCGCACCTGTTACTCTCCCACCCTACCGTCCACCATCCCCCTCACTCCCAAACCAAGTTTCCCACAATAGTCGCCGCACTGAGCCACCGCTGGCGGAACATTGCTTCTAATGGGGCCTTCATAAGGCCCTGCTGACCGGCCAAGCCGCCAGTCGCTGTGTTTCAACAATCAGCACACTTCTGTCGGTTTGGCACTGGCTGTAGAAGTAGCGGCACTATCAAAGCTGTTCACAGCAACAACTGCGCCAGCTTAGAGTTGAGGCGTGCCGCTCCGCGCATGGCAAATAAACATGTACAGTTCGATTATCCGAACAAACCAGTTTTCCGAACACCCATGTCCCCCAATTATAATACTTCGGATAAACGACGCTCTACTGTATATGTAATGAACTTTTTATTCTTTATGTACTTTTTTTTGGAGATTCTTCGATTGAATTAATATTTTGTAGTACGCAAAATTAAAATTTTCGTGTACTTTGATCGCGAGAAGGGTGTGTAAAGAGACCCATAGTCATGTGTACTTCTATCATAATTTGTTAAATTTAATCATCCTAATTTAATCAGTTTATTGTCATTCAACAACTAAATTTAATTAGAATTACTGGAATCTTCAGTTCGATCAAGACAAAACTCTTATTTGCGTTGTACACTAACGTCCATAATTATTGTCACATGTCTATATATGTTGTAGGAATATAATTTGATAACGAATCCGCCCGGTATTTCTTATAATGTTAGTGTGTGTATAATCGGCAAAGACATGTATGTAGCAAATTTCATGTCAAAAGAGAAGTAAATAAGAACAATAAAACGAAAATAAAACTTTCGTGTCCATCTAGCAAAGATTTTGTTTTACTCATCCTAATTTACATATTTATAGCTCTTTTCCTATTAAATTTACCACAAACATTCATTGTACACATAGTATCAATATTAAAAGTACCCTGCAAAATCATTATCAAATTATATTCTTACAAGAAGACAGTTATAGATATGCGACTATCATTTTGGACATGAGTGTACATTTTCAGACAGCTCAAATAAACTTGTATCTTCTTATTGTCATTACAAAAGATACCAATAAATGTCATACTAGTTTCCCTTGCTTATTGAAATGCATTCCTTTCCGCCTAGTCTGGTACTTCCTCGTTCACTGTACGCAAGAGTCATCGATTTCTAATTAAGTAAAACCATAGAGGACACGTACACAAGGGGTATTCAACATGAAGATTTGATAGACGTTACATCGAGTGAGAAAAAAAAAGACACCACACCATTGGAGATAATCCAGCGTTATTCCTTTTGGAATACCATTCTGCGGGTTTATCACCGCAGAAACAGTTTGGCAGAACACCAGATTAGATTCAACGCCCCTAACAGTTTGAGAGGATTTGGTTCCAGATGTCAACTTGCTCCATTTCCTCAGTTCACGTCCAGAGAGTAGAAAACGCCGGAAAGATAAATTCGTTATTCCAGACAACAAGGACGACAGGACGACGCCAGTCACCCAGGAATCATTCAGGCTAGTGCTATTCGTTTATTCTCATAGTCTTACTCTTTTGCCGTCACCTTCCAAATTCGTTACTTTTTTTCTGTTTTTACAAAATTGAATCATTTGAATTTTATTTACATTCAAACATAAACCTTTACAGTTAAGTTCCATGTAGGACATCAGTTGTTTTAATCCATATGTTTTTCATGCTTAAGTTTAGCGCTTAGAAATCAGAATCTGGGTCATTAACCGTGTTCCCATCAAGGCACACTACGTACTAAGCAACAAACTAAACAAATTAATAACCTAAAAAAAACTAACAGTGTAGAAATTAGTGACATTTAATAATGTGTAATTCTTAAGGAATTTTAATAAGATGTTTGTTGCTCAACTCCAAAAAGATCCATTTAAAAGTTACCACCCAATCTGTTTTCTGAACTTACTATGTCTGCTGAGCAAATACCTTCGAAATAGAACTTCGTATATCTAAATCCCTCATGGGTTTACTATGTGACAAGCATAACTTGAATGCCTTATACAGAGTGGGCCAAAAGTAATCTTAAACTTAGTGTGTATTCATTGTTACAATAATATCACTTACAAGCATTCCTTTAGCATTCATTTATATATTTAACACAATTTCGAGTAGTAAGTGTTCAATTGATCGTCAAAATTACAACTGTATACAAAACCTTATTTCCATCGATTTCAATAAATGGCTCTGATATATGATCTTTCAATACATCCACTGGCAGGGATCTCTAACGTAAATCTTGTTCTTTATTACACACAGAAAAGTCATACGTAGTATTATAAAGACAAAACTATAGTGATTGAAACGAAGCGGCCTGTGTGAAGTATAGCTGTTGGAGGGGAGATTCAGGATTTAGGAATTAGATTTCTGGGCTTTCTGCTTCAATAGATATGTTAGTCCGTCACGTATGAGGGATGACGTCCCTCGGCGAGCACATTATCCGAGGAAAGGGAAGGAAGAAATTATTAGGGAAGGAAGGAAGTTGCCTTCGACCTGTATGTAAGGCCCATCCCGGCATTTGCCTGAGGTGAATGAGGAAAAACCAGGAAAGACTCATTCAGGATAGCTAGCGTGGAAAAGCTTGTACACTTTCTCGACCGAGTGCCCCCACCGGGAGACTGTGAAAAGGAAGAAATAGAACAGGTGACTAATTTTCGATACATGGATAGTATTACGAAGTGCAAATGTGAAATAAAAGAAAGGTTAAGAATGATGGAATGATCATTTAGGACGAAGAATAATATATTTTGTGGGTCTTTAAATAAAGAGTTGAGAAAAAGATTCATAAAATGCTTCGTGTGGCGTATTGTATTATATGGGACAGAAACATGAACACTACGAAAAAAACAACGAGAAAAAATAATAACAGCCTTCGAAATGCGGGTGTGAAGAAGAGTGGAGATAATTATTTGGGTAGAACGGAAAATGAACGAGAAGGTGTTAGAAATAGAGGTGAAAAAGGACGATTTTAGATTTAATTGCAAAAAGGAAGATAAACATTGGTTGAGGAACTGTTATGATGAACGTACTAGAGGGTGTGATGGCAGGAAAGAGAGTAACAAAACAGAACAATTGTAAGTGAATACAAAAAAAAAGTATTAGTTAATATCGTGGTACATGGAAGTTTCACAGTTAAGCAAGTGATCTGCCAATAATGGCAGAATACTTATGATGATAATAATGATGATGCCTAAAGATAAAACTTGTAGAGATAGATAGATCACGTGGAGCTTAATAAAGTGTAATGCTTGAGGGTAAATTATCATGCGAAATTTGAGAAGATCGAGATAAATTAATTTTTATAGCGTTACAATGTACGCTACTTGTTGTCAGTTTGATAACGGCAGTAATCCCTTTCTTTTTGTTCGAATAGAATATTTATTTATTGTACATGAAAGTATTACCTTCTAAGTAGCAAATGTCTACGTTGTCGTTAAATTTATCCTAATAGCGACACCGTAATAGTGCCACACATACCTGTGACAGTGGCATATAAAACTTATAATGACGGAAATATTAAAGTATGGGACAAGAATAAACGACCGAAAATGCCATAAGTTTTAATGGTATTTTTGGTCGTTTATTCTTGTCCCGTACTTTACTTGTAAACGATAATTCAGTTTCCAATCCTTGACAACTTCTGACATAAAACGTTCTTTCTTATATACCTGTGACAGTAACACACAAAATTTACAATGACGGATATGTTACTTGTAAGTGATAACAATGGTCGGCATGAAAATCCTCCCACGAGGGTGAAAGGGTATACCGGATAGATTTCAAGACGCTGATTACGAATATCTCATCGAGAAAGTTCGAGTACGTAAGGGTTTTTTGGCGAGGTGCTGTTTCCATAATTGACAGAAAAATCGTATTTTTTGTATTTAATATGTGTTTTCCGTGTTTGGAGTGCATAATTCTGAATTTTTATCTTAATCCAAGAACTGTTACTAGGCTATATCCCAGGAACATTCTTTTCTCTAGCTCACGACCCCCCGGAAACGTACCCCCTCCCTTTGGGTTGCAAAGATTTATTGTTGTTCTACAATGCATACACTAAAACCTAGGCGTTATTGACGGAGAAAGGTTTCGTAATCAACTTGCGATCATTCGTCGGCTCCCTTTTGTCTAGACGACAGACAGATTGTTGAAAAAAAGGCGCCAAGACATACACCACGTTGTCGCGTGAAACAAATATTTCAGTTTCGAGATGATCTTCGTGTTAGAAGGTGGTGCTACGCTGTGTCTGTGTATACCGTAGGAGAAAAATATTTCTGTCGTAGGTGAAATATTGACGTTTGTGTTAAACGAACATGCCGAGAACTTGCAACAATTCTACATATTCATTCTGCTACATATGACGGGAAGTGATTTTCAACGGACAAAGTAGGCCATTGTCACCGTTCCTTAGGACAGACAACCATCTGTACTTCGGGTGTAAAATCGGCGACCAGGATCGCGTTTGGGCTCCGAAACAAAGTTGTAACTCGTGTGCGCGTACTCTCACAGGATGGTTGAAAGGTACACATAAATCGATGCCGTTCGCCGTACCTATGGTTTGGCGCGAGCCCCGTGATCATGTTTCAGACTGTTACTTCTGCCTAACTAATATAAAAGGTTTCTCCAAAAAAAAAAAAAAAAAAAAAAAACATGAAGCATAAAATACAGTATCCTAACTTGGATTCCGCGAGGGGACCTGAGAAACATGATGTTTGTCTGCCTGTACCCGTACCACCAGACGCATACACCCTGTGCAGTGTTTCATCCGATGAAGAACCTGCTGTTTGTGAGGATGTTGCACAATCGTCGGATACACAGTCAGATCCCAATTAGCTCCAGTGCCAGACACTAATGAACCACATGTGATAAGTCAGGAAGAGCTTCCAAAGTCTAAGGCCCTGTTGCTTGCATAACGACTTCAACAATGGAATCTACTAAACCAAGATGTGAATATATCGATGTATAGGAAAATAGAGGTGAGCCTAGTTTCTAATTTTACAAAGGATGGTGATTTGGTGTATTGCAGTGGCATTCCATCGTTTATGGGACAACTGAAATTGAACTACAACACTGAAGATTGGAGGCTATTCGTAGATTCCTCTAGGATAAGTCTCAAGGCAGTGTTACTACACAATGGCAATGAAAAACCAGCCATCCCTATTGCTCATGCTGTACATATGAAAGAAACATACGAGAACATGCGAAACCTATTGCAGAAAATAACGTACGAACAGTTCCAGTGGTCTGTATGCGCTGATCTTAAGGTTATTGCCATCTTCACCGGTTTACAAGGAGGTTACACAAAGCACTGCTGCTTCTTGTGTCATTGGGATAGTCGAGTCAAAGATCAGTACACCATCACAAAATTGCCGCCAAGGAAGCAACTGGTCCCAGGCAGATGAACGGGCTAATGAACGTCTTGTGGATCCGGAGAAAATATTCTTACCACCCCTTCATATCAAATTAGGGCTCATAAGGGTCTTCGTCAAGGCCCTGAACCGGGATGGTGAAGTACTTAATCATCTCAGAAAACTATTCCTAAGACTCAGCGAGGCCAAGGTGAAAGAAGGTGTTTTTACGGGACCTCAAATCAGAGACGTTTTTAAGGATACTACATTTTCTTCTAAGCTTAATAAAGTGGAAAGTGAGGCTTGGGAGGCCTTTCGAGAAGTGTGCAGTAATTTTCTAGAGAATCAAGTCACCTGTTTACAAAGACATTGTGGGCAGATTTATTACTTCATTTCGTAACATGTAATATGTAATATGTATTATGTCCCTAAAGTTACACTTCCTGCATTGCCACCTGGACTTCTTCCTTGAAATGTACAGCTTGGGGGAGGTCTCTGACCAACACGGGGAAAGGCTTCACCAGCAAATAGCTACCATGGAGATGCGCTACAGTGGTAAATGGATTGCGAATATGTTGGCAGACTTCTGTTGGAATGTGACACGCGAGACACCCTGTAGTAATTACAAGAGGAGTAGGAAAACCAAGTGACACTTAAGTGTTAAATTTTAACTTTTTATGCAATTTTATCTGCATAATTTATATTGATATTTAAATTATAACGTGTAAATTATTATGGGTGGAGAATAGCATCTTTGGGCGGATATTGAAACACCCCCTCCTCCCTGAAAACTGGTACGTTCTGGAGAAAAACGGGTTACGGATTCGAACTCAGGAGCTCAAAACCTATAGAAATCACCTATTTTCGTTCGTGGGAGCGAAAAAAAAGTTTCATTTTGGCGACCAGTGTAATTCAGTTTCCAATCCTTGTCAACTTGTGACATATATCGTTCTTCACTTTTTCTTTACAAAAAAAAAGTCCAAACAAAGAAATTTAAACAAAATAACCAACTTATTCTTCACCCAATATAACGTGTGACAAAAATGTGAGAAATACAGTTAATAAATTATATAATAAATGATTTATACAATAGGTAAATTCTATAATAAGTAGAAAATACACTGATACAATTGAACGTATTTACCTATAGAGAGAGTACCGGCAAAACGCAAAGTAAAGGAAGAAGAAAGGCACTCGGACGCTTAAGGATTTAAGCAGATTGGTGCAAAATTTAACGCGTCCCGAAAATCCCCCTAAGCGGCTGAGTTTGAGGATAGAGTTGATTCGTTTCCAGATTTTTGCTTTGCAGTTAGAGCAAGACAAATCGATATTGGGAGAATGGGAAGTTATAAGTGCGGGCTCCACAACAGAACAGACGGCTAATGTGAATCTCTGTTCAAAATGCTATTTTCCACAAAGTTAACGAAAGATGCGACGGGGAAGCTTTCGTAATGCTAAAGGATGAACCTTTTCCCACGAGGATAAAACGGGCTGTCTCTTTCACTGCGAGGAACTGAGTTTATTTCAGAAGGGAGACTCTCAAATAGCAAGATACACTCCAGAATGTGGTACTTTTAAACAAGTAAATCCTACAATAACTTGGACTTTGTCCGAAACAAAATTTCCTGTAAGCTATATACTCTAAGCATATATCTTACTTTAAAATGATATTACGTTTTCTTTGTTTTCTGTCACGCAAAAAGCGTCTACAATCAAATTTCTTGAAAAGTAATGCAAATATTACCAGCCAAAATAGCATTAATTTTTTAATGCTAGATAACTTACGTAATTTTCGTGAAAATTATGTTACCAGCAGCATGCCTTATACATTTATGAAGCCTCCTTGCATTGACGTTCTTGACTGTTCACCTCACATTAACAAAAAAACTACCCTTTTCGAAGTAGGCGATTACTTATTATATTTCTATCCTCATTTTCCCCTTCGGTATTAGTGTATTTTTCTCAAAATCATCAGTGCCTAACTATTACTTCTAGATTAGATAATACTACCCAATATCATGACTAACTCTTATGTAGAGATGTTATTTTATGTTTAATGGTAGAAAATATATGTAACATCTGTATTATAAACAACGTCAAAGTATCTCAAGAATGTGTAATCAAAAGTGAACATAAATGCATATTATTTCTGGTTAAAATTTTTATATAATAAAGCTCTCTAGACCAAAAAAGGTTAAGTAAGGTACATTTTTTGGATAATTTAGGGTCAGAATAAATTTGTAGATATCTCAAAATCTACACTAAAAAAGGTACTCCAGTACTGCAAGATAAATCTAATATATTTCATTCCGACACATTACATGAAAATATAAGCAATCACGACGTTTGTTGTAAATTTATATTCCCACGATTATTTTCCAATGCTAAGGGAGATGGTGATGATGATAATGGTAATGATGGAATGATATGAAAATAGTAAAATGGGAAAACTAATGGAAGGCCAAACAGACATACAGTGTTTGTCACCAAGTAATCATGGCTTCAAGGCAGGAAGAAAAATAACAATTGCAATAAATTCAAGAGGGTATGGTGGCTCAGTGAAAGAGCGCTTATCTCTGGTAAGTCGGGTCCCTGGCTCGATCCCCGTCAAAGTAAGTATATGGTGAACAAGATCGTGTCCATAGGGTTTTCGGGTTCTCCTGTTTCCTCCAACTTTTCCATTACACTAATTCTTCCATCATTATTCACTTGCTTTAATCTTCGTCTCCCTTAGCGTAAAGGGCATAATCGTTTAATATTAAACTGAAATATTTCATTTCATTTTCAAATAAATTCAGTTGATTTCGGTTGTGAACTAACATGAGCTATTTTTTTTTCTTCATTACATCGTCAAACTCTAAATATAAAGGAAGAAGTAACGAGTGACTGATCGAAGGTGAGGAAGTGGAGATAAATAGAACTTAATAACTCGAACTACGAAACTGATCGCGATCGGATCTGCCACATAGATGAGATTCTGACCTGGAATGGTTTTTATCATTTCACTTTGACAGTGCAACTTATGAGAGGGGGAGGTAGGGAGATAAAGAAAAACCTACAAAAACTGAAGTGACTACATTTGTGACTTAAGAATTCTTGAACCACACGACCAATCTCGATCAAATTTTCAATATAGATTAGGTTCAGCCTGGGATGACTTTTTATCATTTCACTTTGACGGTATACCCTAGGGGTGAGGGAGATAAATAAAAGTGGTCAAATAATTTGATACACCCCAAACGTTGTATCGCGCAACTCCCGAATGGTCAATCTTGGAAAATCCATTGAAGTTTCAACGGACATCTTGTGCCAAGTACTCTTGCGTTTTTCAAGTTTTCGGATTCTACTAGTATTTTTAAATGATTAGGTGGGTTCACCAAGGTTCCTCTCGGCAATGATTCATTTGGCAATGATCTCGTCTTCCATATCACTTGAGATACGAGCAGGTCGAAAAGCGTTGCACACAGCACAAATAATTCGAACGAAGTCGCCAATCATGGGTATCTCTGTGTTCGGCATTACCTGTCCTAGAATTTTCCATCATTTGATTAAACCGTTGACAGCTTCGATCACCCACCTAATATATGTAACCTGTCGTGACCCATTCGATTCATTTGCGGTATGCTGTTTCTTTCTTTGTAAGAACTGAGGCATTTTTGGAATAAGTCTCCCTGGACTCTTCAATATTTTGCACCTCACACACATCTCTACAGTACTTTCTGTTCTTCTATATCATTGCATGGACCTTTTTTTCTCTTACAAATGCACATTCCGTGCTATCAAATGCGGTTTCGTTTGTTCTTCACAGACAACTTTCTGCTACATGACATCAGTGCAGCAACTATTTACTGTTGCGTTATTTTTTTACTATGAGCGCAATCGTGCTACACTTTGTTACTTACACATCTTGTGTGTTGTTACATGCTTAGTATATTATATAAATAAGAACGTGCATTAATGTTGCGCGCATAGTTCACAATTTTTCGCAAAAGTCCTCTAACTACTCATGTTATGGATAGCGTGAAACAAATATTTATTGCATTGTTACCTACGTATGTTCTATATTTAATACGGGTAGTTACAATTGTTGTAGTACTCATTTCATTCTTTAGAGATTTTCAGAGCTAAAAAACCTCCTTATGGATCCTCATCCTTTAAAGTTCCATAGCTCCTCAACTATTGGATAGGGCACATACTACTTCCTAAGTGAAGTCTTGTCCCGACTACGGTAGGTCCCAGTTTCAGAATCCTGCGGTACTTTCGCAACAATTTTATAGTAGTAGTTGGTGAGTACTTGAAATTATATGCCCCTAGCCTAACTTCTTCTATTAAAAAAATATATAGCAAAAGTACCTTAGTATTCTGAAACATGTATTTTTGGATAGTTTCAAACGTTCATGTATAAATAAATAAATGATTGAATGTATATAAATGATTCTATATAAATTAATGTGATTATTTTGTGACTTCATGTCTTGAACTACCCAACGGTTCTCGACCAAATTTTCAACATAGATCAGGTTTGGGCCCAGAATGTTTTTTATCATTTTACTTTGACGGTGGAACTTACGGAAAGAGAGGAGGGAGTTATATAGAAATAAGAAAATAATAATAACTCTTGAAACACGGGACGAATCTCCACAAAATTTTCAACATATATGAGGTTCGTTCCTGGGATTGTTTGTACCATTTCGTTTTGACGGTGCAATTTTGGAGAGGGGGAGGGATAGATAAACTGAGCAAATAAAGTATTCGTCTCAAAGCGCACACAATATAAATCGTCTCATATATTAAAGAAAAGAAGACTCTATAACACAATGATATGCTTATAGGTTTGTCTATACTTTCCACCATAAAGTAAAGAAAGAAACAAATGAAACTTTGTCTTTCGTTTTCTACAGGTTACAATAAAGCAGAGAGACATCACGTTTATTGCCGAAAAAAAGTATTCGTCTTGTATCTATAATTGTAGTAACACACTCTTCGTAACGGCGTGTTTGGGTACTATAGTTGCAGACGTTTGTGTCAGTTGGTGAACTGTAGTAGAAGGGTGTGTTTGTACTGCTATTGGAGTCAACAACGAACAGAAAGCAACCATGGGAAGTCAAAATGGGACGGAAATCAAAAGAAACAAGTAAAGAGGAATGACGAATGATGATACGATTGTTTTGGAAGGGTAAATCCTTTAGTAAGATCAGTGATACGATTGGTCAGCCCATTACCACCATTAAAAGCTTCATATATAAAATTGAAAAGACAAAATCATACAAGAATCTACCGAGATTTGAGCGACCGTCACAACTAACGCAACAAGATAGACGTCTCATCGTACGTAAAGTTAAGAAGAATCCGAAAGTGAGTGCACCAGTTATAACTGCGGAGCTCGAACAAGAGTCTGCAAAGAAAGTGTCAGTCTAAATCGTGAGAAACATCCTCCATGAAGCTGGATATAAAGTCTGAATAGCCTGCAGAAAACCATGTATCAGCAAAATCAACAAAAAGAAGCGCCAGAAGTATGCAACATCACACAGAAACGAGATATTCGACTTCTGGAAAATATTGTTTTCACTGATGAAAGCAAATTTCATTTGTTTCAATCAGATGGACGAGTTCAGGTTTGCAGGAAGAATTGTGAGCTGAAGGAAAATAACTTACAGCTACAGTGAAGCATGTGGGCGGCTCAATACTTGTATGGGGGTGCATAAGTGCGTACGGAGTTGGAGAATTGTTCCATTGAGAGAATAATGGATCACACAGCATATTTCAACATCCTGAAGACACATCTTCCCACAAGGGTTGAGCAAGTGGGGCTAGCAGGGGATTTCATATTCACTCAAGATAACGACCCGAAACACACTGCCCTGAATAGAAGCGGTGGCTCTCATACATTACTATGAAGTGGATGGAAACTTCCACAATCACTTGACATAAATCTAATTGGGCTTCTATGGCATCCTCTGGTGATATATGAAAACATCATATTTCAAATAAGACTGGCCTTAAAAACGCATTGTTGACGGAATGGAGGAAAATTGCCAGGGCTAGAACAGAAAAATTAGTTAGATCAATGCCAAAAAAGTTGCAGGAG
Source organism: Thermobia domestica (assembly GCF_964235325.1). Lineage (NCBI taxonomy): Eukaryota > Metazoa > Arthropoda > Insecta > Zygentoma > Lepismatidae > Thermobia > Thermobia domestica. The sequence continues at coordinate 158,705,872 of NC_137470.1, read as the reverse complement.
GTCATACGGCAAAAAGGAGGACCCACAAAATATTAAAAGTGGAGGGGGGGAAACCTAAGCCTATACACATCAGTTCTGGACGGACGAATACTTTCTTTGCTCACTGTATAAACATAAATAAAAGTGACTACGTTTGTGACTCAATCTCTTGAACCACCCGACCGATCTCGATCAAATTAACATAAATGAAGTTCAGACTTTGAAATTGAATTGATTTTGAGTTTATCGTCCCGTTCAGCAGCGATGCTATAAGAGACGTGGACCTACTGATTAACGTGAGATCCGAACCACGTGAGCTCCCGCCGGAAATCGAACCCGGGTCTCCCACGCCGAAGACTTCAGGCCTTGGATGTTTTATATCATGTTATTTTGACGGTACAACATAGAGGAGGGGAGGGAGAGATATTTAAAAATGATCGAAAACGACCGATATTAGTGTCGAATCTATAGTTTTCGGTTTCGTTGAGACGAAGAGTCACACTTCCAATGCAGTTTAAATCCAAATTCAGCCCTTTACGTCCAAACTAAAATGTATTTTTCGTGTGTGAAGAACGGGTATTCTGCAACTTTGCAATAACTATTCATTTGTCAGAAAAGGAGGCATGCACATCCCACACCTCTTTCAGTGACATACATTTATTAGTTTATAGTTCCCTGAGTTCCTTTAAACAAATAAAAAAATAAAGAAAGCAAATTACAAACACGCCAATTCTACGAAATAAGGGCCTTCTAACTTTTGCATGCAAACGCGTACTGTAAACCCATTCATTGGGCTTATATCTTCTGATTCACAAAAGTGTGTGTCTAAATAAGAGGAAGTATGAAGCCAGAAATAGCAGTTCTAGTAGGTATATAATTATCTTAACAATGACAATTCTGTATCTCTCGAGTTTCGTTAAAAAAGCAAATGTTTCTTTATGATGTCTGACATTATATTCAAAACACTTGGAGTGAATGTAAACTATATGTTTGTTTTCAGATCTGATGAAAGGTAATTCAATTTCATACCGTTCATGTATTCCAACATGTAATTTATAACAATCAGGTGCATGCAATGAATCTGTTATATATATATCAGAAGAACAGATGAACGGACGGGTAGATGTTAAGAAATCTTTTTCGGTATGTGTGGATCATGAAACGAGTAAATCCATTGAAATCTCGAATTATTATTTTTTCTACCAAAATACTTTCTTCTGTCTTTTCGCCGCTCGAAAGTAAAAAGGGGAAATAAACTCTAATATAAATCATCCATCTTAAAGATGACAACAAAGCAAATGACAACAAAACAAATTTTCATTGTTCATTATTCATTCATGTACTATTAACAAAAAGGTTTTGTAAACAGAACTCCAGGTCTTAATGTTACGTATTATACTATTGATTCAAAAAATGAAATGAAATCTTTGAATTTTACGTCCCACGGTTATGCCGGTTAGGCTAAGGGAGACGGTGATGATGAGTAATGAATGAAATGGTGGAATGAAGCAAGTGGGAGAACCCCGAGAAAACCCACGCACACGGTGTTTGTCCACCACAAAGTTCACTTGGCGGGGGCTGGGATTGAACCCGGGACCCCAAGCACCAGAGGTGAACGCTCTACCACTGAGCCACCGCGGCCCCTACTACTACTATTGATTCAGCAAAGATTAAAAGTATAGGTTTTTTAACTCTTGACTACCATCGTGGGGCAAATTTGACCCCAGAAAACACATTTCTAGCTGTGGACAAAATGTATTTTGCTTCACTGAGGCATGTGTTCGTCTATTCTCAGTTGATATTGATATTGCATAGTGAGCGGGTGTTTGTGTCCATGCGGTTTGTTGTTTCAATAATGACAAACCTCTGGGGGTCAAAATTGACCCCAGGATAGTACTTGCGCTATATCTTTTCTACATTACATTTTCTTCATATCAATTACATACATTACATTCCATATCAACACAGTGACAAACTTACAATCTCAGATTTTAATGGAATTTGGTACATAGATGCCCTTTAGATAGGCTAAGAAAAATACCAAATTTCAACTTTATATATTGACCAACATTGAAGATATGGCTATGTAAACTTTGTTAAAAATGATCAAAATAGCATGTTTGAAAATGCAGATCTCCTAACTGAGGTGTCATTTTACTGCATTTTTCATATCCTTTCCTGTAGTATACATCATAGAGGCTAATAGAGAATTTCTTTTTTCTTTTTAAAAATCAAAATTTTACTTCAAAATTTTTCAAAAATACACATTTTAAAATTTTGAAATTAATTTCATGAATAGATAGTATTGTTGTAAAGCACTTGGCAAAATATGAATTTGGGATGATAATGGGTTCATTGTTAAGAAAACCAAAACTAATACTTATTTTTCAACAATACTCTGCACATAGGGTAATAACACAAGAACACTAAGGTTTACACTTCTGTGAAAATAAAAATGAACACTAATCTGAAGAAAGAGTACAGAGGATTTCATAGTAAAACTTTTCAATAAGTAATAGCACATGTTTGTCACTTGAAATTTCAAAAAGCCACATTTGTTCGACATACATCACTTTTAAGGAGAACATAACTTCTTCCATCGGGAGTTACAGGATTCACTTTTGTGAGAACGTCCACTACAGAAATCCACAGAACATCACCGTTTGTTGGATATGAGAATGACGGAGATGGGCAGGTGGATGAAGAAATGTTATTTTTACTTCATCAAGTAATTCATTTTTCTGTAAAACATACCTGAACCACCAATTTCCTTTACGGACAGCGGTGACATAGCCTGATATTTCTTCTAATTGAAGTTTATTTGGAGATTTTGACATTTCCTTTTCCCAACCCTGCAAACCATCTGAAAAGTGTTTCACCAATAATGTTGATGTAGTTTTGGGAATGAATGCATGATATTGCTGTGTTAGTTTGATAGTCAAAGCTTGATCGAAGCAACTTTTCAGGAACATTTCAGCTTCAATATATTCCTCTTGGGTTGAGTAGTCAAAATTTATTTTAGTAATGTTTTCTACTGCCCACTCAAAAAGTTGCCTTGGGGTTTGAATTTGATTGTCATAGAGTGCTTGAAAACTAGCACGAGCTGCCGGTGTCTTTACTGAACCGCCTACTCCATCGCAAGGTCCTTTTCCACGTGCTATAGCCGAGAAGTACCACCATCCTTTCACTTTAAAAGCTACCTCGTGAAAGCAGAGGTTCAAAGAGTTCTTATTTTTGTATTGCGCGGTAGACCTGTCTAAAAAATAAACTTGTTTGAAAGTTTTTGAAATTTGGATGTCACAAATGATATGTCTTTTTTTGAAAGGTGTAAACAGCAACTGCATTGTGCTATAGGCAATCGGAAACAATTACATATTTAACATGATCAGCTTTGTTTTCCTGTTTGAAATATAAAACAAAAAGGATGCATTGCGACCTGTTAGCTTGTCCAGTGGTAGCTCTGTGCTTCATCATGTAGCGCTGTGCTATAATTTTCAAAAAAAAAATCACAGATGACAGCAAATTCTGATTCTTTGAGATTTTCTTTTGTGTAGTTAAGGAAGACTCCCTGTTGCTTGGTAAAACTCATGCCTACCCGCTAAATCTGTTTCAATTCGTTTGGTTTGTTTAGGCTTAACGTCCTTATGTAACAGCGAGGTTATGAAGGATTGGACATATTACTTGAAGTGGCATCTGAACCACTACTTGGTTTCCACCTGGCAGAAATTTTGTGGGTTCATCGGGCTCATTAATTACAAGGTGAAAATTAGATTCAATTAACACAGATGATTCGACATATGTGAAAACGTAACTATGAAATTCATGTGGCATTTATGATTACGATTTGTGGCATTTTTGCATTGTTTTTTTTCACACCAATTGTTTTTTTTCATAAAAAAACACTTGGTTTAAACTAGCCAACCCTGTTGCTGTACCAGTGCTATTTGTATACTTTTTACAAACCACGTTTATTTACAGTAACATTTTTAATTGTGAAACTTGTATTAATATTAAAGTTCAAAAGTATCAGCACTTTAACTTGCTTTAAGTTCAATTTCTAAAGTATGAGTTAATAACTATACCCAGCAGATTACATGTCGGTGTGATATGTGTTAGACCCATTACTGTACTCTTCATGTTAGTGTTCAGATTTATTCCCACAAGTTTTTTAAAAAAAAAAGTAAATGCATTCGTGTATTTTTCAGCTAGGTACAGGGTATTGATGAAAACTATAGTGTTAGTTTTTTTTAACAATGAACCCATTATCATCCCAAATTTATATTTTTCCAGGTGCTTTATAACAATACTATCTATTCATGGAATTAATTACAAAATTTTAAAGTATGTAATTTTTGAAAAAAAAATGAAGTTTTGATTTTGATTTTGAAAATAAAAAATTGTATTCACCTACAGATGGTGATCAGAAAAATGGAAACACCTGAACGAAATTGCAACTTACCGGATTAATATGGTGTCGGGCCACCTTTCGCCTTCAGAACACCCTTGATGCGACGTGGGATTGAGGCATAGAGGTCGTGAATGGTAGCAAGTGGAATTTTACACCATTCCTCGTCCAGGGCATCGGCCAGTTCTGTGAGAGAGAATGGAGGTGGAAATCGTCGCATGGTGGAGTCGTGTTTCCAAGATGGACCACAGATGTTCAATTATGTTGAGATCTGGGGATTGGGTGGGCCAGTGGAGGTGTTGAACTTCATCCCGATGTTCCTCAAACCACGCTGCAACAACGCCAGTTGTGTGAATGGGTGTATTATCATCCTGGAAGATGGCGTCATTGTCCGGGAACAACATCCGGGCAATAGGATGCAAGTGGTCTCCTAAAATTGCGACATAATCGTTGGCAATGATTCGTCCGCTAAGTGTGACCACAGGATCCAATGAAAACCATGATATGGCGGCCCACAGCATCACCGAGCCGCCGCCTTGTTTCACAGTTGGGCGGAGACACTGCAGATCATAAGCTTCTTTGGACGTTCTCCACACATAAACACGGCCCGTGGTTGGGAATAGGATGAAGGATGACTCATCCGACCATATCACACGTTTCCAGTCCTGAACGGTCTAAGTTGCATGGTCGCGGCACCATTTGCGGCGTGCGAAAGCGTTATGGTCCCTGATGAGCGATTTGGCCCGTGCAACACGACCCCGTAAGTTTATGTCATGTAATTCGCGGCGGACTGTGATTGTCGAAACAGGGTGGTGGAGGTGCTGATTGAGTTCCTCCGTCACTTGCTCCGCAGTGGCACGACGGTTCTGCGTGACAATGCGCTTTAATATCCGGCGTGACCTGTCACTCATGATTTTCTTCGGCCCACTGTTCCGCTTCCCCAATGTGGTTTTCCCATGTGTTGTGTAGGCAGTCATCACCTTCGACACTATCCCACGCGACACACATAACACAGTAGCCACTGCCGTCACACTCACTCCACATAACCGCGCACCAACAATTTGCCCTCTTTGGAAATCTGAGAGGTCTTCCATTTTACACTACGTCCGTCTGCTGCAGCCACTGGACACTGCTGTTCCACTGCGCCTGACGTAGTATGGAGACCGACCTAACACACCACCACCAGCGGTCCGGCGCTGCGGGCGCCACGACACCACTGTCAACCCATACATCTGACGTGTTGCCAACTACAGATGTTTCCATTTGTATATACTGTTGTATACCACAGGAAAGGGCATGAGAAATGCTGTAAAATGACACCTCAACCAGCTCGCTAACTCAAATAGGAAAGCTGCAATTCCAATTTCAAAATACATTGAACATCCATTTTGTGATTTTTTTTTTTTTTTTACAAAGTTTACATAGCCCAATCTTCAATACCAGTCGATGTATAAAGTTGAAATTTGGTATTTTTCGTAGCCTATATGAATAGTACCCTGTGTAAAGTTTCATCACAATCTGAGATTGTAAGGTAAATTTTGTTCTCAAATTGTGTTGATTTGACCTGGAATGGCTCTTCTGTTGTCTTCTTGGACATTGTTATAGAGGTGTGTACAGCATTCCGAACTGGCAGATTCTACAGAAGGTGACCTCTTGCAATTTTCTATAGAACATTGGACGTTACATGCGTAAATAGTCTGTATCACATTTACAAAGAACCAAGAAGGCTTCAGAGACGAAATTACATGAAGACTATTGCAATGATTCTCATTCAAGATTACCTAAAATTAAGGGTCGAATGCAGAACACTTCTTCGTAGCCTTCAGCAGTCATTCTTACGATTAACTATATAGGAATATCAATGAAGACCGTCCACAATCAGATTCCCCAGCTAAAAGGAGAGGTGCTATTTGTTCTCGAATTGATGACAAAAAACATCGTTATATTTGTTTTGTGCACAACCAAAAGGGTCACTCAACACAAGTCACTGTATATACTGGCTGTCAGTAAAACAAATAAAGTCTCTATATTTGTTCTGTGTCTAACGGATATGTGATTAAGAAACACATAAGACAAAACATCGTGTGTATTGATAGGTAGCCAAGCAACTGATAAACACAAAAGCATTAATTGTCAGTTTTTTTGTTTTTGTTTTTTGTTTGAATGACAGGTTACGATATTTGTTTTCTGAGCACTAATAACTGAATGGTTTTCTTACATGAAAATAAGTGTATTTTCATACTTTGTTATTTTAAGATTACAAAAAAATAATAAATGAATAAATATGTTGTTCCGCTTTGTAAAATATTTTACCAAAAAACAATTAGTCAAAAAATATTTTGAAAAGAACTTTTGTTCTCAAATCTAGTTAAATCCATTAAAGTATAGTACTAGTAAATAGTCTACAGTTACCTGCTAATGGTAATACGTTTTGACGTATCTTAATTACAAAATAAATAATGAGGTCAAATCTCACCCCACGATAGTACTTATGCAATATAAAAGTAACGATAGTAGTAAACAGTTAAACATAAACGAAGATAGGATTAAAAAAATAAGTTTCTTCCCAACGGTATATTAGCTTGAGGCAACATTCCATGCCTACTTTGTTTCAATTACACAGCTTTAAGTTCTTTTTCTCTTCAAAAATAACAATTCTGTTTCTTCTTCCATTGCCTTTAAGATGATATCTCACAATAGACACAGTATAATCAAGACACAATGTCTTCTTAAACGAAGGTTCTCGTTTGAAATTCAGTTCCTTAGCTTATAGTCAGTGCCATCATTACCGAAGATCGCTTTCCAAACTGCCCCAAATCGCAGCAATATCAATATCTACAATTGCAGTTTGCTTTGAAATTGTTTTGTGTGTCCTGAATCCAGTATCATTATTTTTCAGAAAACCCACTTACAATCATTCTCGATATACGATGTATATACCAAAGTTACGTACTGTTTTTCAGTAGTTCAAAAACTAATATAGATAGATTAATATAATTTCACATGAAATTACTTCGAACTTTAAGGTTTAACTTTGCAAAATCGCAGGTTTCTGGCCTAATATGTTCATTTGTAGTAAGTTTCTGGACTATATTCGTTTTTTTTTAAATAAATTTAAGAAATACATAATGACCTGAAATGACTGATTTCACCATCGAGGTACCTAATAAAATTTTGTCTGTAAATTGCAAAAAAAAAAAAAAAAAAAAAAAAGCTGCTGATATCAATTACTAGTTGTAGGATATATGTGAGGATGCTGCCCTTGTTGACTGTACACTAGACTCTCACTAATCCGGACATTCCTGGCACATATGGGTGCCGGATTAGTGGAAGTGCCGGATTATTGAGTGTCTGACATTTATTTATTTAGTTATCTTGTTTTTTATTTATTTTGATAACATAGGGGAGATAGTGTACTGTACTTCATTAAATCGAAGGATATAATTTTAAAACGTAGAGGATACACTTTCTTAAATCCAAATATCTTCTTTCTTTTTGATGTCATAAATAGTTGCTCTTCCAATATTGAACTCACCAGCAATGGCTTTCTGCGAAGAACTTCGATTTAACCTATCTAAAATTTTGAGTTTCTACTTGAGGTCTAGCGTAACGTGTTTCCTTTTAAAAGACTGTTTCCGAACTATAAAGAATGCTACAATTTTGAATACGTACAGTATATAAAGCATTGTTGCGCATGCGCACGATAATACATTGTGCACGTGTTTTTGGTTGGATGTGCGCCGGACTACTGAGGGCCGGATTAGAGAGAGTCTAGTGTATTACACGGAAGAGAGCACATGCATTTTTTGTGGAAGATGATTGGTCTTGAAGGCTAATTTTTATAACCTCCAAAGAAACCATTGTTCGTGTTAGAGTCTGGTTATGAAGAACGCATAGCTAACTTTATATTATATATAAAACCTTACAGAATTCTCCTATTGCATTGTAGGAATAATTTTCACAGATAACTGGAAGTTGTTCAAGGTGAGTTCTCAATGGCTACATCGACTGCTCGATGAAAAGGTTTCCGGCTAAGAAAAAAAGCTTTAACATGACAACAACGTGGTAGCTCACCCACCTTACTCCTCCAATTAAGCCTTCAGTTACCTCTGCAGTTTCGAAAGCTGAGGAGGATTCATTCCAGTTACCAAAGCTGATGGATTCATTTATTACAAGGTAGATGTTATAAATCTAAGGGTGCCCTTGGGAAAGTTATTGTCGAGTGTTTGAAACAACCATCTTCCTACAAGACATGACGTTCCCTGTTGACAGTTTGATACAATTATTGCAAAGGAGTGTAGAACTGGAAGAGAATTGTGTTAAAAACTGGCATAAATATGTAAGTCGAAAATTGAAAATATCTGTAATTGTGGGAAAATTGTACGTAACGTTTTATTTTCTCTTTAACTTCGCACTTGAAGTGCCGCATCTTTATTTTTCAGTTTCCGTAATACGTAAAAAAATGTTAAACTGTCTTTAGTGATTCTTGCAAAATCCTTCTACATGATGAGTTGAGATATGGGTAATACTTGGGAAAATGGAGAAACATACTGTTAAAATTCTACATTCTGCACTGAAAATAGACTTTTGAAAAAGATATATCACTTGTTCGTAGTGATGAAAGATATTCATAATTGGCAGGCTAGCTGCTTTTCTAGAACACATAATGTAATTCCTTGTAGTTGCACAATACACGATGGGTGAAAACAAACTATTTGCTGAAAATGTCTTTAAATATCAATATCCGATATTTTTTCCAAATAAAATATAGTACTTGAAATATTAAAAATGCTTCCAAATTGTTCATTTATCTTTCTGGTGGTGCAATGCAACAAAGTCCTTTATAGAGCATAAAGCAACAATCCTCTTACAATTAGTAAAAGGGAAACGTTTCACAACTAAAGATTCACATTGTTGTTGCAGAAATTCAACGCAAAAACGCGGCTTGGATTAAGGATTAACAAGCATTAAGATCACCAAAATTTAAGCTGCTATGAACTATAGAGAGCGGAGATAGAGAAAAAAGAAAATTTTGAACGTCGCCAAAGTGAGAAATTGTAGTAATGACGGTGAAAGTGAATATCTTGCAAAATTGATAGTAAGCAAATCAAAATTAACCTAAAAACATAAGAAGTACAGCAAGGATTACGAAAGACGATAAGCAGTATTGTCATTTGGAGAGCAGCGCAATCATGCCTGTTGTCCTGTGTGGTTGCAAAGCATGGTTCCTTCACTATGAGAGAAACTAATAAATTGGAAGTATTTAAGAACAGGATCCTGGAACGAAAATGGGGACCCTACAGAACTGGGAATTGGAAATAGTGGAAACTTCATAACGAGGAACTACACAATTTATACCGTTTACCAAACATTGTTTGGGTCATCATCAAGTCTAGGAGGCTCAGGTGGGAAGGTCATATAACCAGAATGGAAGAAAATAGGAACGCTTTCAAAATTTTAACAGAAAGTCCAATCGGAGAATGATCAAGAAATACTTAGGCGCAGATGGGAGGACAATATTAAGATGGATCTAGTAAACATAATAATACAAAGTAGTAACTGGATCCAGGTGGCTAAGGACATAAGTCAATATAGAGGTTTTGTGAAGGCGGATTTGAACCTCCGGGTTCCATAGGCCATAAAGTTAGTTTTTTAAACTAAATAGTTACTTACGTATAGGTCATGTTTTGTGTTTCTTGGAAAGATTCCCAATCGTCATTTACTAACGTTTCGTAAATTTGCACACACAATAATTGATATTGCTTTTAGTTTTGACACTTTTACAACTTCATTCATTCTTTTCCTTCTGTGACAGTCTATCACTATTTTTACCCCTTGTAGGTATAATTGTCGTTACTTCTTACAACTTTGCTTCATGTTTGTCACCTTTGGTTCTCAAACTCAGCAATGTGGCATTAAAAAAAAGTTTAGCTTTATTTAATATTAGAGATTGTAAATAATGAGTTTGCTTAAATGTGATGTGTAAGTTGTTATATGTGTAAAAAAAAAAAAAAAAAAAGTGTGAACATTGTAAAAAGATAACTCTGTAGTATTTATAGAAGCACCTGGTTTGTGGTCTTGGCATTAGTATTTTGTATTTTGGCACCATCAAAAATTAACACAGATTAGTGACAAAATAATATTCGACATTACACATAATTTGATTTCTGAAACGCTGTGTATAATGTAGTTTATATACGGGAAAAACTGCTGGAATTCTCAGTTGTTTAGTCACTTGAGGACGTTTTCTAATGCTTTTGTGTGTTTATATTACTGAAATATTTCACTATAAGCAAATAATATAATATAACAATATTCATAGCACAATAGTTGATACTGTTTCTTCATATGTTGTAAACCATAAGTCATTTTGCATGTCAAACTTGGTTTCGCACCCTTTTAAGTTTATATGGACAGGATTCCAATTTTTTTGTCTCTAATATGCTAACGACTTCCATATATCGAACATTTATGACAATATTTTTCTGACAATATATGACAATTTATGACAATATATGACTGACTCCGAAAACTATGATTTTACACCAAGACGAATTTACCGAGTGATTTAGTTACTTAATTATGTATGCTGGTTGCTTGTTTTAGATGATATTGGAAAATGGCGTCTTTGGAGATAAGCAACCATACTTGAGGTCTACCCAAGGAAGATAGTAGAAACAAAGTGGCGAAAGAACAAGATACAACAAAAGCACTGCATGTACACATTTTTTTTACGAATATGTACAGTGGATCTCACTAATTGGAATAAATAAAGATTTTAGAAGTAGTATCACTACACTACGTTACGATAGTACACTAAAATTTATGATGCATATATTCAACAAGATTAGTGGAATATATAGTGGTATAGGGTATATACAAGGGTATAGTGGTTTAGTGGAAGAACACTCATCTGTAGTGTGAGCGGTAAACGGTTCCATCTTTGGACATGTAAATTTGTGGTAGATATCGTTGTGCCTATAAGATTCTTCAGTTTCCTCCCACATTACCGCTCCACTAAATCATTCATAATCACTCAGTATTATTAAGAATATTTAACGTAAAAAGTATAAATGTGGGTCTTGAAATTAAATATTTCATTTCGTTTTATTCCACGACGTTGAATTAAAAAGCATTTACTATGGCAGTAGTATGGTAAACAATGTCTTCGTATTAGAAACTAATCTGTCGAACTAAAAGAAGGAATGACGAAGTGATTGGTGAGTAAATGATTGGTCGAATGGGTGAGTGATTGATTGGACGATCAAGGCACAAATGAAATTTGTTATAATATGAAGTTTAAATTTTGACAGTGCATATGATTTGCGAAATAAGAAAAAAAAACTAAGGAAGGAATTTCGGATATTCGACGTGGAGGAAGAGCAGGCAATGAGGTATCAGTGGTTGCAACAAAAGGTCTATATCTTGGTATCCATTAAGGATACAGACATACAGTTTTGTATTTGGATTTTTCATTTAAAATAATCACAGGTTTTAGCGATAGCGATGCCAGACTTAGAATGTTATAAAAAAACGTAGGGTAGTTCACTAAGACAAGGTCGGGCTGTCTACCAGTGGGCCCCGGTGGCTGACATGTTGTGCTGGCCCCAAATGTTCAATCCTCCCCCACAACCACCATTACCCGAACTGCCCACTGTTTTCCCACAATAAAAGCGCACTATTATCTTCAGAGTTGCCAGCTTTTCTTAAGAAAAAAATCCTGACGGGACAATCGGTGTTGGAGCCCCCCGATAACTACACATACGGTGAGTAGTTGAAAACAATATAAATAATCACCAGAAAACACGAACCTGAATGAATTCGGCACTTTATTTCTTTTTTTTTCTTCTTCTTCTTATCTTTCCACCCACTGCTCATCACTAGATATAAGCAATATATGCAACAAATTCAAACCAAAACAACTGCAATTTATTTAATATAAAACAAAGTTTAGAGAGAAAACAATATAGATTATTTTAAAATTACAAATAAGTGCATAAAATTGTTAAGGAATTGACATAAAGCATTACTGAAATCAAGTCTATTATCATATAACAAATTCAAACCAAAACAATTGTAATTTATTTAACATAAACAACATTTAAAAAGAAAATTATATAGAATGTTTGTTTTTTATGATAAACAAACGAGTTACTTTAAAGAATTACTGAAACAGACTACCAACTAAACAAATCTTTTCTTTGCCTATTGGCTTTGGTAAACTTAAATAGCGGACTTGAGAGCTAGTGTTACTGCCATTGCAGTAGTAGTCGCTTTCACGTAGAGGTTGCAAAAAAACAATACTTTTAGCGGTGCATGAAATATGCTATCATCATAATTGGCTAGATTGTCAATTCAAAACAATTGGGGAATAACTAAAAAGTAAAGACGAGCTGCTAAATATTTTTCCAAGAGTGAAATCAAAACACAAACTTTTACATTGATTCCATACTTAAAACTGTGCCTGTAAAAAAATAAGTTATTTATTTGTAAAAATGGCCCAGTAAAATATTAATTAATTTTGAAAATCGATAAATCGGGACAATATACGTCCCGACAAGTGTTCGGTCGGAACGCGGGACAAATAAGTCAGAAATCGGTACAGTCCCGACAGAATTGGGACGGTTGGCAACCATGATTATCTTAGATGTTGCACATCATTCTTTGGTAGCCACACCGTACATTATAACATAAGTATCATAATATAAAATCAGGGTATACGTCATGTAACAATATTTATGATAGTAACACAGGCAGAACTACAACTTCAGCATTCTAGACAATTTGGTGGGCAGAATCATCTATTGCCTTGTCATAATCGAAATAAAAGAAATCTCTTAAATCGCCGTGATACCATGAATCACGAAAATGATTTATGATCTTTCTCTGTTGAGTTTCAAATTTTTATTTTTCCTGGGCCAAAAAGCTACGCTCTCAAGAATTGTATTTTCAGGCCACTATATTTTCGGCAATCTTTTATATTCGGCGATAGGAAGTGTGTTGGATTTCACTATTGTTTTTGCTTGCACCGACATGACTGAGGGTGGCATGGCCCATTTTTACCTTAAAGGGGACGTGAGTCGCAAAAATATTTTAATGAAACGCTCAAAAAGCTTAATGTATGTGGGTTGCCTCCGTGACTGTTCACAAGAATATTAGTAGCCACACACGTTTTCCGCTCTTTTTTCTCTCTTCTTCCTGACGTCCTCTCTTCACTAAGAGTTTTATTTGCATCCTTTTTGATTTGGCCCCTGTCTAGGCGGCGATTGACGGCTAGCCAACTGGGACAGTCCGGGCCTACAATAAGATCCCGTGCGATTTATTTGACTGCATTGCGTGACTTGAGGTTCAGTAAATCATTATATTGCGGGAAACGCATAACATTGTGTGTCATATTTTAGTGCAAAATATGTACAAAAGCATATTGTTATATTTGTTCAACCAGGTGTTCTCACTTTTTAGGTATATCACTTTTGTTAAATACATTTATTACATTTATACACCTAATATATTGAAGATTGGCGAAAGGCCGACACACAAGCACGGTACCCAATCCACACGCAGACAGTGATACATCCAAGCATATACGAGGTGTGTTCAAAAAGCATCGAACCTTAGGTTGGCAGAAACATATTTATTGATTTGGAAATACGAAACATTAATGCCTTTCAAAGTAGTCTTCTTGGTAATGCACATACTTCCTGGCATTGTCGAAAACACTTCTGGAAGCAGTTTTTGGAATTGTGAACAACAGTGCCGTTGCATTCCGCATGACGTCTTTTCTTGAATCAAAATTGGGATCCCAGCTAGTGGCGTTTTCAGCTTGGGACATAAACAAAAGTTACACGGTGCCATGTCTGGTGTGTAGGGATCCTGACGACACACAGGAATATTGTGTTTGGCGATGAAAGCCTGAATCAAATTTCGCGGACGACACTCTCCTCTTGTCCAAATTCTGGTTCAAAGTTGAATGTCCGATCCGTTTGGTATCGCCAAACTTTTGGTAGTAAAATTTGATACAATATCGCTGCTCAAGTTCTTCTGTCATTTTACAAACAAACTGAAATCCGACGACCAGTTACTACACGTCTTCACTCGATGGTTGACTGCCAACGAATGACACTTTCTGCGAGCGGGGAAAAATCACGACAGCCCATGGGTGTTCCACTACATCTACACTGAAGAAAGTCTCCCATGCTTCATTGGTTTACGCGGGAAAAAAATAAGGATCGATACTTTTTGAATACACCTCGTACACATTCGTTTCGTAGCCAAATTTGTTAAAATGTAAACATTTTGTTTTCTTTTTTGTTAAACGTGAAATCATATTTCATAATGTGAATAAGAGAAAAAAAAGAAGGGAACCTTAGCTCGCACAATTTTACTTTTTTTTCTCATTCAACAAAAAATATACACATTATGCTACTTCTATTTGTTGTTCACTGGCTGTCACATGTCACGTACACCTCCTAAACTTTATTTGCTAAAACTGTTCCCCAAGCACTTGCCAACCGTGACAACAGACAGCAGATTCATAGAAACAATATAACACCATCAGAATATTAAGCGGCGGATGCAGATATCATATCATGTGCATTTACGTGCATTGTGACAAATATTGTTCTTCTCTTCTTCTGACGGCTAAGAGAGAAGAATAAAGCAATCATATGTAGTCTTGCTACATTTAGTTTATGTACAACATCTTTTACGATGTTCCGAAAACGCAAGTAAAATAATTTTAAGTAGGTTCATTCAAATAATATGGGTCATAAGAACTCATTAAATATTTACGTAATATTTGTGACTCGCAGTTAAGATATTGGGTTATTAGTAGCAGTTCTAAATCGTAGCAGTCAGACAAACAATATATGTTGATATGGTAAGTAATTCTTCATTTTCATACGCTGCATGTAGGGCCGGCTCTACCGTATGTGCAACACGTGCATTTGTACGGCACTGCAAATTTCGAGGGGTGGCAAAATCTGTCATAACTATATTATTTAAAATAAATATTTCTTATTGCAAGCAGACTTTATGATAATGGTAGCTCAATTTACTAAACTGACCTTCTATTTGAACATCACGTTCAAAAATCACGTTTAGGTAGCATAGATTAAGGTCACATGGACAGTGCTAAAGCAAATGCTCCAACAAATACCAACATGAGTTGATTGATTGTTATCAAATACAAGAACTCAATTCCTGAACACCGATCCAGTGGTCCAGTCACGTTGGCTCACTACGGCATGTCGCATTCTTCGTTATTACATTACCACAGCTAAATGTAGTGAGGCACATCGTCAAGGTGTACGTCCGGGTCTGGTTTTCCATCAAGCACAAACCATCGTGTCATTAGGACTACGGGATTTCTGGAATTTTAGGACGACTAGCCCAATTTCTACCTACGGAACCTAAGCAGATAGTATGCTCTGTATTGCAGACGAATGGTGTCTTTGCGACAAAGAGATCTTGCTTCTAGGGATGATCACAGATGCAAGTCCGAAAATTCGTACACTTGGCTGGAGGTGGATTAAGAAGGGCAGGCATATATAGGCCTGGATCCAAGGTATGGACTATGGGTGCTGTAGCCCCCTGTAGTCCCTCCTTGACGATCAGGTATACACTGGATAAAATAGGCTTCAATCCTGCTTTACACTGGATAAAGCTGCAAATTATGGTTTAGCCCCTGCCTTGATCATATCCTTTATCCGCCACTGTAAAATCATATATATCAATCCGAGAATTCACAGTTCCTAAAATAAACTTTCACGAGGACGATTACTATAACATGATGGAATGCGTGACCTTGTGCCCAGCAGAATCTCCACTCTCACAAATATGCTCTCCGACGACGAGATTGAAGAAAATATTAAGTCAGCTGCAATAACCGGAGAAGAAATAACTGCGTTTCATTGCCATACCCAAATAGTAGAGCGAAAATATGATCTTGAAGCTTTGCTAGCGTCTACTATTAATCCAATGTTCTCGGGATTGCTGCCAGAGTAGGTGTTGCTGTGCTGAGCTTTCGTTACCATACAGCCATTGGCCAACAAAAACAACCAATAGGAACACAGCAATTCTTAAAGACCACTATATAATCTGTACGACCAGCACACTTCAACACATAGCTCTGAAGATGTTGCCGCTGTATGGTAACGAAAGCTCAGCAAAGCAACACCTACTCTGGCAGCAATCCCGAGAACATTGGATTAATAGTAGAGCGAAAAGTTTGAATCTGAAAGAAATGAGAATGTATACATTTTACACAGTCAAAAACGTAAAATATGGTACCGTGTAGGTCGTGTTGCTGCCTTTTCGATAAAATTTCGATGCGGCACATGAAGGCAACTAAAAATTCCGGGAAAAAAATCTGGTACACACTGTCCTCCAGAGACGCTCCTTAAAAGCTTCGCCGAACCGATTTTCAAAAGAAAAGTTGCAAATCGGCCCAACCTATTAACGAACTGTTATCCTCTGAGCAATAATAGCGCTAATGTAGGACAAGGAGGAAAAGCATCATACCCTGGTGGCATTGTTTGTCCCCTCCTCCGACTACTCCGCAGCGTGTATCCTAGAGTAGTTCAAGTAATGTAATACCATTCGGTTTACGAGAAAGAGGAAGTATTGCCTTCCAAAAATATCTCTACTGATCATCTTGCCTGTGTAAGCAATTAAAGCTTGCTTCGTCACTGCCTCTGAGTTGTAACATAACATCATTGATTGATTGCTTTTTAGTTTAGCGTCCCTCTCAGCAACGAGGCTATATGAGACGTGGACCTACTGATTAACGTGGAATCCGAACCACATGAGCTTCCGCCGGGAATAAAATCATTAAGTCCAGTTTTCTTAAATAGAATAATACATTTATTTCTTGTTTTACATTTTGAAACGGCAAAATCGCAACTTTTGTACAAATGGATGAAGAAAATTTTTACGTTGTTTTTATTAAAATTATCGTGCTAATACCGATTTCTGCGAGGGGAAATGTGCTTGACTCGAATTGAAACTCGAGTACTTTCTTGAATTGCACTTCAAAGTCCTTTGTAATATTAAAGTAGTGCTGGGAAGGAACATTAAATTCCAATTAATTACTCAACCAATCAACGTACCACAATAACAAATATGATGCAGTTCGTCTTAATCATGTAAGAGTAATATAGAGTATACATAAGTTAGGATTTGTTAATACTAGGTTGTCAAAAAAGTATTGAGCATTTGAGAATCAGAATTCAGAAGAAATTTCTTGTCATTTAAAAATAGCATTTTAAAACCAAATATTTGCCATATTATTTGATAATCTTCTGTCATAATTCCGGCATAATCCTGGCGCTACAGATTTTCTGTTGTGTTTAGTTAAAAGAAACAACGTAAAACAAGGTTGAAGAAATTTCTTGTCATTTAAAAATAGCATTTTAAAACCAAATATTTACCATATTATTTGATAATCTTCTGTCATAATTCCGGCATAATCCTGGCGCTACAGATTTTCTGTTGTGTTTAATTAAAAGAAACAACGTAAAACATGTTTTTTTACAGCCTTCACTTTAAATTACTTTAACACCATTCTCGAATTCTAAAGAAGTTGAAACATATTATAGTCTGACGGTGGTAGGTTCGAGATTTACGGCGGATGCATTTAAATGTCCCAGAAAAGTTCCTGCAACTTTTGAGAGTCGTTAAGAATGTAAGCCGTCTGATGTTGTCAACGTGGTATACGATGCGCTTTCTGTTGACCAGTTCCGACTATCTCTTTTGAATTGCTACGAGCTGTTTCGCACGTTGACCATAGAAGGTCTGAAACTATCTTTCTACCCGTCGGAAGCAGCTCATGATGCACGAAGTATTTCCAATCCCACCAAAAACACAGCACATCTTTCCTGGGCGTCAGTGTGGTCTTTGGTACAAATTTTGGAGCTTCCTTTTACTTCGGTAAATTCTTTTTGGCACATCGTTGTCGTAAGTTATCCACTTTTGATCACTCGTGAATAACTGCTTCAGAAACCTGTCGAGTTCGTTACGTTTCAGTAAAGATTCGTAGGTAGAAATTCGACCGAGAAAATGTTTTTGAGTCAGAGCATGTGGCAACGAAACATCAAGCTTCTTTCTACAGTCAGCTTTCTTCAAATTGTTGATACTGTTCCCGCATGGATACGTGAGTCATTTGCTATACCATGATTGCCTACACCCAAGTCTTTCTCGACTTTTGCCAGCATATCTATTTTGTGTGTGTGTGATTGGCCGCCCACAGGGAGGAGCATTTTAGACATCAACATTTCCAGAACGAAAGTGACAAACCATTCTCTGTCTATTGCTTTTTATAGCATATCTTTCTTACAACATTACATATTTATTCACAGTTTGCGCAACATTTATGTCCTTATCAAATTTAAATTACAAAACGCAGCGAAATTTTGCGGAATATTTGCATATCTTCACGACGCAGTACCTCACACATGATTATAAAAATTCCAACACGTTTAGCGCATCTACTAGCTTTAATTGTCAGTTATCAAATGTGGTTAAATCTGAGTTACTGCGATTCATATTTGCGATTTGATTGACTAACGCCATGTCGTGCCAAATGCTTAATACATTTTAGACTAACTGTTATTTTAAACACTTGAGTTCTCAATTTATAATCTTGCAATTAAAAGAACCCATTTTTGCATATAAGCTCTTATTTAGACTATGTCAATGGACTGTTTTTACTAGAATTTTTCTTCGTTTAACAAATACAAGTTTAAATTGGAAGTTGTATAAAAGGGCCTGAGTTACATTTTACGGGATTCTGATATCATTACTTCACACTAGTGAACTCCGTATAAAAGATGCATTACTTTTTAGGTATGTTTACATATCTTTCAACTGACCTTTCAGTGTTGAAATTATCTTGAAACATGCAAAATGCAAAGCAAATCATTGTGCGAATAAAAATATTCAGCTTCACATTGATAAAAGAAGGGATTAGAAGTTTAAAGAGCAATGGTTGAATTTGAGAAACTTTCCTAAACGTTCCATAAGCCCTAAATTTTATTTTTGATGTAAAGCGTTGAACTCCTTGTTCAAGATTTGTCCGTGTAGGGGAACAATTGAACGCCAATCTATTATTATTTCATGAGTAACCATAATCCGACAAGAGCAATTTTTAACTAGCCAACAGTTCTAGAGCAACCTCAATTCACTGATTAGCGTAGGTAGGTGGTTACCGTATTGGTTTTCCAACTAAGGGATTGTGGTTCAAATCCCCAAAAGGACCTAATTCTTTAACATACTTCAATTTCAATACATAATTAGCGAGAGGCAATATCTCCTGTGGGAAAGGAAAGAGATGCTCGAATATCGAGAAATTGGAATATAATCATGAATAGAGACAAGATTCACAAATTTATTTTCATCATTTTTTAAAGATTTGATATATTTTTTTAGTTAACTTTAACCATTCACTACCTTACGTATGATCAGTTATTTTTTTCTGTGCAGTATGTCTTATACCAACGAGTTAGAATGTCTTTGATATGTGGCACTCATTGGACAACAAAGAGATAAATCAAAACAAAGAGATAAATCTGAAAATTGAGAATTTTATTTTTCGAGCATCAACTGCACAACAGAAGCTCGTTTCAGCGCTCCACAGGCTTACCAATTGTCGTCACTGGCTTTAAATGTTACGTTAGATTGGGTTGCGTCTGTACAGGCGTTTGCAATTCCAGCGAAGATACTGGACTCGACTTAATGGAGTTATAGCACACAGAAGTGCAATCGCTTATATGGCAGTCTGTACACACAATACTATTTTCGAAAAGAAATTGCGTAAGAAATCCATTACGACGAAACTTAGACATATTTCTTTATGTCATTAGGAATATCCTCAGAGCTTAGAGTTAAAATCTGTCAAGAACGGAAGTCTGAATTGACTTGCTCGCTGCTTGATTTAAAAAAATATCTTCCTCGACAATTTTCACAAAAAAAAAAAAAAAATCAGTTGATATCCAAAAACATTGCAAGAACGAACTTAAGAAATAATGGAGAGATGGAGCGGGAAGGATAACTGTCATTGTTCCTATTTTTTTATCCGCTCCTTCTTCCCTTTCACGCAAAAAATAGTAAAATATCATGTCTCTATGACTTACAGTTCTCGAGATATGGCTGCTTAAATATCCTGAATTTCGAACTTTTTGGGCGGATATCTGGGAACAGATAGACAGTAGACAGTTTATCAGTGCCCACCGGTTACTATTTGGTACCAAGATATTCACCATCCTCTTAAGTATTGATCAACACCAATATAATCTCTGTGTGACTTACGGTGATCAAGATTTATCTTCTTAAATCTCCCGAAATCGGAATTATCTTTTGGCCAATATCACGGGAACGATAAGTCAGAGAGACGATATTGGTGTTAGTTAATACCTAAGAGGATGGTAAACATTTTGGTGCCTATAATAATTAGTGGCCACTGGCCAACTGGACATTGGCCAAACCAGTGTCAGTTGAACAGTGCCCATAGGTTACTATTTGGTACCAAAATATTTACCACCCTCTTAGTTATTGATCAACATCAATATCATCTTTCTACAACTTATGGTTCCCGAGCTATCGCTCCTTAAATATCTAGAAATTGGCCATTTTTGGCCAATATCTCGGGAACGGTAAGAGTGACGCGAAAATTTAATAACTTTCTCTGATAATTTTTGATGATATAATGCAGGGGTTCAAATTTAGAAAATAAATCGCAAATAACAGGGAGACAGACACACAAACCTAGAGAATTCAGTAACGAACTTTTTAAGTTCGTTGATAATGGATTTTGACTTAATGTGTTGTACATTTTCGTTGAGGATTCCCATTCATCCCTTCTACAGAAATTTGAAAACCAGTAAATAACAAAGTAGTGGATTTATTTTCCTAGCCCGTAAATCCCCCATTTCTTTTAGAGTTCTGGGATAAATTTTCTAAACTTCATTCGGTTTTGATACAATATAATGCACATTTAAGTTGCCTATATTCTGTAATCCAAAGTGCTTGGGATTAAAACCAGTCAAGGACAATTTAGTCCCTTATTGTGATAAGGATTACTCCCGCCAGATATACTAATGCGATTGCAATATACGTAAATTTCTTAAAATATTAGGTTTCATGGTATATAGTGTATAAATGTTTGAGGCTTCACAATCATTTCCACTAATTGGATTTAACCCTTCAGAAGTCGCGACCTAGTTTCGTAACAGAGGTCGCGCACGGTCTTTTGGACCGTGCTGGAAAAACTAAACTTAAACGAGATCAATATATTGAAAATACTATTTATATAACCTTGACATTATTTTTTAATACATTTGAAATTTATTTAATGATTTATTTTCCTTTCATACAAGAAAAAAAAACAGTAATTACAGTTTCGAATAATACGTGAAGAAACCACCGGTATTTTTTGTCATTTGCAGTATGAAGTACAGAAATGAAATTCTGTACTTATGAAACGTTTGTATGCGAGTACTGTATTAATTTTCGTTAGCATGTTGGACACTTGAGTGACCAATATTCTCATTAATAATGAGAATATATTTCAAAATACACGCACTTAAAATTGATTACGTTATTTGAAAAGAAAGTCAATAATATAATGATTCCTTATTACTATTCCCTCGATAAACAAACAACTAAAGGGAAATGATAAGTCGCAATGGCTCAGTGGTAGAGTATTTAGCTCTGGCAAGTGGACTCCCTGGTTCGATCCCAGCTCCTGGCAAAAGGGCCTTGTGGTTTGAAAATCCGTGTGCTCGGGTTCTCTCGAGTTCTTCTCGTTTACTCCCACTTCCGTGATTGCACCATTATTATTAATCTCATTATCACCACTTTCCTAAGTCTCGATGCATAATTGTAACATGTTAAACTCAGAAAATTAATAAATAAATAATAGAAAGTAATAGTAAGTACAGAAAAATAGTTAGTAGTAGTAAATATATATACTACATTTTGGTCACAACTTAACATATTGAATTTGGTTTTATTTCACTAGTGGTCAGTTTCAACTTCAGAATCAAGATTTTCAGACCATTTTACTCGTTGACAGTGATGATTTCAGGTGTTGGCATGGCGGATTAAAGTCCCCAGGAGCAGTGAAATTTACCCGAGATATGTTTACGATTGGATTTAAAGTAGATTTACACTCCTTTTGTAGTGCTACTTTCATCCCTAGTTTATTCAAAGTAACTACCTGAGTAAATATTTTGAAATTGCAATTTCACGTGGAGGTCGTGTGCTCTCTACAGATATACACACTGATGACCTTTTGTCTTCGGTTTCCTGTTTTACTTCCAGCCACAATGGTATCATTTTCCAGGAGTATTTCTGTCATTAGTAGGTGGTGGAGCAGTGTTAATTTCTGAACTCTGTTGTTATGTGAAGCTTATGTTTTGTGTGCAGATGATGTATTTTATTTAGAAGATGTCGTCCCAAATATTCACCGTATATTTTTTCAAGTTTTTTTCACAAACTATTTATATTCCAGTTTACTATTCTGTCCAAGCACAATAAAACTATTCAGTCCAGTGTTTAGTAGAGTAACAAAAATAGTATTGTCCATTGTTTCGATGTTCTACTCACTGAGCAACGTCCTTTGATCTCGTCTAGATTGTCCACTCCTCCTTTAGTAGAATTATAAAATGTAAGCACAAAGTGTTTTCGCTGCTCTTCTGATTGTGGATCGATGTTCTCGGTAGACAACAACA
Organism: Thermobia domestica; assembly: GCF_964235325.1. Classification (NCBI taxonomy): domain Eukaryota; kingdom Metazoa; phylum Arthropoda; class Insecta; order Zygentoma; family Lepismatidae; genus Thermobia; species Thermobia domestica. Next base: position 158,682,760 of record NC_137470.1, on the reverse strand, counting down.
ATACTATTTTATAAATAGTTTGATTAGCATATGGATCCATTTTGTACAGCATAAAGTTCGTAAGAAAAACAGTACATACCTCAAATAATGTATTTGCTGCATCTTCTCTGTTTCACTACAGATAAACGACTTGATAAATTGCATTCGCTCGTCTTATGGGTTAGGGTAGCATAGCGTATGTTCCAATAACGTCTTGTCATATTTCCCTTTATATTAGAACAGATAAACTTGAGTAATCTATTTCAATATTTGTGTTGTCACCAACTAATTCAGTCATGATATATTCTTCTACATCTTTTTCATCCTCAGAATACAACATAGAATTGAGTTCTATTTCAGACAGATCATTTAAATAATACTACTACTAATAATAATAATATCCTTGAAATCGGCCGCACTTCTCTATAACTTACAGAAAATTCAGAATTTTGTTCACTTGAACCAGCACATTTACGGCATAAAATTTATTTGTCAACGCTATCTGAGTGGCTTGTATTCTTTTTCTTCTTTACCACCCATGTATTACGTTCATTCACCATTCAGAAATATCACTAAATTCACAAAGAAGGCAGCAACACATTAAAATAAACGAACAAGATTAGAAAAGATTGTTACAAAACATTACTATTTTTACGTAATGCGAGAGGTCGCTCACGGTGCTTTCGACCGGGTTACTTTACCTCGAGAAGACGCGCACAAATATAAAGAAAACAAATATAACCAGTTGAGAATGTGATTGTTCCTACATGTAAAAGTAAATCTTTTTATCCACACTTTCTGTTTCTCGCAAAATATAATCTCTCTACGACTTACGGTTCACGAGATATGGCTGCTTAAATTTCCCAAATCGGAACATTTTTTGGCCAATATATCGGGAACGGTAAATTATAGAGAGGTGATATTGGTGTTAATCAATACCTAAGAGGATGGTAAACATCTTGGTACCGATATTAACTATTGGCCCCTGCCCAAACCAGTGGTCAGTTGGACAATGGTCATCGGTTAATATTTGGTACCGAAACGTTCCCGAGATGTGGCTCCTTAAATCTCCGGAAAACGACAATTTTTACCAATATCTCGGGAACGGTAAGAGTGACGCTAAAACTTTTATCACTTTCTCAGGTAGTTTTTGATTCTCTATCCAATGGAGGGCTCAAAATGGAAAAAAATCACAAATAAGAGACAGACATACAGACATGATGAATTCAGTAACGAACTTTATGTTCGTTGAAAATATTTCTTGCATAAGAAGGCGTGGAACGTAAATATATAATAGCCATGCTACGGTAATAAGAGAGAATGAGCGTCGTATCTTGCCGCTTCTTCTGTTATTACTTTACAAGAAAATGAGCAATTGAAGTAATTTCCAAGGCTGTACATATACTAGGGTTTATCGTAAGTTTTACTTACCACCACGAATTTAAGATATGATAATGAAATTTTGTCAGTATTGTGTTTGGTTCTTATATGCAAGGAAATTAGCTCCTAATGATTGCTATTTTTAAAGGATGTGCCAAAAGTGACCAAAGTGCAATGTGGACGTGATTGAGGTCCGCAGTGTGATAAAGTTTCTGCATTTGATGGGTAATAATGACAGATGAAGGCTGTGTATGGCGATGGTTGCCCATCTTATGACATTATTGTAAAGTGGAAAAGGGAGTTACAAACTGATCGTATTTCTCTCACAGACGACAAAAGACCTGGAACACCATCATTGACGGACGATGCGGCCACTATGAAGAAAGTGGAGTGTTTAATCATCGATGACAGATGTGTAACTGTGCAAACGATTATGAATGAGACTGGTCTCAGTTATGGTAATGTGTGGAAAATTATCCATGACGTTGCTGATACCTTTTCAGAAGCACCAACTCGTTCATCTCAAGTTGCTGTCGACAAAGTAAAAGTATGTGGCTTCCAGGTGTTGCAGCATCCACCTTACTCTCCTGACCTCGCATCCAGTAACTTTTTCTTGTTACCTCAAATGAAGAATCCGTTGCGTGGTCGCCATTTTGACAATACAGGTGACGTCATTCATGAGGTGGAAGAGCGGTTTAATGCACAATGTGCAGACTTCTACGATGACGGTGTTTGTAAAGTGAAGCAACGCTGGAAGAAATGTGTAAATCTTGGTGGTGACTACATAGAGAGGAGTTAACAATTACAAATCACAACAATCCCTGTACCCTTATTTTTTACTATGATAAACTTTATGATATACCCTCGTAATTCCGTTCTCTATACTGACAAAATTATTAAAAGTGATCAGGTAATTAATGCTTAATTTGTACAAGCATTCTTCCCCATAAACTGTTTGGTGGGTCGTGTTGCTAATAAAATATTATATTCTCGATGTCACATACGAGGATATTTCCGAAAGTATCCGACCTGACACTTATACTTCGCGCGACTGGTAGTAACCCGTTCATAGCATATGGTGCCATCTATGGAAAACAATAATGTATCAGTTTTAGCTATCGGGTGCTGCATAAGTTCATTATTGCCAGTCATTTCACTCAGTCGGTGTACGTTGAGTTCACATTCTACATGATATCGCTCCTGTCCGCACGGCTGACGTTGCCAAGCATATAGTGAAAATAATGCGGCTTCGAGGAGATCCATTTTTCCAGATTGTAAATCATATGCATACCAATTTAGCTCAAATTGCTCCTGGCGTAACGTACACACGTAACAAGTATATATACCTGTATACTAGATGTACGAGCAACGCCTTTGGCATTGCCCCCAAGACAAAACAAATAACTGAGTAGAACCAAACACTGTCAATTCCCTGGCAAGGTGGTATACAGGGTATTACCTAAATTTTGGTCATCGAGTATGTCACCAATCAGGTTACCGACTCCAAAAGCAACAACGGAATCGACACTAATGTCGATAATTTGGGAACTTCATTTTTCATCTCTCTATGCGGATAGGAGAAGGAAATATATGTCAGTATAGAGAACGGAATTACGAGGGTATATCATAAAGTTTATCATAGTAAAAAATAAGGGTACAGGGATTGTTGTGATTTGTAATTGTTAACTCCTCTCTATGTAGTCACCACCAAGATTTACACATTTCTTCCAGCGTTGCTTCACTTTACAAATACCGTCATCGTAAAAGTCTGCACATTGTGCATTAAACCGCTCTTCCACCTCATGAATGACGTCACCTGTACTGTCAAAATGGTGACCACGCAACGGATTCTTCATTTGAGGTAACAAGAAAAAGTTACTGGATGCGAGGTCAGGAGAGTAAGGCGGATGCTGCAATACCTGGAAGCCACATACTTTTACTTTGTCGACAGCAACTTGAGATGAATGAGTTGGTGCTTCTGAAAAGGTATCAGCAACGTCATGGATAATTTTCCACACATTACCATAACTGAGACCAGTCTCATTCATAATCGTTTGCACAGTTACACATCTGTCATCGGTGGTTAAACACTCCACTTTCTTCACAGTGGCCGCATCGTCCGTCAATGATGGTGTTCTAGGTCTTGAGTCGTCTGTGAGAGAAATACGATCAGTTTCTAATTTCCTTTTCCACTTTACAATAGTGTCATAAGATGGGCAACCATCGCCATACACAGCCTTCGTCTCGTCATGAATTTGTCTTGCATCATTACCCTTCAAATGCAGAAACTTTTTCACACTGCGGGCCTCAATCTTATCCACATTGTTATCCAATGGCTATTATATATTTACGTACCACGCGTTCTGATGAAAGAAATATTTTCAACGAACTTAAAAAGTTCGTTACTGAATTCTCTACATCTGTCTGTCTGTTATTTGCGATTTCTTTTTAAATTTGAGCCCTCCATTCGATACAGCATAAAAAAAAAAAAAAAAAAAAAAATCTGAGAAAGTGATGGAATTTTTAGCGTCTTCTTACCGTTCCCGAGATATTGGCCAACAAATATTCGTTTTCCGGAGATTTAAGGAGCCATACCTCAGGAATCATATGTTATAGACAGATCATATTAGTGTTGATGAATACCAAAGAGGATGGTGAACGTTTCGGTACCAAATAGTCACCGGTGACCGTTATCCAACTGACCACTGGTACCAAGATTTTTACCATCCTCTTAGGTATTGCTTAACACTAATATCAGCTCTCTATAACTTACCGTTCCTAAGATATTGGCAAAAAAAAAAAAAAAATCGATCTCGGGAGATTAAAGCAGCCATATCTTGGGAACCGTAAGCCATAGAGAGATGATACTGGTGTTGATCAATACCTAAGAGGATGGTAAACATTTGAGTACCAAATATTAACCGGTGGCCACTCGCTAACTGGCCACCGTTCCTCAGATATTGGCCAAAAAAGTTCGAATTTCAGGAGATTTAAGGGGCCGTATCTCGGGGACCGTAAGTCATAGAGAGATGATATTTTGCAAGAAACAGAAGGTGCGGATAAAACTATTTACTATTACATCTAGGAACAATCACAATTGTCCTTCCCGCTCCATCTCTTCATTCTTTTTAAGTTCGTTCTGGCAATGGTCTTGGATCATTCTCAACTGGTTATATTTGTTTTCTTTATTTTCTTATAACGAATATAATAACTTTTCTGAATGTCTAAATCTTGCATACCTATTCCCTAAGTTAATCCTATGCATTGTAGCATTATAACTGAAACCTACTGTTATGGTAGGATTCAGATCAGTGGGCAAAATTCGTGTATGAACAATTACATGAAATATATGGGCGACCAAGTCAAATGTCAAGGTATAATGTACTTGTTATCCAACTCAAGAGTTCAAGCTTCTACCACTTAATTTACGAATCCGGTGCGGAACATTAGACTATATAAATCAATAGTGATATTGTTAATCAGTTCGCTGTAGTTGAACAAAAATGAGAAATAAAGACTACTATAATATATCTTCACTCTCATTGGCTCTATGAACGAGAAACAAGGATATGTTGTGAGTAGAAACACGCAAAAGGGACTCTCCTGGGTCGAAATACAAGTTTACGTAAGAGAAACCTCCTGAGGTACCAATTTCGTCAAAAACTGCAAATTATTGCTACGCGTTTATTTCCAAAGGTAGAACCTTGTAGAAACTGTTTTAATAGTATTTCTCCCTGACTCATACACAAACACAATGTTCCGTAATATTAATCATCAGTTGTCGGAATCGGAGGTGCTTTATCATCATTAAGTAATTACTGCGGGCTGTGTATAATCATCGTCCGAAAAGCTCTCCATACACTGTTTATTTTTCTTTCATATTTTCTAGTTTCATGATTTGGAACGCCGTGTTCATTCAGTGGTTCAGAAGACTACAGCAATATGATTATGTGAGTGTCAAATTTAAAGATTGCGCGGTTCAAAATAAATAAGGAAACAAATTATTACCAAGAGTGATCAAAAATACGGTGAATAATTTTATCAGGAATAAAGCAATAAGCTTACATGGAATTTCATTTAATCTCTTTCAAGATACTGTTCTTGGCTAGCAGTGCACTTATCCCAACGTTGAATCCATAACTAGAAGCATTTCTTGAAAGCTTCATTTGAAAAAGCGTTCAGCTGCTCTTTCGTGGCCTTCTCAATGTCAGGAATGACATCATTTTTTTTCTTTAACCACGGTTTTAATTTTTGGGAGGAACCAGAAGTTACATGCTGCTATATATGGAGAGCACAGCGAATGTGGACAAACAGGAATAATTTTTTGGCCAAACACTCGCGGATCAAAAGCAACGTGTGGTACCGCGCGTTTTCGCGGTGGTAGTGGATTTTCAGTTTAGCGTCCCTTTCAGCAGCGAGGCTATATGAGACGTGGACCTACTGATTAATGTGGAATCCAAACCACGTGTGCTACCGCCGGCAATCGAACCCGGGCCTCCCACGGCAAAAGCGCGTGCGCTAACCATTTAGCCGCGAGGGAGCTCGGCGCGTTTTCGCGTTTGCCCATATAGTCTTACCTTAAATGCTTTTCACGGACCCATAAGAGTTGTTTAGTTATTCCGAAAGCTTTCGGATAGTTACTCGCCTTTTTGAACAAATTATTTGTGCCACTTTTAGGACGTCATCATCTGTTTCTGACGTCGAAGAGCGTTTTCCGCTCCTTTCAATGACATTATTTGCCGCCCCCTTCCTTTCTTCACACAGAACAAATTTTAAAAGCCACGACATGAAGTATGATACCGCAACATAAACAACGAAGGGGAGGGAAAGTGCACTTGCACTCAGAAAGGCCTAAATACAATCTCGTTGCATTTGTTTTCTTTCCTAGAATTCAATATCGAGCTTTGATCTCAATATATCAGTTTGCAATTCCAATGCAACTAGCGCTTCTCTCTTTATATCTTGATTTTCCTTCTACGACTCTTAAATATTAAAAAAAAGAAAGAACTCGTTTCCAACTTCAATGGTAAGGAACTTGTTCCAACTTCAATGGTAAGGAACTTGTGTGTGGCAAAAACGAGACTGATTTTCATATCAAAACTTGGATAACTTACTAAATGTAACAGGTGTTTGCTACTGTTCGAGAATTGAGTTCTTGTGTTTCGCAACAATCAAACAATTCATGCTGAGATTTTTTTGACCATTTGCTTTAGCACTGTCAATATGACAAACTAATGCGACCTAAAAATAATTTATGAATGTAGTATTCAAATAAATCAGCTTAGTAGATTTAAGTACTATCATCATGAAGTCTGTTTCCAACGAGATGTTTATTATACATAACATAGTTGTGACAGATTTTGTAGTTTCGTTCAAATGCAATTGCTGCACATTTGGTAGAGCCGGCCCTGGTTGAGATGCCAATCAATACTACCATTTCATCAGCCATTTAATTGACACTATTATTTTCTTATCTTCTTTATTATAAAGAGCAGAATTATTGGGTTAAAGCTCAAAATAAAATATAATGTTACAAGCTTATTCATGGTAGGATTAACCAGAAACCTATTATCCATAACTAGCATCAATTACAAGCTTCGCTGGGTTAAATTAAGAAAAAAATTGTAATATGTTCCGTTAGTCAGCTACATTTTAATATTACTAAAGCGCTCTTTGATATCGCGCAATTTCGATGTGTTTTATATGAACCCCTCCCCACCTCATGTTGCGGGGCACGGCATTGGAAGTATCATTGTTCATCTCAGCCACCCCGAAAACTATGAATTTGGCACTGATATTGGTCATTTCGATAATTTTCATATATCTCCTCGCTCCTCCTCAACCAAGTTGAGGGCTGAATTTGTATTAAAACAGCAGCAGAATGGTCACTGTTCATCTCAGCGACACCAAAAACTATTGATTCGACACAAATATTGGTCATTTTCGATCATTTTTAAATGTCTCTCCCCTCTTCCACCTTTAAGTTACACAAAGTGGTATGATTAAAACCAACTCCGGTTTAAACTTTATCTCGGTTGTAAATTTGATCGTGATAGATCCGATGGTTCAAGAGTTATTAAGTTTTATTTAGTTTTATAGATCTCTCCTCTTTCCTCCCCTGCCCTAAGTTCTACCGGAGAAGTGATATGATAAAAAAAAACAGGTCCGAACTTTATCTGTGTTGGAAATTTGGTTAAGATCGGTCGGGTGGTTTAAGCGTGATGAAGTCACAAAAGCAGTCACTTTTATTTTTATCTTTTCGCATACATATCTCCCCTCTCTCCTCTCCGTTGCACCGTAAAAGTGAAATGACGAAAACATCCCACGTCCGGATCTTATCTATGTTGAAAATTTGATTGAGATCGGTCGGGTGGTTCAAGAGTAATTAAGTTTTATTCATTTCCATATATATATCCTTTTCTCACCTCCCCTAAAATCTACCGGCAAAATGAAATTAAAAAAAAAAAAACTTCCAATGTTCGAACCTGATCTATTTTGAAAATTTCATTGAGATCGATTGGGTTGTTCAAGAGTTAATTCAGGAACATGGTCACTTTTATTTTTATATATATTGATTTTAGTATATCTTCCCCTCCTCCTCGACTCCTACGCTGGTTCGTCAAAGTGAAATGATAGAAAACATCCCAGGCCGGAACCTTATCTATGCTGGAAGTTTGATCGAGATCGGTCGGGTGGTTCAAGAGTTATTAAGTTTTATTTATTTTTTTATAATTCCTTCTCCTCCCCAACCCTAAGTTCCTTTGTCAAAGTGAGTAGTTAAAAACACTCCCAGGCCAAAAATGCATCTACGTCAAAAATTTTATCGAGATTGGTCGGGCGGTTCAAGAGATTAAGAGTCACAGACATAGTCAATTTTATAATATAGACTAGCTGAGCTTGCGCTCTTTACACAGCGTATTAATCTCATATAAGTATGAATCTGCATGTCATTCCTCACAATATCTATACCTGTCCCTTTACAGACATAAATGAAATACGTCCTGATAATAATCGGCAAGGGGTATCATAAAGAGGAGATATTTTTCTATATCTCGCACCGTTTGCAAGATTGAGCCTACTTTCGGTTGGAAAAAAATGAAATGAAATCTTTGAGTTTTACGTCCCACGGTTATGCCGGTTAGGCTAAAGGAGACGGTGATGATGAGTAATGAATGAAACGGTGGAATGAAGAAAGTGGGAGGAAACGAAAGAACCCCGAGAAAACCCACGCACACGGTGTTTGCCCACCACAAAGTTCACTTGGCGGGGGCTGGGATCGAACCCTGGACCCCAAGCACCAGAGGTGAACGCACTGCCACTGAGCCACCGCGGCCCCGTACTTTCGGTTGGAGTTTCTAATTCAAGTGTGATCAGTGTTTTCTTTCTTGTTGCATGCAGTATGTAATAAGCAAATACATTACACACATAATTAATTACAATGTCAGTGATATATGTTGTTTATTGGGCAAAACACTCCAAACAGTAAAGATTCATCTTAGCCTGGAGAAGTGGTTATCTTTCGTTTTTCATTATCATTTGACCATGAAACAAACGCCTGAGAGATATGCAACCCCTATATAGAACTATGTTCTGTTGGAATGTATAACTCATAGAATATGATGCTTTACTCTCTTAAAATTTCAACACTTTCAGTGTACCCCTAAAGAATGTAATAAAGAAATAACGGCCAGCTTTTTTAAATATTCAATTAGAACTGGACAATCTACACAAAATTTGGAATCGATAAGCGAAAACGGCACGTTTCTACCAAATTGTTGTTTTCGAGATCTCATTGTCGAAAGGGGGGACATATAGCCTCGTTGCTGACGTCCTCATTAACCCCCCATTCATTCATTCATTGTCGAAAGGATTGGAGACAAACATATAAACCTAGTATTTTTATATGTAGACTATCTGAACCTACATAGAGATACCATAAAGGGGATTTTTTTTTTTAATTACTGTTTCAATATCTCGCACCGTTTGCAAGATTTGAGCCTACTTTCGGTTGGAGTTTTTAATTCATGTATGATCAGTGTTTTCTTTCTTGTTTACATGCAGTATGTAATAAGCAATTATTATAATTAATTACACACAATTAATTACAATGCCAGTGATATATTGTGTTCATTGGGCAAAACACTCTAAACAATAAAGATTAAATCTAGACTGGAGAAATGATTATCCTTTGTTTTTCGTTATAATTTGGCAATAAAACAAACGCCTGAGAGACATGCAACCCATATATACAATTGTGTGGTGTTGGATTGTATAATTTGTAGGATATGATGCTTTAGCTTTTTTTTTTTTAATCTCAACACTTCTAATGTACCCGTAAAAATGTAACAAAGAAATAATGACCATGTTTTTTTTTAAAAAAAATATTCAGTTAGAACTGGACAATCTACGCAAAATTTTCAATTAATTAGTGAAAGCGTCATCTTTCTATTCTAGTTCCTGTATTTTCCGAGATAACATTGTTGAAAGGATTGGTCACAAACATATAAACGTCCACAAACGTATAATTTAAAAGAACTCCGAAGATAGCAATCCTTTGAACAACAATTTAAAAAAACTTTATGAAAAAGTATATTTAAATAATTTATTTAAAGTACATATACTTTAAAATATGTGACTTTGTTAAATGTGAAATCTCAAATAACCGTAAATCAAAGGTTGGAAATCAAAATTTAGAGGTTGGAGCTCGGGCTCTTTTATTGCTATTGTAGCATTTTAATAGATGAATTGATTTTAGTATATCTTCCCCTCCTCTATCTTGCTCCGTCAAAGTGAAATGATAAACAGCACCTAAAGGACGAACCTCGCTTATGTTGAAAATTTGATCGAGATCAGTAGGGCGGTTCAAGAGATTAAGAGTCATAAACATAGTCACTTTCAATTTTATTATGTAGATTAGAAAAATCAGAAAATTGTGAGATATATATTACATTGTAGCATCCTTGTTCCTGGGGTCACAGCAGGTAATAATATAATATGACGTAGTGCATGATTGGTATGAATAATGTTTTCTATTATTTAGGTTAGGAATGCAAGATTTATTGGACAAAACCACGTTTTATATCTGCCACTGTATTTCGGGATTTGAAACAACAAATAACAACGTAAGATAGCTCAAAGTCTTTTTTCGAGTGACACGTTTCTTGTAGAGTTGGTCTCAAATTAGATTTTCCATTGTTTGTGCTTGTTTTATATTGGAAATTCTTTGTCTTTGAAGTGTGTACAATTTCTTACCATAACTTTCCGAAAATTTGAAATATTCATCCATCTATGACTATAGTGATCGTGAATTTTAAACTATCTCCTGAAGTTCAATACTTTGTTTCTGAAAGTTTCCTCGGCATCAATACATACATATATAGATCCTCGGGTCCCAAAGAAATGTAAACAAATGTGAAAACAAGTGGTAGAACAACTCCCTGAAGATGTTAGTTTCAAACGCAGGAAGGCTTCTTGTTTTGTTGTCCATCACAGCTTTTCCAAGCGAAAAAAAAAAAAAAAAAAACTTTGACTTGAAAAGGATGCATCGATATTTAGAAGGCAATGATATATCATAAAGAACATATCTATGAATATATTAAAAGCAATGTGCTACATATGATGAGATTCAAATTAAATATGTGCTTCATACAGAGTAAAGAATAGAACAATCATCATCACCGTCATATGTATTCTGCCATTATCGGCAGGTCACTTGCCGTAACTGAGTAGCTTCCATCCTCCACGGTCTTCTTCTAAGCTCTTTATCTCCATGTACGATTATTCCGTTTTAATATCGTCTACTAATTATAGTCTCCTTCGCCCTCTCTTTCCTGCCACCATACTTTCTAGCACGTTACTCATGATACAGTTCCTTCTTAGCCAATGTCCCAAACCAGTTCCTCTTCTCTTCTTAATAATATCTAAAATTGTTCTTTTTCTCCCCCACCATTTCTAACACCCTCTCATTCGTTTTCAGCTTGATCCAGCTAAGTAGCTCAATTCTTCTCCACACCCACATTTCGAATGCTTCCAATCTTTTTTTTCATCATTTTTGGGTAATGTCCAGATTTCTGACACATACAGTACAGTACTTCACACGAAGCATTTTATGAGTTTTTCTCAACTCGTTATTGAAGGTTCCACAAAATAGTTTTTTTTTCTTCCTCCTAAAGGCTTCTTTCGCCATTCCCATTCTTGCTTTTATTTCACGTTCACACTTCATATCCTCACTAATAATACTACCCAAGTATCGAAAATTAGTCGTCTATTTTCTCCTCTTCTGCATTTGAAACCGACCCCTTCGTTCCAATCAGCATGGATTTTGTCTTTCTAACATTTATTTTCATCCCATATTCTTCACAGTCCTTCCCCAAGATTTCTAACATCTTATTGATTTTGTCTTCAGATTCTGCAACAAGCGCCATATCATCTGCAAACCATATATATATATATCCTACTTAAATGCTGTCTTCATTTTGTAGGCTTTTTTTCATTATCTCTTCTAGATATATATTAAATAATGTAGGCGAGAGACAGCATCCCTGTCAAAAAGCCTTTTCTATTGCACTTTCCTCGTTCATTACTTTCCCTATTCTAACACTTACTTGTTTGTTCATGTATAAGATTCTTATGAGGCTTGACAATTAATTAGAACTCAGTAAAGAAATTATATTTAAACGTGTACACTATGGATATGTATGATTGCAAATGTCACTGGTTTCTCTCTTAATATATATGATGTGTGCCTCATTGAAATTGTGGAATTCTTAACTATTGTTAGATCTAGATTACACCGTAGATAGCCTGCGGTATTCCAGTTATCTCTACAGGTCACCAGCTGCTCAAATAATTAACGTGCTGGAACATACATATTAAAATTTACGTTATGTTCTGAAGTAACTACTCGATCTAATTAACAGTAACATTCAATGGTGCGAACATGTTGTGAAGTTTCACGGTGAACAATCCTTTCCATTATTCTGTTCATTTGTGCTTGCCTTTGTTGTTTGAGTACCGTACTTTCTTCAAGTTTGCTTGGATTACACTTGAATGTTTGCATCTCTGCTCATTCTCCAAAATTTAGAGATGAAATGTTGCATACTTAACATGCAACAAGCAGAATATGTAAAGATTGTGGAACATTATAAATAAAATCATTTGTGTACATCATTATGATACACCAAGTCTCATCAGCGCTTTTACGTCGTCGTGAATTTATATATTGTAGACTTAGGAATTATTCTTCACATTAATATCATATGTGAAAATGAGAACATACATGACGAACGCATACATTTGTCTGCCCGTCTGTCGGCAGGTATTATTATGTACTTCCGAGTACGGAGGGCGATATTATCAAGTTACTGAAAGGTGGCCTCTGACAGATAGCTGCACATGTTGCAAACAAAACGAGAGGGAGTGGAGTTGATTTTAGTTTAGCGTCCCTTTCAGCAGCGAGGCTATATGAGACGTGGACCTACTGATTAACGTGGAATCCGAACCACATGAGCTCCCGCCGGGAATCGAACCCGGGTCTCCCACGCCAAAGGCGCGTACGATAACCGCTTAGCCACGGAGGAGCTCTACAAAACGAGAGGGAGGATTATTGGCCAATCACAGCAGTATTTTTTCACGCTGTTGCTAGGCAATGAAGGTCATTGGCCGCGGTGTTGCCGGTAGTTGAGACGACTTGTTAAAAGTCCTGAGTTGGACGACAGAGCTTCTGTCTCTGTTGCGGAGCCTCTGGCAACAACGCTTCCGACATTTCACGTGCTTTACGCAACTGTCAGAAGCCATCTTTTCTTGCGCACACAGTAGATAGCGAGGAATATTTCACATATCTGATCTTTTTTTATTGTTTTACTTCCATTCAATTAAGTTGCATCTGTGAATATTTCGTTAATATTTTACAGACAGCAATGTACTCTAACTTGCAAATGTTTACATTTATGTTGAAGTACATATTATATTTTATAGAAAACTTCCTGGTCATTAAATATACAAAGTACGTCATGGTATGCACACACATGTGCGGGAAATAGTGTACTATCTTGAATTACAGATTCTTTATAAACATTGTTTATAACATACAATAAACGGCGAATATTTATATTCAAACTAGCTAAATATACCCATTCTTTGCATGAGTCAGATAAAATATCTATGCAAACAAACTGAACAACGAAAAAAAAAAACAACATATTGGTCATTTCCTACTACTTTTGCATATCCCGGTAAACCCCTGAGACCCCCTTCGTTAGATTATTTTTTTAAAACAAGAACGCCTCTGGCTCCCAGCAGATAGGGGCTGTATTTTGAAGTCAATGCCTATGGAAGTATCACCATTCAACTCAGCAAGCGCGAAAACTATGAATTTGACACTAATATCGGTGATTTTGGATTATTTTTACATGTCCCGATTATCCCCTATGGCCCCCGTTCCTTAGCTGATGGGGGCTAATTTCAAAGTAAACACGATCTTGAGTTTGACCATTGAGCTCAGTGACTCCGAAAACTATGGACATTACACTAATATTGGTCATTTTGGATTACTTTTATTGTCTTGGTAAACTCCCTAAGGTGCCCCCTTTTCCAAGTCATTGCTAATGGAAGTGTCACAATTGATCTCTACAACTGCGAAAACTATGGATTCAACACTAGTCTCGGTCATTTTCGATTATTTTTACATGTCTCGGTATTACCCCGGTGATCTCAGGCCAGCGGCCTTATGGAGTGAATACTATCGGAGTTTCATCATTGATCTCAACGACCGCGAAAACTATGAATTCGACGCTAATATCGTTTGTTTCTACTATTTTTACATGTCACAGTAAACGGCCCTCCCTGGGATCCCCTGGTTCCATTTTTTTTAAAAAAAGCTTCTTCTTGATCTGGGACCTGGACTAAGGTACCACTGACCAAAATTTGGTGACTCTTGGTCGACGTGTCTGGTCCCCAAACCGCACACAGACCGACACACAAACAAACTCTTTATTTCATTTATATAAGATAATCAAGAATACGTTTGATATTACAGTAGTATACTGTATGTCTAGACACTGCATATGTTATATCGTACAACGTACTAAAGTGATAAAAACAATAGAAAAAACAGATGATATTTTAAACAATAGAAAATTAGTGCTGATATAAAGTTATTTATTTAAAAAAAATAAATTGTATGGAAATCAATGTTGGTTAAAGTGCAAGTCTCACTGTAAAATTATTCTTAGCGTTCTCTCTAGAAAGCTCAACTACTGTAGCATGCTTCCTTGAGGAATGTTTTCTGGGGACTGAAGTACATGTAGTCTATCTGAAAACCTCAGATAGAACCGCTAACGCTCTCGCCTTCGGTGCAAGCGGTTCCGGGTTCGATTCCCGGTGGGGGTACTCGGTCAAAAAAGTGTAAAACGCTCTTTCACTCCAGCCACCCTGGATGAGGTTTTAATGGGGTTTCTTCATTCACACCAGGCAAATAGGTACCAGGCCGCTTCCTTCCTTCCCCAATCCTTTCTTTCTTCCCTTTCCCTGGATAGTGTGCTCGCCGAGGGGTGTCATCTCTCAAAATGTGACGGGCTAAATAGCATTAGATGCCGAAAGCCCAGAAATCTAAATCCTAAATCAAAACCTCAGGCGTACGAGTACCTCAATGTCAGCCAAATAGTTCGTTTCAACGCTGAACCCGATGTTCGGAAATTCTCGGCCTGCTACAAGATAAGAGAAATGTGGAATAGCATTTTCCATTACATGGAATAGCAAACTTTAAGCGAAAACCACTTTGCACTGTAAATAACCGAATTGCTGCTCTTGAAAAATATTTCTACTGCCTATTCTCAATGAGATACTGATCAAACCATAATGGCGATTGAAGACGGCAGAGGAATGATGAACGGAAGCGATGACTCTCACTTCTCTCGCCTCTCCACTGACAGCGCTATATTAGGTCAAAATGTCTGAGGTCTTATTGGGTCACCCTGTATAAACATTTTGCTCTATCACCCTTCTTGCCCTGATACATGCCATCCAGACATAGGTCTAACCAATGACAACTTCCATTCACTCTACTAGTTAGTTTCCGCTAACACTCAACAATGAATTTCAAGCGAGCTCAGTTGATACTGAATAACCAACAACTAAATCCTAAAAAAGCAAGCTAACTAACACAAAAGAATTGAGAAACAAATTTTAATCTAACAACCATTAATATAATATTCACATTAAACACAATTATGCACATGTTCTACATCATATATTCTATTACTCATCTAACTTGACGCTGTCTTAAAGAGTCTGACATACTATGCACAATAATTTTTTCTTTTGCTTGTTTTTCATAAGTGAAAGGAGACAATGAAATGCAACTTACCACAACCATAGACAATGTTATTCTACAACAGGAAATATGAACCTGAAGAATTTTCAGTGTTGCCATCCGTAGAAATTACAGTGTTGCCAGAATAACAATTCTCCCAAATCTAAGTTAAGACAACGACTAGAGAAACGAAGTCAACTGCATTTGATTACGTATCATGTTGTTTTGGTATCCTGTGAACTACTTTTTAAATAATAGCTGTATTTAGTTAGTAACAACCAAAATAGTTTTAACATACAGTTATTAAAATTAAATAATAATGCTATTTAAAAAGTAGTTCACAGGATACCAAAACAACATGATACGTTATCAAATGCAGTTGAGTTCGTTCCTCTAGTCGCTGCCTTAACTTAGATTTTGGGGAAATGTTATTCGGGCAACACTGTAATTTATATAGATAGCAACACTGAAACTTCTTCAGGTTCATATTTTCTGTTGTAGAATAACATTATCTATGATTGTGGTAAGTTCTATTTCATTATCTCCTTTCATTTATGAGTCAACAAGCGAAAGAAAAATGGTAAATTTTGTATTATTTTTAGTATGTGAAGCTCTTAACGAATGTTTCTGGTAACTCATATACACACAAATACGACATGTAACTCTATATTACATTACAAATATATCAGAATTAAGGCTTGTGTTCTAAATCAATCATGTTTATTCATGTAGCTAAGAAAAACTTTACCAACATCCAGTCAATTGCAGACTTCGTTAGTATTATACCTTCCTACATCAAAAAAGAAGCTACACTCCTTTGGAAAGTACCACAAGATGGCGTCTCATTATACTAGCAGGGGAAAACCATGGTTTTCATATATTCGAAACAGTTTGTGATATTATATTGCCGCAAACCACATTATGATCTTCACGTATAAATAAGTTAATTTTAGCTGGAGGCGAAAAATTTTGGAACAAGATACACACTCTCATTGTCCTTATCTGGAACAAGGAGGAATTGTCACAAAAGGAAAAAAATAAATCAATGTTCCAACTCACAAGGAAGTCGATAAAACTGATTGTAATAATAATCGAGGCATCTGTCTCTTCTGTCAATATCCTATTAGCAAGATAGAGCCCATATGCGGATGAAATTATTGGAGATTATCAGTGCGCATTTAGACGAAATCTACCTACTATCAACCATATATTTACCATTTTACAAATGCTCGAAACACAATGAGAACACAAAACCCTGACGCACAAATTATTTATTGATTTTAGAAGAACTCAGTTACGAGGAAAACATTGGACGACATTCTTACGTAATTTGGAATAAGGGAAAAGCTATCTAAATTAATTAAGATGTGCTTAAATGAATCCCCCCCCAAAAAAAGCCCGGGTAGGAACATTCCTGTTCACGAGTTTTCATGTCGAGGATGGCTATAAAATACACTGTCTTTATTATTATTCAACTTTGTTATCGAGTACGCTATAAGAAAAGATAGCAACCATAACCGAGAGCTGAATGGTATTCACCAGGTTATGATGTATGCTAATAATAAATCTGATAGGGGATGATTAGGTAACAACATTAGGAGCTAGTGGTCTACTATGCCACGCTTAATTGCATGCATGGGGAGCATGCCCGCGACCGTTCGGTCAATTTAATGGACGGGTACCGCTAAAATGTGTCGCACCCCGCCCGTGGTTGCTCGTGCTTGGACAAATGTCCTCGTGCACAAGTGCACCTCCAAGATTTGTCCCTTAATCTTGACACCTAAGTGTGTAACCCCCATTCCCTGAGGGAGTGGGATACGCCCACTGCGCGGCCAGACCGAAGTCCTGAGTGCCTACCAGTTAACCTACTGGTGGAGACGGTCCTGCTAGCGAGTCAGGCCCTACCATACTCTGCAGGCATGGTGCCCGAACGTTATAAGACGAGCTCACCTCCCGCATACGTTCACCGTTACCCAGGTTCCTGGGATTAGTTCCCATATGCTACCGAATCCCACGGTATGACCACAACCCGGCAGAGTCCAACCCAATCCGGGAACCCAAGGCAATGCCTGAGGGGGCTTGTGTCCCGGCCCTGCCTACCTCTATCGTTCAACTGGCAACCGCCGTGTGTAGAGGTACCACACACACGTCGAGATGCAGTGCATCTCATCCCGGATCCAATGGTACGTGTAAGTCACCATTTGAGTTTGGAGCCGGCCCCTTTCCTGTAGGGTTACCTCCCTTCCGCGGAATTAGTACCGTTGCCCAGATATCTGGGATTGGACCTTTCCCGTTTCCGTTTGGTCCTCCTGGCAGGCAGGAATCCGACTCTCCCCTCCCGGTAGGATCGTCCAAGCAATACGGGCCAGCTCTCTTTTACGTGATGAGGTACCACGTACACGCTGAAATACTGAGTATCTCTTCCCGGACCCAACAGCACGTGTAGGTCGCCGTTTGGGAGAAGAGCCGTGGCTACTGCTCTCCCCCTTGGCCACGGCCCTTAATACAGTGGTCTTATTAAACGCTTGCAGAGACATGAGTTTAGAAGTAAATGGAGAGAAAACTAAATATATGTTACTTCGCCGTGATCATAATACTGCAAATTATGGATACATCAAAATACCAAATAATACTTTCGGTAAAGTGAATGCTTTCAAAAATCTAGGATCAATATTAACATACCAAAACCATATCCACAAAGAAATTAAATGCCAACTGGAAGCAGGGAATTAGTCTTATTATCCAGTTCAAAATCTTTTGTTGTCGCGAATTCTATAGAGGAATGTGAAGCTTAAAATATATAAAACGATATTCATGTCTGTTGTGCTTTATGGCTGCGAACAGGGTTGAAAAAAAAACATGATTTTTTTAAAACAATCAAAAAGAACGTTTTTTATGTTTAAAACATGTTTTTTTTGTTTAAAACGTTTTTAACGTTTAAAACAAAGTACTTTGTTTTAAACAAAAAAAAAACATGTTTAAAACGTTTATTTTGTTTAAAACAATAATCTAAATAGGCATATATAGTACATTTTTACACTCTTAGGTATTGTTTGTCATCTATATTCAACCGCTAGGTCAAATTTCGGGAACTTCCCTAATCTCGATCCGCCCAAATGTTCAATTCCGGAGAAAGAAATCGGGATTTTCCCGATCTCCGTTCACAGAATATGTAGTTTAGTTTCTTTGTGTTACGTTCTATCAAGGCTTTAAACCTCAATGTCTCAGTTTTAAACCTCAAATTAAGCTGGAAGATGGTTTTGGTACCAATTTATTCCTGAAAGATGCAGCTTTGCTGATGTTCATTTTATGTATGTGGGAGGAGGGTAAATATCGTGTTTTTTTTTTTGTTTGTTTTGTTTTGTTTTTTAACAGTTCTTTGGGGCCATTCCCCCTCTTGGGGGATAGATTCATAAAAATTGTTACGTGAAGTAATGAAGTAGGCCACTACATGGTAATATCGTGTATTTGTACTTCTTGTTTATATGGGGTAGCAGGAAGGAGGCAAAGTTAGCCAATGTTTGGAGTTTTTTTGACGTAAATTACATTTATTTTTACAACAAACATCAATAGCTCAGTCCTTAATTAAGCTAGAACGATGATTTGGTACCAAAGTATTTTTCAGGGATGAAGCTTTCCGTCAGTTGCATTTTATGTATATAGGGGGTACGTATGTACGGCCGAGAGAGGGAGGATGAAGTTTTTTTTAATTTTTCATCAGGTTTTGGAGGGTATTTCTCCCCCCTTTGTGGTACATCCCTAAAAATTGGTATGTGAAGCAATGAAGTAGTCCCCTACATGATAGTAACCTGTATGTGTACTTGTTGTTTATAGAGGAAGAGGGGGTCAAATTTGGTTAATTTACATTTATTTTCGGGACGGTCCCATATAACACAAGATATATATTTTACTGAAGTTGTCTAGAAGCATAATTCTTGTTCCTAGACATGATGTGTGCAGCAAAAAATGATTTGCATATGGACGTGATACTATAATGGGGGAGAGAAGAGAATGTCTAATTCAATGAATGTTGTTCTGCGTATATATTTTTTAAATATTTCCTACATAAAACGAATTCATTACGCAATGACAGCAATGGCTACCATTTCTTATATTATTGTCACAAGTATGTGGCCTAAACATTAGCATCATTTTGTCAGCGTAGGGAGACTTCAAGGATTGCCAG
The DNA here is from genome assembly GCF_964235325.1 of Thermobia domestica. Taxonomy (NCBI): domain Eukaryota; kingdom Metazoa; phylum Arthropoda; class Insecta; order Zygentoma; family Lepismatidae; genus Thermobia; species Thermobia domestica. The sequence continues at coordinate 158,662,904 of NC_137470.1, read as the reverse complement.
GGCCCCGCATAGTCAATATTTTTATATTTTTAATGATTTTTTATGTCTGTTCTTTTTCTACGAATACGGCGGGAATTTCACGAATGTTACCTCGTTGGAATTTGTGGTCTATAAGCTTTCCAATGGTGTATAACTCATGACTCTGTGATAATTAGGGGGGTCACCAGAACCCCGAACATGAGAGTCTACCGTTTTGTTAAAATCCCTGGCGGGTGTCTAGAGTTAATTGTGTTATTATGCCGTAGACACTAATCATTATTAGCTACCCATGTTGCAGATAGAGATGTATCTTGAAAACTGTTTAGTTAAAATGACATTTGCTCCTTGTAGGCTAGTCACTGCTCTTTTCTATGAGTTGTATTGTATTTGTCAGAGTATTTCTTCTAACTTATGATGTGAGAACTGTTTATTATGGAAATGATAGTGACCAAAAAATACCCAAGTTTTGAATTTGTGAATTTTGGATCTTAGAATAGTGTATAGTGTGTTTAACCTCCATTATTATTAGAAATTAAGAAATGTTCAAATACTTCACTTGAATTTCTGTTGGTTTAGTTATACGCACATTGCTGTGCAGAATTTCGTCCAGTAATTGCTGTTATAATAAGAATATAACTAACTAACTAACTCTATGGCCTATGGAACCCGGAGGTTCAGTGCCGCGTTCACAAAAGCTCTCCACTGACTTCTATCCTTAGCTAATTGGATCCAGTTAATAAGAATTGTAACCATTTTCCCTCTCCACCCCCACAACCCACCCAAGACAAAATTGAATAAATCCAAACCTGTATTGGAAAGCAAGTCGTAAGGCTAGAGAGACAAAACCGCTACACATCTGGATGAGTTATTTAACTTCCCGAGAATCTAATTTGGTTTCTGGCCAAAATACATACATGAATTCTATATACTATTGAGGTTATACTGCTGGTTTTTAGACATTAAAAAAAAAAAAGTCAATAATTAACAATTGTATATATAATCTTTAATTATCAAAAATATTCAACAAGAAACTAAACGCAATTTAGTTTTGTCAACTCTAAGTTGTGGATATGTAATATTTTTAGTTTTGTTCAAAATTACCTTAACCACGAGGACACAATAGTCCTTCTTCTTTTTGTTACAAAAATGGCGTCAGCCAAAAGATAAAAAAAATGACAAATAATTATAATTATTATGTATGAAAAATATATGAACTAATACTCGGAATATTCACATAAATATATGTATATATTTTAAACTTATCTGCAATACGTATATTACTGGCAAGACTCGATTATACTATCACAAAACTATAAATAATTGATGAGCTATAAAAAAAATGAAGTTAACTCACCAGTCAATTACGTCAACTGAAGCATCTGAGAAATTTTACATGGCGAGCCAGCAAAGCTCCCAGCATGCTCCAGTTGATAATAAGTGAGAAATTAAATTCGTAAAAAACAAAACTACAATACCGTGAAGTAAAAATAATAACCAAAGCAAGGGAACAATAACATAATAATAATAATAATAATAATAATAATAATAATAATAATAATATTTTATAAATGACTAGATTCTGAATACATTACATATCACCCTCCTCCGTCTGAAAAAGTTCAGGTGATCAGGCTGAACTTTTTCAGGCCCAGAATGATACCAACCTTATTCAGAAAATAGATCATTGAAATATATAAACCATAAATACATATATATATATAATATATAGTAAATGAAACAACTACCAAATATATACAAAGGAAATAAGTATTACATATAAATAATTTTGACGTTTTTGTGGCCACAAAAACAAATTATAAAGTGCAATTAACACAACAAAACCAGAGAAACATATTTATATGTAAATATTATATATCTAGTAGTCATGCCAGACCTTCTTAATCCTTAAGGATCATTAACATGCATCCGAGGTAAGTAGCGTTTTAATAACGATACATGATAAGGAAACTTCCTATTTTGAGATTCATTGAATAACAAAGCTGTATTTTTACTCAAAAACGAGTCAATAACCACGGGCCCAACCCATAAGGGCGACAAGGATTTATTAATCGCATCTTTCTTAGACGACAGAATATGAGAGCGATACAGCACTTTATCCCCTTCTGAAAATGTTACTGGAGTTACTCGTTTATTATAAATACGTCTTCGTTCATTCCATACTTTTTCCATATTGTGAAATACCTTAGACCAAATATCCTTGGCATCTTGAGCTACAATATCGTTATCAGAAATATCCCACCTAGCCATTAAGGGATCAATGGGTTCTCTTCCCATATACAAACGAAACGGGCTATATTTAAGTTCTGAATGAACTGCCGCATTAATGCCAAATTGTAATTCTTTCAAATAACTCGACCACTTGTCTTGTTTGTCATGAAAATAACTTCTGATAGCCGTTTTCAAAACCTGCACGTATCGTTCCACGGCGTTTCCCCCAGGAAAATAGGGTGAACAGCGTATATGCTTAATACCTAAGCCATGCAGGAAAGACCTGAAGGTATAACTTGTGAAATAAGAAGCCCTGTCCGTAGTGAGAGAAAAGGCGAAACCAAATTTACAAAAAATGTTATATAATTCGCGTGTAATAGTAGTGCTATTGGCCTTCCGCAATGGAATTAAATGCAAAAAACGTGTACAGTTATCAAGTACCAATAACACATAAGAATAGCCAGAACTAATGGGCAAAGGACCAGCCAAATCGGCAAATAGATGCCCATTAGGAATCTTATTATATTTAGATATTAATTCCCCTTGAGGTTTGGCTAGTCTAGGTTTCGAAATTTGGCAAGTATGGCAAGTGGTTACAAAAGACTTGATATCAGTCATCATATTAGGCCAAGTGAAAAGCCTACGAATTTTACATAAAGTTTTAAAATAACCAATATGATTGCCCGTTAGCTGAAATTCGTGATAGTAACTCATGATCATATTTCTCAAACACAAAGGTAACAATATTTTATACTGAACATTACGAGCTTTAGTTCGCTGGTAAAGAATACCATTTTCTATCCTATAATCACCCAACTTATTTCCATTATTAGCCACTTGTTGATATAAGTCTTTCGTGTCAGATTCTGTTTTTTGATAATTCCTAATATCACCATAGGCTAGAGGCAAATCTCGCAAACTACAAATAAAATTCTTAGCATAAACATCTTCATCCAGTGGTTCATCTAACACATCATACAAATTGGTGTCATATATACGGGTAAGAAAATCCGGTATTAAATTCTGTCCCGAGGTAATATGTTCAATTTTAAAATTGAACTCAAAAAGTCTTTGAATTATGTTACCATAACGAGATACTTTCTTAGGATTGCGTAACATATGTACCAAACTCATATTGTCAGTAAGGATAGTAAATTCATTTACCAAGAACTGCTGAAATCTAATCACCGCATTAAAAATACTAAGCAGTTCCAGTTCAAAAATTGTACGATTAGCGTTAGCCTCCTTTAAACGTTTAGAGTAGAAAGCAATAGGGAGCATTGAACCATCAGTTGTCTTTTGTGAGATTGTCGCAGCCAGGCATTTTAGAGAAGCATCTGCCTGAAGATAAAATCTCTTATTAAAGTCAGGAACCTTTAGTATTATATTTTCTTCAAAGGCTTCCTTTATTCTTTTAAAGGCATCGACCTGCCTAGGCCCCCACTCAAATTTTCGCTTCGGAGATTTTAACTCAGTAATAGGTGACATTATTTCCGCATAATTAGGACAATGTTTCGCATAATACCCCAGAGCTCCCAATAATTTCTGAACCCCTCTTCTACAACGGGGGGGTGGCAATCGACGGATCGCCTCAATACGCTCAGGGAGTAATGAAACATTACCATCAGAAAACAAAAAACCCAAATACTGAATAGAAGTTTGAAACAGCTTACACTTTTGAGGCGAGACCGTTATCCCTCTAGAACGCAATCTAGAAAATACCTCAAGCAACAAATTCTTGTGAGATTCTACATCTGAAGAAGTTAGGACAATATCGTCAATATAGAAATCAACACCCTTTCCTTTTAGATCACCCAGCACATCATACAAAACACGAGTAATTGCTTGACTTCCTATCTTTATTCCCATAGGGATTCTATTCCACACATAGGTTTTTCCCTCAAAAGCAAAGGCCGTGTAGGCCCTACTACTTTCAGCAAGGACAATTTGATGAAAACTCCGCTTGGCATCAATATGTGATATTATCTTAGCGTTAGCTAGTGAAGCCATACACTCTTCTACATTAGGACAGATCATATTATCACCCATTAAATGCTCATTTAATTTCGCGTAATTTAAAACTACTCTCCCTTCACCTTTGGAATTTTTAACAATGAAACAAGAAGAACGGTAATCAGAATTCGCTTCTTGAATGACCCCATTACGCTTATATTCTTCTATAAATTTTCTCATCTCATTTCTGTGAGCTTTCGACAATGGATATTGTTTTTCACAAACAACTGTGTTATCCTTTAATTTTAAGTGATATTCAAAATTGGTAACCTTACCTATTTTGTCTGTAAGAACTTCCTTAAATTCATCACACATATATTGAACAAACGAACTTAATGTAGGATTTGAAACAAGCAACTTTTTATCAACACTATTTATAATACTATTCGTATCAACACTAGGAGCCAAGTTGGCTGCATTATCAACACTACAACAGTACATTTCATATTCCACTGGTTGAATGTCTGGCACAAACAGGTGTATAGGAAAACAGCTGTTATTTTTCTTTTGTCTTTTTGTTGATAAACATTCATTTTTCGCTGGCAAATGATAAGCACTCGCTAAACGTGTGGACTCTCGATTCTCATAATTATTAATAGATAAAGACCTCACCTGCTGTTTTTGAATGTCAGTGGCGTATCTTACCGGGACATCCACCTCACCAGAAACGCCGGGAATCAGGTTCCCCTCAGATAGCCGAGAATGTGAATCCTTCCACTGTGCCCCAGCAACAGAATAAACAGATGTAGCCTTAGATCGACGATCCTCTGCATTGTTAAACATTCGAACAGCGCAGGAAGTATCTGAGGTGACAGCATCCCCAAAAAGAGCGTGTATTGGGTGCCCTTCATCGACAGACTTCCTGCAAGTAGAATCAAAGGCACCAGTATCCATGTTGGAAAAAGATCCAGGGGAGGGTGGGGGGAGTTGAGTTGTTATTCCCGTAAGTAGGGGAATAGACAGTTGATAGCGTTGAAGTTTTAAAGATTTACTCTTAAAGTCCATGTAGCACTGAGCATCATTCAAAAATTCCAAACCCAATAAAACAGGAAATTCAAGTTCTGGATAGACAAATGAGCGCACACTAATAAGTTTGTTTTGTATTTTAAAACTGAATCGTACACACTTGTCTAACACAAGTTCGGTATTATTAACTGCCTTTCCTTTAAATGTTTTAGGAATAATTTTTAAGTTCATTTTTGTTTTCAAAAACTGAAACACCTCATTATTTATTAAATTGATTGAAGATGCTGAGTCTATACAAGCATGATATTGTCTATTAAACAGCTTAAGCAAAACATAAACACCTCTATTAGTCTCTTGTGAAATGGTGCTGAAGCGTCCCTGGCCTTCGGTATTATAGGAATGTCCTTTTATGTTCATAGAATTAAAGGAAGACGAAGGCAAGCGCGCAGCACTATTTTTATTGTGAAAAGTTCTACCACCTTTTGGAGAAAAATAATGCCCCGATCTAGATTTATGAAACGAGGGGGAAGCACTATCAGTAGCAGTTCTCGTAGAGGACGATGTGGGTTGAAACGAATTATTGAATTGCAGAGAATAAAGTTCATGCTTCATATACTGTTCCAATAATTGTTCAAAGTCTCTCATGGATTTAGGCATTCCAGCATAGAATAATTTCTCCCTAACACTGGGAGTAACACCCGAAGCAATTGCACGCAATATACTTTCTTCACCCACTGTAAGATCTAAAATTTTTACACTAGTACACACCCTCTTTACATAATCCTTAATACGTTCACATGGAGCTTGGGGACGATAAAAGTTAGTAACCATAAGGTGATGTTGAGCACAGTCAGAAATTAACTGCCGAACAACGTGCCTACATACAGGGTCCCAAGCGCTAGCCAAAGAACACGCTTCAGTAAAAATATCACTAAGAGGATTTCTCATCCTGGATCTCACTGCCAACATTAAACATTCAAAAGGAAAAATGTTCAACTCGTCCAATTCACTCAATTGGACTAAAAAGGCATACAATTGGTCGGGCACTGTACCATCACACATCGGAAGTTGATTCACATACATATCAATAAGCTTCAATTGTACATTTTGTTCTAATTTGCTATGAGGGATTGAACCCGAACTCTCCTTCATATAAGGTAGTGTTTGTCCGCCTATCACATGTTTACTAGTCCCACTATCACCTCCTGACACAAAATCGGTTTGAGTAACTTGTGACTTCGCCTCGGGTTTTGAACCCCATACCTTTCCGGAACGAGTAAGGTGCAAGTCCTTATCTTCTTCAGATTCTGACATTATGAATTATTACCAATATTTATTGGAAAAACAAATAAATGAAGCTTGTAAGACCTTAACAGAATATAGCTGTCGCCTTTTTATTATTATTTTTTTCCTATTAAATAATAGCACGTACCTGTATTCGTAAGTTCAAGGCTACACACCAGCAATCTACACCTGTTGTTTATAATCCAATTGATAACACGAGAAACAGACAGGTTTCTTTCACTATCAAGCAAATACAAGTAATAGCAAAGACTACATGCCCCCGAGCTACTTCGATTAAAGGCCAGAAACAAAAACATACGAGAGTCAGTTGACGTAATCTATTATATGTAACCATT